>NC_057862.1:475989418-476658168 GCF_019393635.1 Dromiciops gliroides | reverse complement strand
ACTTACTATCTGTGTGACCTCGGGCAAGTCACTTAGCTCTGTTTTCCCCAGTTTCCTTATCTGTAAAATGAGCTAGAAAAGGAAATAGCAAACCATTCTACCCCAGTATGTTTGCCAAGAAAGCACAAAATGAGATCATGAAGTCAGATATGATTGAAATGACTCAACAACAACAACAACAACAACAACAACAACAGCAATAATAGCAGTAGTGGCAGCAGCAGCAACAACAATGTGAATGGATAAACAGGCCAAACTCTTTTGAGTGGTTCTATGTCTCTTCTAAGAGGCTCCAAAAATCTCCTAATGCTTGTTTCAGCTAGCCTGATGTCATCCCCAAACATGATTACCTGGAATAATTCATCATCCACAGGGAATCTCTCTCCAATTTGGGTTCCATGCCAGATGTCCTCTGTCACAGTGGTGAATGACTTTGACAAACATATTTCTCCTTGTTTTATGCTTTATTGGATGTTTATAGATAGGAGGGTCAAAGAACAAGGTTCTTTCTCCTGTCATATCTTTTATGGAATATTGAATGATTTTGATGTAGTCATCAGAGAAACCATTTTGGAAGAGAGCCTTCAAAGTGGCATTTTCCACAGAATTGATTTTTGTCATAATCATCAAACAATAAGCGTGGGTGTAATCTTGTATTTTTCTGAATCCTGCCGGTAATTGCATGATGTTAAAGGTGTGTTCCATGGTGGATTATCACTTGCAGAAGCCTACCTGTTCCTCACTAATACCCTTTTTGAGGGTGTCGATGTTTGTGTAAATGATTCACATGAAAATGTTTATTTATATATATATATATATATATATACACACACACACATATGTATATATACATATACACACACATATATATGTATATATCTATATATACATACACACATATACGTATATATCTATATATACATATACATACACACACATATATATGTATATACCTATATATACATACACACACATATATATGTATATATCTATATATACATATACATACACACACACACATATATATGTGTATATGTAAGTAGGAATACAGATGGGTAGGTGTTGTTGAGGTTCACTCTGTCACCATAGTTCAGTGTTAATAAAGTCTGACATTTTATCTATACCTCTGGTATCTTCCCTTCCTTCAAATACCTTGCAAATTGATCCCTCACAACAGGTCTCAAATGTGTCCTATTCTCTCCACTCACATAGCTAAACCTCCTGGTTCTGGTTCTAATCATCTCGCGCATGGACTATTGCAGTAGTCAGTTGGTTGGTCTCCATTCCTTAAGTCTTTTTCCCACTATAGTCTATTGTCCACTCAGCCACCAAAGTGAGTGTCAGGCCACATCGTTCTCCTGCTTAGTAAACTCCAGTGGCTGACTATGACTTATAGGATCAAATAAAAAGTCTTCTGTTTAGCTTTTGAAGCCATTCACCATCTGGCCCCTTCCTACCTTTTGCATCTTCTTATACTTTACTCCTCTCTGTGTACTCTATGATCCAGTGACACTTTCCTACATTGTAACTTTTCAGTAGATGTCTCCCAAGCCTTAAATGCCCTTTTTCCTTACTTATGCCTCATATTCAAATCCCATGTTCTAGAAGAGGCCTTTCCCAGCCCTTCTCCCTAATCTCCCTAACTCCACTACCTTTTCTGTGAGATTACCTCCCCTATCTTGTATAAGGATATATATGATTTATATATCTTTTATGTGAATAGTTGTTTTCATGTTGCCACTCCTATTATAATGTGAGCTTCTTGAGAGTGGAGGAACTGTTTCTTCCTTTATTTTTATCTCTAGTGCTCATCATAAAAGCCCAACACAGAGTAGGCACTTAATAAATACTCATTGACTGGGCAGTGTTTAATGTCCTTACTCTTCTGAAACATCCAGCAAGGATCTTCTTTATGTGTAGACTTGGTTCAATCTGGCTTCTTTTCCCATAGTGCCATTCCCTCCTCCTCTATAACTCTATCAATATTTCTAATGTCACAGCTCAGCTATTTTTCTTTATAGTGGAAACTGTTTATTATGGCATTTATTATGTCCTCGATGGAAGAAAATGTTGCAGATCTGTTCCATTTTTCTTTTGTTTGTTGTCTAACTTCCATTTTCATCCTTAAATGCTCTTGGAATGACTTTGCTGGGTCTCTTGCTGAGTTTTTTTTATTCCAGTTTTACCTCACTGCTTCTTTCTACTTTATTAGGCACTACTGCTTGTAATCATCCATTATCCTTTTTTATATGATTGTATAAACCAGATCTTGTTCTAAACCAGAGTTGCCTTTGGCCATTATCTCTTAAATCAAGTATTTGCTGAATAAGGTGCTCTTTAGGTTCTTTTGGTTTATGGTAAATGATTCACAACTATTAAACTTCTGTATAAAATTATTGCCATCAGTGTTGATGTCCATTGCCAGGTTTTCATTATCAATAATGCATTTAAATGAATCAGGACTGAATTGTCTCTATTGCATGCCATCTATTTCCCCATTGTTTTTTCTAGTTTTATACTAATTCTGATCTTTGCTCTAAGAGTTAATGATCTCACTATACATGGACAGCTGATTCAGGTATGATACTGACATTACTACCGAGTCTTGTTTTTTGTCATTTGTAATACAATCAGCCTTATTGGAGAGTGGGGATAGGAGAAGGGGTGTTATTTAGTACTCATTAAATATAATCCTTCCCAAGTTACTTCTTGAAGAAAGTATTCATGTCATAGAAGTGTGCCTTCTATGTCTTTTAGCCTCTCTTATGTATTATTCCTGATCTATGTTTTCTGATTCATGTAAATACTACCATCATCATTTATCTGCACCTTTGAATTGCAGTTATTCAAGTCTGCAGTGATTTAATTTGGAAGGTCTTATCAAGTGACCTGCCCATTTGGTGATGAATACTTTGGACATGCCAACTCCTAAAACAAAGAAAACTACAAAAAGGTCTTCAGTTCTCTATAGCTTCCTTGTACAGTGGTACTTATCAGTGGCTGAAGAGGGGGGAGGGAGTAGTAAGAATCACATTTGAAAGCCATCTGTATATTTTAAACAGGCCATTGTTATTGTAAATGTGATGTCTTTTCTTATTGTTCAATGATTCTGCATGCTATGGGAGGACCTAAATTGTCTAGTGTTTAGCACAGAGTAAGCCCTTAATAAATGCTTATTAACTGACTGAGCACATATCAATAATGATATCCTGGCTGTAAATGAAACCAGGAGGAAGAAGAAAACAAGGAATGGTTCACAGCTACCTTGTAAAGAAAGCAGTCGGTGGGGTTGGTTTGATCTTAGGTGCGAAAGCAATAAGAAATGTCATTTCATGGGACATTTGGTCATCTTATATTGTTTAGTGCTCATACAAAGTATTTGCAAAAAGAACACCGTGAAAACCATTTCAGGTTTTTTTTCCCCTAATATCAGTTGCAAAGGATGAAAAAGCAGAAAGAACTTGATTAGATTGCACACCTAATATTTATTCAGGACCAATAGTGTTTTAGAAGAGGGGCAGAAAACATTTGATCATTTCTCTTCAGCCTAGAAGTAGATTGTGATTTCTGTTTTTATTGCCAAGTATTACTTTGGGCCTGGGGGTTGTATTGAATCCTGGCTGCTAGAAAGGCAAACAGCTCAGTGTCCAACTAATATTAGCAGGATAGAGGAAGAAGCAGCCAGAGCCATCAAGTTGTTTTACTCTCCCTGTGGGAACAATGGTAAATAAAGGTCATCTGCTGTGGAGGAAAGAAGTTGAGATTTTTAAAACTTCAGTGAAAGAGAAGGCTTTCTTTTTAATCATGAAAACCCAAATTGCCAGCGTAAACCATAGTTAAATCCCAAACCTCGGGCAGGGAATGGCATCTCAATAAGTATCAGACCAAGATACTAACAGTGATAGTTTATGTTATGTATGAACAGCAATCGAAGGTTACAGAATTTTTTCATAGTCACTGTCTCCTCACAACCACACTAGGAAGGGGGGTAATGCAGCTATGTTTGTGGTTATTTTACAAATGAGAACACTTCACATCAGCAAGTGGAAATGACACAGTTCAAGGTCACCTGCAGAAAGTGACTCTCTCAAAACCTGAACTGAATCAGATTTTTGGATAGAGGGCCTAGTCCCATTTTTTAGTAGGGCAATTAGGTGGCACAGTGGATAAAGAAAGCACAGGGCTCCGAAGCAGGAAGACTTATCTTCATGAGTTCAAGTCACTCACTAGTTTGTGACCCTGGGTAAGTCACTTAGCCCTGTTTGCCTCAGTTTCCTTATCTTTAAAATGAGCTGGAGAAGGATATGGCAAACCATTCCAGTATCTTTGCTGAGAAAACCCCAGATGGGGTCACAAAGAGTAGGACACAATTGAAAATGACCAGACAAAAATCTCTTTTACTACTTGAGTCCAACCTCTGCATGCATTCTTTATACCCTTGTTTGGCCATTTTAGTTTCCTGTATCTCTGTGTCCTGGTAACTTTTGAGGGGCAGATCTCTTATTTGGTCATTTATTTTAAAGATTTGGGGAGGTACAGCTACACAGTGATTCATGTTAAAAAAGATCTGGGGCAAGAATGGGTGTCCAATAAAACAAGAATACTGCTCCTATGGTGTTGGAAGGACACCATTCATTTGGCCTTTTAAGGTGGGTGTTCATATCTCTCAGCTAGTACTCTGTCGGAATTTCTGAACAGTATCCTAGACTCAGATTAATTTGTCTCTGCTTGGTTCCAAGGGCCAGAAACCAGCAGCTTCACTGGCTGCTTGCGGAACTGAGTTCTTACAGTCTTCACAGAAGCCACCACAATGCTCAATTAGCAGCTCTAAACACTGTGCTATATTCAGTTTTTCATGCAGAGTATGAGCTCCTTGAAAGCAAGGACTGTCTTTTTTGTGTCCATAGTACTCAACATATAGTATAATCACTTAATTTTTTTTTCATTCATTCTAAAGAAAAGGAAAATTTGAAGTACCTGGTGAATGATGAGCCCCCTAAAATTGATTCAGCTGTGAAACTTAATAACTGAGTTATAAACAGTCTACTTTAAGATATATATAATATCTTGAACAGGAGATAATACATTCCCCCTTGATTCTGCCCTGGTCAACAACTAGAGAATTCTGTTGAGCTGCTGCATTTTGGGAAGGACATTGATTGTCTGGAGCAAATCCAGAGAAGGATAGCTAGGGATGCAATGATCTGTTGAAGCAGCTGCTCAAGTATAGCCTAGACTAGAGAAGACAGTGGGGACAAAATAGCTGTCCAAGTTTTGAAAGGACTGCTTCTTCTGGTTATTATTTTTGAGGCTCAGTAAAGTTGTAAAAGTTACTCACATTAGCTCTGCAATGTTGGAGCTCAAAACTGAACCTAAGTTCACATGTGGTTTTCTTAGCAACTCACCCTTATTTGTGGGTTTAGTTTAGCAGGTTTCACTCTAAACAAATCCAGCTGGGAAAATGAGGGGTTGGGGGAGTCGGGCTGGGATTATTCATCCTATTTTTAAAATTAGCTAGAAATCTCAATACTAAGCTTTAGAAAATTATGATATTCTCAGGTTCCTCTTGAGCATAGATTTTGCTATGGACAATTGGATTTAGGTTTCATACCTAGAGTTATATTGTTACTCTTAAAAGGCTAAGGTTTTTTTTTTTTTAAATTTCAACCCTTTCCTATCAATATAAAATGAGGATACTGACCATCAGTCAGTCACTGAACTCTTCTGTGAAATGATGAGAGGATACTTTGAAGTTCCTGGAAGGCAAATGTTAACAAGTCTCAATATAATGTGAATAGAAATATGTTTCTTAGATCTTATTCATTCATTCAACCAGATTATATTAAATGACTGATATATGTAAAATATAATCTTAAGAAATTTATAGTATAATTGAATGAAAGACATTCTATCAGTCAATAGGCAATAATGAAAGAGAGTTTTAGGCAAAGTGAGGAGAGATAATTTTCGTTTTGGTCAGTAGAGTTAAGGAAGACTTCATGGAAGATTATAGAATTTAGAACTATAAGGAATAGCTTTGTGCGCCCATTCATTTTATAGATGAGGAAACAGATTTTGTTACAGTCGTGTCTGACTCTTTGTGACCCCATTTGGGGTTTTCTTGACAAAGATACTGGAGTGGTTTGCCATTTCCTTCTTCAGTTCGTTTTACAGAGGAGAAAACTGAGGCAAGCAGGGTCACACAAGTAGTAAATGTTTGAGGCTGGATTCGAACTCAGGAATATGACTCTTCCTGACTCTAGGTCTAGTGCTCTATAAATTGTACCATATAGCTGCTCGGGAAACTGACCCAGTCAGTTAAAATGACTTGCCCATGGTTACACAGGTACTAAGTAAGTATTAGAGCCGGATTTTTTTCAAACATACATCCTCTAATTTTTGATTCTAATTGTGATTTTTTTTACCCACCCATAGCTATCTTTTTGTAACTAGAGCAAGTGAGGGAGATGGAGGTGGAACAGAGACTATTCCAGATATGGGAGATAATGTGAGCCAAGGCAAAGAGACAGCAGAGGGCAAGACAACGATAGGATATGGAGAGAGCAGCGTGTCTAAGACCTGTTAGAGAGTGGCATTAAGTACGTCTGGACAGCTGGGTTGGAGTTGGTTTGTGGGAAGCTTTGACTGCCAGAATCAGGGCTTAAACCATTACCCAGTAGGCAATGTAGAGATGGTGGAAGTTTCTGAGAAGAAGAATAACTTGATCAGAGCAGTGCCCAAGAAGGGCTTCTTCAGGAAGCAATTTGTAAGGCAGATTGATGAGCTGATAGACTGTAGGCAGGAAGGCCAGTTGGGAGACTGCTATTCCAGTCTAGGTGAGAAGAGAGGAAGGTCTGAGTGGGTGTGGTTGTGAGAGATGTGAGGAAGTGAGTGATGAATCCAGGAGATGTTGTGGGGGATGTGTGAGATTCAGTAGAGAGAGGATTCAAATGATCTCAAGGTTACAGTTGTAGGAGATTGGGACAGAATGGCATTACCATTGGTAGAAGTATCAGCAGGAGGAGCGGCTAAGTTAACCATTCAGAGTCTGAATTCAGAACACCACCCTTGCTTTTAGCTGAGAAAAATCCAATTGCCTCCAGAAGATCTAGAGATCAGTTACCTCCCATCTCCCTTTTGGTTCTACTGACCAAATGGCCCCCATATCCATTATAGAACCCCATGGACAAATCATCCATGGCACAGAAGTGAGTTAGGCAGTTTACTTTATTTCAAATATGAATTCACTCAACAGATAAGGAAATTTAAAGGCTTTTAGTTTACAAAACATTTTACAAAGCAATCTGGAGAAACATTATTGTAGGTAGTCAGCTCCCCTCACTATTAATATGATTTATTTTCCAATAATTTTATTTACCTATTCTTTTTTTTTCTTTCTTTTTTTTAGTGAGGCAATTGGGGTTAAGTGACTTGCCCAGGGTCACACACAGCTAGTAAGTACGAAGTGTCTGAGGCCGGATTTGAACTCAGGTACTCCTGACTCCAGGGCCGGTGCTCTATCCACTGCGCCATCTAGCTGCCCCTACCTGGGACTTTTCAAGAATATATCTCTCCTAAATCAAGGTACACCTTTGTTGTTGGATTGCAGGAAAAAAAAAAATGAGGAGGGTTCTTAATCTTTTGGTCCTAACTCCTTCTCTCTCTATAGTATTTCTGTTTTTTGTGGGGTAATGAGGGTTAAGTGACTTGCCCAGAGTCACACAGCTAGTAAGTGTCAAGTGTCTGAGGCTGGATTTGAACACAGGTCCTCCTAAATCCAGGGCTGGTGCTTTATCCACTGCTCCATCTAGCTGCCCTATCTCTACAGTATTTCAACTTGGCTGGAGGATGGTTTTTTTTGGTTTTTGTTTTGTTTTGGTTTGGTTTGGTTCAGACTCTTAGACTGTTCTCTAGCTCTTCCTTTCCTCTGGCTATGTTAGTATTGAGAGAAATAGAACAGCGGGTCGTCATGCTTGTATTGTTCCTCTCCTCGACTGCCTGCTGAGGCCAGAAAGGTGATATATTCTTCACTAAGACCCATAGAAGTATCCCATCATCATAACCATCCCAGTAGCATCGATTAACCCCAGGGATCTTCCAGTCACAAAGCTCCATTTCCTTGCCACTGAACTGTCCAAACCTCTGGAACAGAATGCCATCCACTAGAACCCAGCTCATTGTGAAGTGACTGAAAGAATATCCTTGTGACAGGGGGAACAGCATAGCTTGCAGATTGGGTAATGGGCTAATGGAACCTTTGACTTCTGGGACCCAGGGTCTTATGCAGCCTGAGCCCTTACTTTGTAAAGGCCGACGAGTTGCCAAAGGAAAATGACAAGGCTGCGATTTTACACATCTCCTTTAATTCAAGTATTAAAAATGCCATTTAGAGGCCATCCTACTTCCAAGAGACTAAGTACTCATGAAATCTAGCTTGTTTTTTAAAAATAGAATAATTGAAAAGCAATTTCCTGAAGTCTTGCTAGTGGGTTCACACTTTACCAATTTCCATTGACCCTTCCCAAAATTATTAATAGTATAGGGATGATATGCTTGATAGCAGTGATCAGCGAAGAATTTAATTCTTGTTAGAGAATTTATAACCTGGATTTTTGGAGCTGGGAGAGAGCTTAGATCTTCCTTGTAGTCTAGTCCCATAATTTGACAGTTTATGATCCTGAGACCTAGAGAGGTGAAGTAACTTCACCCAAAGACATATTGCTAATTAGTAGAAGAGCTAGGATGAGAAAATACAGATCTCCTGATCTGAATTTTGTGTTTCTTTGTTTTTTCCAGTATACCTCACAGCATCCCTGCTATCAGTATTATTGTCAGTTTTTATTCACAATTTGACTTTTCTAGAATGCAATTTCCTTTAAGCTCAGCTTATTTTATTTTTCATATCTAAGTCCAATGCCAATTTCCATGGATGATTCAGTGACTAGATCCTATCTGATCCACTGATCTGTTGTGTGATATTAGGCAAGCTGCTTCCTATTTAAGTTTTAGTTCTGCTGTTTGTAAAAGTGGAAACATTTTGTGAAGAAATTTCATTGGTTGGAAGTACCATTTGTTTCTCAAAAGCTTTGCCAATGGATTACAAGCCCTGTGAGATTCTACCATGCCAGGAAAGTCTTCCAGGATGATACTAGAAACTGATTGTAGCTATCTAGCTTGATTTAAGATCCGTGTCCAGAGACCTAACCTAGCTACATGCAGAGAGATTCATCATCAATAGGATGGCAATTTGGTGATTAATTCATTACCCATGGAAACCTGTGCATTATTTTAAATAATTGCAGCTCATATGCAAACATCATTAGCAAAGGGGATAAATTATATTGATAAAAAGCTTGATAAAAAAGACCATTCAATTAAATCAACATACACTTTAATGTCAGTGACCTCAATGCTAATGTGTTCATAGAGAAAGATAGTGAAAAATGTGTTGGACAACATAGTTCGAAAATATGAAATCTTAGAGGTGAAAGTCTTGTAGGCTACATAGAAGTCTTATACTTGAATATAATGAGCACTTTCTTCAAGCAAAGCATCAGGAAGTGGTGGACCTTATGGATAATAAGATCACAAAAGTGAAAGTGTTTATGTTTTAATGGATAGAAAATAGCTGATTACTATTGTGGGACTTGTTTCTAGATCATTTGTCTCTGTCATCAGACTACTCGTTTGTTAATGATAAAAAATTACAAACTACAAGAAAGACTAAAAATGAGGGAAAATTGTAACTTGACCAAGATATTCATGCTAAAAAAAATGGGAAACAGATAAAAGAACAAAAATTGACTAAGACTTACCATGTCCTGAGGAAGTTTAACTGATACCAATCAATTGATACCAAAGAGCTTAGAAAATTGTCTTAGCTGTCAAAGATATGGTAGTCAAGTTATAGAGCACAAACTTCCTTAGAGTATAAACTTCTTTGTCAGATCTTACAGAGAAGGATTGTAGGAGATTGTGTACAATTCTAAACCATAAAAATATTGGAGAGAAAACAAGTTTTTTGGGAGACCCAACTAAGCAAAATTATCCCAAGGACATTTCAGGATGAAATTGGAAGGAGAACAAGAAAGAGCAAAAATTGAAAAGTTCTGTTAAATTTTTAATAATGAACTCTTTTCAACACCAGTGACAGTGGATGGAAGGAAGAAGGAAAGAAGAAAGGAAAGGAGGAAGAAAGCAAGAAAGAGAGGAAGGAAGAAAGAAAGAAAAGGAAAGAAGCATTTATTATACACCTACAATGTGACAGACACACTGCTTACCACTTTACAAATATCATCTCATTTAATCCTTACAACAACCCAGGGAGATAGTCCTATTATTATCTCCATTTTATGGAGGAGGCTGAGACAGACAGAGGCTAAGTGACTTGCCCAGTGTTCCATATCTAGTGAGTTTGTTAGGTTATATTTGAACTCAGGTCTTCCTGACTCGGAGCCCTGCCCTAAATCTCCTATGTCACTTAGCTTCCTCAGTGATGTACATGGGAGAGTAGATGGTACATGAAGAATCAGAAATGACATTGAAAAGAACAAAAATTAGAATAGCTGCTGGGTTAACTAGAATAAGTATGTTCAGAGTAGAGCCTTGCTAGAAGTAACATAATTTTGAAGGCATTGAAGAATGAATTCTCAAGACTTCTGAAAGTGGGGAAGATACCAAAGAAATAAAAGACAAAAAAAAAAGACTTCAAAGCACTGGCCCTGGATTCAGGAGGACCTGAGTTCAAATCTGACCTCAGACACTTACTAGCTATGTGACCCTGGGCAGGTCATTTAACCCTCATTGCCCCCCCCCAAAAAAAAAGACTTCAAAAAACATTGGACCTAAATAAAAGTGGCCAAGAGAATATTAACAATTAAGCAATTCCTATATTTACTTCCTATTCAAATGTCAAAAATAATTTTATTTCTTGAAAGATGTAACAGTAGATATAGCTTAGTTCAATGACCCTCTGTTTATTACCATCAAGTAAGATGTAAAACTATCAAGTGAGATGTAAAAGAGGTGGCTCTGTGAGTGTCAAGGTTATTGCCACTGTCACGGAGGATGTGCCGTATCTAAAGGGCAATGAGGAGATACATACTGGATATGGGAAAGCTGCAGCACATTGCCAGCCAATAATTGTACAAGAAAAGCAGTTGAAAATGTGTCTTGAGAGGCATATGACAGAGTGGTGTATATAATATTCTGTTCCAAACCCATATTTCCTCACACTCTGCAATTAGGGAAGGGAGGTCCTTTTTTTTTTTCAACTCTGGAGTCAAGCTTGTTCATTGTAATTATACAGTGTTGAACAACTTGAAACACCCATTTCATTAACCCCTCCATCATGACTATAAAAAAAGCAAACCTTAATGTCTCTCTTTAAGAACACACGACATGAGGAAGAAGCCATGTATACTAATCAGGATATTTTATACAAAGAATATAAAATTTTGGTGTATTAACTGGGCTCCTGGAAAGTGGCAAGGTCAATTAAGGAAGCTGAATGTGGGAGAAACCATATTGTCTGGTTTTTGGTAGAGTGGGTTGGAAGCTGGCTCTGGAGCCCAGAATTGAAGAAAGTGTATGTCTGAGAAGAAAAGATATTTCTAGCCAATGCATCATGTTTGTGTGACTGTCTGCTTTATTCTTAAGGGTATACAAACCCCACTAACAGCTGTGGTGCAATCATCCATGGTCTTCCTCCACTAAAAAAACAAATTAAACACCTAGACTCAACTCAACTAAACCAAACCAACTCAAACTCAACTCAACTTCATTGTTGAGTATAAAGCCTGAAGATGTATAAGGGATTTCAATCAATCAGCAAGTATTTATTAGGCACTTTTGTACCAGGTATTGAGCCAGGCACTGACAATGTGAGGCAAAGAATGAAACCACCCAACCATAGTCACAAAGAGCTTACATTCTAATGGGAAAGACAACATATACATATGAAAGTAAATATAACATAAAGGGAATAAACGCAATTTTGTACAAAATGGCTAAATACCATGTTGCTTGAGACTGGAGTGCACTAGTAGTTGTGGGGATCAGGAAAGACTTCATGAAGATGATGTTGCTAGATCTATATCTTAAAGGGAGAGGAGCATTCTGTGAATTGAAAATAAGAAAGGAATGCATTCCAGGCTTGGAAGATGACCAGTGCAAAGGCTGTTGGTGACATGGAACTGAAGCTTGGGGGACAGACTAAGACTGAATATATAGATTAGTGAATCATTTGCAGAAAGATGAAAGTTAAACTTTTGGGAACTAATCAGGTTACCAGGAAAGAATTATAGGAGGAGAAGAGTACCCAGACTTCTTTTCTTATTTGAGTTTGATACCACTGATAGAGGCAAACTCTCCCACTTAATTGATGAGGAAAGGGAAATGTAGAGAAATGAAGTGACTTACCCAAACTCACACCCATAGTAAATATAGACCCAGGATTTCAACTCAGATCCTGTGACTCTGAATTCAGAACTTACTTTCCCTATTTTTTGTGCTGCCTCTAAGACCCATGTCTGCTGCTTATTAAGTATGTGACAGAATGCAAGTCACCTAATTTCCTGACCTTCAGTTTCCTTGTCCACAGAAGGGAATTCTTGTACTTTCTCCCTACATCAAAGGGCTGTATTGAGAACAGTACTTAGAAAACATAAATTATTATATAATATGATGTGACCTTCTATTATAGCCCTTTGTAGATATTTCCTTCTTTGTCTATGAACCTATTTTTAAAGTGTTCATATTCACTTTAAAGTTTTTAAAGTCATTCATATTTTTCTTTTGTTTGGTTATTTTTTTTGCTGGGCAATGAGAGTTAAGTGACTTGCCCAGGGTCACACAGGTAGTAAGTGTCAAGTGTCTGAGGCCGGATTTGAACTCAGGTACTCCTGAATCCAGGGCCGGTGCTTTATCCACTGCGCCACCTAGCTGCTCCCTAAGTCATTCATATTATACAGCAGGAAATATTCCTTGTTGGGAGATGTGGAAGATTAAAGAGAAATAGAGAGAACTGATGATGTGAGACATGTCCTGTAGTGGAAAGAGCACTGGACTTGGTTTCAGTGGACCTGAGTTCAAATTCTGACTCTGTTTATTACTTCTATGGCCTTGGGCAATTCATCTCAATTTCTTCAACTGTAAAATTGGGGGTTGGACTAAATGACCTTAGAGGTCCCCTCTTTCTCTAGATCGGTGGTCCTTTGATGGATTGCAAACTCCCCTGATTCATGCTACCAGAGCTCTCTTTCACTCTCTTTACTGTGTCTCTTTCTTTGAGGACTACTATTTCAGAAGAAGCCTCAGCCAGGCTTCATTCATTCCTCATTTTCTATGACTTTACCTTTTCACCCTGGAGGAAGTTCTGGGTCTTATACTGCTCGCCAAATTAGTGACTGTCTCAATCATACTTCATTTCACTCTCTGGCCAGAACTTCCAAAACAAGTCAGTGAGGGAGGACTGGGTCAAGAAATCATGATCAGATCAACTTTGCCACTCTTCCTGGTAGAGCTTGTCAGTCTCTCTATGTCACTTGTCACTCTCTCCACTCACTGTCTCAGTAAATTTCCAAACCAAAGTGCCCCTCTCTGTATACCACTTCCCTATGTGAGTATTTCACCCAATACCCAATAGAATGTAAGCTTCTTGAGAGAAGGTATTTGCTTTCTGTATTTGTATTCCCAGGCTTAGGACACAGGAAGCCTTTTTTTGCAGGGCAATGAGGGTTAAGTGACTTGCTTCGGGTCACACAGCTAGTACGTGTCAAGTGTCTGAGGCTGGATTTGAACTCAGGTCCTCTTGACTCCAGGGCTGGTGCTTTATCCACTGTGCCACCTAGCTGCCCCTACAGTAAGCCTTTAATGAATGCTTTTGTCCTTAATTTAATTTGTTCATCCCTTTACCTCACTTGCTGCTCAGATGCACTGAGGACGTCAAGACAAGAGGTATCAGTGGAAAGACCACTGCCAGATCCCAGTGAGGTAGTCTCTTTGTGCCCGGCTTCTGGTTAAGGGGTATCCTGAATAAATGGAATGAATGTGTCTTCTTGGCAGGCAGAGATTTCATTTTCATTACTGTGGAAATTTTGTCAATGCAGTGTAGTGGAGAGAGAGAGAGAGAGAGAGAGAGAGAGAGAGAGAGAGAGAGAGAGAGAGAGAGAAACAGACAAAGAGGCAGAGAGAGACAAGAGAGACAGAGACAGAAACAAAGCCAGAGAGCTAATCAGAGGTAGACAAAGACAGAGAGAAAGAGAGAGGAAGAGGGAGAGGGAGAGAGCCACAGCAAGAGAGCGAGTGCTTGTGTATATGCAGGCCTCTGTATATGGTTGGGGGTGGGGTGTAAAGGGAATGACAAAATGTTATTTCTCTGTTGGAAATGAGAGGGACAAAAAGGTCCACTAAGCTTTTTCTGGAGTGGTTGTCACTTACTGTCACCTCTGAGTATAAAGAAAGACAAGCTTTCAGTCCAATCAATATAAACTCTTTATTTAGATGATTATGTGTTGATACTTTGGAGATACTTCTTGCCTAGGAGTTCACAATCACTCTCTCCCCATAGGGGAATGTCTTGTTTGTCTGATTTGTAACCCTTATGCTTATTAGTACAATGGCTTACACTTAAGTATTAAATAAATATTATTTCTATCAACCCCCTTCTACCTATCATCTATCTGTGCGTCCATCCATCCATCTATCCATCTATCTATCTGTCTATCTATCTATCTATCTATCTATCTATCTATCTATCTATCTATCTATCTATCTATCTATCTATCTATCTATCTATCTATCTACCATCTATCTATGTGTATCCTCAAACTTTTTAACATCTATCTATTCCCACAGAGGCTTGGTGGATCCCTTCTTCAGCCTCTGTCTTCCTGACTCTGCCCCATCTGTATTTTCCTGTGTTGTAAAGTTGTGTAGATTACAATCACAGTGGGCTCAGTGCAGAAATGACCCCAAGGGGAAGGTCTTTATTCACATAATGTTACATCTGGAAAAGACAGAATTATAGGCTCCCAGAATTGTAGACGACTCCAGCAGGTGTCTGGCCCAACTTGTAATAAGGCATGCACTGTCTCCCCCAGAACATTCCCAGCAATGCTCTCCAACCTTCCAACCTCCACTTGCAGACCTCCGATTAGGGGGAATGCTTTGCCTTTTGAGACTGTCCATCCTTCCGTTAGACAACTCTAATAGTCAGGAAGTGTTTTCCAACTCATTCAATCAAAATTTGTCTCTGCAACTTCTACCCATTACTCCTAGTTCTACTGAGACCAAGAAGAACAAGTCAGTTTCTTCCTCTCTATGCTTGACTGTCCTTCACATTCTTGAAGACCATTGCCATGTCCCACTGAGTCTTCTCTAATGTTTAGAGATGTTTAGACATCTCTAGGTCCTTCGCTAATTCTTGTATGGCATCGTCTCCCATCTCCTCCCCATCTGCTGAGCTCTCCTCTTGATTCTCTCTAGCTTCATTCATTCAATAAGCATTCATTAAGCACCTATCTTGTGCCAGGTCCTATGCTAGGCACTGAGGACACAAAGATAAGAACAACATAGTCCCTGTGAGCCCTCAAGTACCTTACATTCTTGTCAATGTCTTACCTAAGACATGGCACCCAGAACTGAACACAATACTCCACACCAGAGATGTCAACTATCCCCTCCTTTACTTTACATATTGGGAAACTGAGAGCCAAAGATAGGTATGAAATGACCATTTATCCTGAAATCAGAATTTCACTTGCATCAAGGTCTCCAAAATCGTGGTCTTTTCTTTTTTCCACCTACCACTTCTGAGGCAGAGTCAATGCCAGGCGTGGGACTGAAGAAAGTGTTTAATGCGGGCCTAGAACTAGCATGTAGGAGAGGAGGTGATGGGAAGGAGCATCGAGGGACACATTTAGTACGATCACTTATCACTTTACTATCTGATTGGAGTCTATAACAGGTGTAGGATGGGAGCCAGGGATGAGGCTGACGCTAGAACAGGAGCCAGGTCCTGCTTCACAGAAAGCAAGGAGGATCAGCATTTAGAAACCAGCCCAGGCAATGAGATCACTGCATTTCTTTATATTCCTTCTTGTTTACACATTCCATTCAACTATGCATGACAAAAATTGCATGCATGTTCCCTTGGAGAATATGTGATAGATGCTGCCCAGGCAAAGTTCTTTTTTTGTTTTTTGTTTTTGGTGGGTCAATGAGCGTTAAGTGATGTGCCCAGTGTCACACAGCTAGTTCAGCTAGTTAAGTGTCAAGTGTCTGAATCCGGATTTGAACTTAAGTCCTCCTGATTCCAGGACCAGTGCTTTATCCACTGTGCCACCTAGCTGCCCCACCCCCAAGCAAAGTTCTATAGAGATCCAATACAAAGGCTTTTCTATTGCAGCTCTGGAAATATCCCCTAGTGCCTGGGGAAACCTAGATGATATATAGTTTTTTCAGTTCCTCTGCATCATTCCTGTGTCTGAAAATTACCACCTCCTTTTTTTTTTGGTCTATTCTTTTCCTATCTCATTAAGATTTTCCTTTTTCTCCATCACTGCAGAAAGCCTCTTTCCTCTTCATTGATTCCAATGTACACTTTCAAAATATGCATTTTCTCTGTCTCTCTGTCTCTGTCTCTCTGTCTCTCTCTGTCTCTCTCTCTCTTTTAATTTGGCATTGACTGATTTGGCTAATTGTTGTTCAGTTATATTTGTGTAAAGAATTAATTATAGGGGGCAGCTAAGTGGCTCAGTGGATAGAGCACCAGCCCTGGAGTCAGGAGGACCTGAGTTGAAATCCAGGGCCTCAGACACTTAAAACTTAATAGCTGTGTGATCCTAGGTAAGTTACTTAACCCCAATTGCCTCACCAAAAAAAAAAAATTAATTATGATTTGAGGTTTTTATGACCCCATCTTTGGCTTAAGTTAGAAGCCCGAACGCACACCTGGTAGGCCTCAGCCGCCGCCTCTGTGATGGCACAATGTTCCACCCACCTTGCACCAATGCCTACATGGGCCTGGCCAAATTATAATGATTGGAAGCCCGGTGAAGGGTGAGGGCAGTCAGGTGACCTTCAGTGTCTGGAAACTGGGGTGGCTGGTGTTTGTACAGCCGCCTGTTGATTCTGTCAATCAGGGCTGCCAGCCAATTAGCTTTGGGCTGTGTGTGTGTGTGTGTGTGTGTGTGTGTGTGTGTGTGTGTGTGTGACCACCCTGTTTCCTGTGAGAGAGTAGGTTTTCTGGGAAGGAGAAGGGGAGATTCTCCATTCTGGTGTATGAGAGGGAGAGAGACTGGGCGCAGTTGTTTTGCTCTTTGGGAACAGCTGAGTCCAGTTGGTGTGACTTCAGGTCATATTATTTTCCTTCCCCCATTTCCTTTTTCCCTTGTCCCTCGTTCTACTAATCTTACTTGTGTTTTAAATTTGTTCCCATTAATAAATCTTGTTTCATTTTTTGAAAGAGGCTGTTAATCTCCTTCCTTACCCCAATATTACAGTGAGCCACCTAATTAACACTCCCCAATTTAAATTTGGCCCCTACATTTGACTCTTCAGGACTGCATTTGGGGTTTTCTTGGCAAAGATATTGGAGTGGTTTTCCATTTCCTTCTCCAGCTCATTTGACAGTTGAGAAACTGAGATAAACAGGGTTAAGTGACTTGCCCAGGGTCACACAGCTAGTAAATGTCTCAGGCCAGAATTGAACTCAGGAAGAGAGCCTTTCTGACTCCAGGCCCAGCTCTGTATCCACTGTGCCACTTAGCTACCCTTGATTTGACTAGTCTCTCCATTTAATAGTCCCTTTCTTCATTGTGAGAAGTCCCTTGCATAGTACAAAAGAAGTATATCAGTCTCTACTTGAGACTCTATTCTATTTGAGACTCTGCATGGCCCTAGTAAAGATGAACCAACACTTTTCCCTCCATCTGAAATTATGGACAGACATTTTTCCAGTTAGGCTTTTGTTTGGTTGGTTTTTGCTTATTGCTCCTTAGAATAATAGAATCACAGAGATGAATCATACATTCTAATCCCCTTTATTTATAAATCAGAAAACTGAGGATAATAGAGATCAAGTCACTTGTCTAAGGTAACCCAGGTATATAAGTGATAGCCAGGATTCAAACCCAAGCCCTGTGATTCCTCTTCTTTTTTTCCCTTTTTCAAACTTCTACCTCCTGATTTGAATGCCTTTGTTTTGGAACCTGGATATTTTGAATGTCCACCAACTGGAAACCCAAGTCCATCTCTGTTGACTTTTGTCCTCAGGTCTTGCCCTGAGCTTTCTTTCGCCTCTGGAGTTTATCCTCTCAACCTGGGAGAAGGCAGATTCCTCCAGAGCTTGGTAAATATTTTACATCTAATGGAATCAAGTTGTTTACTCTGCAGGAAATAAAAAAGCATTAGTTAAAAAAGAGTAACAAGGTACCTTGCTGGTGATTCTTCAGGTTTCCAGAGAGCACTGGGAGCTTGAATGATTTTCACTTAAAGAGTTTTAATATCATTCTGCCATCAGAGCGTTCTAGAATTGATTTGCTTTTTCTCTAGGCTAGGCATTTTCAAATTCAAACCAAATCCAAGTATGAAAATCAGGGACTCACATCTTCTTGTCTTAGACTTACAGGATAATTCAGTAAACTAGATTCCTAACTCACCACCTAAAGCTCACCACCACTTCCTAAAGGTCCCTACTGTACCTGTCCCAAAATATAATTTCCCTTCAACTACTTCTCTCCTCAGGTTTGCCTCTCCTAGGTACTTCTTCAGGGCAAATGACCTATACATTGGGAGGATATCATAATCGTGTTGTTGTTCAGCCTTCCTTCTGAAAGGGGACGCATGACATCATGAAAGTGATGTCTTGAATTGCACATGAATTGGATTTGAGTGACGCAGGGCTGGGCAAAGTCTTCAGCTTTGCTCTCTCCTCCAGAGTCATTAGAGTTTAGTGTCAAGACAAAGGTCAAAATAACTGCAGATGGCTCAGGGTGCAGTAGGTAGCCTTGGCCTTACTAAATTAAAATTTTTACCAAGTCTCAGTTTCATAGAATGACTTAAATTGTTAGTCAACAAGATGTAGTGGATGGAGTGTTGGACTTGGTGTCAGGAAAACTTAAGTTCAAATCCTGCCTATGTCACTTTATTAGCAAGTGACTTGACTCTCTCAGCCACTGTTTCCTCATCTGTAAAATACAGATACTAATTGCAGCTATTTGAGTCAATAGCATCTTTCAGTGTCAAATGATAAAGTACATGTCTAGAACTTTTCAAACCTTAAAGTGCTCTATCAATTTTAGCTATTAGTATTTTCTCTCTGCAAAATAACTTAGTGATTAGCCTTTCCAAATATAGCTAGGCTGGTCCTCTGGACCTTAGGTGACAGACATACAGTCCCTCACTATGCCTATTCTTAATGCCTTTCTAACTTTGAGTATGACCCGTTAGTTTGTACTCTACTGTCATAACCAAAGAAAATCCAGGGTCTCCTCTATGTCAAGTTGGGGAGTCCAAGTAGGATCATAGACCTAGAGGTAGAAGGCACTTCATTGACCATTGAACTGTTGTACCCCCAACTTCACCATCCAGCCTTTGCTTGAAAACTTCCAGTGGAAGAGGAACCCACACAACCTCCCAAAACAACCCAGGGAACTGGTGGACAACTCTCATTGTCAGGAAGTTTTCTTCGAAATAAATGTATGACTAACCATGATTCCAGTGGACAGGTGATGAAGAATGTTACCCAGCTCCTGACAGAGAGGTGATGGACTAAATATATAAGATTCATTTTAGGATATCACCAATGTGGAAATATTTTCGCTTAACTTGACATTGTTGTTGTTGTTATTGTTGTGTGTGTGTGTGTTTCCTCATTGTATATGGAGGGAGAAAGGAAGATAGAATGGAGAAAATATAAATAATAATGAACTAAAAATAAGATTTAATGGAAATAAGTCTAAAGGTTCCTTTCTGTAACTTTGAGCTATTGCTACCACTTCTGTCCTTTGGGGCTAATTAAGCCAATTCTAATCTCTCTTTTATATATGATAGCCTTTAAAGACCTGTACAGCTGTCATTTCCCTACAACTTCTCCCTGTCTCTTTTAGCTGCTATTATACTCCTAAAACTACCTTGTATTCATTTTGGGTGTGTGTATACATCTATACATATAAGTGTGATTATATCCTTTCTCCCAAGTAAAATAATAGAATGTAATCCCCTTGAAGGCAGTGTCCATTTTACTGCTGTCTTTCTAACCCCAGATCCTAGCACAATGCCTAAGACTAATAAATGTTCAATATATTTATCACTTGATACATTATTTCAATCTTCTCCAGGTTAAATACCTCCACCTTCAACCTAAAGGCCTTAAACATGCATATATTGCAGGCAGATATGCAGGGATTGTTTCATTTTTGACTTTGTCGCCCCAGGGCCTCTGCACAGTAGTTTTGAGATAGCTCCAACTTGTGCAGTAAGCCTGGATGAGGCCTCTTTCCCTCAAATGACCCCAGCTTTTCTTTCCCAGGGGGGAAGCAAAAATAATGCTTCTCCCTTACCAGAGTCAGCATGAAGAGCAATTATGCAGAATAATTGGAAAGTACAGGAAACTGAAAAGCACCAGGAGAATACTTAATATTTATATTATATATAGATACTTAAAGGCTCTTGATAAATTCTTTTTGATAAAACTCACTTTGGGGGGAATGACGTACTGAGGAGATGGTCAAGTACAAGTCAGGGAGGAGGATGGGTAGGATTCCAGCCTGGAAGGCCCGTGCTTTTTGCATAGCCTACAGTCTAAAAAGGAACTGGAGATGTTATTAAATTACTACTCCTTCCAGAAAGGACTGCATTCAGACTATATTAAAAAAAGAATCCCGGGGTTCATTTTTTCAGTTCCTGTCTGCCTCTTTTCTTATCCATTTCCCAGATCTTGGCTTAGCTCATTTTGACTATATCCCAGGCCTGGATCTGGGAATGAATTGCTGGTATTGACCAGTCAAGCCAGGAGTCAGAAGACTTGTCTCTCTGGTGCTTTCCCTTGTAACCTGAGAGCTAAGCTGCCCTACGAGGGCTCAGAGGGGAAATTCACCCTCCTGTCTGGCTTTAGCTAGCTTTGACTGGCCAAAGCAGCTGAACCCTGTTGGGAATTCCTCAGAGATTATCAAAAGATCTAAGGAGCTATTTGCCCAGTTGACTTCTTTGCAGCCTTAAGCAAGAATCTGTCCTTTGGGGAGCCATTAATAAGTGCCTTTTTGCATGTGCATAGTCACAGTGCCCATGAGGAACTTATTGTCTGGGATGGATGGTATTAATGAGTACAGATAGATTTAGGACACGAAAGCACGTTGGGGACATTTTGTCCAACACTTTAATTTATAGAGGAGAAAACTGAGGCCCAGAGAGGTTATGTGTCTCACCCAGTGTCACACGGAGTGGTAGAGTTGGGATTCAAACCCAAAGTCCTCTGACTTTATATCCAGTGGTCTTTCCACTGCCCTGAGAAAGTATAGCAAGGTGGGGTGAGGGGGTAGGTGGGGAAACAAGCATTTATTAGGCACCTACTATGTTCCTGGCCCTATACTAAGTGCTTTATAAATATTATCCCTCTTGATCCTTGCAACAACCCTGTGAGGCAGGTGCTATTATCATTCCCATTTTACAATTGAAGAAACTGAATCAGATAGAGGTTAAGTGACTTGGTCAGGGTCATACAGCCAGTAAATACTGAGGTCAGATGATTTCTGACCCAGAACCCTATACAGCCTTTACCATGAACAAATAAACAAATGATACATTATAAGCAGAGAGGTGAGTACATAGGGTGTTGTGGCAAACATAGAGGAGAGTCCTGACAAATGGAATGGTAGGCCAGGAGAAACCTAAAGGCACTGACTACACAATGGAGAGTAGTGATAGAAAGCTATTGCCTCTCACCACGCAGCCTGAGTGACCCCAGATAAGGTCGTATCATGTATCAGTGCTCCACCCAGTGAAGACCAGAAGTTGCAGAGAAGCTGCCAGTCTTCAATGGCAGAGGAAGTTCCTTATAGGGAGCATCCTACTCTGATGCTATCCTAGGTCTATTCTCCATCCCTCCCCACACCGGGCAAAAAAAAAAAAAATATCATGGAAGTGTAGAATGTTGAGTGTGCCTCACTACAATATTGTATATAACAAATTTTAAAGTGCCAAGTATCAGTTATCATTTCATTTTTGTTCCCAATAGAATATAAGTTCCCTGAGGATGGGCTGTTTCATTTTTGTTCTTGTATCTCCAGCACCTAGCATACTATCTAGCCCTCAGTAGAGACATAATAAATGTTTCTGTTTAAAAAAATCATTCGACATCTCAATGTAACCCCCTCATTTTACAAAGGGGGAAACTGAGCCAGAGAAAGGGAGGGATACTTTGTGACCTTGGGTTCACAAAGGTAGCAGGGCAAGGATTTAAATAAGTCTTGTTCCATGTGCAGCACTCCTTTCTCTATTGCATGTTGCCTTTGTGACAGTTTTTGTTCACTCCATGGAATTGACTCAGAGACCAGGACCTGGTCTCTTCTGCTTGGGAGAAAGAGACATCTTAGCTACTTCCTGAGTCAGTATGGAGTTCGTTACCTAAAGCCTCCTCCTACCACAAGAAGCCAATAACTCAAGTGGCAGAGGGAAAGATGACTCTGAATCAAATTCCACTGATTTAGAAACAAGCTATTACCTGCTCCATTCTGGAACCCCCTGCCTTTGAATCAACCACTTCATCAGATGCTTTCAAAGGGGTCAGCATCCAAATTTGGCATCTGCTTTTTGCCTGGTTGGAATGCTGACCCTGAACGCTCCCTTGGATTTAGAGACTGTTGGGGAGGACTCTAACTCCCTGCTCCAGCATATTGTTGGCTTCCCTCTCTTTCTTAAGTGATGCTCTTTCTGCTTATGATCGACAGTCCTGGAGAGTGTGTGTGTGTGTGTGTGTGTGTGTGTGTGTGGTGGGTGGGAGGCACAGGTTAGGGCCTTGGCTCTTTCTCCTGCTCTCACCTGCCCTCGGCTTTGGTTATAGACGTGGTAACAGGAGGCTCTTTAGGATATGAGAGGGCTTTGTTTGTTCTGTGGAGCATTGCAATGACTGGAAATAATGAACTGCCATGTTCCTGAAGGGCACAGTATGCATATGAAGTCAACTTGAAATGGAAAGTGTGGGGCCAGATACACAAAGTGAAATGAATGAACAGCCTGGCCCTCTGGGCATCCTCCTCATGCTGGCTGTCCAGGAAAACAGGGAGGGCTGAGGGTGGGTCCGTGGCTAGGCACATCCTATGATCTTCCCAGCAAGCCAGCCTACCTCCCTACTGGGATGATTACATGTGCATTGAAAAAGCCCATCAGGCAGACAACTGGCTTCACCTAGCTTGGTGACACTCTCCTTGCTGATTTCCCTCCTCACTGTAGCTTGAAGATGATTTTCTGTGCTTTTGCCAGGGCCAGATGCTGTGCGTGTATGTGGTGGTGAGACACCTGGGGAGCCAAGTAATCATTGCTGAGAGATGCACATCTAGCCCAGTAGGCAGAACTAGGAAGGACATTTAACGCCATCTTTAGGCTATTCAAGGCCCTGTTGACTTCTAGACAACAGGAATCTATCTGCCTGAACCGATGACTGAATTTGCGTCATATGTTGTCTTTTAGGATTTGTATATATGTATTGGCACATGTACAAATGCACATGCTGATGTAAGTGGTCATACACATGTGTATGTGTGTATGCATATATATATATTTTAAAATATATATATGTATATATGATTATGTCTATGTACATACCAGAGCATGCAAAACACACAAATGTACTCCATAGTATGTGTATATATTATAGGTAAGCATATTTATATGCATGCATATACAAACACATACATGTACACGTTTATAAATGTGACATATTTGGATATATTATAAATATGCATACATATTATATAGAAATATGTTAATAAATATAACAAATACTGAGATATTTTCCCATTCCCCTTTCTTCTCCCATTTCACTAACTGGCAGAATAGTATGTCTGACGGAAAGCATTCATGGTGATGGGTAGGACTAGTAACTGGTTCATACTGAAGAAAATAATGGGAAAAGCTGTCAGGAAGAAAGATGGGTAGCAGAGATTGAAGAGGAAGACTCTGGAGGTTTTACCCTGATATTGCTTGGGGAGAAGGCATTGAAGAATTAGAAATTGTATATATGTAAGAAACTGGTGGACCAGGTAGTCATGCTATAAAATTAGGGATGTTAATCAAAACACTGGGGAATTTGAGAGAAGGAGAAAAAAAATCCAACTTAACACTTTCCCCAAAGACTGACAGGGAGAAGAGGTAAAGGTAGGACTACAGGGTTTAGAGGTGGGGTGCTTCTCCTGGAGATGACTTCACACTGGGAACTTTAACTCTGAGGATTTACATATGTATTTTGAACTAATGATTACTTACTCAAGTGTCTCTGTTTTGATTTCCTTCTTGTAATAATCTTTCCCCCATGTAATATTATGAACTGTGTGTTTGTTTCCTTATTATGTATGTGTGGAGAAAGCAATGGCAAGCCACTGCAGTGTCTTTTCCAATAAATCCCCAAATGAGGCCACTAAGAATTAGATATGACTGAAAACGATTATACAATAACAACATCATATATGTATTTTTCCAAGTTTCCTGGCTGGGGGGGGGAGCAGTTATAAGTCAAGAAAGTGAGAAAATCACTCAAAGCATACCTAAAACCATGTCTTTTGTAAGCCTTGGGCTACCTTCCTTGGTGCTTCCCAGTTGTATGACTTGAATGTTGCCTTCCTAAGCCTGCAGTGTGTTACTCCATCTTGAAAGCAAGAAAGTGCAGTATTTGGATGCCCTCTAGGTGGCAACTCATTGGTCTCTTTGGAATCTCTCTACTACATGTATGATATAACCTTCCTAAGACATCATTATATCCCTGTTGGCCGTCAGAGGGCACTTGGTCTGTAGATACCTAGACTGCTCCTCTTACCACTAAATCTGTTGTTTTTATCACTCTCACTTCCCCCCTGAATCCAGAGATTTATGGACTTGACATGCTATCATCATATAGTTTATTGCAATTAGCGAATTGGAAGAATATAGGTCAGTTGTTCCTTTGTGCAGTCATCTACCATTAGCCATCTCCTAAACCTCCTCCTCCTTGCCCTCTTAGATCTTTGGGAGGCGTGGCGGAAAAATTTCCATACTACCCACTTCTCAATCTCCTGGAGAGGCATAAGGAAAGAGGGTGTGCCCAGGCTTCTGTTCTAGTATTACCAACTCTAAGGGGGAAAGCAGAGGGAAAAGTGGTGAGAGAAAGCAATCTTCCCCTCCATCTCACAAATCTGATGAGGAATCTCAACACTTGTCAGAGTTGGAACTCATGATGCCCTCTCATACTCTCTCCAGTCTCTTTCTCTGCTCCAGTATTATATGTTTCCTCTTTATCACTGATTTCCAGAAGCTACACACCTGGGTGCTCTATTTATGTCATGGAAGACCAACATCCAGGGCCATTGTGCCTTGTGCCCCATCACTTTCATTCAGGAAGTTTGACCCTCAAGGGACAAGAAAGAGGCAGCCAACCTTGAATGTAAAAATGATAATAGCTAATATATATGTATAGTTGCACTTCAAGGTTTGCAAAGTACTTTAGATTTATTGTTTCAATCCTTACAATAATACTGCGAGGCAGGTCCTATTATTCTCTCCATTTTATAGATGAGAAAATTGAAGCAGGAAATGATTAAGTGACTACCCCAGGGTCACACGGTTTGTTAGTGTCTGAAGTAGAATTTGGATTCTGGTCTTCCTGATTCCAACTCTAATCTCTGCCACCTGCAACTCTCATACCCCTTTATCCCTTTGGATGGCTTGTTGCTTGTGGAAAATGCTTCCTACCTTAGAGTCCCAATTAAGGAAAGAAGGCATTCATCCTCTCCCATATGCCTGAACCATTAGAATTAGATTTGTTAGTCTCTCTTCAAATCTTCATTACCCTGAGCCCAGAGAATAATAAAAATAAAATATAATAATAGTAATAATAATAATAAACAATAACAAAAACAGCAACAATAATGATAATAATGATGATGATAAATAATAATAATAATTCAGAAAGGGAAAAGGATAATGCATCAGTAGAGCTTCTTTGTCAAGAGCCTTGGGTTCATGATTACATTTTAGGGACTCATCTGGGGTTATCCATTGAAATGTGTATCTTCTACATTTGCAGTATCAAAGCTTGTAGAGCACCACTTGCAAATACAGACACAAGGCATAGAGCTAGTGGTCCTTAGATCAACGTATTATCAGTGTGGGCTAAAGAAATGACTTCTTGGTTGCTAAAGGACTGATGCCCTGGGATGAATGCAGACCCACACATAGCACTCTTTGTTGTGGAAATACTACTGACCAGTCATGAGGACACCACTGAAAAGATCCTGCAGACTGATTTGGATGCCCTGGGAAGATGTGGCATGTATAGAAAGTGTCAGGAGAAAGTACTAGGCTCCTCTGTGGTATTTTTTGAGGCATCAGGGTTTTTCAAATTCCCTAAGAGAAATACTTGGGGTAGGGACAGCTAGGTGGCACAGTGGATAAAGTACTGGCCTTGGATTCAGGAGGATCTGAGTTCAAATTTGGCCTCAAACACTTGACACATTCTAGCTATGTGACCCTGGGCAAGTCACTTAACACCCTTTGCTGAGAGAGAGAGAGAGAGAGAGAGAGAGAGAGAGAGAGAGAGAGAGAGAGAGAGATACATACTTGGGGTTGGAGAAGGAATATGAAAAGTAATTATGAAACTAGCTACATCAGAATCTGAGTGCTCAAACAAAAATGACAAAAGAAAGGACCATTATTTCAGATATTGAAAAAAATCCAAGAGAGATGACACGACATGAGGCATAGAGGGCCAGTCTTAAAGCCAAGCAGATATGAGTTCAAACCCCACTTCTGACACATACTGGATGTGAGAACTACACCTTTTAATTTCTTTGTGCTCCAGAGAATGCTCTGAGACTACAAGACACAGAGACTAGAATGTGCTTTGATGGAGGTAGTTTACTCACCTAAGAGTCCCCTATACTAATCAAATTACATGCCTACTTTCTATCCCTATGGCAAAACCATTAAAAGCTGCTCCTCCAGCTCTGAAAATAACCATGTCACCAAAAATATGAACCCAGGCCCAAGGCCAGGCTCCATGATCAATGTTATAAGTATACCCAAAGTAGATGCCATATGGGAACTTGGCATTATTCTTCTAAGGCAACAGACTTAGAAAGAAAGGAGCAATTTTTACTGGCATCTACTATGGGAATGCTACAGGAGCGTCAGGTTTCAAACACAGAGAAACAAAGATAACTGCTGAGGAGCTTCTAAGGCTCCGCATTTGATGTCATGTATGTTAAAAATGGAAAGCCCATCTGTTAGAATGCATCAGTGTTTGGGGCACTGGATAATCACTTGGGGTATATACAGAGTCCTAACATCCTTCACATCATGTTTCGAACTGGTGATCTCTGACACTAACCACTGTCCAGCCACACACAAAGATGAGGGAAGGTATTGCAGTAAGTGGCAAGTAAAGACCCCTTCCCACCTTTTGAATCTTCTTCTACTTTACTCTCCTCCTCATATTCCACAATCCAGTGTCATTGTTCTTGGAACATGACACTTCGTTTCCTGACTCTGGGCATTTTTACTGGCCATCCCCCATGTCTGGGACTTTTTCCCTGCTCATCTCTACCTCTTGGTTTCCCTGCCTTTCTTTGAGTCTCAGCTACAATCTTCCCTTCTGAAAGGAGTCTTTCTCAGTTCTCCTTTATCTTAGTACCTTCTGGCTGTTGATTATCTTCAATTTATCCTGTATATATCTTATTTGTACATAGTTGTTTGCATGTTGCATGTCTCCCATTAGCCCTGAGTTCCTTGAGAACTGGGACTGATTCATTTGGTCTTTGTATCTCCTGTGCTTACCACTGAGCCTGGAACATAGAAGTTACTTAATAGATACTTCTTGATTGATTGGAAATTGAACTCCTGTATATTTTTCACTTCTGCTGTAATTAAGGAGAGTTAATGTCAAAGAGATGAAGTCAGTCATCCATTCCCTGGTAAAGACTGTTGAATCATAGCATCCCTCAGAGTTGAGAATCCATCTAGTCCAGTTTGTATCTGAATAAGCTTCCCTCTTGTGTTGGATTTGACAAGGGGCTACATAGGCTCAAAGACCTTCAGTGGAAGGGAACCCTCCACTTTTTGAAGCAGATTATTCCATTTGTGAGCTCTAAAATTATTTGGATTTTGTCTCAAGCCTAGATTTACCTCTCTGTAACTTCCATCTGTTGTTCCTGGCTTTGTACTTTTTGACCAAACATAATAAGCCTATTCCTTCTGCTATATCAATAATTAATCAACAATCATTTATTAAGGATCTGCTATGTTCTGGGCACAGCCATAATTTTTCCCTAACCTCCCCCTAGCCAAGTCTTGTCTTGTCTAGGCTCTACATCCATCCTTAGTTCAGGTATACTTGGATATCAGTGCATTGATTTATCGAACTAGCATCTACCATCAGGCAGAGGTGAATGGTTCTCCTGACCAACTATGAGTTCATTGTATAAATCAAGGAGAAGCATTGACATATGGGACTGTCTAGTAGGCCCCATGTATCAAAAGCCAAAGTGATTCCTGTGGAGAAGGAAGGAAGGAGGAATCTATTAAGAGCTTACTCTATGTCATATATCCTGGTAGGAGGTGGGGCAATCCCTGCCTTCAAGGAACTTACATTCTAATGGGAGCAGGAGTTGGGGAGCAGAGATGAAGGTACCCAGCACAGGGACTTGATTTTGAAATTTAGGGTTAGGGACAAGAGGAAAATAAAGTCTGGCTGGTCTAGGACTCTCCACAAAATGGAGGCCCCAGGAAGAACTCATGCATGAGAGAAAGGAGTAGGTCTTGAGAGGAATATTACACAATGAAAAGAATATAGGAACGTTCTGATGTTCCATGGCAAGGAGACCACAAGATCTCAGAGAAGTTCCAGAATGATACAGCAGCAGAAGCATGGCTTTGACGTCCAGTAAGTCAGCTATAGGGCTCCAAGGGATTGAAGGCAAAGTCAGTCCAGAATTAAAAGGGATCAGGGCTTCTGACACAGGGAAATATTTTAGCTTGGGGTGTCCCCTGGAAAGCATATCATCAATAAAGTAAATAAACTACATAATTCTGAATCAGTCTTCCAAATGATGTTCATTGTGTTAAGTTGGGTTGAGGCTCAATGAGAGTGACTGGCTTTGGGCTCAATTGTAAGGTGATGACCTCTCAGTTGTGCTGATAGAAAAAAAAATGGGACATGATCACCATAAAACTCGTCTTAGCTCACCAGTAGCCAAACCACTGAGATAGGAGCGGCAGAAATTAAAAGTCATTACTTCAGTATTACATCATGGGATCCTAGAGGCTACATGCAAGTTGTACCAAGGTGATTAGTGCCTTCCAAGGCCATAGGCCTGGTTGGAATGCTGACACTGAAAGGTACCTTGGGTTTAGAGACTGTTGGGGAGGGATCTAGCTAGCTGCTCCAGCATATTGTTGGCTTCCCTCTCTTTCTTAAGTGATGCTCTTTCTGTTTATGATCAACAGTCCTGGGGAGTGATGGAGACTTAATAGTAGAATATATTCTTTTGGTTAGGGGTGGGGTGGCGCAAGACCAGAAGGAAGGAGGCTTTATACTTGTGTAATCTTCAAGGACCACAATTTTTTTTAATTTTGGAAGGATAAATACAGTAAATGCTAGAATATTTTCCCTTTCACCCTTTGAATAACTGAAGAATAAAGTGTGCTTGAGTGAAGGGGTATGAATGGGGATAGTTGTGGCTGGTAACTGGTGTGGCCTGGGGGAGAGACAAAGGGGAAAGGCAGTAAAGAGGAGGATATTGGCAACTAGGTGAGAGAAAGAATACAGGAAGATCTGCCCTCATCTTGAATGGAGAAATAGTATAGAAAAAAAAGTAGAGGACACTTGAGATTCATCTTCACTTTGCCTGAGGACCTGGTAGACCTGATAACTATGCTATTGATCTCAGAGCACTGTGTGCAATGACAGAAAATCAGAGGTAAAAAAAGGACAAAATATAAAAATGCCATCCTCCTTTCAACTAGTAAGATGTAGGTCCAGGAAAGGATACTGGACAGAGTGTGGAGAGGGGCAATCCATCAAAAGAACTTTTATATTTGGGACTAGAACTCTGGTAATTTTCATATATCTTTGGGTTTAATGGCTGCTCAGTCAAGGGTCCATACTTTGATTTCATCTTCCTTTTAATAAAATTGTCTTCAGTGTTATTGTGAACTGTGTACATCTCAGCATAACTAAATGATATCACACAAAAGCAATTTTCTGGATCGAGGCTATGAGTCAAAACAATGAGGAAATTCCCCAAATTATACCTGGACCTTTTGAATGTTAAGAATTTCTGACACTGTTGTTATTTATTTCCTTCACTTCTCTAGGGATCAATGAATGTTTATGCCCTGTTCACTGATGTTAGTGTGTATGTGTGTATAAATGTATATGTACACACATACATGCATATACACATGTCGTATCATATTATATATGTGTGTGTGTGTGTGTGTGTATTGTTCAGATATACCTGAACTATAGATAGAGAATAGAAAACTTGGTGGGTTATGGAGGAGTGATATTGCTATCTATCAATCGATCATCTATCTATCTGTTTGTCTGTCTAATAAAAAGAACTGAATCTCAGATTAGGAAAGAACCTTTGGGATCATCTAGTCTGATGTGCATCTGAAGAAGAATTCCCTTTACTGGTGTAAAATTTTTTAACTGTTTGATCTGAGAAATTATAACTGGCTTTCTAATCTGTAACTTTGTCTTCCCCACTAAGGCAATCTCTGTAAAATTTTAGCTAGCTAGGTGGCTACCTGCCTGTGGGGCTTTAGGCTGCCTAAGCCAGTCTGTAAGGGCCTGCCCTCTCCCAAATTGCTTCTCCCAAATTAACTAGAAAGGAGATTAAGAAGCCTCTTTCAATTTAACAACAAAACAGGGTTTATTGATTAGAATAAACTTAGAGATAAGAACAAAGACAAATAGAATAGACTACCTGACTGCTTTTAACTTTCTCACCTGCCATCATGAAATCTCCTCCCTTTCTCTTACCTCCTTTCTCCATAGTGTCCCCCATGCCTCTCCTCCCGACTGCACCCTTTCACTTTTCTCCTCTCCTGTGTCTGCTGCTGACTGATTCCCGGCTCTGCTCTTCTTCACTAGATCTTCATTGTGCCTACCTTCCTCTCTCCGGTCACGCCCTCACTCGGGTACCTCACTATGTCTTCACTACGCCCCCCCCCCCTTCACTTGGTCACTTGGTCTTCAATATCTCCTCACACTCAGTCTTCCCAAGGTACGCCTTCACTGCTCCTGAATATAAAACCCTTCTTTCTCAGGAACCACAGGCCAGCCAATGCCCATGTCGCCAAGCTAATTCATTGGCACCCCCAGGGGCCATGCTCAAGGCTGGCTGGCACACAGGGTTTCCCTGCGAACCCCCCCCCCCCCGCTGGATGGAGGGCTCTTGGGTTGTGCCTGGGTTTTCTGTGCATATCCCCACTGGGCAGGGCAAGGCTTTCTTGTCTGGGGGATCACAGTGTGCCCGAGGCTCAATCAATTCTTACACTGGATAATATCCCAATAGGTGGTCTTCCAACCATTTCTTAAAGATTACAGAACCCACTACCATTTGAGGCATAGCATTCTAATTTTGTATAGCCCCAGTTCTTAGGAAGTTTTTTCTCATGCCAATCTAAATCTGCATCTGCAAATTTCCTCTTTGCTCTTGGATCTAGTGACAAGAGAAATGGATTATTTTATTTTATTTTGCAGGGCAAAGTGGGTTAAGTGGCTTTCCCAGGGTCACACAGTTTATTAAGTGTCAAGTGTCTGAGGCCAGATTTGAACTCAGGTCCTCCTGAATCCAGAGATGGTGCTTTATCCATTGCACCACCTAGCTGCCCCCTGAGAAATGGAATTCTTATAGATTCTTCTCCCTACCCATCATCACCTCCATTGCCTCCTCTGATTCCATTCATAATATGGGTAAAAGATTGGAGTTTTCCAGGAGTGCCTCATGGGAAATTAACAGTAACAGAAGTGAGGAAAATTATGATTAAGCCATTTTTCTGACTTCTTGGTTCAAAGTCCTTTATTAGACAGCCCTAAGTAATCTCATCTCTCATATTACCCCCATTCCCCTAAGCTGTGAGTTTGTATCTTCCAAGCTAAATTTAGTTATTCATACTGTGCTAAATCTTCTCTTTGGATATCAGATTGACTACAAGCTCATGGACAAGTCACTCTATCTCTGAGCCTCCTTTATTCCCATAAAATGGGAATCATAACACTAGCAGTGCCTCTCACAGAATTTTTCTGAGTAAAGAACTTTGTAAAACCTAAAGAATTATGTAAATATGATTTGTTATCATTTTCTTCCATTATTCAAATAGCTCTTCTTAACACAACCTGTCCAGACCCTCTACTATACCCATACCCCCCCACACCCAAGCCCCCCCCCCACATATACACACTCACATCCCATTGTCTATCTTGTATTCACATGCCTGGAATACCTTCCCCTCTGCTCTTCTTGCCTCTAAACTCCCCATACCTTTCTTTGAGGTTTAGTTCATAATACATTGTACTTTTCTCATGTACTTAGTATATTCTAATTTGTATTATTCAACTTAACAACTATTTACTAAGTACTTACCATGTTCAAGGCAGCTGTGATAGGCCTGGTGATACAAATATGAAAAACAAGACAGTCCATGTCCTCAGAGGATTTATAATAAAATAGCGGATAAGACATTTATGCAAATAAATACAATACAAGGTAGATTAATGTGAGCAAAGAAGGCATTCCAACAAAAGGCTATTGGAGAAGAGAGAGAGATCACTTTCAGATGATAGAAATCAGGGAAGGGTTAATAAGGAAGGAAGAAGTAGCACCTGAGATGTACCTTGTAAGAAGATAACAATTGTTAACATTTCATCCCAGGCTGCACAAACACATAGAGGCTAGAGGTTGGAAATAGGAGGTTGGGAAATAGCTGGCCATCCAACATGACCAGTAGACCAGGTTGGTTGGAATGTGGAATGTCTCAAAATCACTAGAAGGAAATAAGGATTAAAAGGGGAGGTTGGAACCAGACTACAGAAGGACTTTTAAAAATAATTTATATTGGGGCAGCTAGGTGGTACAGTGGATAGAGCACTGGCCCTGGAGTCAGGAGTACCTGAGTTCAAATCCAGCCTCAAACACTTAACACTTACTAGCTGTGAGACCCTGGGCAAGTATATATATATATATATATATATATATATATATATATATATATATATATTTCTGTCTATAGGCAGTGGGGACACACTTAAGTTTTTTGAGCAAGTGAATGTCATGGTCATAAGCCTGCATTAGGAAGATTATTTTGGCAGCTGTATGAAGGATGGGTTGGAAAGCAGAGAGACTGGAGGAAGGGAGTTCTGCTTGGAGACTATTGGAGTAGTTCAGGGGAGAGGTAATAAAGACCTAACAAGGTGCTGGTTATGTGAGTGAAGAAGAGAGATATTACCAAAGCAGTACAGCTGGGACTTGGTCGCTAATTGGACATGAGGGAGAAATTAAGGTTTCAAGCCTGGGAGGATGGCAGTATGTAGCAGAAATGGAAAACTGGGGATGAGAAAGTTTGAAAGGAAAGAGAATTATTGCATTTTGGACTTAGAATTTGGAGTCTGAGTTTGTAGTAACAGTGGGTAGAGATGTCCAGCAGGCATTTGGAGATGTGGACCTAGACTTCAGGGCAGAGATTAAAGGTTGGATACAGATTTCGGATTCATCTTTAGAGAGATAAATAATCAAATCCATGAGAATAATTGGGATCTCCAAGAGAAGGAGTGTAGAGAAGGAAACAAAGAAGAACCTCATCATAGAATCTTGGGAGACACAAAGTTAACAGGGAAAGAAGAATTTGAATTAACAAAGGAGACTTGAGAAGAAGCAATGGGACAGATATTAGGAAAACTGTGTGAAAAGAGTGTCTCAGAAATCAAGGGAGGTAGGGGCAGCTAGGTGGTGCAGTGGATAAAGCACTGGCCCTGGATTCAGGAGTACCTGGGTTCAAATCTGGCCTCAGACACTTGACACTTATCAGCTGTGTGACCCTGGGCAAGTCACTTAACCCCCATTGTCCCACAAAAAAAAAAAAAAGAGAGAGAAATCAAGGGAGGAGCCCCTATCAAGGGAAGAAGTGGTCTATACTTTATCTGTGGAGATGTCATCATTCTTATTAGGCTTCTATACTCTTGAGGATCGGGAATCTGTAGCACTCTTGGCAGTGAGTCCCAGACCTTTAATAAATATATAGATTGGTGGAGGAAAATTATATGTAATGATAACAATTAATAATAATAATAATAATTATAGATGTAAAATAAGAAGGAATGACTTTCCTTGAATATCAACCAGCCCCTGGTGTTTTAAGAAAAACACTCTATTAAGAATATTTATTATAAAAGAGCAGGGCATTGAATTTGTAACTATAATGCAATTGTTTGATAAAATAAATGGTGTATTATTTTACTACCTAGTCTGTCAAAATCTTCCTGGGGGCTCTGGTGTCTGGCAGTACAAAGAGTCCATCATTTTACAATAGCCTTTTTACTACAAAAGGCTTAGTAATGGGAGCATGAAGGGATAATTACATTTTAAAGGAAAAAACCCTGATCTTTGAAGATAAATACTTTTCACTGGCAAAGAGCCTCATAGTCTTTGACCTGTATGTTGCAATGGTGATATCAGACAATAGAGGGCATGGGGTCCTCCACAGAGTTCTGGTGGGGGTAGAGACATGAGGGAGATACAGTCAGGTAGCTACATTTTTAGGGCTTGTGGTATCAAAATGGATTTCCAAAGTGTGAGGTTTCAATTCATCGATAGGTAGAAGGAACGTCAGCAGGATATCTTGTCCCAGGGCAGTAAGAGAGTAGTACCATCTCTCTAGCACTCTTTCATTCTACTATTTCAGAGTAAGCTGACCCTGCCCCAGCCACAGCCACAGCCACAGCCACAGCCCCAGACCATGGTAGCCTCTTACATTTTCTTGGCCCCTTTTCCTTCCAGTGAGCCCATGACTTATTTAGGGCCCAATACTTCTTTGCCAATCTTCAGCCTTCTAGTTTGAGGCCTATAATCCCCTGCTTCTTCAAAAGTCTATTTAGTACCTATTTCTTCATAATCATGGTGATTATAAGAACATAGATTTATAATCTGGAAAGGAGGCTATCTAGTCCAACCACCTAATTTGACAGATGAAGAAACTGAGGTCCAGAGAGGTGAATTAATCTATCAATCATCAGCAATCATTTATTAAGACTATAATACATGGCAGTCATTGGCTACATACATTTAGTACCTGTCCTCAAGAAGCCTACATGTAACACCTGTAGGTAAGTGATAGCCAAGGGAAGTAGTTATTTCCTAGGTCACATGTTCTGAACATTTTTTTTTGTATCATGGATCCCTTTGAAGATCTGGTGAAGCCTATGGACCCCTACCCAGAATAATGTTTGTAAATGTATAAAATAAAATCAGAAGATTATAGAAGAAACCCATTATAATGAAATAGAGTTATCAAAATATTTTTTTATAAATTAAGTTCATGGACCTCAGGTTAAGAATTCCTAGCTAGATAAATGTTGGAGAAGCTGTGGAAAAATTGGAACATTAATGCATTGTTGGTGGAGCTGTGAACTGATCCAACCATTCTGGAGAGAAATTTGGAACTATGCCCAAAGGGCTATAAAGCTGTGCATACCCTTTGACCCAGAAATACCACTTTTGGGTCTTTTTCCCAAAGAGATCATAAAAAGGGGAAAGGACTCACATGTACAAAAATATTTATAGCTGCTCTTTTTGTGCTGGCAAGGAATTGGAAATCGAGGGGATGCCTATCAATTGGGGAATGGCTGAACAAGTTGTGGTATATGAATGTAATGGAATACTATCGTGCTGTAAGAAACGATGAGCAGGAAGATTTCAGAGAAACCTGAAAGGACTTACATGAACTGATGCTGAATGAGATGAGCAGAACCATTGTACACAGTATCAACAACATTGTGTGATGATCAGCTGTGATAGACTTGACTCTTCTCAGCAATACAATGGTCCAAGATAGTTCCAAAGGATTCTTGATGGAAAATGCTCTCCAAATCCAGAAAAAAAGAACTGCGGAATATAGCTGCAGATTGAACCATACTATGTCTATTTTTTTTTTCTTTTTTGAGGTCTTTCCCTTTTGTTCTTATTCTTCTTTCACAGCATGACTAATGCAGAAATATGTTTAATGTGATTATACATATATAACCTATATCGGATTTCTTGTTGTCTTGGGGAGGGAGGAAGGAGGGGAGGGAGGGAGAAAAATATGGTACTAGAAATCTTATAAAAACAACTGGTGAAAACTATATCTACATGTAACTAGAAAATAATAAATACTTTGATGATTAAAAAAAAGAATTCCTAGCTAGTGAGCCATAGAGATTATAGTGGTAATCTTGATTTGATTAATTTTTCCAAACAAAGAAAAAGAGCTATATGGGAAGGGGGAGAGGTGGGGAAGAGGAGAGGTGAAGAATGCTGTATATTAATACTGGGTTGGCTATGCTGTTCTGGAAGATTGTTGGATGAATTGTGAAACATAGTCTGGGGTGACTTGACATAGTAGAATGAGGTGGGTTTTTTCTCACTCACCAATCAGGGAGAACAGTTCAGGCCCTGAATGGAGCCCCCAAATGAAAAACTGACTCCTTAATGGAGAGCTTGGTTTCTAGAGGTTCAGGTTCAAAGAGGTGCCCTGATAGGTAGAAAGAGCCAGCCACAGGGAAGATGTCAGGATGTTCATGTTAATTAGATCTTGGTTTCCTTTTGGAGGGAGAAACTGAGTGGTACAATGGATAGAGCACTGGCCCTGGAGTCAGGAGGGCCTGAGTTCAAATTTGTCCTCAGACACTTACTAGCAATGTGACCCTGAGTATGTCACTTAACCCCATTCCCTCAGTTTCCTCATCCATAAAATGAGCTGGAGAAGGAAATGGCAAACCACTTCAGTAACTCTTCTAAGAAAACCCCAAACAGGGTCATGGAGAATCAGACACAACTGAAATGACTCATCAATAATTCCTTTCGGATGGCTGTGTGTGCACTGAAGCATGGTCTGGGGCCTCCTGGATGTATTAGGAAAACTCAGTCAGCAATCAAGTGGCAAGATAAGATTTAAACCTGGGTCTTCTAATTCCAAATCTTGCTTTCTTAACACTGAATCACACATGAGGCCTTTTAAAGTATATTCTAAGTAGCTTGAGTTGTCAGTGAATTATTCAATATTCATACATTGGTGTGTCTTACTTAACATAAAAGACCTTATGCTGAAAAAACTATGCATAAATCACTTAGAAACAGTGTATCCTACTTCCAATGTACTAGTAGAGCTGATTATTTAGAGCAGGGGTTCTTAATATGGGTTTATTACCTTTTGGGGGGCGGGGGCAGGGTAATAAGGGTTAAGTGACTTGCTCAGGGTCACACAGCTAGTAAGTATCAAGTATCTGAGGCCAGATTTGAACTCAGGTCCTCTTGAATCCAGGGCCAGTGCTTTATCTACTGTGCCACCTAGCCTCCCCCTATTACCTTTTTTGAAGTAATTTTTTGTTGTTGTTGTTTTGGTTTATTTTGGGGTTTTTTGTGCGGGGCAATGAAGGTTAAGTGACTTGCCCAGGGCCACACAGCTAGTAAGTGTCAAGTGTCTGAGGTCGGATTTGAACTCAGGTCCTCCTAAATCCAGGGCCGATGCTTTATCCACTGTGGCACCTAGCTGCCCCCCTCCCATTACTTTAAAAAAAAAATATTTTGGGAGGTGGAGCCAAGATGGCAGATGAAAGGTAGCTACTCACCTGAGCTCTCCCCCAACCCCCTCTCAATACCTTTAAATAATGCCATAAGACAATTCTTGGAGCAGCAGAACACACAAAAGGACAGACTGAAATAATTTCCTAGCCAAGAGAACTAAGAACGTCAACAGAAAAGGTCTGTTGTACTGGGGTGAGAGTGGAGTGCACTCCAGCTCATGCCATGCCGGCACAGAGCCTGCCCCAGCAAACCAGGAGCAGGCCTTGGGAGCCACTGGATCAGCAATTGGCAGCAACTGGTTCCAGAGCTCACAACCCATAGACAGTAAGGGGGTGGAACAACTGGTTAGAATGAGATTACAGGGGTCTCTTTGAAGAAGACTGAAGCAGGACTCTGTTCCTTTGCCCATACTTAGATCTGAGTTGCAGTCCTGGGTGGCAGTCTCATGGCAGGGATGAGCACTAGCACACTAGAGCTTGTGACCATAGTGGAGTGGAGACTCTCCTCACAGTTCCAGGGCAAAAAAAAGGGCTTGTGGTTGTTCACAGACCAGAGCACAGGCCAGAAAAGTAGTAAACACACCTCTCCTTAGATCATATCACCTTGGAGGGGCAGCTAGGTAGCTCAGTGGATAAGAACTCTGGCCCTGGAGTCAGGAGGACCCAAGTTCAAATCCTGGCCCCAGACACATGACACTACTAGCTATGTAACCCTGGGCAAATCACCTAACCCTGAATGCCTCAGACATCTGGGGCTATCTCCAGTCATCCTGACGTATATCTTGCCACTGGACCCAGATGGCTCTGAGTGAGGCTGGTGACTTTGCACAGACCTACCTCACTTAAATCCAATTCACTGCAAGTCATGACATCACTCCAATGTCATGTTCCTCTTCCAGAACAAAGGACAAACAATAACCACCTTGGAAGAACTGAAAACTTGCAAGTCCCTTGAAGTATCTCTGAAAATAGCTGCACAATACCCCAGAAGCTTGGGACAGTGCACTCTCCACCCTGGAAATAAAGTCCCACTTTAGCAAAGAGTTAAAAGTCAAAAAATAGGCTGGGAAAATGAGCAAACAACAGAAAAAAATTCTAGAAACACTGTGGTGATGAGGAAGATCAAATCATATCCTCAGAAGAAGATAACAAAGTCCAAAGCCTGAAATAAAAATATGAGTTGTTCTCAGGCCATGAAAGGGCTCAAAAAGGGCTTTGAAAATAAAGTAAGAGAAATAGAAGAAAAATTAGGGAGAGAAATGAGAGTAATGCAAGAAAATAATGAAAAAAGTCAACATCTTGGTAAAGGAGACACACACACACACACACACACAATACTGACAAAAATAACACCTTAAAAACAGACTAGGCCAAATGGTAAAACAGGTACAAAAAGTCAGTGAGGAAAAGAATATCTTGAAAAGCAGAATTGGAGAAATGGAAAAAGAGGAACAAAAAAAATCCCTGAAGCAAAAAAACCAAAAAACTCCTTAAAAAGTAGAGTTGGCCAAATGGAAAAGGAGGTATAAAAGCTCAGTAAAGAAAAATAATGTCTTAAAAATTAGAATTGAGCAAATAGAAGCTAATGACTTTAAGAGAAATCAAGAAACAACAAAACAAAACCAAAAGAATGAAAAAATAGAAGATAATGTCAAATATCTCATTGGAAAAACAACTGACCTAGACAATAGATGCAGGATAGATAATGTAAAAATTATTGGACTACCTGAAAACCATGATCAAAAAGAGCCTAGACATCATCTTTTAAGAAATTATCAAGGAAAAATGCCCTGATATTATAGAACTAGAGGGTAAAATAGAAAAGGAAAAGAATCTATTACCTACCTCCTGAATGAGATCCCCAAATGAAAACTCCCAGGAATATCATAGCAAAATTCCAGAGTTCCCAGGTGAAGGAGAAAATATTGCAAGCATCCAAAAAGAAACAATTTAAGTATTGTGGAGCCAGTCAGGATAACACAAGATTTAGCAGCTTCTACATTAAAAGCTTGGAATCTGATATTCCAGAGGGCAAAGAAACTGGGATTACAACCAAAAATCAACTCCCCAGCAAAACTGTGTATAATCATTCAGGGGAAATATAGGCATTCAATGAAAGGGAGGGTTTTCAGGCATTCTTGATGAAAAGACCAAAGCTGAATAGAAAATTTTACTTTCAATACAAGGCTCAAGAGAAGCATAAAAAGGTAAACAGGAAAAGTAAATCATAAGGAATTTAATAGGGATAAACTGTTTAAATTCCTAAATAGGAAGATGATACTTGTAACTCATACAAACTTTCTCATTATTAAGGAAAAAAGAAATAAAAAACAGAAAGAAAAAGGACCTATAGGTTCAAAAATATTTATAGCAGCTCTTTTTCTGGTGTTAGAAATTGAGGGGATGCCCATCAATTGGGAAATGGCTTAACAAACTGTGGTATGTGATTATGATGGAATACTATTGTGCTACATGAAATGATGAGCAGGATGTTCAGAAAAACTTGGAAAAACTAACATGAGCTGATGAAAAGTGAAATGTATTATCTACAAAGTAACAGCAATATTGTAAGATGATCAGTTGTAAATGACTTAGCTATTCTCAGCAATACAATGATTCAAGACAACTCTGAAGGACTTGTGATGAAAAGTGCTATTCATCCCCAGAGAAAGCACTGATGGTGTCTGAATACAGATTGAAGCATACTTTTAAAATTTTATTTTTCTTGAGGCTTTTTGTCTGTTTTCTTTCACAACATGACTAATATGGAAATATTTTAGCATGACTAAACATGCATAACCTATATCAAATCGTTTGCCTTCTCAAATGGGGCGGGGGAGAGAGAAAGGGAGAGAATTTGGGATTCAAATGTTTTTTGTGGCAGGGCAATGAGGGTTAAGTGACTTGCCTAGGATCACACAGCTAGTAAGTGTCAAGTGTCTGAGGCCAGATTTGAACTCAGGTCCTCCTGAATCCAGGGCTAGTGTTTTATCCACTGTGCCTCCTAGCTGCCCCCAAATCAAAGTTTTAAAAATAGATGTTAAGGGAGGGGCACCTGGGTGGTGCAGTGGATAGAGCACGGGCCTTGGATTCAGAAGGACCTGAGTTCAAATCCGGTCTCAGACACTTGACACTTACTAGCTGTGTGACCCTGGGCAAGTCACTTAACCCCCATTGCCTCAATTAAAAAAATAGATGTTAAGAATTGTTTTGATATATAAATGGGGAAAATATAATACTAAACAAAGAAAAATATTTTGGTAACTATATTTCTGTATAATTGGCTTCCTTTGAAATCCTATATATTTTATTTTATGTATTTTAAAAACATTATTCTGAGAAGGGACCCATAGGCTTCAACAGACTGTTCTAAAACAGACCACCACACATGCACACATATGCACACACACACACACACACAACAGTGCTAGAAGAACCTTAACACTAAGACTTTTGAATAATAACTTTGTTAATTCTTTAGTTTTGTAAGTTTAGGCTTTCCTATATTTCATTGACTTCAAATGGGGAAACACACCAATATACACAGATACATATAGGTTGATGTTAAAAATATAACTGGCAATGATTTATAGATCATGTATGTTTTCTGTTTTGTCCTTATTATTTAGACACATGCATCTTAGTCTGTTTCTTTTATCCTTGGCATAAAATTATAAATTCTTCAGGAACAGAAATGATATCTACTTATCTTGAGCAACTCGTGTCATTTAATACCTGTGCACAGTGTCTGATGCCAGGCATTGTAGGGGCAGTGGTGTGAGCTGGGGACAGGCATTTCCCTTGTCTGTCTCTATCAGCATTCTATGCTCCAAAGGGCATAGGCCTCTGATCTAGATATGTAGCTAATTGGGAATGCAGCCCAGGGACTCTGTCCCCTTGTTATCAACTTGTGATGCTGGGCACATCTGGAAGATAAATCTGCTCAGGAGCCAACACAGGGAAGTGTTAACCTAAAAGCTTGCTCTCTCCTTTTACTCCCTCTATCTCTGGATCGAAGCCCCTGAGCGTGTCTAGACTTTACTGTTTGGGGAGCATAGGGGAGATTAAGGAGAACAAATCCTCAAATGGAAAAGATTAGAAATAAACAATCACCCTAGACCCTTCCCGCTTGTAACAGATGTGGATGGAGACTTAGGAGTTGATGTACAGAGCTCTGGACTAGGTGGATCAAGAGACAAGAATTCTGGCCTCATATCTGATGCTAACTTGCTATATGACCTTGGTCAAAGCCCTCTCTAGGCCTTAATTTCCTTATCCATACAATCAAGGCACTGAACCAAATGATCTCTCTAAGGTCTCTCTCAGCTCTAATCTATTGGTTATTTGGTTCTGGAAACTTGAAACTCCATTGAGAAGCTCTTACTAAGAGTTTCTGAAGGGGCAGCTAGGTAGCACAGTGGATAGAGTACTGGCCCTGGATTCAGGAGGACCTGAGTTCAAATCTGGCCTCAGACACTTGACACTTACTAGCTGTGTGACCCTGGGCAAGTCACTTAACCCCAATTGCCTCACCGAGAGAGAGAGAGAGAGAGAGAGAGAGAGAGAGAGAGAGAGAGAGAGAGAGAGAGAGAGTTTCTGCAAAGGGGCATAGGTATGGTGCAGTGGGTCAAATGCTGGACTTGGAATCAGGAGACGTGAATTCTAATCTTTTCTCAGTCATGGACTCGATGCCTGAGGCCACACAAATACTTTAATCTTTCCTGGCCTGTTTTTGCCTCTGTAAAATGAAGGACTTGGACTCGATGACCTCCAATATCCCTTCTACCTATGATATTTTGTGAATCTAGGAGACTAGGGACACCCTTGTCTTCTAGTCAATGATGTTTCTTTGAATTTTTGTTTTGTAATGGTCACGTACCCTTCCCTGAATTTGGCTTGGCATGGCAGGTTGGGAGGGCTGGGTGGGCAGCCAGCTAGAGAAGTGATAAGGGATTTAACCTCTGAGGGGAGAAAAATAACTCCAAGGAAGTGATTAGGACTGGATATTGTCCATGGAAGAGGTGACACCTCATGTTAGCTGTATAGAACGGCTTGCCAAGGTAGGATTGCCAAAAGCGTATGATCCCACATTCTCTCCCAGGCTGAAGTAAAGGGAAGAGGGCATTTAAAGGTAGCAAAGTTTCCCTGGGAGCAAGGATTGTGGGCACGTCTGTGTGTGGGTGTGTGCATCCACACACTAATAATAGCTAGCATTTTTATAGTGCTTTAAGCTTTGCAGAGTGACTTACACATGGTATGTCATTTGATCCTCATAACAACTCCAGGAGGTGTGCTCTACTATTATGCCCATTTTACTGAGACAGAGAGGGATTAAGTGATTTTACCTAGGGTCATCCAACTGACACGTGATGGAGGCAGAATTTAACCCTAGATCTTTTTACCACCTATCCATTAGGCTACCCCAGTGCTTCATCACAGTGATGTTTTAGTCACTATAGTGCCCCAGGATAATTCCTAATATGCTTGGCCTGAGAAGACATTGGGAAAACCGAAAGCAGCCAAAGTCTGACCTCTATACCCTGAAATGCTCTCCTCTTGTGCCTCTTTTGTCCCGAGGTGGACAGATCCGCCCTATCTCTCTTCACCTGCCTCTGTGAACACAGGGGAGTTACTGATTGTACTCCTTGCTATGTCTTGACCACTCTCCTCCTCTCCCAGGTCAGTATCCCCATTTGCAAAATAAAAGGGGTGATATCTGACCCATGACAGGTCAAGGTTGAAAGGAGCAACCCAAAAATATAAAGCAGAATTCACCTGGGGGATTCTCTTGCGCTGGGGATGGGAGCTAGCGTGGTATGGGACCATCCGGTTCTCTTCTTTCTTACCTAAGACTCACTTCACTCATCTCTTTAAAAAAATACTAGTTGGGGCAACTAGATGGCACAGTGGATAAAAAGCACCAGCCCTGGATTCAGGAAGACCTGAGTTCAAACAGCCAATCTCAAATACTTGACACATACTAGCTGTGTGACCCTGGGCAAGTCACTTAACCCTCATTTCCCTGCAAAAAACAAACAAACAAACAAAAACCTAGTTGACATTTAGCCACCTCATTGGGACTGAGGAATCATTTCACATGTTCTCTCATTTCTGTCCTAACTGGGTGAGGTAGGTACATTTTGTATTTTGAGTCCCTTTTTATAGGTCATTGTCATTCAGTCATTTCAGTCCTGTCCAGCCCTATGTGACCCTGTTTGCTTGTTTTCTTTTGGCAAAGATACTGGAGTGGTTTGCCATTTCCTTCTCCAGTGGATCCAGTTGTTCCATTTTGTCAGTCAATCAGAGGTTAAGTTCCTTACCCAGGGTCACATAGCTAAGAAGTATCTGAGTCTGGATTTCAACTCAGGTCTTCCTGGCTCCAGGTTCAGTGTTCTATTCACAGAGCTACCTCTGGTCACATAGGTAGTGTGTCAGAAATAAAATTTGAATGCCAAGCCCAGTATTCTTGAGTGTTGGACATGACATTAAGAAGACTTGGGTTTGAATCCTACCTCAGACATTCACTAGATGTTGAATAAACCACTTTATGTCTTTGGCTCTCAGAGTCCTCATCTGTAAAATGAAGGATTTGGACTTCATCACCTTGAAGACCCTGTCTAGCTCTAAATCTATGATCATATAAAGTCCTGTAACCCATCTGAGCCTCATTTTCCTCAAATGTAGAATGGGGATGTTAATAATAGTACCTACCTTGTAGGGTAGTTGGGAGTTTAAAATATCTGTGAAGTGCTTTGCCACCTTTAAAGTATTGTAGTTATCATCTAATGAGGGAAGCTAGGTGATGCCAGGCCTGGAGTCAGGAACAACTTGGTTCAAATCCAGCCTCAGTCACTACTTAGTTGTGTGACTCTGGGCCAGTCACTTAACCCTTTTTGCCTCAGTTTTCTCATTTGTAAAATGAGCTGGAGAAGGAAATGGCAAACTGCTCCAGTATCTTTGTCCAAAAACACCCCAAACAACAGAGCCTAGTACAAGGGAATGTATACTGATCTTAGAGCCAGAGAATTTGAGTTAAAATTCCACTTCTGAGGCTTACTATTTGTGTGACCTTGTACCAATCCCATAACCTCCTTGGGTCTCGGTTTTCTGATCTGAAGAATGAGGGGGTTGGACTAGTTGGCCATCAAGTCTCTTCCAATGATAGATGGATCATCCTAGTGAATGATGATTGTGATTAGACTTCTTCGTATATCTTATACCTATGATATCAGAATGGTGTTTGATAGCAATGGGTTAAGAGATAAGCCATAGGACTTTGTGAAAAAAATGTGTAAAAGCAATCTGATTAAAAAAAAAAGATTTTCCCTGCTACACTTCTCTGACAGTAGTGCTAGGTGACAAGAGAAGACGAGGTGCCCTACTCCCTGTGGCTGCCCATGTGAATGTCTGACTCCTGAGGTTTCCCCAGGGAGTGTCAAGAAATTCCATGGACTCGTCACAGCGAGTGAGGAAGGTGTTCATCTTAGGTGACCCTGATAAATGAGCAGCCCTTTTAGCCTGGAGCCACTTAATATGTCTAGAGCTTTGGGAAAGAGTCAGGAGTCACTGCTTGAACTGCAGTCACTAAGGTAAATGGAGAGAGAAGCAGGGGAATGGAGCTGCTGCTGTAGAACAGAGAAGCCACATCTGAGGACAGAGCCTTGTTCTCCTGGCCTGCTCCTGAGGTCACTTTGTCCTGCAGGGAGAGCCAGGGGCTGAAGGAGACGAAACACAACTCACACATCTTCCACATGAACCAGTGGCTTCTAAAACTGGGAATCCAGGGCACATTGAAATGACCTCTTCTGTTTACATTCTGGGGTGTAGATCACCAAGTGGTTTCCATTAGCCACAGGCCCCCTTTGCTTCCTTTTTCTCAAGTTCCAAAAGCACAATCTGCCTCACAATCAAATATTCGTTTTAACTTCCTGGATGGTAGACTAGCCCCATTTGGGTTTCCCAAAGAAGCCATGGGAAAGATCAGAGGCTAATGTGAGCTTGGAAGCAGAGAAAGTGAAGTAACAACAATTATTGTTACTACCACTACTACTACTACTACTACTACTACTACTACTACTACTACTACTACTACTACTACTACTACTACTACTACTACTACTACTACTACTACTACTACTACAAGCTGACTTACATAGTGCCTACTGTGTGCTAGGCATTGTGCTAAGCACAAGACAAGACACATGCCCTGTCCTCCATAGTTTATGTTCTACTGAAAAGAATCGTGTTTGTAGTTAGGTAAGTGCCAACTTAGCTAAATTTGCTTGCTGGTTGGGTGTATAGAGCTAGGAAGATCTGAGTTCAGATCTGCCCTCAGACACTTATTAGCTGTGTGACCCTGGGCAAGTCACTTAACCCTGTTTGCCTCAGTTTCCTGATCTGTAAAATGAGCTGGAAAAGGAAATGGCAAACCACTCTAGTCTCTTTGCCAAGACAACCCCAGATGGAGTCATGTAATGTCTTAGCCTTATTTTCCTCATCTGTATAGTGGGGATGATCATAATAGCACCTAACACAACTCAACAACAACAACAGCAGTCCATTTTAGCTCTAAATACCAGGACTTTGCTCCAGGACATCAGGAAAGACTTAATAGAGAAGATAGACTCCCTCCTCCAGCATTCATCTTCCTTCCCAGAAAACTCCAACTGTTTTATTTATTTGAAAACAGGACCCATCGCCCTGCTTCTGGTAGCTTTGAGAAGTTGCTACTCTAACATCCAAGCCATCTTCCGTCCCCTGGCACACCTTGCTTCCACCTCCCTCTCCCCCTGTATCATGGCAGTGAAATACCACCCAGACTGAGCCTGTGTATTTGTCATTTTTACATCTTCACATCCGAGTGTCTTCTTTTCCCGATGACAAATAAATCCCAGTGTTGATAGCTGGCCCCGGTCATTCATTAAGCAAATAAAGCTCCCAAGCTGGAGTCAGAGGATCGTAAATAAACCCTGGGTGTTTTATTCCCCCTTGCCTGCTTCCTCCCTGAGCTTTGCATATTTATAATAATAGGAACAGCGTTTCTGACATGGTATATTATGTGCAGGCAGTAGCCTGCCTGCTTGGGGAAAGGCACGGGGAACAGCTTCCAACTAGGACAGGGGATGCCCCCGTTTTTCACTGTAGACCTGGATGCTGGACCATTGTTCCAAGACATATAACGGTAACGAGTGAATGTGGGAGAAGAAGAGGGCCAGGCAGGCAGGTGTTTTAGGTTTTAGGCATCTTGGGGAGTTAGGTGAACTGAGAGGATTAGGAGGTCTAGGGGAGTAGCCTTACCTTGACAATGGCTGTGGAAATAAAAAGCGACCTTTACATAGCGAGAGGCAGTGTTGGACAGTGGGCAGCGGACTGATCCTGGAGTCAGTAGGAACTGGGCTTTGTATCCCACTTCTGGCAATTTGTGACCATGGGCACAATTTGGGATTAAAAATCTCTAATAGGAAGGGGGCTCAGATGTCATCTAGTTCAATGTCTTAAGATCACAGATGTAGAGCTGAAAGGGAAGGACCTCTGAAGCCATGTAATCCAATCACATTTCACAGATGAGGAGACTGAAGCTCAGAGTGGTAAGTGACTTGCCCAAGGTCACATAGTTGGCACATAGTGGCAGAGCCTCAGTCTCCTCATCTGTGAAATAGGAATAACAACTATAGTAGTACCTGCCTGAATCAATCCATCCACAATCATTTTTATTATTTTTATGAATTGTTTTGATGAATCAATTTTGATTAATTCATTTTTATTAAACTCTTACAGCATTATGTGCCAAAACTGTATTAGGTATGGGGGAAACAAAGTCAAAGGTGAAATCAATTCCTGCTTCCAAGGAATTTACAGCCTACTTGTTGGAGGCAAGTACATACATATAGAAAGTGATTTTGTGAGACAGGCACTAGATGATGCTCATGTTGGGGTCAGGGGGAGGGGATCAGAGGGTGATGTTTGAGCCAAACTTTGAAGGACATGAGAGATTCTGAAAGATGGAAGGAGGTGCATTCCAAGCATGGGGTGGATGGCCAGTGCAAAAGCATGGAAGTAGGCAACGGAGTGTGGCATGTGAAGTATAGCGAGGCCAGTTTGGCTGCATTGCAGTGCTCATAGAGAGCAATATGCAATAACACTGGAAAGGTAGCTAGGGGCTAACCCTGGAAGGGCTTCTATGAGGATCAGTTGCATTAATATTGTGAAGTTCTTTGCAATCCTTAAAAAACTAAGTAAACATCAGTTAGTTAATAACTGTGTCCCAAAAAGTCTTAATGCAGTTTTTTTGTTTGTTTTGTTTTGTTTTGTTTTTGGTGGGACAATGAGGGTTAAGTGACTTGCCCAGGGTCACATAGCTAGTTAGGTGTCAAGTGTCTGAAGCCAAATTTGAACTCAGGTCCTCCTGAATCCAGGGCCAGTGCTTTATCCACTGTGCCACCTAGCTGCCCCAGTGCAGTTTTGAACTATTAAATCATATTGGGTGGACAGTTGAAAATATATCCACCCAAACTGGCCAAACACCCAAGAGGTTCACTGAGTAACACCAGTGATAGAAAGGCCCACTAGCATAGCAAGACTGGACTTGCTCTCCAAAACGGAAGGTGACTACATTGCCCCTCATGATTCTAGGGCTACTCATCAGCAGTTGGAGGGATTCTTATCTAATCCTGTGTGTTCAAACCATAGTTCTATTGTGCTTCTCCCATTGTTAGCTAACAGCAATTAGGTTCTACCTCCCTGTTCCATTTGTCCAATTAACATAGTTTTTGTAAAGAGATATTTGGACAGCTAGGTGGTACAGTGGATAGAGTGTTGGACCTGGAGTCTGGAAGACTCATCTTCCCGAGTTCAAATCTGGCCTCAGATACTTGCTAGCTGTATGACTCTGGGCAAGTCACTTAATCATATTTGCTTCAGTTTCATCATCTGTAAAATGAGCTGGAGAATGAAATGGCAAGCCACTCTTTGCCAAGAAAATCCTAAATGGGGTCACGAAGAATGGGATATAACTGAAATGACTCAGCAACAATAATAGCAACAACAAAAAGATGTTTATTATGAAAACGTTGCAAGAATAGAAGTTATAGTATATTCCCCAGTCCAAATCTTGGGGTATACTCTTGCCTAGGTCACCTCAACCACTGGAGATAGTGGGATTAAACTTAATGTTGTTTCTTTCTCCATAACATTTGCCTCTCTGAGTTCACTTGCATTAAGCCATAGGTGATAGGTGCATGGATGATGGATACATCTCTGGTACTTCTGAGTAGCAATCAGGCCACTTGGGACTTTGCTCCTTACTCCCAGGCTTCTGACAAATCCTAGCATGAACTCCAGCTCCTGAAGCAGAACTTCCTGAATCCCATTCTGGTCAATTGCTGTCTTGACCTTCCGAAGCTCACAAGGTTGTAGCCTGAAACCTCTAAAATCTAGAAAGAACAAATCCAAGGAGGCAAAGAACAGAGGCCATATTCATGGGTGTCATATCGGCCTTGCACAGTAAGGACCTGAGTCTTCTCCCCATCCAGAGGCTTACAGCATATCTCTCTCTTCAGATGGTGCCAAGGAGGAAAAAAACAAAAAACAAAATAGTACAAACAAACAAAAAACAAGGACCAGACTCTTGATTTGGCTGGTTAGTACCTTTTGAATGCCTTCCCTTCCCAATTTTGCCTTCACAGCTCCTTTTCAACATGTGGTCAGTGGACCAGAACCAGTTATAGATTGTCTACACATGCTCCAAAGTCAATTTGGATACTGAAACAGTCAAATATGTTTCACGTGCTTATAAGGACTGGTCAGTTCCCTGGCTCTTCTTCCTCTGAAATACCCCCCCCTTCCTTTATGATTGCATATTTTTTAAGGAAAAGAAAGAACAAAGTTCATTTGGAACCTGTGTACCTTCCTTAAATATTCTTATTGCTGTTAGTAGTCTGCTTACCATCTGAATATTATGGTATACTGGATAAAATGCTAAAGCCAGAAGACCTAGGCCCGAGTTCCTGCGCTGCCGGCTGTGTATCCATGAGTGATTCACTTTAACCCCAGTGGGTCACAGTTTGCTGATATGTAAAATGGGAAGGTCGGACTAGATGCCCTCTAATATCTTTTCCAACTCTAAATCTATGTTCCTATGATCTCTGAGCTCTAAAGCTTTTATCCTAATAGCACTAGAGCAAGGGGCCACTGGTGACCCCTACCACATAAAATGGTATCTCTTAAAGGACACTGACGCATTAAACTATAGCAACATGTTTCAGAATCTTCACAACTGTAGGAAAATATCTTTGCATGGGTTTACAATCTACACTTCTTCTCTACAGCAGTTCAGAATTTAATTTAAATTCTCCATTTACTATGTGGTGTATAGACATGACATTGTGTTAGTAAACAAAAACACAAATAATGTGAAACTAATAACAGAAACAGAGAGTAATCCCATAAGGAAGGTTTAGCTGTTCTTCGCTTTAACTCACTGAACTCTGCCTGGCTCCCACCTTATAGCAGCCAGGTCTGGTTTCTGATATGAGGGTTTCTTTGCAGCTAATCAGTTAGAGCTATGCAAACAGATTGAGGTTGTAAATTTGATTCCTGTATAGGGTCAGCTGGCTTTACACAGAGAAAAATTCTTCTGATTTCAGAAATTACATCCCAATTTCTGGCCCATCTATTGGTTATAAGGGGGATTAGGCAGAAGAGTGGTTCAGTAAGTCACTGATCATTCCATTGTTACTAGGAAAAAAATCATTAGAAGACATTTAGCTGAGGGTGGGCCATGTTTTGACTTCTAATTCCAAGGTGAGTACATGAGATGCATAGTAGTTAGACTAGATCACTTTTGCATAGAGGAAGGTGGTCATGTAGATAGAGACAGACACACAGTGAGAGTGTTAACTCTGCATGAAGATAGCCCCTGACTCCAAAGACATTTTTACCAAATCCAGTGTTTAGTTTTATTTGCTTATGCTCGATTGGTGAAACTTCTTCCTCGTGTCTATCACAGTAGAAAAGTGCACAGCCCTTGTCTTGACCATCTGGTGGCTGGTCTATGGGCTGAATAGAGCTGACTTCCTGATAATTGTGTGAAGCTTGGTTTCCCTAGAACCGGCAAAAACAGAAACCAGGTAGTTGTCATGGAAGGCATTGTTTCCACCCTCTTATTTCTTTCAGCAGGAGGATATAGTATGGTCATGTGGTTTGTATGTTATGAAGTAAGCCAGATAATGAATTTAGGATGTTTATGACCCCATTTCTGTTCTCTGAAACATTGAACCAAACTATTTTATAATTCTTTGATTGCACCTGTATGTGCACTTGTGTACGTGTTAGCTCCTGGAGTTAGAGGACTGTGCTAAATGACTGCAAGGCTGGGGTTGGGGGGAGGGGGGTCATTCCTCCTGTGGGCAATCTGTTCACAATGGGGACCCTGAGAGAATGGAAAAAGGATTAGCAACTTCTATGACTGGAAAAACAACTGAAAAGAGTGGTTCAATTTTTAGGCAGCTGTGGTACAGTGGGAAGGGGTTTGATTTGGCATTAGTAAACCTGGGTTCAAATCCCAGCTCTACCACTTACTAGCTGTGTGACCTCGGATAAGTAATTTCAACATGAGCTTGATTATCATAACATTTTTTGAGAGGCAGTGTGGTATAGTGAATAGCTATCTGTCCTCAGAACTAGGAAGGGCTGATTTCAAGTCTTCCATCTTACATATACTGTGTGAAAGCAAGAAGGATGAAGACAGATTCTTGTATATTTAATAGGCCTCTTGGAGACAGTTTGAAATAAATCTTCAGGGCAAGACCTAGTACGAAGCTTCTATGCTAAAATTATTTAAGCCCTTGCCAGGATAAAGGGATGTTACCAACTGAGACTGATCAATTCATCTAATCACAGGTAACCAAAAGAGAAGTGTTACCTACCACCTTAGGGGGTTTTAGTAGGTTGTCTCTGTATTACATGAATATGTAATATGTCCAATTCCAAAAGCAAATATAATTATATCCATGGAAAACTTCTACTTCACCTAGGATATCTTGATTTTGTTTTTTTGTTTTGTTTTTTAAGTTTTAGGTTTAGAAACATACCTTGCATTCTAAGTTGGCTATGTGGTCTTGGGCAAGAAAATTAATCTCTCAATGCTTTAGGCAACTTTCTAAGATTATAGTTTGCTAAGAAAGTACCAGCCTGCATTCACAGAGGGAGTTTCCACATTTAGCATTTCCTTATGCCAATGCAATCAGAGATTCACTTCCTTTCCCTGTCCTTTGATGGTGACTACTCTAGTTTCATCACTTGTAAAATGGGATAATAGTGTCTAAATGGCTACTTCCTAATGCTTTGGGGCAGAAAGCATTTTGTAGACCTTAAAGCACAATAGAGACCTAAGTTATTAATATCATCATCATGATGGGTTAGTAGCCCCATTTTCTAATAGGCAGAACAGTGTATTGTAGGGGCCAAATTTAATATGGAGAGAGTTAATTGGGTGGCTTGCCATAATATTGGGGTTCAGAAAATAATGAGGGACCTCTAGGTCCAAAGTTTCCTCCCCTCCGATGTGCCTTTTTTAGTTATTTCTCCCAGGCCAATAAGAAAAGAGATTAACAGCCTCTTTTCCACAAACAAATCAGGTTTTATTTAATGGGAATAAAATACACAGCAAAGGTGAAATTAATTAAGCCAATGACAAGGGAATAGGTAAAGAGGAAAATAGATTCTATCAAGGGCTGTCTCAAACCCAAACTCACTTCCAGCTCGGCTAATTCAAAGGGCTGGATTTAACTCACCACCAGGGGTCCGTAATTTCTATGGCAGCCAGGGTGCTCCGAAGTTCCTTCAAGGCCAGACAGCAAGTGATAATGTATGTGTTACTTCCAGTTGGGGTCCCCTTTTCTACCATTTTCTCCCTCCTCCAAAGGGGAGCTCCTTCAAGTAGTGTGGCTGAGACTTTTTCCCTGTCGATGACGCAGTCCACAGCCTCTGAGGACACTCCATTTTAGGGTTGGCCATGTTAGACTAGGTCTGACAGGGCAGGCCAGGCATGGCTCAAATGCTCAAATCTCATCACCTTTAAGTGGGTACTTAGTAGTTTCTCATTCACACCCATCACTTTTCAAAGATTGCGGAAGATTTGATGTCAGTCACTTATACTTTAGTATGAATTCACGTCATAGTGTGTGTCTGTCAGTCAAGAAACATTTATTAAATGCTTCCTGTGTTCTAAGCTCCGTGCTAAGTACTGGAGATACAAGGAAAGAATACACACACACACACACACACACACACACACACACACACACACACACACCTCAAAGGAACTCATTCTAATGGGGGAGAGAAAATTCAAATATCCATATGTATAACATACATGATTACCTTTAAATGGTGAATTCCTTTGTTGAAAGAGTTTTAGGTACAGACCTAGCTGATTAGGAAGAGAAGATTTTGGGTTTTTAGCTAGGGGTTTCCTTCACCCTCTAATATTTCACCAAAAAAGCAGTAAATCCAGGCCAACCCTATGTGAGCAGGTGAATCATTAATTTCTCGAACTCTTTGCAAGTTATTCTAATTAGAAACAAATCTTTTTATCAGCCTCCAGTCAGGATGACCAGTTCACCTCAGGGCTGGTGCCAATAAGATTCTTCCACAGCTGTATGCATCCTTGCTTGCCTGGGAAGACAAGGTCAGAAACTCCATATCCAATTAAAAGCAACAGGAGGTTGTGAGGGAGACAGAAAGTAATTCTCTGTTTTGGAACTGAGCCAGAGCATCTTCATGCCAAGATTAAGAAGAATAATAACAACAGTCATAATAGTGGGAAGAGAAAGCTTCTACAAGGCCTTGGAGACTTTGCAAAGTAATAACAAGAGAGAAGAAAATAAAGACAGAGACTGTGGCCTCTTCAAATCCCTTCCTTCTGAAAAGCCAAGGGCATATCCCTTTCCTGGAGAGAAATCCCTTCCTGGAAAGTGGCAGAAGGATGTATGTTTCTCTGGCAAGATGAATAAATTGGCCAGTGAACATTCCAATTCTCCATCTCCATCTCCATCTCTGACCTCTCTCCCAGGCTTTGATTCTTTAGTTTCCAACCGTGTGCTGCTATATATCTCCATCTGGCATCTCAAACTCATCTTGCTTAAAACAATTCACATCCCAATCCCTACCCTGCCTCCCCCAAATTAACCCCCTCCCTCTCTTCAGGATAGCTTCTAGCTTCTCAGGCACTCAACCTCAAAATGTGGAGGTCATTTTTGGGGTCCATCATCTATTTTCCAATAACTTCCCTTCCCCACCCAATCCCTCACCAAGGTCTATCAGTGCTTTTGTCCCAATATATCTCAAATCTGTCTCTTCCCTGTGTTTTCATTTCCACTGCTGTTTCTGTAGCTAAAACCCTCATTACCTCATCCTTGAACTACTTAAATAGTTTCCTAACTCATTTGATAAATGTGGAAATCAAGGCCTAAGGTCATACAGGGAGTAAGTGTCCAGGTCAGGATTTCAATCCAGGCCATCTGACTCAGGAGATGGTGCTTTTTTCCACCGTATCATCTCTACTATGTGGGTAAAGAGGGGATGACAAGGGGTTCTCCAGACGTTTTTCTTTGGAGATGATTTGAAAAGTGTTTGTAGGCTAGGAGAAAGGGAGCAGGAGGCATAACTGCAGAGGGAATTCTGTTTGGTCTGATGCTAAAAGAGTAATGGGCCTTAGTAATAAAGGCCCTTCCTACAAAGACAATAATAGTACCAATAATAACAACGAAACAACTAGTCATCCATCCTCTACTATGTTCCAGGCACTGTGATAAGTGCTTTACAATTATCTCATTTTATCCCCAAGACAAACCTGGGAGATAGGTGCTATTATTATCCCCATTTTACAGTGGAGAAAACAGAGGAAGACATAGGGTAAATAATTTGTCAGGGTCACACAGCTAATAACTATCCAAGGCTGGATTTGAACTCAGATCTTATGTCCTTGATGGGCAGCTAGGTGACACAGTGGATAGAAAGCTAGCTCTGGAGTCAGGAGGATCTGAGCTCAAATCTGGCTTCAGACACTTACTATGTAACCCTGGGCAAGTCACTTAATCCTGTTTGCTTCCGTCTCCTCATCTGTAAAATGAGTTGGAGAAGGAAATGGCAAACCACTTCAGTATCTTTGCCAAGAAAACCTCAAATGGAATCATGAGGAAACAATTCAACGACTTCTTGCATGCAGGCCCAGTGCTCTAGCCATTAATGTGTTAAGGGCTAAAATTCTAGCTAAACTGTCTAAAATATCTAATGAGTGGTCGCCAATAAATTATAAGCTTTAGCAAGAGTTAGACTTTTAAGCATTTATTAAGGAGAATAAGAATTTGGTAAAGAGAGAGAGAAAGGCCTAGATTCCTATCTATTAAAGGGAGAGTGCATTTCTAGCTCCGCTCTCCACCAGAGTCCAAAGGAAAGAGCCCCAGAGCGAGCACCAGTCTCTTCCTTCCTCCTCCCACTAGCCCGCGTCACTTCCTGACGCCAAAGAAAAGACTCCTGGTCTTGCCCTCAAAGACCTTCACTTCATGGGTGGAACTCTTCTACAGTAAGTCTCCAGCAGGTGGTGTTATTCCAATCGTTACAAATGATAGAGACTCACATTTCTGTAACACTTTAACCTTTAGAAGTAGAAAGTATGGGGCAGCTAGGTGGCACAATGGATAGAGTACCGGCCCTGGAGTCAGGAGGACCTAAGTTCAAATCCGGCCTCAGACACTTAACACTTACTAGCTGTGTGACCCTGGGCAAGTCACTTAACCCCAATTGCCTCACCAAAAAAAAAAAAAAAAGAAGAAGAAGAAGTAGAAAGTACAAGCATCATAGGTTTGTAGATTTAGAGGTGAAAGGAGCCCTAAAGGTCAATGATTCAAACCCTTCCATTTTATATGTAGGGAAATTGAAACACAAAACATGTTGCTCAATGATCTGCCCAAAGTTGGACCACTGTGTAGTGGCAAAACTGTGTCTTGAATCCAGGTATTCTGTCTCCCAGTCCAGGGTTCTTTCTACAGAGCTTACTTTTGTTCCAGGGAACTAGAATCCCCAAATAATAGGTTACTCACAAAGACAAAAAACAATAAGCACAACAGAGAATAGGGAAAGAGGTTGGGAATTCTTTCCCATAGGAGACACAGGCTCCAGCATCAAACATGTTAAGAAGGGTAAAGCATCCTGAGTTTGATCTTCTCTGTGTCTGATGAGTAATGTCAGCCACTGGGGACATGTTCAGTCTCAGGGCATCAAACAGCAGAGAGGAGGCACACTTTAATGCCCTTGGAGACTGTGTACCTTTGCTTTCAGCCCACAACTTGTGGTAGTAAATTAACCAGAAAAATCCACACTGACTGTCTACAGCAGGAGTAAAGTATTGGGGGAAAAACCAAACAAACCAATGTTTCCAGGGGCCTTGATGAGTCAGAGGGCGAGTGCCCCAGCTGTGTGGTTGTAGTAGAGAGGCAGGTCACCAATGTCCTTAGTCTATGGACACAACCACAGCCAGAATGGAGGCTGAGGTTAGACAAAGGCCTGGATTTACAACCATTCGGCAGCATGTCCTCACAACCCTGCAAAAGAGCCCTGCTTGGGGCTTTGTTTTGTTCACATTAAAAAAAAAATCAGCTACATGTAAAGTGTCTTAAAGTGTCACCTGAGAAATTCAAATTAAAAAATAAAATACATATAAAATAAATAAAATTATATAGTATAATTATAAATGACATTGCAATAACATATATAATTTTAAAATAAAATAAAATTTTAAAAATGGTTTTTTCATTCCCTTCTCCCCTCAGATATGTTGTGCAGATACAGGAGACCATTTTTCTGGAACTTTGTAGAAAGAATTCATTTCAGGTCAGCGTAAACTAAATGATCTCCTCAATTTTCCTTGTGTTTTCCCCCTTCTATTACTTGGAGGCAGATGAGGTTCATAGGGAGGGACCTCACATGTCACCAAGACCATCTCCTTCATTTTACAGATGAAGAAACTAAGGCCCAGAGATTTTAAGTAGCTTGCCCAAGTCAGGCAAGGAGGGTATTGGGATTCTGTGATTCTGTACCCATCCATTGATCTTTGCCAGTGAGATATATTTACGGATATGAAGAATGACCAGTCCCATTAAGACTGGGATAACTTCTGTCCAACACCGTTTCCCTCTAGGACTTTAATTAATTCCACAACCCTAAGATTTGGGAGATTATCAAAAGATACAAACCTATGTATGTGCTGAAAATAAAATGATCCCCCCTCTTCCTGCTCCATTAATCTAATAAATGATTCAGAGGAGGAGAATTGTAGATACACATGCCTTGCCCCTAAGCTGTCCTCTTTCCTCTTTTCTCCTTCTCTCTATCTGGGCTGTGGTGCCAAATGACCATTCTTCTGTTGCTCCAAATTAGCCCATGCATCCCTGTTCCTGCTGGCGCGTTCAGCTCCTCTCTGTGTATGGCTTTGGCTGCACGGTGGGTCTCTCTGCTCCCGCAGTCCCTCCAGGCCCATTGGCAATTGATTAAGAGCCCAACTCTATGTTTCTGACGGCAGTGGCTGGCAGTATTGTGAGTGAGATAAGAAAGCGTTGCTGGAGAAAAAGAAACTTGGTTGGTCAGTGGGGGCATGGGTGGTGGGGCAGAGCTTCCCTCCTGGAGAGAAGTAACTAGCACAGAAGTGTGGCTAAGCCAGGTGCAATAGCAATAGAACAGGGAGCAGGTAAGGGAGCCCAGGTTTAGCCAGGTCTGGGCTGACTCCTTAAAAATGACCCCCCGTAACAAATAAATGAGAGAAGGAACTAGGTGGGGAGAAGAACAACTGCTGACACCCTAGGGTACTCCTAGGGCCTTTGGTGCATTTGAACCAGCATTTATTACGTGCCTCCTATATATGCAGGAAAAGCATGTTGCTATCTTGACTTAGTAGCTGACCCTGGAGTCAGGAAGAATTGACTCTGGATTCTGTCTTGGACATGGAGAAACTGTATGACTGGGATGGCATGGGGTTGGGGAAGGGGGGAAGCAGTATGCAGGCATTTAAGCACGGTGAACATTGGTGGCAAAGTCAAAGAGGAGGTTTAGATTAATACAGGAATAATTTTGGGAAGTCTATACCTATTCCAGGTGTAGTTCAGGGGCCCCATCATGGGGCTTTCTGGAACCCATATCTCAAAATTTGTCTGGATTCCATAGAATATAAGTTCCTATAATAACATAAATAGGAATTGTTTCATTCATTTGTAAATCCCTTCCCTAGCACACTTCCTGCTATTGTAAGGGCTAAATAAATATTTGACAATTGATTGATTGGATTGAAAGCCAGATAATATTATCATAGTGAATTTATCATTATCATGCTAGACTTAGAACTGTAAGTCACCTTAGAGATCATCTAGTCTGACCTCTTCATTTAACAGAGGAGGAAACTGAGGACAGAAGAAATTAAGTGCTTTGAGTACTTTAAGCAGAGGTGGAATATGGACCCAGATATGTTGCTGCCAAATTCAGCAGCATATTACTACTACACCACAAGGTCTCCCATCCCTGGAGAACAGCAGGCTTCCTCATCTGTACAGAAACTAATATTGTGAGGTCCATGGTTGTGAGGACTAAAAGCCATTTTGGGGGGCAAGTTACAGATGACACTAGCCACTGGTGCCAGTGAAGGTGGTCTGACCCCTTGTATGAGGTGGGTGGGGAGAATAAGAGTAACACAGAGTTTTGACTTTAATAGGAAGGCCCCTCTTTGGCATGGTGTTGGCTACTAGGGAAGATGGAAAAATTACAAAGCATGGAACAGAGGCTGCAGTAAACATAACACACACACACTGAATGTGAGTGCATTTTCTTGTTTATCCTTAATTCCCCTTGTACATAATGTTTCCTACTGTAGAATTTACATCCTTTGAGGGCATAACTGTGTCATTTTTTGCTTTTGTATAACCAGAACCTACTACTATGTGCTGCTCATAACAGAGCAGCACATAGTAGGCTCTTAAGGAAATATTTTTGTTTGGTTGATTCCCAAGGAACTAACTAGCCCCTAAACTGATAGGTTCAATGCTAAGGAACAGTGTCTTTCTTTTGATGAGAGGGTTAACAAACAAGGTATTCACCGTATCCCAGTTAATTACAACTCACACTTCTAAGTTGTTGTTGTTTTTGTTGTTCATTTGTGTTGGACTCTGTGACACCATTTAGGGTTTTCTTTTCTTTTTCTTTTTTTTTCTTTTTAGTGAGGCAATTGGGGTTAAGTGACTTGTCTAGGGTCACACAGCTAGTAAGTGTCTGAGGTCAGATTTGAACTTAGGTAGATGAGTCTTGTTGATTCCAGGCCCTGCACCTTATTCACTGAGCCACCTGGCTGCCCCGTGTTTATATAGCACCTTAATATTTGTTAAACCTTTTTACAAAAATTATCCCACTTGAGCCTCACAACAACTCTGTGAGGTAGGTGCCATAATTATGCCCATTCTATAGATTAGGAAACTGAGGCTCACAGCATTTAATCAACTTGCCTAGAATTACGTAGATATTGTGCCTGAAATGAGATTTGAACCTGAAACATTCATTCCATCTCTAACTCCAGCTCTAGCCACCATTCTTAATTGCCTCTCAGTTAAAAACAAACAAAAACTCATTTGGATGGGGGCTCATGGTGCAATATGAATCATGTGACTTACCCTTACTAAAATGCAGAAACTTTATGTTGGGAATCAGTCCCTGAAATGTGATCCAGATAGAATAGTCTTTTCATGACTAGCTTTGGAGCATCTAATGTGATTCAATGAAGCCATTTCTATTTCCCAGCTGACAGACCAAACTAACCTTGCCTTGCTGATGTGGATAGAGGGAATTCTATTAAACAAAATATCCTGTATGACACATGTTTACAAGTCCCTGTCCACTTAGCAGGCCTGTCTCCTCAGCAAAAACACTGCTCTGTGAGTGCCGTATTTGTCCATAACAATTTTATCTGAATGTCGGCACAGTAATACCTCAACATTCATACAGTGCCTTGTTGATCACAGAGCACTATCGGGTCTATTGATTTTTATTGGAGCCTCATCACAACCCTGTGTGTGGGCAAATGTTAATGTCCCCATTTCTCAGATAGGGAAACTGAGTCTTAGAGAGGTTTGGCCATTTTCATGAGTTCACACAAATAGTCATTGTCAGAGCCAGAATTAGAACCTAAGAGTCTTGACTCTGTGTCTGGTGTTTCCACCATATCATTTGGTCACTCAGAAGAACCTTTTTTTTTCCATGCTGCTGGGCAATGGAATAGAGGGGTGAAGGCGGAGGTTGTTTCAGAGGAATTCAAAGTCCAGTATATCCCCCTCCACCAGCTGACCATCTAAGCAATCACTTCCAGGCTTTTTAGTTGCAGGATGAAATTCTTTTCAAGATGAGGGGGGAAAAGTTCAAATGTCAATGACAAACTTTGAAAACCACGTGAAGTGTATTAATATTATTTCATTACATTCAAATACAATTATAGCAAAAAGGAATAAATCCAGGCACAGAAACCATTATCTACCCAGACGTCATTGCTTGCAACAGCTTGCAACAGGTCTTCATTTCCAATGCTATGGAGAAACTTCCCTAATTAGAAGTCCCCTTTCCCCCAAAGTTGTTGCTGTTTTTGAACATGCTGTGCCCCAAACCTTTGCTTACCTGTCATTGTCTCCACCTTTAGGGACATCACAATTCTCCCGGTCACCAAAGTTTGTAATGTCATTGTTCATTTACAATTCCTCCCTCGCACTCACCCCATGCATCCAATCTGTCCTTAAGTCTTGTCATTTCAACTCTTGTGTGCTTCCCTTTCTCTTGACTCATACCATCCTTGTACAGATCCTCATCACCTCATGCCTGGACTATTGCAGTATCTTTCTGGTAATTCTACTTACCTCAAGTCTCTCCTTATTCTAATGCATCCTTCATTCAGCTTTCAAAGTGATTTTTGCAGATCTCACCAGTTGACCTCCTCTCCCCGCTCAGTGGTTCCAATGGCTCCTTCTTACCTCCGGACTCAAATCTAAAATACTACACTTGACCTTTAAAACCCTTCACAACCTGGCCCTTCCTACCTTTCTAGGAGTCTTACATTTTCCTCCTCTGAATGCATTCCAGTATCTGGACACATTGGCTCCATGTTCTTTCTTGCTCATAATACTTCATTTCCCAGTTCTTTGGCTTGTCACTGGTATCCCCCATGCCTGGAATGATCTCCCTTATCACTTCTGCTCCCAGCTTTTCTGTCCTCCTTCAGGTCTCGGTTCAAATTGAAGATTCCTTCCTCCTTCCCATCCCTGCATCCCTGCCCAGCCCCCACCGCACTTTTCATCTGTTAGCTGCTTTCCTCTGAGATTATTTCCATTTCCATTGGATATATTTGGTACCAAATTATTCGCATGTAGTCACCCCCTATCCCATCTCCTCCCCTAACCCGACCCCATTAGAATATGAGTTCTTCTAACAGAGGGACCAGTAGTTTGGCATTTCTTTCTATCCCCAGAACAGAACACAGGGCCTGACATGTAGTAAATGAAATACGCAATGCTTGTTGATTGATTGATTTTAGAATATCCTCAATTGAGTAGTTGACCTGAGTTTAGTCAGGGAGTTTATGAATGATACTCTCAAATGACTGCAGAATTGTGGTGAGGGCCATTTTACCCTCATCAAGATAGCTACAGATGCTATTCTTACTCACATGGATGTCTCATCTTTTGTTTAATAACATATGAAGCCATTCATCTCCATGTGGCAGCAAATGTCTCAATTCACAGTGGAAAAGCTGATCATTAAATCCCGTTTCCATTACCTAATCTCATTTAAACAGGGTGCCTTTTAATTTAATCACGTGCCTTCTTTCTCTGTGGTTCTAGCTTGGCCTCTGGCTCAGGGCTGCCCTGGTCACCGAGATGAGAGTTACTGGTGGTTTTGAGGACTCCACCACATTCACCACCATGAGTACCTCAGAGGCTGGAAGATGCATGGGAGGGCGAGGAGAACTCAGTTCCTTGCTCTGACTCTAGCATTGGGTGGAAAAAAGGAATCATCAACCTGGCTCCCTTTGTAATTGCCTCTGACTCTGTAGCTTAGAGTAGGGCTTCTTAAATTTTTCCCACTTGCAACCCTTTTTGGTCCAGTAAATTTTTACATGGGGTATATAGGTATATGAAAAAGGTGTAAATAACCTTTTACTGTTGCCAAATTTTCCCACATTCGGTTATGTGACTCCATATGGGGTCAAGACCTGCAGTTTGAGAAGCTAGGGCATAGAGACTAGTAAGTAATTTTAGTTTCTGAATCTCCAGGATAGTGGCAGCAAGGTACCCTTCCCCTTGGCAGAGCAGAGAGGCAAGGAGGAAAAGGTAGGAACTAAAATACCTATGTTACAGAGAGCAGAGAGTCATGCACTGCTATCTAAAAGGAAAAGCTCTGTGGCATTTTGGGGCACCTTGTTTTCAACTCTTTGTCTGATCCTGTTACTTCTATATAGACAATAGCTCTACTTTTACCACTCTCATTTAGACCTTCATTAACACCTACTGGGGCAGCTAAGTGATACAATGAATAGAGTGCTGGGCCTGGAGTCAGGAAGACCAGAATTCAAATCTAACCTCAGACATTTACTAGTTGTGTGACCCTAGACAAGTCACTTAACCCTGTTTGCCTCAGTTTCCTCATCTGCAAAATGAGCTGGAGAAGGAAATGGCAAAGCACTCTAGTATCTGACAAGAAAACCCCAAAGGGGTTCATGAAGAGTCAGACACAACTGAAAAATGACTGAGCAACAATGAATAACACCCAATTTCATTAGCCTCTCTAGAGATCTTCCTGCCTCTAATGTCTCTTTTTCTCATCCATTTTTAGATTAATCATTTTAACGGACAGCTCTGATTTGTCATTCACTCATTCAGAAATGTTCATTGGCTCCCCAGTGCCCACCAAATAATATCTGAACTCCTTATCTTGTTATATATACCCCCCCCATAATCTAGCTTCTACCTATCTTATCCCTCAGCTACTTATCCATCACTAATTCCTGTTATGTATGTTGTACCCTTGCCAAATGGGACCTCTTATTTTCCTGATTCTTCTGAGCTGATCTGTACTCTACAGACCATGTGCCTTTGCTCATGACACTTTCTGAAATGCCTCCTTATCCCCCCTCTCATCCATATATACTAAAACTTACCTTTCTATTTGTGATCCTTTGACCTATCTTTTAAGATAAACAAATGAAAAAAAAAATTAGTGCTTACTGTGTGCCAAGTCTTTGTGCTCTAAGTCAAAACTGAGATAGTCGTTGCCCTCATAAACCTTATATTCTAACAGGGAGAGACCACTCTCGTAGGGGAATCATGGTCAGGGGAGTGTATTTGGGTCTCGGGAATCACAGGGATGGTGAATAGGACATTGCATTGATATATTCTTCCCAGAGACAAAGGATAATGTTGATCAGATCACAACTTCTCAAAGCTAGGGTTAGAAAGGGGATGAGGTGGAGCAGGCATGAGTGAAGACCAGAAGGCATGCTTCTAGGGACTTCAGAACTGAGAGGCTTAGCTCTTTCTATTCCTGATCTCTAGAGATCCACTTTGGAGTCTGGAGGGAAGATGGCAGCTATGTCAGAGCAAAAAAAAAAAAAGAAATAGCCAGAATGAAAATAAGGATGTATGGTAAGAGTTCATCATTTCTAGGCCAACCCCCAGCCTCTTTTGTGATTGTCTTCATGTCATGTAACCGTAGGGGTTTGTGCCCTGATCCCCAGACCCCCTTCCTTTCTTCCCCCATGCTTTCCACCTCTGGAAACAGTAATCAGATTCACACTATCATTCCTGGAAAAGACCTATCAGTGATTTCCCTATGACTTTGCTCATCACCATTTTTGATGTCCCAGACTAAAACTTTGTTTCTGGTTACTACTGCTTATATGTGCTATCTTTCCCTATTGGAGTATAAACTCCTCAAGGACAGGGACTATCTTGCTTTTTTTCTATTTTTAAAAATTTCCAGGACTTAGGAGTACCTAGTATATAATGAGTACTTGATGAATTACTATTCATTCATTGTCAGAGTTCTTGGCTCGATGCAAAAAGTGAAGTCAGACTACATGATCTTTAAAGTCTCTGGCATTCTGTGAAGCTTATGAGATCCCAAATTTTGACAGATAAGCTTCCCAGATGAGCCTTTCTGTGGGCCATAAATTGTGCAACCACTACCCGCCTATTGGGGTTGGTGTGGGGGGAAGGATACTAGGATCATAGACTGGGAGCTAGAAGGGAGGGTAGAAGCCCTATGTTCCATCTTCACTCAAATTAAAAATTAAAAAACTTAGTTTGAGAATGGTAAAGTGACTTGCCCAAACTCATACCAGTAGTAAGTAGCAGAGTAGGGATTTGAACCCAAATCCCTTGGTTCCAGATCTTTTCCTCTTCTTACTGTGCCAGTTTCTCTTGGAGAGGAGGAAGAGGAATCTATATTCTTTCTTTAAAGTGTTTTTTCCCCAGTTAATTAACAAGCATTTATTTTCTCTTCCTCCTGTCTTCCTTTAACTCCTGAGAGGAAAAAGAGAAAAAACAAAACAAAACCAAACAAAACCCTTTAAACAAATAGGGATAGTCAAGAAAAAGAAATTCCCATATGAACCTCCTTGTAGCAAATGAGTTAATATCTCTAAGGTGCTTAGCACTGTGCCTGGAGCATAGTAGGCACTAAATAAATGCTTATTCCTTTCTCCCCTTCCTCTCCCTTTGCCTGTCAGTTAGATTCACTTGCATTCTTTACAGAGATATGTTCAAAGACAAGCAGAGACAGGACTGTGGTTTGTTTGAAGAATACATTTCAAGGTCGTTGTGTTGCTGCACACTCCTCAGTGCAGGGACCAATCACAGGGCTCCTTGTGTACAGCTGTCCTCATTACTGATCTCAGCATGGAGTCCTGGAATGGGCTGGTCTGGCTAAGGGACATCCGTGAATGACTGTGTCCAGACTCGACCTGTGCTTGCCCATTACTGCTCATAGTTCAGTGCTGTGGATACAGGGAATGCTGGTATCTGTGACTTCTCTTTCTTCACTGGGGGCCTGTGCATTTCTGCCTTCTCCTGTGAAGAAGATACTTGCAGGCTAGGCCCTAAGCATGACATCAAAGAATATCTTTTCTGGTCTACCTGGCTGTTTATAATGAACTCTGTCTGCATCCCACACCATCTGGCCTTGCTCTTCCTCAGCTTATCACTAACTACTCCTTTAAAGGAACCCCTCCATTTCAGCCAGACCGTAGGAACACTCTGGTGTTTATAAGATCAATCATCACAAGTATTAATAAAGCACCTACTGGGGCAGCTAGGTGGTGCAGTGAATAGAATACCGGCCCAGATTCAGAAGGACCGAAGTTCAAATCCAACCTCAGACACTTGACAGTAGCTGTGTGACCCTGGGCAAATCACTTAACCCCAATTGCCTCACCAAAAATAAAAGGAAAAAAATAAAGCACCTACTGTGTGCCAGGCACCTTCTAGGTGCTGGTGATACTAGTACAAAGATTAAAACAATCCCTACTAACAAAGAGCCCACATTCTAATAGGAAACACAACAAACACATTTATAAATATAAAATAAATAAATATAAAATGAATACCTAGACATGTGTATATGGGATAGTTTGAGAGGGAAGGATCAGAACAAGTTTAATGCAGAAGAAGATGATGTTTGAACTGCAGCTCCACCTTAAGGGAAGAGAGGGTCTCTTTGAGATGCAGGTAAGGGGGTCAGCTAGGTGGTACAGTGGATAAAGCACTGGCCCTGGATTCAGGAGGACCTGAGGTCAAATCTATCCTCAGACACTTGACACTTACTAGCTGTGTGACCCTAGGCAAGTCACTTAAATCCCTTCCGGTTCTAAAGCTATGGTCCTGTCACCTTAGGTTTATGTTAAGAAAGCCATTCATTCATTCAACAACGTTTCCTGGGTGTTGACTATGAGGGAGATAAACAAATTTAAGCAAGAGTTTCTGCCCCTAATGGATTGATATCTCACTGGGGCTCATAGAATCACAGATTTAAGGGTAGAAGGAAACTAGGAGCCAGCAAGTCTAACACCCTTGTTTTGGAGAAGAGGAAACTGGGGTCCTGAAAGGTTAAATGTTTCACTCAGAGACATATATACAGCTAGTAAGTGTCTGAGGCAAGATCTGAATCCAGGTCCTCTAGATTCTGAATCAGGTGCTCTATCTATTACCCCATGGAAGATAAGGCATGGAACAGTTAAAGAACAATACAAGACAGCATTTGATTAAGCACCAGGATGAGTGGTTATAGATTAAAACTGCCAGCATTTTACAGATGAGGATGCTAACTTTCCCAAGGTTACACAGGTCCTCCGTGCCAAAGCCAAGGATTGGAGCCCAGCGGCTCCAAATCCATAATGAATGTGTCTGGTTCATATCAGTGCTTCCGCGCCATCTTGCCATGGATTTTGCCCAAGGGGTAGACCGTGGACATGTGTCCTGGAACTTGAGTGACTTTTCACTGGAGGCCCCTTTGGACAAATCACCTTGTGAAATGGCATGAGATTAAGAGACCTCATGGGAAGGGTATATGGCGCAATGATTGTGCACGGTTGCTGCAGGTGGCAGACTTGCCTATGTAGCCTTCTCCCAGCGGGCGACTGCCGGAGTCTCGTGCTGCCTTCTTTCTCTCCCTGTGCCGTCCTCCGGTGCACTGTAATCACACAATTATGGTGCCATTAAAATGTCACATTTGGAGAAATCCACATAAACAAAGCATTAACAACCGCTTGGAAATTGTAGTCTTTACCACTAATGACCTACTTTCTCCTCACACACACCCCCCTTTCCAGTAATACCCTCTTCCTCCTTCCCTAGCCTTGATTTAAGAGGCAGGCTAGGAAGCATATTATGCCTCTTGTGCTCAGAGAGCCTTAATTTTTAATGCACAGGGAGAAGCTCTTTATTAGGGTAGGTGAGGAGGGGGGAGGGGGAGTGCAGTCAAATAGAGGAAAAAAACAAACAAACAAAGAAGGTGGAGGGGATAATGTCAGGGAGTCTATTCAGTGAACGGTCCAAAGGAGGAAGAAATACAGCAGACATGTGAGGTCCTGGAAAGAATGCCAACCCTCTCACAGTGTGAATCACACCCACAACCATTAGTGGCCCTCTAGCCTTTCCATAAAGTAACCTGAATTGGAAGTGGGAAAGTAGTGAAGGGAAGAAGAGTCACTTGTTAGTTTCAAGCTTCCTCGTCCAGGGAAGAAGAAAGTTATAGGGGACAGCTAGGTGGCACGGTGGATGAAGCACCGGCCCTGGATTCAGGAGTACCTGAGTTCGAATCCGGCCTCAGACACGTGACACTTACTAGCTGTGTGACCCTGGGCAAGTCACTTGACCCCCATTGCCCCGAAGAAGAAGAAGAAGAAGAAGAAGAAGAAGAAGAAGAAGAAGAAGAAGAAGAAGAAGAAGAAGAAGAAGAAGAGGGTTATTGTATCAATGTGCATTTATATTATACTGTGATATCTAAAAAGTTCAAGAGACAGTTCCTGTGTAATTAATCATTTTATTAATAATGCTAACATTTTATTAATAAAAGGGTCAGTGACACTCTTGAATGCCAAAGACCTCTCATGGAGCCCACTCAACACTTATATGCCCTTGGAAGCGTGGGTGTTCCTGATGGTGGCAATCAGTTCTGTTTGGTTAACAAGTAATGAGAGAGAATACAAATTATAATGAGAGGTAGATCTATTCTCAGGATGACTGGCAATGGCTGGAGATGTTTGAGGCAATCAGGGTAAGTGACTTACCCAGGGTCATACAGCTAGAAAGTGTCAAATGTCTGAGGCCAAATTTGAACACACATCCTCCTGACTCAAGGGCCATTTCTTTATCCACTGTGCCACCTAGCTACTTCAGATACTTGATACTTACTAGCTGTGTGAACCTGGGCAAGTTGCTTAACCCCAATTGCCTCAAATTTCTGGGGCCCTCTCCAGTCTTCCTAATGTATATCTTGCCACTGGACTCAGATGGCTTTGGAGAGAGTGAGGTTGGTGACTTTGCACAGTCCTTCCACATTTAAATCCAGTTCACTGAAAGTCATGACATCACCCTGATGTCATGGTCCTCTTCCAGAAAAAAGGACAAACAACAACATTTTCAAATCTCTCCCCACCTCCTCCTTCCCTCAGCCTTGGCCAGTTTAATCAAAGAATTTACCTCCACCTAAATGGGAGAGTATAGTGGGTTTCCCCACTGGGTGGAGTCTGACCAAGATCCTTTAGAAAGTTAATCCAATCTCATCAGCAGCAATGTCTTTTCCAGGCTAAACAACCTACTGGTTTCTGAAAAAATCCTGGTCCTAATTCAATAGTTGATTATTAATAGGAGAGAGAAATAATAATTTCTCTAATACCTTAAGGTTTACTTTACTTATATTTTTAAATATTCTCTTATTCTATCCTCATAGTTGCCCTGCAAAGACACATAAGTATATATGTGTACTTACATGAATATATATAACATGTGTGCATACATAATTATATAAATATATGCTTATGTATGTATATGTGTGTATTATTGTTCCCATTTTACACATGAGGATACTGAGGCTTACTAGTTAGATGGAGTGCCCATAGTTAAGGTCAGTGGTCAGATTTGAATCCAGGTCTCTCCAAGGTCCATATCCAGTGCTCTCTTTTCTCTAGATTGACCAGATGATAGCTTTAGGACCCACCCCTGTTGTTTTTGGCTGGAAGGTGAGGAAAAAAATGTTGGTTTTCAGAGAGGGGTGGGGTTACAGGATTAGCATGTTATTTCAGTGAAACATCAATGGATCCAGAGGTCTCTAAAAGAGTTGTGTTCCTGAAGAGTCAAATGGAAGTTAAATCTCTGTAAACGAAATCTTCTTGGCCTTCTAGGATTGCTGGCAACTAAAAGGATTTCTGTGGTATATGAATCCTTGTGGAGAGAAAATGACTACTTCCTAATTTGTCCAATCAATAAACTGGATTTTAATTGCTGAGTTCAGTTAAGATGAGGCTAACTTGAAATTCAGAATAATTGGGACACTCTGAATTAGTGGAAAATGTGAATTACAGGAAAAAATTTGTTAATGCAGCTTCATTGTTCAAAAGTTCATAGAGTGATTCAAACTAGGCTAAAATAATTATCCTTTGGAAGGGGCAATTCCAGACTTGTTTTTTCCTGGCTCTCCTACCATTTAACTGATTGGGTTCAACTTCACCATTCAACTAAGCTTCTCTCTAGAGTTATCTCTTAATTGTTAAGTCTAATGGCCTTTCCCTTATCCTTTTTCCTTCTTTACTATCCTGTAGTATTTGTTGTTGTTTGTTTTTGCAGGGCAATGAGGGTTCAGTGACTCGCCCAAGGTCACACAGCTAGCAGGTGTCAAGTGTTTGAGGCCCGATTTGAACTCAGGTCCTCCTGAATCCAGGGCCAGTGCTTTATCCACTTGCACCACCTAGCTGCCCCCTATCCTGCAGTATTTGACAATGGTGATTACCCCCTGTTCCAGGCTCACCTCTATTTTTATCAGTTTTTGTGTCTCTATTCTGCTTTTCCTTCTCCCTGGAAACACTGACCATGTCCTGCCTCTTAAGCACAAGTGTCTCTAAAGTGGCTGATTTCCTGGATCTTCAGTTCCCTTTTCTATGCACTCCCTTGGTGATTTCCTCAGCTCCCCTGGAACCAGTGGCTCCCCAAACTAGATATCTGTCCATGTCTCTCTCTTGAGCTCTGGTCTCATTTCACCACTTCCTTGCTTGAAATCTCTACTTGCATGTACAGTAGGCATCTCAAACACAACATATGTCAAATGGAGCTTTCTATATTCCTCCTTAAGCCTGCTTCTCCTCCAAATTTCCCTATTTCTTCTGCTCTTCTCATCATCCAGGTTTGAAATCGTGCAGTCATCCCCACCTCTTCCTCTTCTTTTTCCCCTCTGATCAAATTAGTTGCTACATCTTGTTGATTCTGCCTTCACATATCCTAGCATCCTCATATCAAATATTCGCACACCTTGTTTGAACCCTTGACAGAGCCTCCTCATTTGCCTCCCTGATTCCATTCTCTTTCCTGTCTGCTAGATTATCCAAACAACTGCCAGAATCATCTTTCAAAAGCCCAAGTCTGATCAGGTAGCTCCCTCTCTCAAGAATCTTCAGTAACTTCTTGTTATGAATAAAAATGCAAACTCCTCACCTTGCTTTTGAAAGCCCCTTATGAGTTGATGTCAGCCTACCTTACCTGCCTTATTTCACACTCTATCTACTCCTGCCAAACTGACCGACTTAGAGTTTTTCAAACTCAGCATTCCATCTATTCTCCCACCGAAGTGTCTTTTTGTAGAGGTTGCTTTCTCTCTTCCCCAAACCCCCTTTCCCTGGAATGAATTCCCATCTTTTAAAAGGTTTCATTTATTTCTTTTTAAAAATATATATATTTATTTATTTGTTTATGGAGTAAAACAAGTAACATAACATAAAAAAGATGGTCGCACATGAAACTGCAAATCTTTTACGTACAACTTGTTATTCCTCTAAAATCATATAATGAGATTATCATGTAAATTTCTTTTTTTCTTCCCCCCAAGTGGCTAAAATTAGACACAAATAGGTACACACACACATATATGTATATACATATATACATATAGGTATATATGCATATATATATACCTTTATATATATGTAAAATTATACTATATATACTTCTATTTATCAGTTTTTTCTGTAGATGCAGATAGTGTCTTTTCATTTATTTCAAGCTACTTTCCTAATTTCACTCATTGTTAGAATTCTCTCCCTTCTCAATTTATATTTTATTTACTTGCTTGTTTACGTATTGTTTCCTCAGTGGAAGGTGAACTACTTGAAGGCAGGGTTAGTTTTTAATTTTTTGTGGGCTGTGCCTGCACCTCTCACATAATGAGAGCTTAATAAGTGCTTGTTAAATTAAATTGCATGAATAAGAATGATTTACAGTTAGCGCATCAATTATTTGTAAATGGTGCTTCTTGAGTCATTAAAAAGTTTGTTTCCTTAAGTGAGATTAAATTCCCCCTTGTGATCTTGTTTACACTAATACTTTGCTTAATAGATTCAGTTTTATGATACAGTACAGAGTAATCACATATTACAAATTGAGGTGGGGGGGGAGGTGCAAATTGTGTGTGGTATAGATCAAGTACCAAGCCCCAGAATCTTACAGTGCCTTGGATGAGACCCATGACCATTCTAAAGAGTCCTAATCAAACAAATAAAGAATGCCTATTATGCATATGATGACTGTGACTCTCAACCTTCTGTTTCTGGTCTCAACCCATGACCCATGTGCACTGCCTGTCCAAAATAGATATTATATTTGATGAGCTCTCTAGAAACAGTATGCATGGGCAATGAGTTAAGTCCTGAAACAGAAGGAAGAGAGTAACTCAGATTGCCTTTGGACAATTGCAGGTTTCTTTTAATGATGCCAAATTTGTCCCGTCTTTTTAAATAGTCTACTGGTAATTTTGGCTACAAGTCATAGATGCTGCAGTCTCTGAAAAATTAAAAAAGAAGTTATCCCCAGAGGGTGAAGAAGAGGTGCATTATGGGTATAGTCAGGCCACAACCTAGCATAAACAAAGACTGATGAAGAAGAATCAGTAAAGGAAGTCACCAAATAAATGAATGATGGAGAAAAGATGGCAGGCTACAAGTGAGAGTGAGGGACTACCATGGGATGACCTTTCTGTTCCACTGGTATTCTCAGTGTGTCAAGAGAAAGTGAGGAAAGTCTTCAGCAATATTAACCTCCCCTCCTCCTGCCCCCACAGACCCTACCTTTTGTCAAACTTATGAAAGGAGATCGACGAGACTTGCATAGGTTGAGTAGTTGGGTCACACTCTGAATCACTGCAGGGAATATCCACATCTGTGAGGTCTCAGATACATTTCCCTATTTTAGAGTAGTATTTGGCATCTGATGATCTGAGTTTAGATCCTGACTCTGCCACTTACTATCATTGTGACCTTGGGCAAATCTCTTTATTTCTCAAGGTCTTATTTTCCTCAAGTAGAAAATAAGGAGCTTGGACTAGAGTAACCTCTAAGGTAATTTCTAGCTCTAGATCTATGATCCTATATTATTTTTCTGTTTTTGTCTTTATTTCCCTAGTTGCTGGAGCATAGTAGGTATTTATTGATAGATGGATTGATATTAGGACAATCGGTACCTAGGATGGACTGGTGCACAAGTTCCCCAAATCCGCCCACTCACCCAGTTTTTCACTTGCCATGATCACATTTTGCATTTGGCACTGGTATTCCTCCCAGCCCCAAAACATATTCTCTGGCATATGCCAACATGCTGTGCCTCCTTTAATATAAAAATGAGGCACTTCCATTTCAAAGCCAGAACTGACTCCCACAGAGGTAAATTAAAGTTAATGTCATTTTCTTCAGCTTTCCACCTAAATATTCACCAGGCTGACCTAGTTTATCTAGGTAGCCACAGGGTGTATGGGTGCTGTGTTATTTATTGAGCTGATAAAAACTGTGCTGGGACCTGGGCACTGCACAAAATCTGATGAGATTCAGTCTCTACCATCAGAGGATCAAGATGAGGGAGAGGAGGCAATAAGGTGCCCCCTTCATGACTGAGAGCCAGCAGACTCCTGGCTTGGTATCATGGAAAGTGCTTCAGTCTTCAGGCAACCTCCTCATCACCTCTCAGAGTATAGATTCAGGTGTGGGGAGATAAGATCCATTTAACCTTTAAAAAAAGACCTTAGGTTTTCTGTTTCCAGGAAGGAGTTAAGTCTTGATCTACGTCACTTCTATCAGTCAGTTCATTGCTAACTGCCTACAAGGTGCCAGACAGTGTTCTAAGATCTTATAATGTTCTGCCAACTCTTGTTCTCATTTAGATGTCAATCAATAAACAAGCATTTATAAAGTGCCTACTACATGCTAGGCATTGTGCTAGGTGTTGGGGGTATAATAAAATGCAAATGCAATGAATGAGATAATCTCTATTCCCTAGGAGCTTACAATTTTTTTTTTTTTTTTGTGAGGCAGTTGGGGTTAAGTGACTTGCCCAGGGTCACACAGCTTGTGTTAAGTGTCTGAGGCCGGATTTGAACTCAGGTCCCCTAAATCCAGGGTTTGTGCTCTATCCACTGAGCCACCTAGCTATCCCAGCTTACATTCTAATAAGGGAGATAACAAATGAACATATGCATATATGAAAAATAAGCATAAATAAAATAAATCAAAGTGATTAAATCTGAAGTCATTTGGGAGAAAGGGCACTAGCTCTTGGGGTTGGCAGCTCAGTAGAGGTTTAAAGTAGAAAGTGCTTGAGCTGAGTCTTGATAGAAGAGTGGGACCCTCAGATGCAGAGGCAAGGAAGGAGTGCATTCCAGGAATAGGGGACATCTGATGCAAAGGCATAGAGATGGGAGATAGAGTACTGTGTGTGAGGAACAGAGGAAGAAAAAATTGATTGCATCACAGGATGTGATAAGGGGGGTAATATTCTATAAAAGTTGGAAAGATAATCTGGGGCAAGGTTGTGAAGGTCCTTAAAACCTGAACATGGGCATTTATAGTTAAACCCAGAGGCAATACAAAGTCACTGGAGTTGATTGAGTAGAAGAGTGACATGACCAAATTTGTTCTTAAGAAAAATAATTTTGGCAGCAGAATGGGAGGAGGGATTGTCCTTGAAGTGGGGAGATTAACTGTTGCAAAGATGCAAGAGGTGATTAGGGCCTGAGCTACAGGGGTGGCTATATCCAAGGTAAGGAATTAGGTGTCATAGATGTTATGGAGATGTTCTAGTGAGGACTCCCATGCCTGTCTATGGAAACAGTCTGGTGTTTTCATTATCCCTAGATCCAGGGGGGCTCTTGTATCCTGGATTTCCATGGGTTTCCTTGGTCTGAAGGGAACAAAATCTAGGGAAATGCCGGTGTTAGTATATCTTCAGAAGGAATATTTTCCTGGATGCAGACATTATTTCAGGGGCCACTGGGCTGTGGGAGAAGGGGGGGTGTTTTAAAAATTTGACTCGGTGGTCTGTAATGTAGACTTATGCCACAAGCCAGATAGGAGATTTGATGAATGAATCAGCCTCTGTGTTCTGACTATGCCCTTCAATCATCTTCATTTCCTCTTGCTCCATTTGGGTATCCTCTGGACCTGTCCTTCTGCAATTCCAATTTTGCACATTCAGAAAAGTTGATCAATTTAGAGGTCACACAGAGCCTTCTTCCTAGGCCTCCCAGGCTGGATAATAATGCATTGCACTGCTTATCTTAAAATGGTTTCTCTCCTTTATCAGCTGCATGATAATTATTTTTGCTGAGCTCTCTCTGCCTGGGGGCTGTTGTGTGACTCAGTTTTTATAAAGTCTTTGGAGGTCTTGAGTAAAAGATCTACATAGCTTCTAATCTTCATTATCATCAATTCTCTCTCTATAGCATCCCTCAAATCCATCTCCCTTCTCTTCCCTGTCTTTGTTACTACCATAGCTCAGGCCTTCATCACTTTGACTATTGTAACAACCTGCCAACGTGTCTTCTTGTTTTGAGTCTCTTTCTCCCCTAATTCCAAAGTGACCTTAAAGCACAGATCTCATCAGGCTATGCCTTTCCCAGGAAACGTTCAGTAGAGGATGGCTTTTTGAACAGAGGCAGGCCAGCTCCCACACTACTCCAGCAAATACCTAAAATAGCATCAGACCAAAAGATGATAAAGAAATCCAATAAGAAACTACAGTAAATGACTTTATACACTCTTATACTGCATTAAAAAAAACAACAAAAAACTACCACCACCAATAACCATCAGCTAGAAGCCCATAGGCAATAGGAAAAGCAGATGGCAAGAAATGCCAACACCAATATAGGTAAACAAGAAAGATGCCCAGAAGGACTAGAGACAGGCCAGACATACCTGTAGCCTTCAAGGTTCTATATCCAGAGGCAGCAAGTGTGTGGGGCTCCTACTAGAAAACCTTGAGAAATCCATAGCATAGGCAATGAAAGTGATCAGGAGTGACTGAACAATTTACATGCTAAGACTTTACATGCTAAGACTGGGTCACCATAGGCCTATTGTTGGGTCTCTCCTACTGTGTCCTGAAATGCCATCGAGGACCTCAAAGATCAAATCATCTTAACCTCAAAGACAGGGTAGGATAAAGGGTGGGTAAAACCTATCAGTATTTTTAGTGTAGACATATCCCAAGAGGAGGTCAATACTTAAACCTGGTAACCTACCCTAAGACAGATCAGGGCCTAACATTCCACCCAAAAGCACAGCAGAGGGTGGAGCCTTGTCTTGGAACAAAGCCATAATTCAAGAAATAAAACTGAGGATATGATTAAATAGAAGATACCAACTATTATAAAGGATTGTTATAGATAGAGATACCCCAAAACTAAAGCTCAACGAAGAGAATACTTTCACCACTGAGCAGAGATTTAGAGGGAAAGTGGATTTTTCACAAAGACTCCATAAATAACCAAGAATAAATGAAGCAAGAGTGAAAAAAAATGAAATAAAAGTTCCAGAGGAAAGAATTGGAAGACGAATAAATACTTTACAACAAATGGTGATAAACCTTACCCAAGTAACCTACTCTCTGAAAATTAGAACAGACTAAAAAGAATCAGTATCTCCATGAGACTACAAGATTTTAAAAAATAGAGGAAAATAAAAAATATTCTGTAATCAAAAAACAACTTAACTAGAAAACATGTCAAGGAGAGAGAATTTAAGAATGATTGAACTCCCTGAAAATAATAATAAAATGTATAAACACTATATTTCAAGAAATTATAAATGAAAACTCAGATCAGCTTCTCAGAAAATACAAGAAATCTGCTGAGCACTTCCATAAAGAAACCCCAAAAAGGAAAGTCCCAGTAATGTTATAGCCAAATCCACAACTTCAATATTAACTGAACAAACAAAAGCAAACAAAATGCTGCAAGCATCCAGAAAGGAAGAATTCCTTGGGAGGAACTAGTCTGAATCTCACAAGGCCAGGCAGGTTCCAATATAAATGAGAGGAGAGCTAAGAACACAATATTCCAAAAGGCAAAATATATAGGATTGCAACCAATAATAACTTAATCCTGCAAAGCCAAGTATAATCCTACAAGGGGAAAAATGGATCTTTAATGGACTAGATGGTGTTCAAGCATTATTGATGGAAAGGCCATGGCTGAGTGATGTTGAGTGAGATACTTTAACCTGCATCAGTCTCTGCCTCTGTAGTAGAAGGAAGTTTGATGAGGTGGCTTCTGAGGACCCTTTTGGCTCAAGGTTACACAGCTAGTAAAGGCAGGGATGGGATACAAACCCAAATCCTCTGATCCCATATCCAGCGTGCTTTCTATTGCACCAAATTGATTTCCTCTCCCAACACTAATAAAATCTTTCTTAAAGGGAAGTTTTCTTGAGAATAATGAAACTAGCTTTACTGTTGGGTAGAGAGAGATAGAGAGAGAAGCCTTAGGAAGGTGTTTATGTCAAAAACATAGATAACAGAATTCCTTCTCTGTCAGTTGTTTGATTGTATGTAGTCCTTCTCTGAGTTTCTTAGAATTTTCTTTTCTCTTTATAGTTCCAGGTGACTGAATTCCTCATTCTTTGGCCATCCCTAAAATATATGCCTTTAGAGGCAGATGGTGGTACAGTGGATAGAGCACTGGGCTTGGATTTAGGAAGACCAGTTAAATTCTAGTCTCAGACACTTAATAGCTTGTGTGACCCTGAGGTTTGCCTCAATTTCTTCAAATATAAAACGGGCATAGCACCTACCTGCCAGGGTTATTGTGAGCATCAAATGAAATGATATTTGTAAAGCACTTGGCATAGTACCTGTCACTAGCAGGAATGTAATAAATGCTGTTTTCTTCTATTCCTGGTCCCCTGGTGAGGCACTAACTGGTTAGATAGCAGGTCTCTGTTACACAACATCTTTTTTGTAATTCATTATTTTTCCCCATTCTGCTCTGCCCATCTTCAAGCAAACACACACCATCTTGATAACCAGGTTCCCCTTTATTTGATATTCAATAGAACCAAAAGTCATTCTGTCACTCCTGGAGGGGATAGTGACATCTTTTGTTTCTCTGGTATCAATTGTTAGACTCTTTAACATTCAGGTACTTGCAATGGATGTAGAAGAAGGAAAATACAGTCATTAAATATTCTATTCCTTCAGCCACAAACATACTTTTGAAGCACCTCCCATTTCTGCCAATTAGTGGTCAGATGAATTGAACTCCAAATCTGTGAGCGACTTTCTTTAGTCAGAAACTGACCCCTTGCCCACTAGGCAAGGCATGTTGAATTTTGCAGTTGGGATTTTCTAGAAAGTCCAATTCAATTTAGCCAATCATTTATGATGCTCTTGCTTTGTGTCTCGAATCATGCTAGGCTCTGGCAATACCCTTTATACTTACCCCAGTAGTTTTTAGGAAGATAGCCTTTCCTCTAAATTCCATTCCATTTCCAATCAATCAATCAAAACACATTTATTAGGTGTGCCAAGGGGGCAGTTAGATGGCATAGTGGGTAAGAGGGCTGGACCTGGAGTCAGGAGGACTCCTCTTCCTGAGTTCAAATCTAGCCTCAGATACTTACTAGCTGTGCAACCCTGGACAAGTCACTTAACTCTCCTTACCTCAGCTTCCTTGTCTATAAAATGAGCTAGAAAAGGAAATGGTAAACCACTCCATTATCTTTGCCAAGAAAACCCCAAATGGGGTCACGAAGAGTTGGACATGACTGAAAAAATGACTGAACAAGAAAATGTTCCAAGGACTGTGTTAAACTTTGGAGATACAAAGATAAACCAGACCCTGTCCTCAAAGAGCTTAACATTCATTTGAGAAGATGGGCACTATCTACCATCTATCTATCTATCTATCTATCTATCTATCTATCTATCTATCTATCTATCTATCTATCTATCTATATTTATAAAGTCATTTCAGGGGGCTAAATTTGGTTGGTTTCCATATTGGAGTCCTACTGTTGTATCTTACCATATCACAGAAATCATTCCAGGTTCACAAAGGCTATCCCTATACAGAGTACGTACTACAATAGCTAATTGCAATAAAAAGGCTTATATTAAGCTATAAGTTAGTCAATCAGCAAGAACTTATTACACTCTTACATCCCCAGGCACTCTGCTAGGCTCTGGGGACCTAAGGACAAAAGTAGAACCAGTCCTTGCCCTCAAGGAATTTATAGTCTAACCCTGGGAGATGTGAACTTATAGGTATATATAAGATAGATGCAAGGTGATTTAGGTGGGTGTGAAGGGGAAGCAACAGTAGCTCCAGGGTTCAAGAAAGACTTGTGCAGAACATAGTATTTGAGCAAAGATTTTAAGGAAATAAATGACTATCAGAGGTGGAACTGAAGTGAGAACACACACCCACAGGTAGGGAACACCCAGTGTGAAGACACATAGATGAAAGATGGAGCCTCACATGTGAAAACAGAAAGACCAGTTTGACTGGACCACAGAGTATATAATAAGGTTGGAAAGGTGGTTTGGGGGTAGGTTCTGAAGTGAAAAAACCCAAAGATGAACTGAATATCCAGGAAAGAGAGGGTAATCAATAGTGCCAAATGCGTCAGAGAAGGCAAGGAAGATGATGACTGAGAAGAGGATATTCGATTTGGCAATTCAGAGACCATTGGTAAATGAGAGAACAGTTCCAGTTAAGACTATATAGGTCTGTCATTCATTGACTGGTCTAGTCAAGTTCAGAGACACTCATACCATAATGATGAGAGAGCAAGAGACAGTTTCTTAAGGCCATAGTAACCCTCAAAGATTTTCTGCATAGCTGTGGAGAGGTATAATCCTAGTCATATTAATTGGGATTTTCTTTTCCTAAAACTCAATCATTCAACAAACTTTTATTAAATGCTTGCTGTGCACCAGCCACTGGGGATAAAGAGACACTCCAAGCCCTTTTATAAGTCAGGGACTAGAGTGAGGAAAGTAAATATTTTTGTTCCAATCTGCAAATGAGGACCATGACATCAAGATGATGTCATGACTTGCACTAAATTGGATTTTTAAGTAAGAGAGGGCTGTGCAAGGTCACCAACCTCACTCTCTCCTACAGAGCCATGTATATATGACTGGAGATGGCCCAGAACGTTTAAGGCAATTGGGGTAAAGTGACTTGCCCAGGGTCACAAAGCTATTAAGTGTCTGAAGATTTGAACTCAGGTACTCCTGACTTCAGGGTCAGTGCTCTATCCACTGATCTATGATCTCATGAATATGTTGTCCATGTGAGTTCCAGTCAGCCCATTTTCTAACCACTGGGCTCTAAAGCAAGAGAAAAAGAACAAACTCAGACTCTGAATTATGTGCCTCCTAATTTGGTCTGAGAAATAGCATTTTTTCCCTTCCCCTCCTCTATTATATGTTCATTCCATCTATCAAACTCTTTAAGAAGTGACTGTTTCATATAATTAATATCAACCATTAAACTACAACATTGAAGGAGCAATTGCCTAATTCTGAGGAAAATTAAAATTTATCACCAGCACATGAGATAAAATGAATACTAAGGAGAAGGATGGAACACCGTACAGAAGATAAATAGAAAACCAAGAGGAATATTGACTTGAGCCTTCTCCAGCGCAGGGTAATTTGGCTTCTAAAGTGAGTTAGATCATAATAAATTAAATTTAGATTTTTGCACATCAGTTAAATAACTCCCCAGACAGAATTCTAGGGAGAAGAAGAGGTGATAATACATGGTGGAAATATTAAAATGAAGATCTTATCTAATAATCCATAATTTATGTGCTGTCCCTGAAAGAGTGAAGAGGATTTTCTAGCTCAGATACAAAGTCCTTTCACTGTCACTGGCCTGGCATGAGCAATAGGTTTGTTTGCTTTCCTCTTATACTTTATCTATAAAGGGAGGTTAGCTCCACTAAGCTCAACATTTCTTCTTGTGTGGGCTTTCTTTAGTTGGCAGATAGATCTTAAGTTGCCATACTTACGGGGATGAGGAATTGTGGGACACCATCACCACTCATATTTACTATCAGTGTAGCCTTGGGCAAGTCATTACATTTCTCTGGGTCCCAGCTCTGTTGTCTGTAAAACAAGGGTGTTGGATCAGATAACCTATAAGGTGGCTTCCAAATCTAAATCTATGATGCCTCCTTTCAACCTCCCAAAATTCTGGAGGCCTATAATTATTCCAGTTGACCACTGACTTTGTGGGTTGCTGAGTGAGGTAGAGGAAATCCTTTTTGGGGAATGATTTCAATTAGATATCATGTGTGATCCCTTCCAACTCAGATAGGTTGTGATTCCGTAACTTTCTGTTCTAACAATGGAGACAATGAGCTTTAAGCTATGCCCCTCAGAGCATTAGGAGCACCACTGAAAATCAGTTGGGTCCATCATGAATTTCTCCCATTGTTTAAAGTATTGCTTAGAAAGTTGCATAGAAGCTTTGTGATTGGTTCCTGGGCACAGGTTGAGACTCACAAACATCACTTATATCCTATATATCATAGGACCCTAACATATAACAGAACATCATTTTTACACTAATTTAGATATGCCATGGAACAAATCCTTTCTCATGGAGAAGAAGCATTCTGATATAATAAAAGAATACTGAAGTTAGAAAACTGGGTCCAAGTTTGGGTTTGTCCACTAGCTGTGTGACCTTGGGCAAGTCACTTAACTTCTGAACCTATTTGTTTTCCTCATCTGTAAATGGGATGATGATACCACTTGTACTACCAATTTTCAGAGTTGTAAGGGTCAATCGTATAATGCTAGGTGAATATTAGTGATCCTTATTGGTTCCAGGAATCATAAAAATGTTAATGCTGGAAAAGACATGACAACTCATCTAGTCATGACCCTTTGGAAGATAAAGAAACAGACTTAGAGAGGCATAGCCACTGGGGTAAGATTACAGAGCTTGTTGATGATGAAGACAGGGCAGAATCTAGATCTTCTGACTCTTCTAGGGGTCATTTTCATTTTCTTTCCTTCAGTCCTATTGAACGAAATCTGATCAGAAAATAAACTGAATATCATTTGGAGCAATGGCTTGGGGATAATTAGGATTGAATAAGAAACCAAGTGATGGTAAGGTTTTTTAAGGAAACTCCTTATAAATAAACTCCTCTGGCTTTTAAAGCCCTTCACAATCTGGCCTGCACCAACCTTATTATACGTCATATATTACTCTTCTTCCTAAACACTATGATCAAGAGGACAGCTAGGTGGCACAGTGGGTAAAGGACTGGCCCTGGACTCAGGAGTACCTGAGTTCAAATCTGACCTCAGACATTTGACACTTACTAGCTGTGTGACCCTGGGCAAATTATTTAACCTTCATTGCCCTGCAAAAAAAAAAAAAAAACACCCCAAAACCAAAAACAAACAAACAAACGAAACCCTCTATGGTCAAGTCAAATTAGCCTTCATGCTGTTCCTTACCCAGACATACTACTCTATATCTTGTCTCTGTATTGGAACACACCAGTGCTTGGAATGCCCTCCCTCTCAACCTCTTTTTAGAAACCTTTTCTTCCCTCCAAATTTAACTTAAGCTCCACTTTTCTTGATCCCCTGACTTCCAGATCTCCCCTTTCCCACCTTGTATTCACTTTGTATTTATTGTCCACTATGTACTTGTTGACCCCCCCCTCCCTTGATAAATTGTAAGTTTCTTGAGGGCAGGGATAGGTACTTAACGGATGATGACTGATTGATTTTGATCTATTTTCAACAAGCTTCAAACTTTTGTGGATTCATATTTGGTTTTGATTTCTTACCCCTATAGGAAAAAAGGAGAGTAAATGACTATATTTCAAGGAAGACATTAGAAAGGTTTTTGGACAGTACATTTTTAAAGAGAGTTCTCAAGAACTAGGAGGAAAGAACTTGGAAGCATACTCTCAAATTTTCTTTAACATATGAAAAGGAAAAACAGGGGCAATTTATAGTCAGGTCATTGAATTGCAAGATTTGCTCATGGGTGCCAGTTCCCCATCATGGAGAATGGAAAAAACACTGGTGGCATGTGTGTGTGTGTGGGGGGGTGGTGATGGTGGTGAATGACTGTGGCCACTTAATCTCTCTGAACCTCAGTTGCCTCATCTGCAAAACAGTCAGTAATTCTTGCAGAAGTAACATCAGAGGACTGTGTTGAGGAGAGCTCTGCTCTGTAAGTGTGAACTGTTATTAGGATTTAGAAGTACAGTATTCAGCACAGGTAGAGTGAATAGGAAGACTTTGAAGTGAGCTCCTAATTTAGCACTGAAAGCCAATAGATAAGACTGCTTGCCCTCCAGAGCCCTGAGCAGATTCTAGAGAAAATCCATTCTCTGGGTGAGGAGAGAGGGAGACAGGCTTTTATTCCTTCCCTTCAATATTCTCCCCTCTTGATCCAGGGCTATTCCTGGTTCTCTGGCAGGGCCCTGCACTAAGGTGTAATGAAGACAGAGCAGTGAGCCAAAGTGGGAGGTCTTGTGGGGTGCAGCAGGCAGTGGGGGTGGAAGAGTGTGATGGCATTTCAATATCATTCTAAAAATGCATATTTTGAATGCCAGAAAAATTCCCCTCTCCATGGTACCAAAGTATTAATTTTGTAATAAGTCAAGTTCCATATGTTACAGTGAAGACTCCAAGCCTCAGGCGGCTGCGTGGTAATAATACACAAGGACTATTGGAGTTTTTCAGATAAGGAGGGGGGCTGCCATTTTCAAAACTTGCCCCGGGTGAACAAAAATCTTTGCTTTCCCCTGCCATTCCTTATCCAGCAGCTCTCTTGGCCGTGGAGTCAGAACCACAGGTCTCATCCCTGAATGATGGGGGTGTTTCACTAATGGGACCTGGGAGTAGAAGAGAATTCTGTGTGTGTGTGTGTGTGTGTGTGTGTGTGTGTATGTTTACCTCCCTCCCACTGCCCCTCTTTTCTCTGTCTCTCTCTGTCTCTGTCTCTCTCTGTCTCTGTCTCTGTCTCTGTCTCTGTCTCTGTCTCTCTGTCTCTCTCTCTCTTTCTGTCTCTCTATATCTTCCCCTCCCCCATTAATGGAAGAGAACCTTTTAACTTTCAGGGCCCACTTTCTCAGCTGTGCGTCTTTATTCTTTGTGGGAAACAGAAGATGGGAACTTCTTTGAGTTTCAGCACAGACACTTTCTCCAATTAAAGATGCTTGACTGTGCTAGCTGGGAAAAATTTCTTGGGGAAGGTCTTCCAAGCCCTCAGTACCAGGAGCTTCCTTCAGGGCCCCAGTGCAACAGAGCCAAAAGGGGCTTTGTGTAAGTGATGATTGGGGGCAATATTTTGCCTCCTCATGTTTTCTCCGTTGGCCTGTTTCTACAATTTCTCTTGCCAACATTCTTGCTGCTGCTGAGAGCTTTCTTGGGGTTTTGAATCTCAGCTGAGTTCGAGATGCCTCCAGTGCTGCCTCTGAGGAAACAGATTCTGTGGGGGTGGGAGTGGGGAGGGGTTGGCCTCATTATCCCTGAAGTTGAAAACACCAAGCTGTCTTTGTTGGCTTCCTACAAGGAGTAGGGATACAGGGCTCTTGAGAGTTCAGGCCAAGTCAAGGGGCCATTCAGATAAGGGTGCTCTCTTCTTTCATCCTCAGGCAGTTAGGTGGTATAGCAGAGACTGGACTTGGAGTTAGGAAGACCCGAGTTCAAATCGAGCCTTACACAGTTACCAGCTGTGCAACCCTATGCAACTCTGTCAGCCTCAGTTTCCTCAGATGTAAAATAAGAGTAATCCCAGTGTTGTGAGGATTAAATGAGATATTTTTAATGCCTAATAAATACTTGTTTCTTTCATTCCTCTTCACATTGCTGAGTATGTCTGCCTTGCTGTCCAACTTGTGGTGCCTCTTGAGCCGTCCATGGATTATAGACATAGCTCAGACAACAACCTCTTTGAATTGCTTATCTATGCATATGGGCAAGGTGTCAGTAACCTAGAGTCTTTCAGAATTGCCTAGGCACTTTGAGCAGTTAAATGACTTGCCCAGAGTTTGCAGAGCTAGCATGTGTAAGAGGCAGTTTTGGAACCCAGATCTTCCTGGCATCAGGACCAACTTTCTATCCACTATAGCATGCTGCCCCTCTCCCATATAACACTGCCCTGACCAATATGAATTCACAATAACCTTGCTCAAATCCATCATAACCCAAATCCCAGCAACACAGTTGCAAAATCCTACTGCAATGTTATTTAACCTACCATATACATTTAGACATGATTCCCATGTGACTAATTTCTCCTTATGATGCTGTTTTCCCTAATGCTATATTTTCAGGTGTTCACTTAAAATTAGGCTGGATATTCCTAAAATGGGAAATCATTCAGAACAGTACATATATTCTTCCTGGAGACAGAATGATTGTGACAGTCCTGAAATTTAAAAAAACAAAACAACAAAAACAATAACAAAAAATCCCTGATATTAACGAATGGACAATTCCCTTCCTCTCTAATGCCCACAGCTTCATCATGCACAGAATGTCGGGGTGGACTAGGTGATATCTGAGGTTTCTTCCAGACTTAAAGTTTTGTGTTTCTATGATTCTGACTAGTGGTGATAGCTTTAGGAATTGAGACCCATCTCCTCCATGCAGCCCAGCACAATGACAGAGCAGCCCCCAGGAAGTACCACATCCCTTCCCTGCCCTCCATCCACCCACATTCTCCCCTTCTCCAAGCCTATTAATACAACAGTTCTATCATCCGACATTAATAAAATCCATTTTTGGATAAAAATCACTGGTTTCAAAAGTCTCATTTTGTGCTATTAGCAGGAAAACCCAGGTTCCCAAAGGAGTTAACAAAGAAGGAGAGATCAATTATTAGATAAGGTCACAACTTTCTTTAGGCCTGAAATGAATGAACAAGTTGGAATCTGTCTCCCTTGTTACCCATCACCTGTGGTTGTCTGGAGTGGCTAGACAGCTGTCAGGGTCCCATCTTTCTTGTGGTTTCACCTTGTTTAGGTCCTTGAGATGTGGCAACTATACCCCAACCATAGTCCCATTCATTGATGAGACGGAGCACACTCCTTTTCAATTATAAGGTCATACATAGATTTAGAGCTGGAAAGGATTCTTAGTCTAACCCTCTCCTTTCATATAGGAGGAAACTGACACCCTGGGAGAACTGGTATCTTGTCCGAGGTCGGGCAGGTAGAACCAGCAATCAAACAAACCTAGGCCCCCTGACTTCAAAGCCAGCATTCTTTCCACTGTGCTACCCTGTACCAGCTTCTCTCAGTTCCCTCTTGGGATGCAGGTAGCTGCAGATAAATCCAGTAGTATTATAAAGGATTTAAGTTAGTCAACAAGCATTTATTGGGGACTATGATGCTGAGTGCTGTGGATTCAAAGTGAGTCCAAAACACAGTCCCTACCCTGAAAGAGCTCACAACATGCAAAAAAATGTACATGCACATATAAAGGCATGTTCATATAGTGGAATGTGTGTGGAATTAATATGTGAATGAGAGCCCTATTATCTATAATGATAATTGGAAGTAATTTGGTAGTACAGTGGATAGAGTGATGGGTCTAGAGTCAGGAAGTCCTGAGTTCAAATCCAGAGTTTTACTAGCATGTTACTATAGGCAAGTAATTTAACCTCTGTCTAACAGCATTTCCTTAGCTGTAAATTGAGGATGATCATTTCATTTACTTCACAAGACTAAAATGAAGATCAAAGGAAATAGTATTTGGGAAGTACTTCATACACTAATAATAATAATAATAATAAGCAGTAATAACATTTAATAATAAGAAGAAGCACCTTTCTCTACCCTATAATGATGTCAAACCCCTCTTGTTTTTGGATGTGACCTGATCATCAATTAGTGGCCCAAGGATTAGGCTTCCTTTTCAGGATGTTAATTTTCTTGGTGGTTGTAATGTTGCCCAAAGGTTCAGGGCCCTTTTATAATCTTCCATTATCTAAAAGAGACCATTTATAGCCTAGGGATAGCTTTCCTAAGCCAGGAGTAAGAGTGTGAATGGGAGGGAATTTGACTACACTGAGATTAATTGGAAAAATTCCCTTGACTGGGTCGATGACTGAGGCGAAGAGGCCAAGAATTGAGGAAAGTGTAGCTAACAAGTCAGTAACCTCAGCTGACCCTGACTTGAAGACTTAGAATAAAAAACTGCAGTCATGGCTTGTATAGGTTTACCATGCCTGTTATGAATTATCCACCCCTATATTTCTTTCTTTCTTTTTTTTTTTTTGCAGGGCAATGGGGGTTAAGTGACTTGCCCAGGGTCACACAACTAGTAAATGTCAAGTGTCTGAGGCTGGATTTGAACTCGGGTAGTCCTGAATCCAGGGCCGGTGCTTTATCCACTGCGCTACCTAGCCGCCCCCCCCCACCCCTATATTTCTACCCATTTTCCTCTACCCCTGTCGGTTCCCTAGACCAGGAACAAATTCTTGAGTTGGTGGGTGGAAAAGATATTTTAGAGACCTCTATTCATGGAAGGTTTGCATATGACTGCCTTTGCTTTCCATCACCGCCTGCTCTTCTGTGCTTCCAAGGATAGGCTAGGGATGGCTAAGAGGGACAAGTGTGCATTCCACCTGGGACCGTACAGTCTTCAGACCTGCCTGACCCTGTGAGCCATTAGATGTTTCTCCTGAGCTTGGGTGACTAGGGATAGGCAAGGAGGGTGAGTGAGGAAGAAGCCAGGGGGAAACTGAACAGTTCTCACCAAGTGCATATTCATGTCACACAGGCCTTGGATAGTGATTGGGGTGACTTGTGGGACGAGTTTGAGGAGCGGCGGTACCTGAGTGCTAAGAAGTGGCAAGTCGGCCAGGATCCCTATAAGCTGTACTCCTTCAACCAGCGGGAGAGCGATCGGATCCCCAGTAACCGGGCTATCCGGGACACCCGCCCTGACAGGTATTTCCTCCTTCTCCATCTTTTCTGCTCCCTCTGGCGCATCTGATCATTGCAGAGAGGTGACAAATTGAATCAGCCAGTCACTGGCTCGGTAACTTTGGGGAAGGCATCCGACCTCTCACAATTTCAATTTCTTCATCTGTAAAATGGCACTGATCATAATCCCAGCCCTGCCAATCCTACGGGATAACTTTGATGAAAAGGGTTTTGTGAACATTTTAGATGGCATTCTAAATGCTTTATAAATGGTAACTATTATCATTTTACAGATTAGAAAACTATATCTCAGATGAAATAACTTAACCAACATATATAGTGATTTAACAACACAACTGAGACTATAACCTAAGTGTTCTGAAACCCAGTTCAGTGCTCTTTCCGATATATTATCAAAGGTATATTTTCCATTTTCCCTGACTGCTTTCACTGTAGTTTAAGCCCTCATTACTTCTTTCATGCTTAGACCATTAAAATAGTTTCCTAACTCATCCTTCTTGCCTTTAGTCTATTCCCAGTCCAATTGATCCTGTATACCGTTGGTAGATTTGTTTTCCTAAACCACAACACTGATTATGTCACTCCCTGATCCAAATCCTACCATATCTCCCCATTAGCTACTAAACAAACACCAAACTGCTCTTCAAGACCCTTCACCATGTGGCACCTACTCACTTTTTTTTTTTTTTTTTTTTTTTTAGTGAGGCAATTGGGGTTGTGACTTGCCTAGGGTCACACAGCTAGTAAGTGTTAAGTGTCTGAGGCCGGATTTGAACTCAGGTATTCCTGACTCCAGGGCCGGTGCTCTATCCACTGCGCCATCTAGCTGCCCACCTACTCACTTTCAAGTATCATTTCTTACTATTTTCCTACGCAAACCCTTGGGCTCCTTCAGAAAGATCTGTCTCACATCTTGTTGGTTTCCTTGGCTGGCCATTGATGTCAGTTCCACTGGCCTGTTACTCAGTCCTTTCTTTAATTTAGTGGGGCAGATACCTAAATTAGTGCCGAAAGAAAGAGGCATCATACAGTAGTGTCAAGGATGCTAGCCCAGTTGTCTGAAGCCCTAGCCTTGTCTCTACCAGTGTGACTCAATATCTTTATCTATAAAGTAAAGGACTTAATAGAATCCTAGAATTTTGAAATGAAAAGGGCCTTTGGGGTGCCAAAGAGTCTAATTCCTTCATTTTATAGATGAAAATACTGAGACCCATGATAGTGCAATGATCTACCTGAGATCACATAACTAATTTAGTGCTAGAGGTGGGTCTAGAATTCATTTCCTCTGAATCCCAGTCTAGTCTTTCATTTCCCCCTTTTTTCTATTCAAAGGGTTGAATCTATTGAAAGAAGATAAGGTTCTTAATTAGAACTTCAGACCCCTAAAAGTACACAAAAGGAAAAGGCATTGCACCCTCATATGAGGCAGTAGCCATTGCTCTGAGGAGAGCCAAGATCACTTACATTCTCTTGGCAATCCTGATGACAGGCCTGAATCATGGGATCTGATCTTAGTGGAGGAAGATATAAGTGCTCCAATCAACACATGGGACCAGTCAGCTAACAAATGTTTATTGAGTGCCAACCATGTACAAGGTTACTATAAGGACTACTTTTAGAAAATAGATCTGTAACTTAATTGTTGTATATGAGTATGCTCCCCTCCAGCTTCTCCCAGAGTCTATACATCATAAGAGCCTTGCTGGTCCCAGAGGTTAGTGTCATCTGGCCAGCGGCCTGAACCCATGAAAGGATGCTGACCATCAAACTACATTTTCTAATCATAATAATAACAATTTTTTTCTTGAGTTTGTGATTTCATTGACATAGGAAACTGCATTAGTATAGGAATTTTTCACTGGGAATTTCCTATACTAATGAAATAATAAGACTGTTAAAAGGGGGTTATTATTATCACTATTATTAATTACTCTAATTATGTATTATCATATAATTACAATTATAATAAGTAATAGCAATAATGATTATATTGTAATGACAATGATAACTTTAACAATAGTAATGGTTTATTATTGGTTATTAATAAAACGGCTTATATTGATTTAATATTGTATGGTTACAAAGTCCTTTCTCATTTGGTCCTCATACTAATCTTGTGAAGTAGAGAGGGGAGGGAGGTAGGGCAGTTAAGGGGCACAGTGGATAGATTGTCAGTCCTGGAGCCAGGAAAACTCATCTAAATGAGTTCAAATCCAGCCTCAGACACTTACTAGTTGTGTGACCCTAGTCAAGTCACTTAACCCTGTTTTCTTCACTTTATTCATCTGTAAGATGAGTTGGAAAAGGAAATGGCAAACCATTCCAGTATCCCTGCCAAGAAAACACCAAATAGGGTCACAAAGTGTAGGACACAACTGAAAATGACTGAACAGCAAGAGAGAGTAGGTAATATATTCAATTAACATATGATAATGAGATACAAAATGGCTCAAAAGATATTGTCCTGCCTATCCACACAGGAAAACCATATTGCTCGAATAGACTGTTGGGTTAGTTCATCCATGCACACAGAAAGGCATCACAGATGAATGAGTAGCTAGCCCCAGAATATGAAGAAGAATCACAGAATCTGAAAGTCTGAAGGGAAATCAGTGGTTATCTAAGTCAAAACAAATCTGAAAGGAGTCCCCACTATAATAGAGCTGATCTGGTTCTAGCCTGAAGACCTCCAGTTGGGAAGAAACATGTGGGAAGCTGCATAGTACTTTCAGTCATACCAGATTCCTCACAACCCCACACCCACCCACACCCACCCACACACACACACACCCACCCACCCACACACACACACACACACACACACACGCACACACACACACACGCACACCAATCACCAATCACCAATCCACTTCTACTAATGCTCTGTGGCAACAAATCATGGAACAGAGCCACCTCAGAAGAGTCAAATTTTAGCTGATTCAAAGATCATTAGAAAGGCATACTAAAAATAATAAAATACTTTTATTATTAAAAAAAAGAAAGAAAGAAAGGCACACTATCCTGGGCTAGCCCTAACTCAGGGCAGTGTGATTCAGACTCAATATTAGAATACAATGAAACCCTCCTGGGCCCTGAAATGCAATCAGAATGATTTTATTTCCAACAAAGTATTAAAAAGATGTAAGTACAAAAAACCAGACATTATTCCCCTCTACCTCCACCTTCCCTAGGGCAGGAATATTAGGTCATAATGACATTCCACAGAGCAATGGGAACTACCAAACTTTTGAAAAACCATAAGGCAGGCTTCCTTCCCCCCTAATCCTCTGGAATAACCAAATTCTTAAAATAGCTTTTTTGCCACCTTTAAAAGAAACCTTACTGGGGCCACTAGGTGGTGCAGTGGATAGAACACCGGCCCTGGATTCAGGAGGACCTGAGTTCAAATCTGGCCTCAGATACTTGACACTTACTAGCTGTGTGACCCTGGGCAAGTCACTTAACCCTAATTACCATACACACACACAAATCAAACAAACAAACAAAAAACCCTTACTAACCTACATAAAATAAATGTTATTCCTCTCACAACAGATCACATCCTACCCCTTGTTGGTAAGGTTCCCCAAATCTTCTTGTGACTCTTTACCCCTCAAAAAATCCTAAAACATTTCCGACCCTAGGAAGAATACTAATATAAGCAGCACATAAGGAGAAGCCCAATATAAATAATAGAGAGAAACAAATATATATATCTTTAAAAAGTCCATTGGGTGGGGAGAATGAGTTCAAAAGAGATCTCTCAGTATAAACCAATAATGATGAACAAGAACAACACCAGAAATCTATAATGCCTCTTTTAGCATAGTCACCAGTCCCCATTATGTGACAGGGTCACCTGTAGCTAAGTAGTTAAGAGGTCACAAGCCTGTTGCATACCATTACTCCTGGTATCTATGTAGATACTGAGATTTACACTGCAGTGCCACCAGTTTAATGTTTCCTGGCCCACCAGACAACAATCCCCACCTCTACCCCTGGTATCCCCATCAGGTAGATGACACAAACCCCTTGCTCCTTTAAGACCTTCTCTAGTGGGGGGGAGGGTTGCCCTTCTCTTCATCAGGGTATGGAGAAAGACTTCCTTTTACCTTTATCCAGGGTCTCAAGATTGCCAATAAGTCGATTTAAGGATTCCCTTTCTTCCACATGAATGTGGTAATCAGCCACCTACTTTAAGATCTCATGTTTCAAGAGCCAACTCAAGGCTTCTTATAGGAGTGGGCATCATCACCATACACCTAACATGGCAGTGGGCACAATGCCTCCTCCCATCATTCCCAAAGCATCTGTTCTTGTTGGCAATCATATTTTTCCAGCTAGCCACTGGAGTTGCCCCAATTTCTCGCTTGAATTTCACAAATGACTCTGCCGAAGCTTTTATGATCTTGTGACAAAAGATTCTCATAGCTAAAACCTGACACCACTCAGGTGTGGCACCTTCCAAAGGGCAGGATCTAATTATTCCTGACACAGGCTAGTCAGTAGGAAGTAGAGCTTGGCAAGGATCCAGTTCACTAAACCCATTTCTTTTAGAAATTTCACTCTCTCCTTTGCTGACCTGCACTTTAGAACCAGCTGCAGAGGGAAATCCTATGGAGTCAGTGGGGGTCCCCTCTTTTTCCCATTGAGAGAGAAATAATAATCCCTACATATGCTTAAAAGTACAACAGCTACAAGGTGCCAGAATCCTGGCCATCTGCTTACAGAATTATAGAATTTAAGAGCTATAGGATACCTCGGATGGCCATCTAGTCTAACCCATAAACAAAAAGAATCCTTACTTTAATATGCCTAAGTAACCACACAGCCTTTGCTTGGAATCTTCCATGGAGGGGTAACCCATAACCTTCTGATATAGACCATTATACTTTTATTCAGCTCTAATGATTAGGAAGTTGTCATTGTTGCTATTTTCTCTGATATCAAGCCTCAGTTTGCCTCTTTGTCAATGTCTTTGCTTTTGGTTTGCCCTTCCAGGACCAACTAGGATAAGTCTTCCATATGACAGCATTTCAAATATTTGAAGACAGCTCTCATACCTCCTTTGAGTCTTCTCTTCTTCACATGCCTAAACAATTCCTATCTATCAGGAGTCAAGGCCTTTAACCATCCCAGTTGCCCTCCTATGTATACCCTAGCTCATCAATGTCTTTTTTTAAGTTGTGGCACCCGAAAGTGAACCCAGTCCTCCAGGTAAAGTCTGACAAGAGCTAAATGCCCTATTCCTGGAAGCTCTTCATGCAGCACCATAGTACATCAGCTTTTTTTGGCTATCAGGTCACACTGCTGACTTGTATTGGGCTTACAATCCACTAAAACTTCCCAAACGTTTACAGAACAACTGATATCTATTAATCTATCCTATCTTATACGCATGGAGTTGCTTTATTTGTTTTGGTGAACCCAAGTGCAGAACTTTACACATAGGTAGCCCTTTTGAATTTCATCTTATTAGATGCATCTAAAGGCAACAGCCTGCCAAGATCTTGCTCCCTCCATCTCCTGTGCTAGTTATCTCTCCCATCACCTGCAAATTTGATGAAAGTTCCATCAGCATTTTTATCAAAGTCTCCTAAAAATGTTAAATTGCATGGAGCCAGCACAGATTCCTTGGGTCCTCCACTGAGGACTTCCTGCCACATTGATACTCAACCATTAACTCTTTGGTCTGACCATTCAGCCAGTTCTGAATCCATCTCTATTCCATGTCTCTTGAATAATGAAATACTTTATCAATGTCTTTGTTAAAATATAGGAAAACTATGTCAACAACATTACCCCTCATCTACTCTTTTAATAAGCACATCCCAGAAAGGAAATGGTGTTAGGCTGGCATGACTTGTTCTTTATGACACCATGCTGGCTTTTTGTAATGATCTATTCCCTTGGAGATGTTTACCATTCACCTCTTAAATGATCTATTCTAGAATTTTCCCAGGAACCAAAGTCAAGTTCACTGGCCTATAGTCTGCACACTGACCTTTTGTTGAAATAACCTGAAGCTCTCCCTGCCTCCAAACTCCCCAAAGCATTGCCTTTCCCCCACTTCAACCAGGAAATTAACTAGAAGGTCATTGTAATTCAATTCTGTTGACTAACACCAAATATTTGGGGCTAGGCTTAACTCTATCTAGGCGCTCCTGTGATTCAGGTTTGGGATTGGAATGCAAGGAGACACACCTTGCCCATGAAATGCTATCAAAATGATTTTATTTATATAAAGGATTAAAATGATATAATTACAAAAAAAGACATACTACTCCCCTCTGGCTCAGTACTCTTCAGGATAGCAATACTGCCTCTAAAGACATCTTACAGGGCAGTGGAAACTCTGTATAACCTCAGGGACACCAGTTCCCCATAGGCTGGGCTTTTTCTAATCTTCATTTTCTGAATGGTCTTTAGCTGTTTTTACACACATGGTGAGTATAAATAGACTGCAGGGTATAGCTAACAGTTACTGGCACTGCAGCAGTGATCTCGAGTGAACTCATCAGGGAAGGGTGGCAGATTGGTCATGTATCAGGAGGGAGGGATATTTTCAGTCTGAGTATTGCCTTGGTATGCCTCAGCAGGATGACATTTTATCATTTCAGGCTATCTTTGGCTGAGTATAGTAACATATGTATTTTCCCTATAACACATACATATGTAGATCTTGCTGCTGGGGAGGCTGAGGCTGGTGGATTGCTTGAATTAGAGAATTCTGAGCAGTTGCCAATTGGGTATCCACCCTAAATCCAGCATGAATATGTTGGACCCTGTGGAGTAGAGAGTCACCTGGCTGCCTGAGGTGAAGTGAACTGAACCAAGATTGAGAAAATGAAGCAGATTAAAGCTTCCATGCAAGTCAATATTGGGATCAGGCCCGTAAGTGATCTTTGTATTTGAGCCCAGATGAGATAAGATGAGATAAGATAACTCTATCTCAAAAAAAAAAAAAATTGAAGGGGCAGCTAGGTGGCACAGTGAATAAAACACTGGCCCTGGATTCAAATCCAGCCTCAGACACTTGACACTTAATATTTGTGTGACCCTGGGCAAGTCACTTAACACACATTGCCCTGCAAAAAAAACCAAAAACAAATAAACAACAACAACAACAAAACACATTAAACTCAATAGGAAAACAAGCAGCTATAGGAAAATACCCAAGATGGGAAATTTAAAAAAAATCAAGCTAAATTTACCAACTTAATCAATATAAAGTACCTCAAAGTTGTTTTAATTTGCATTTTTCTCATTATTATTATTTCTCATTGTCTGGACCTGTGGATCCATTGCTAGAGGAAGCTCCCTATACCAAACCAAAGATCATAGAGCCTATACAAATACATACATACATGTGTATGTATATACATATTTCTGTATATATATTCCGAAACTGACCCTCTATCCTCTGAACCCTGATGACTTTCTCTATGATTGTTAGAATTTGGATAATTTTTCAGGTGGTTATGGGCAATTTATGGGTAATATCCTCTTTCAAGAACTAACTGATCAATTAGATCAGGGCTTCTTAAAATTTTTCCACTCACAAACCCTTTTCACCTGAGAAATTTTTACATGACCCCAGGTATATAGATACATAAAATAGATATACAAATCAAACATTTATTACCAGATTTTTCATGATCCCCACATTCTGTTACATGACCCCATATGGGTTTGTGACCCATGGTTTAAGAAGCTTTGAATTATGGGCAGAGCCAAGATGGTGGAGGAAAGACATTAAACCCACAGGGCTGATACGATAACCCCCAAAATAGCAATAAAAGAACCCTTGGGGCAGAAAAACACACAAAAATATGGACTGAGAGTTTTCTCCAGCTATAGATAGATTTCAGGGGGCTGTGCTGGGCCACAAATAAAGCCTAACCCCACAATCGGGCCGAAACACCAGATAGCTGCCAGAGGAATTTGCCCCAGTGTCTCTGAATCGGCTGCAGCACAGGCATCTTCTAGAACCTAGCATGTGGTCGGACCAAACGGCTGGCCCGGGGGGAGGGGGGTGGGAAGGATAAGTGCAGGGGTACCAGTGGACTGGGGGGAAGGATTCGACTGTCCCATCTCAGCGGGGAACCAGGAAGAAATCCTGAGTGGCGGGAGACCCAGGTGGGGGAGGGGAACAAGGGAGAAAACCATGACCAAAACAAAAGCTTAGACACCATCCTCCAAGAAATTGTGAAGGAAAATTGCCCTGCTATTCTAGAAGCAGAAGCTAAAATAGAAATTGAAAGAATGCACCGATCACCTCCTGAAAGAGATCCCAAAAGGAAAACCTCCAGGAATATTATAGCCAAATTCCAGAACTCCCAGGTCAAGGAGAAAATATTGCAAGCAGCTAGAAAAAAGGAATTCAAATACTGTGGAGCTCCAATAAGGATAAAGCAAGATCTAGCAGCTTCTACATTAAAGGACCAAAGGGCATGGAATATGATATTCCAGAGGGCAAAGGAACTGGGACTTCAGCCAAAAATCACATACCCAGCAAAACTGAGTATAATTTTTCAGAGGCAAAAATGGGATTTCAATGAGAAAGAGGTCTTTCAAGGATTTGTGATGAAAAGACCTGAACTGAATAGAAAATTTGACTTTCAAATACAAGATCCTAGAGAAGCATAAAAAGGTAAACAGGAAAAAGACTTCATGAGGGATATTAAAAGATCAAACTGTTTACATTCCTACATGGGAAGATAATACTTTGAAATCATAAGAACTATCTCAGTAAGAAATTCAGGGGCAGCTGGGTGGCACAGTGGATAGAGCACCGGCCATGGACTTAGGAGAACCTGAGTTCAAATGTGACCTCAGACACTTGACAATTACTAGCTGTGTGACCCTAGGCAAGTCACTTAACCCCAATTGCCTTACCAAAAAACAAAACAAAACAAAAAATCTTCACAAGAAATTCATAGAAGACAGGGCTGGACTTAATATGAAGGGATGATATCTGTAAAGCATTTATGTCTTGTTCTTTGTAGGGCAGACAGGGTGGGGTGTCTTATGTCTGGGGCTGGATTTGGGCTTGGGGCCTCCTGGGTCCAGGGCTGGTGCTTTGTCCACTGTGCCACCTAACTAATCCATGATGACATCATTAAAATAGGGTTGAGGTGTAGGAGGAATAAAATGGAGGAAAGAGAAGGGGAGAGATTGTCTGGTGAGAGGTAGTTCACATGAAGGAAACAAGATGAAAGCTTATGGAAGATAGTAGAAGAGAGGGAAGGAGTTGGGGAGTGAGTGAACCTTAATATCATCAGAATTGACTCAAAGAAGGACTAACATACATACTCAAGTAGGTATAGTAATATATTTTTGCCCTGGGTGGGGAGGGAGAAAAGGGGGGAGAAGGAATGGAGGAAAGGGCAGATTGAGGAAGAAAGCAGTAAAAAGCAAAACACTTTCGAGGAAGATGAAGATGTTCTGCATTACTGCACCAGTATGACAAATTGAATTGCTTGATCTCATAGGGAGGGTTGAGGAGGGAGGGAGGAAGAAAAATTTAGAACACAGAATTAGCTCAGGGACCCTGATCTCAATCGAGTGGGCTCATGGAGGGAATAGCTTTCATACCCAGTTGGGAGGGGCAATCTATTTAACCCTGCAGGAAAATAGGAGGGGAAGAGGACAAGGAAGAAAGTGTGAAAAAAGCGAGTACAGAGCAGGGGAGAAGATAGTCAGAAGTAAAACACCTCTGAGGAGGAATAGGTAAAAAGAAGATAGAGTAAATGTCATGGGAAGGGGGTGGGATGGAGGGAAATAGTTATGATGATTAATTATAATGGCAAAACGTATGGTACCTACTTTGCTGGGCTTTTATGAAGAAAATTCTCTGTCAAGCTTAAGGTACTATGTAAAGGTTATGATGAACAGGATACTTTCAGGAAAACCTGGAAAGACCTACATGAACTGAAGCAGAGTGAAATGTACTGTATACAAAATAACAGCAATAGTGGGGGATGATCTGCTTGGAAGCATGTGGTTATTTTCAGCAAGGCAATGATCCAATTTAACCCTGAAAGACTTATGAAGATTGCAGCCCATCTGCAGAGAAAGAACTGATAGTATCTGAAAACAGATGGAAGCATATTTAAATTTTTTTTTCATTTCCTCTTTGACAATTCCTTAATCTGAAATTTTGGGTTTTTCAACTGTTTTCTCTCACAACTAGCTAATATGGGAATTTTTCCATGACTACTCATGTATAACTTATTTTGAATTGCTTGAGGTCTTATGGGTGGGGGTGGGAATGGAGGGAGGAAGAGAAGTTGGAACACAAAGTTTTTTTAAAAAAATTGATGTTAAATTTTGTTTTTACATATATTTTGGAAAATAAAATTCTATTCAGAATAAAAAAAAGAAGCTTTGAATTAGATTATCATAGATCCATTTGACAGGACCTCAGAAGCTAAGTAGTACCTTCTCTTCATTTTACTTATAATTTAACTGAAGCCCCAAAAGGATGGCTGACTTGTCCATAGTCACAGAGGAATAAAGGAAGGAAAGAAATAACTATTTATTACGCACACATGAGTGTCAGGTTCTGTGTGCTGAGTGCCTTACAAATATTATCTCATTTGATCCCCTCAACAACCCTGGGAAATAGTTGCTATTATCCTCATTTTACAATTGAGAAAACTGATGCAGACTGGTTAAGTGACTTGTCTGGGGTCACACAGCTAGGAAGTATAAGAGGCCAAATTTGAAGTCGAGTTTTCTTTGCTTATCCATTGAACTACCTAGCTTCCTCCACAACACAGATAACGTTTCACAGATAGGATTTGGACCCAGGTCTTGGACTCCACAGTCTATGTTCTGTTCAGTGGAGAAGGTACAGTTCTGCTAGTTCCTTATAAATTTGGGGAAGTTTGATTTTTATCAGTTCTGTTTCTTGTAATCTCTATAAAAGTCTTGCTTTTATATGTTGTTTTGTAATGGAAATGATCCTGGTTTCTAAAAATTATTCCAAGAGACCACAGGCCCTATGAAGCTAGAAAGGGTTTGAGTACAATCCTAGTTACACCTGTACCTGTTAGCTGAGGACGCATCTAGATAAGTACAGAGAGCTTCACTACATCCATTTGTCACTAAGTGATGAAACCCTCATCTACAGTAACCCATGAAACAAAGAAAAATAAAAAAAAAAAGATGGTGCTTAGTTCTGCATTGAAACTTCTCTACCTCTGGAGTGAGAGAGAGTGCCTGAATGGCAGAAACTTTTAAAATAGTCTAAGAATACAAATTTTTGTTTATTTTTGAAAATAAATTGTTTGTTTACAGTTTATTAACTGTTGGTATTTTAAATGTGAGATCCTCACCCAACCTCTAGTGGCTATACTATGGGAGTAAATGAACCATGTTAATATGAACATTCTCATCATAAATGTAATCGGGTGACACAGGAAGACAAATGACTTAAAAAAGACAACAATGGAGGAATTGCTAGACCAGACCCAGTACACAGAAGAAATCCATGCTGGGTACAACACAGCTTTGTAAGCATGGAGGGATCAATTTTCAAGATATACAAAGAAGAAAAAGAAGTAAAACAGGGAAAAAATTGCTTATGGTATCACCACTCACTAAACCCCCAAAGCTGAACAAGTGAACATCAATGTCTAGCAACCCTTAGACTTACCTTCTTCTCTCTATGGTTCGTTTTTTGTTTTGTTTTGTTTTGTTTTGTTTTGTTTTGTTTTGTTTTAAGAAAGAACTACACAGAACTATGAGGATGACCTCCTTCCTGTTCATCAAACAGGATACTAGCTGTTGCCATGCCTAGAAAGCTATTCCTCTTTGTCTCTACCCCTTTTTTTTTCTCCATGGCTTCCTTCAAGTCTCAGCTAAAATTCTACCTTCTTCAAGAAGTAGTTCTTGGTTACCCTTAATACTAGTGTCTTCCCCTTGAAATCATCTCCCAAGTTTATGTGTGTGTGTGTGTGTGTGTGTGTATAAGTATATATGTATGTATACCTACATGTATATATGTACATGTATGTCAATATATCAATATATGCATGCAAAACATATATATACATATATGTGTGTGTATACACACACTAAATAATGTTTGCATATTGTCTCCATCATTACTATGAGCTCTTTGGCAGCAGTGACTATCATTGCCTTTCTTTGTTTCCCCTGTGTCTAGCACAGTTACTGGCATGTAGTAAAAGTTTAACAAATGTTTGTTGACTTGACTTTAATCACATTTTTCCAGTGGTATGTTGCTTTAAAGCATAGAATGCCATAGTATACAATGAAACAAAATTGCAAGTGGCTAAAAGGGCAATAAAGAGACAGATGATAGTGAAAGTAAGCTCTTGTTAATGATGATTTATTCAGAAGTGGTATACAAGATATTCATAAAATATATAATCAGAAAAGGAAATGGATTGGTCATATAATGAGAGCAAAGGATAATGGATAACTTGTGCACTGCACATGTATGCACAAAAAGTCAAAATGCCTGTAAGATGGTCTCCAGTAAGTTGGGTAGATATTTGAGGTAGAAATTATGAGAGGACATGGAAAAGAATTATACCAGATGAAAAGACATGGATAGGTTGTGCCATTGGAGGGATTACTTAAATCACTGAGATCATAGATCTATTGAAATATAAAGTATTGAAGAAATATTTATCTCAAACATTTTTCCTGATCTCTTACTTTATTTTTTATTCTGTATGCATCACTTTTGTTGTTCAGAAACTCCATTTTTCCAGAATCATTATTGTAGATTTGGAGCTAGAAAGGAGCTACGAGCCATTTATTTTCTGCTCTGTCATTTAATCTATTTGTTTAACAGGTTAAAAAAATTCCATCTTCTCCACAGTTATGATAAATAGATCAGATATGTACATCCCTTTTCTTCTCATTTTTTTTTGTGAATTAAAAAAGGATTTTGATTGATCCATTTGGAATATTTTAAAGAATCTCACTTACTTTTGTGTAGAGAAGAAAAAGTGAACTAAAACAAGCTTTATTCCCATCACCCTGACATTCAAGGGAACAGGAGAATACACTCAGGGAGATTTAAAGCATGTTTTTTTCTCCTAAGTCCTCATTAACGTTGAGAGAAAAGCAAAGAAGCAGTATGTGGGAGGGGTCTGAGCTTATTAAATTTGCTTCCAATTTTCTTACTGTGGAAATTAGAATTAGATTTATAGACTATATTTGAACAGCACCAAGGCTAGTACATTATTAGTTAAGCATTAGAGCAGGTGCTGTAAGGAGGGGTGGGTACGGGGGAGGGGGGAAGCAGGGGGTGGTGGTTAGGAATACAAGGTTGCCACATGAGAGAGGGAGGGAGCCAGCAGGTGGGGAAAACGGGGTGGGGTGGGAAGAAGGGAAACTGTCAGTGTTTGCACCCAGAAGACAGCTGTTATGGGTGGGTAGCTGAGCAGTGTTGGCAGGGTAGTACTCTGTACAAGCCAATAGTGTCATGGCATTCCATTGTAGAAAAGCCCTTGGGAAACCTGAGGAGTTTACTTTCCTACTGGGCTATGAAACAGTTCAGAGTAGCAGAAAGGTCCTTTCTAGCTCCTCCTCCCAGCTTCCTACCACCCTTCATTCTACCCCCAATCCCCAATACACTGTCAGCCTGGGGCTGGAGCAAATGTGAAACTCTCTGGATTTGAGGGTTGCTTTGTTGTGGTAGGGACTGATGAGTGTATATTCTTTAGGGTTGCAATAAATAAGTTTACCCTCATTTGAAACTCTTAACTTTAGTTTTCATTTAGGAAACAAAGGTGGGGGTGGGAATAAGGGTTAAAATCTGCCTTGTTCAGACTGGAATATATTATAGTGATCTTTAGTGTTTTCATGTATTTTCCTTGAGAAAGGAGACAACAATATTCCATTGATTCGACACAGCTCTCTCAGTTGTTTTGTGTACCTACTTGGCACTTGATACTGAAAGACAGCTCTAGGGAAATTGGGAAATTTTGTGCCTCAGCTTCCAATAACTTCTGGTGCTCACTGGCATCACCTTAATGAAAACCTGCTGTTAGGGAGTAACTGAAGTCAGCCTGCCTGAGTGGAAGAACAGGAGATCTAGGATAATAAATTTATAATGAGAAGGGACCTTAGAGGTTATCTAGTCTCTGTTGTTCTGTCATTTCAGTCATATCTAAGTCTTCATGACCCATTTGGGGTTTTCTTGGCAAATATACTGGAGTGGTTAGTCATCTCTTTCTCCAGCTCATTTTACAGATCAGGAACTGAGACAAACAGGGTGACTTGTCCAGGGTCACACAGTCAGTAAGTGTCCGAGGCCAGGTTTGAACTCAGGAAGAGTCTTCCTGATTACAAATCCAGTGCTCTATCCACTTTGCCCCCTAGCTGTCCAATCTAATCTAACCCGCTTGCTTTTACAGTTGAGAGAACTGAGTGGCTGAGTGATGTGTTTGAGGTCACACAGGTAATAAATGACACAGGCAGAATTTGAACTTAGATCCCGACTTAAAATCTCCCAGTCTTTCCTCTGAATCACAGCAGAGACACACATTCCTTAGGATTAATATGTTTGACCATTAATTATCTATCCCAGGAAAATTTCTAGCTTTATCTTTACTTATGGAATAAAAGGTTTGGTTCTGTGCAGTGAGCACTCCAGAGTCAGGTAGAGAAGAATGTGAGGAGTGCTTCAAACAGTCCACCAACAAACCTTTCCCAGATGTCTTTCCACATATATAGGGATGGAGATCCAAAGCTGGAAGGAGCCCTAGATTAGAGGTCATTGAGTCAAACCCCCTCAGTTTGAAGGTGAATAAATTGTTTGTTTGTTTTAGTTTTCAACATTTGTTTTTATAAAATTTCTAGTTTCAAATTTTTCTCCCTCCCTCCCCTCCCTCCACCCCTCCCCAAGATAGCAAGTAATCTGATATAGGTTTTATATGTGCAATAACAGTAAGCATATTTCTGCATTAATCATGTTATAAGAGAAGAATGAGAGCAAAAAGGAAAAACTTCAAAAAAGAAAAACAACAGCACCAAAAACAGAAGAAATAGTATGTTCCAATCAGCATCCATCTTCCATAGTTGTTTTTTTTTTCTGAATTTGGAGAGCATTTTCCATCATGAGTCCTTTGTAACTATTTTGGACCATTGTATTGTTGAGAAGAATCAAGTCTATCAGAGTTGATCAACATATAATGTTGATGATACTGTGTACAATTTTCTCTTGGTTCTGCTCATCTCACTCATCATCAGTTCATGCAAGTCCTTCCAGGTTTCTCTGAAATCTGCCTGCTCATTGTTTCTTACAGCACATTAAAATTCCATTACATTCATATACCACAACTTGTTCAGCCATTCCCCAATTGATGGGCAGCCCCTCAATTTCCAATTCTTTGCCACCACAAAAAGAGCAGCTATAAATATTTTCGTACATGGGGGTCCTTTTCTCCTTTTTTATGATCTCTTTGGGAAAAAGACCTGATAGTGGTATTGCTGGGTCAAAGGGTATGCACAGCTTTATAGCCCTTTGGGCATAATTCCAAATTGCTCTCCAGAATGGTTGGATCAGTTCACAGCTCCACCAACAATGGATTAGTGTTCCAATTTTCCCACAGTTTCTCCAACATTTATTATTTTTCTTTTTTGTCATATTAGCCAATCTGATCGGTGTGAGGTGGTACCTCAGAGTTGTTTTAATTTGCATTTCTCTAATCAATAGTGATTTAGAGCATTTTTTCATATGGCAATAGATAGCTTTGACTTCTTCATCACAAAACTGCCTGTTCATATCCTTTGACCATTTCTCAATTGGGGAATGACTTGGATCCTTATAAATTTGATTTAGTTCCCGAGATATTTTAGAAATGAGGCCTTTATCAGAAATACTGGCTATAAAAAAATTGTTTACCAGCTTTCTGCCTCCCTTCTAATTTTGGATGCATTGCTTCTGTTTGTATAAAACCTTTTTAATTTAATGTAATCAAAATAATCCATTTTGCATTTCATAATATTCTCTATCTCTTGTTTGGTCATAAACTATTCACCTTTCCAAAGATCTGAAAGGCAAACTATTCTGAAGGTGAATAAATTAAAGCAGAGAAATTCACCCAAGGCTACATTGATAGGAAATGGCTCAGAGAGAATTAGAACCTATGTCCTCTGAGTCTAGTGCACCAAATTTGATATGACATGCAAAGTACCTCTGATCTCTGGATCACTCCATATAAAAAACTCCTTTGGTGCTCATCTTGCAGGCAGTGAGGTAAAAAAGGGATGAGTGGACAGGATCTAAACTTGGAAGGTTTGACCAGAAATCCCCACTCCCAACTCCTTGGTAACTAGCCCTAGACCTCAGTTCTTTCAACTTTAAAATGATAGGGTTAGACTGGATCAGAAGTTGTTACCCTAGGATCTGTGAACTTATTTTTTATCATAAAAGTACTTTCTTATTTTCCAGTTACATGTAAAGATAGTTTTAAACATTTGTTTTCATAAGATTTTTAGTTCCACATTTTTCTTCCTCCCTTCCCCAAGACAGAAAGCAATCAGATATAGGTGATATATTGTATAACCACATTAAACATACTTTCAAAAATATTTTGATAACTACATCAGAATAATTGGTTTCCTTTATAATAACATGTCTTTTACTGAATGCATTTAAAAACATTATTCTGAGAAGAGATCTTTAGGCTTCATGGGACTGCCAAAGGTGTCCATGACCCAAAATCATTGTGAACCCCTGGACTAGGTGGACCTGTGAGGTTCCTTCCAATTCAAAATCCTGCTATATTTCTCCTGACAGCTCTGTATAGAAGATAGGAGTAGAAGAGTTGATGGATAAAATCTGCAGTGTGAAACCAGGAGGCTTTGTGTCTGAAAAATGGCTCGTGTGTGTGTGTATGTGTGTGTGTGTGTGTGTGTGTGTGTTTGTGTGTGTGTATGTGTGTGTCTTTAGCAACCACAGCTCCTGCCCACATGTGCATGGATTCATGCTTCCTCAGGCTAGTTTTCTCCTCCTAGCCAGTCATGCCTGGGCTCCCATGGGCAGGAGTCAGTGAATGACTAGACTTATAATAGCAGCAGACCTTGTCTCAGAGACAAAGGAAGAATCAGAGTATTTTCCTACTTGAGACTTTTCTAAATCCTATGTATTTCCAAAGCTCTGCTGAGGTCCAGATATATGTCTTTTATGTCTTTTCATCTTGTGGGATGAAAGCCAGTATTCATGGGTTGGTGGTTTTTTTTCCCCTCCTGTTTGGCCTGAACAGCTGGAGCCGCCATCCCCGAAGTAATATGTAAAACGTCTGACTGCCATGAGGACGTGGAGCGCCCATCTTCCCCACCTTCCACATCCAGTTAGTTGCCATGTTGTCAATACTCCCCCCTTAGCTTCTCTTCACTGGCTATTTCTTTCCATTCGCATCACAAATATCGAGTTTAGATCTCTTGCCTGGACTAGTGCTTTGCCCTCCTAATTGGTCTTCCTGCAACTAGCCTCTCTCCTCTTCAATGCACCATTTACTCATTTGCCAATGTGCTATTCTTTTAAAAATTTTTCTTCCTAATTCACTGTTCTTAAAATTCCTCAAATTCAACTGGCTACCACTTACCTCTAGGATAAAAGACAAATCGAGGGGGCGGCTAGATGGCGCAGTGGATAAAGCACCGGCCCTGGATTCAGGAGTACCTGAGTTCAAATCCGGTCTCAGACACTTGACACTTACTAGCTGTGTGACCCTGGGCAAGTCACTTAACCCCCATTGCCCCTCAAAAAAAAAAAAAAAGACAAATTGACATATAAAACTCTTTCTCATCTGGCAGTAATATACCTTTCCAGACTGATTACGCATTGCTCCCCCTCACACATACTAGGTTCTAGCCAAATCTGCCTACTTACCAATCCCTCCACACAACTTCTCATACCGGGTGCCGTGTCTTTGCCTTGTGTCTTCTCCCTCCTCATCTCAACCTCTTGGAATGCCTGGCCCCTTTTAAGCATCAACTGAAGTCCTACCTCCTCAAGGAGGCCTTTACTGGCCCTCCCAGGACTTAGTGCTCCTAACTGAAGTGCATTTCATTAAGTTTTATCTAGTAGATAGAAAGCTGGGCTGACAGTCTACAAAACCTAAACCTGAATCCTGATGGAGACACCTATTACTATGTGACTGTAGGCAAGTCACTTAATGCTTTCAGCCTGAGGTTCTTCATCTGTAAGATGGGGATAATGGCAATATTTATCTCATAGGGTTGTTGTGAGGATCAAATGATAAAACATATGTAAAGTGCTTTGGAAATCTCAAAGTGCTATATAAATTGGGTGGCAATGATGCTGCTGCTGCTGCTTGAATTTAGTAGAATGTGAACTCTTCAAGGGCTAGGACACTTTCATTTTGTCTTTGTATTCTCAGCACCTAATAAAGTGCTTAATACCCAATGTTGTTTGTTGTTGTTCAGTCTTTTCAGTTGTCTAGAGTTTTCTTTGCAAGGATACTGGCATGGTCTGCTATTTCCTACTCCAGCTCATTTTACAGATGAGGAAACTGAGGCAAACATGGTTAAGTGTCTGAGGGCAAATATTAATTCCTGGCACTCTATCCAATATAAGCGCTTAATAAATGGTTCTTTATAAAAGGAATCAATGTGATACAGCAGAATTCATTGGCTCTGGAATCAAAGTTCAAAGAGAATTCTTGATCTGAATTCAAATCCTGCCTCTAATTTTTTACCTTGGGCAAGTCACTTAAACCTCCTTGTGCTTCAGTTTATTCTTCTGTAAAATGAGGTGGACTATATGGCATCTGAGGTCCCTTCCAGGTCTAGGTTCATAATCCTGTGAAGTAAAAGGATCATTATCTTGATTAAACAAAAACATAAATTCACCTTGCCCCAGTGATGCTTATTTGGGTGTTTGTTGTTGTTTTGCTTTGGTTTCTGATAGTGGGAAAGCAGGTAGTCTCTACAGGTTCAGAACCAAAACTCAAGAGTGATAGAAATCAGAGCTATAAATGACCCATGAGTGTGGAGGGGGGACCATACTCATTGTCCCACCCCACCATCCCCTATTGGTGTGCAGTAGTTCTCTTGGGCATATTCTCCAAAAATGATTCAGACAGTGGGGCTCCCATCACTTGCCTGGAGGGGAAACTCCATGGTCCAATACATCTCACCAGTGAGACATTTCTCTCATGCTCTTTTTCATCCTGCTAGATGAAAGGGCACTGGCCCAGTGTCTGAACATTTTTCTCCCTTCTTGATATTTACCCTGCTGGAGTGGCTGCAAAAGATCGTCATCATTTCTCTATCTTTACTCATCATTTAGCTGTAATGGGATAAAAATCTTTACAGCCAGAATCACTAAACATAAGAAATGTTCACATTCCCACAGGGTAAAGGCGTTTCCACTTGCTCAACCCCGGAGTTAGTAATTCCACATCAAGGGGAGAGAGTGGAGGGGGTGGAGAAAGCCCATTGCAGACACTTAGCTTTCACAAACAAGCTCTCCCCGTCTTCTCCAACCTGATCTCTCCTGTGCAGCCATTTTTCAATCAACTCAAGAGTTTGTGAGCCCATTGACAGCTGCTCTGGGTAATTTTCATGCTGGAGCAAGCACCTCCAGGAGAATCTTTCCAGGGGAAGATAAGAGAAGCGCAGAATGTCAGACAACTGTGGTTACCCCCTGTTCCTTCACTCACCGCTAGACACTTGTTTGTAGTTATCACCTATTGACACACAGGCCAAGTTCCTTCAGGACTGACTCATGAAAAACAATCTAAAGTCTTGAGCATCACCATGCACAGAGACACTTGGTGAAAAAGAGTACGAGTTTGGGGGCAGCTAGGTGGCACAATGGATAAAGCACTGGCCTTGGATTCAGGAGTTCCTGAGTTCAAATCCAGTCTCAAACACTTGACACTAGCTGTGTGGCCCTGGGCAAGTCACTTAACCCTCATTGCCCTGCAAAAAAAAAAAGAAAAAAAGAGCACAAGTCATGACAACTTGGGTTTGAATCCTGCCTCAAACATGTAATAGCTATGTGACCATGGGTGAACTACTTAACCTCTCTGGGCCTCAGTTCTCTCATCTTTAAAAGGAAGGGATTGAATTAAATGGCCTTTGGATTCCCTTCCAGCCCTAAATCTATGATTCTATGATTGCTAATTTCATCAATGTAGAAACTCTCTCCAACAATGCAAGTCCCAGCCTATCTATGCCTGCCCATTCGGTGCAGGGACTTGGCATGCACATTTGATTGACTCTAGCCCCATGCTGCCCAGATCTCTGGAGCTGCAGCTATGTACCAGCCTCAGCCTCAGTGGCAGCAGCTCCTGCAATCAGGCAGCACCATACCTAACTCTGCTTCCCTCAAGCTGCCTTGGCTCTTGATCTCCAGTCCAAGGGTGGCACATAGTGAAGAAAGCTGGAGACTAGGTGGGTAATCCAGAGACATTTCCACTCTTGGAAAAAGAGGTAGAGGCCGAGTGAAATTATCATTCTTTCCTATCTAATGAAGGGGTGTGATAATCAATGTGTGATTAAAGGCAAGATGATGCCAGGGAGGAGAGGAAGTGGTGTACAGATTTCCCAATTAAGATAGTTTGATTTCACTTCAGACTTGGTTACAAGTATTGGAAGTATTGTGTTTCAGTCAATTAATGAAATCCATTTTTGATTTTTCAAGTTGTTTTTCCATTGTCCTAGATTCTTTGTGACCCAATATGGGGTGTTCTTGGCAAAGACACTGGAGTGTTTTGCCATTTCCTTCTTCAGCTCATTTTTATGGATAAGAAAACTGACCCTAACGCGGTTAAGTGACTTACCTAGGGTTATATGGCATGTAAGTGTCTGAGATCAGATTTGAATTCAGGTCTTCCTGACTTTAGGCCTGGCACTCCATCCACTACATCCTGCCACCTAGTTTCCCAGACATTTTTTGATTACTCAGGTGAATAAAGAGGAACCATGGCACAGATAATGCAAAATGGCAGATAACTGAAGAAATTAAGGCTTGGCCATCCTTTTTTTTTTTTAATACAGACCTGTGATTTCATTAATGTGAAGATCTTCTAATATGGAAACTCATTTTCCTTTGGCAAATAGAGAACTTGCCTGTGATTTAGATCATCAGTAGAGAGCCAGAAGGGACCTCAGAGACCATCTAATCAAATCTCCACATTTTACAGAATAGGAAAATGAGGCCTAGCAATGTTAAGTGACTTACCCAAGGTCACATAGCAAATAAGCATGAGTTTATCTATCTATCTATCTATCTATCTATCTATCTATCTATCTATCTATCTATCTATCTATCTATCTATCTATCTATATATCTATCTATATATCTATATATCTATCTACCGATCTATCTATCTACTGATCTATCTATCTATCGATCTATCTATCTATCATCATCATCATCATCTGAACTCAGGTTTTCCTGACTCCAAAGCTGGCCCTTTATCCTCTCAGGAATGCTGCTTCTCTTGTAATATGCTGCATAATTTTTTATAGTCTATTTCTCTTAATACTTCAGTTCATGTATGTTCTCAGACTATCATCAACATTACCTTGCATCCTCTAAGTTGATAGGGGGTCAAATATTGCCCAGAAGCTTTTCAGGTAGCTGGGCAGGATAGGTAGTTTGGCATTAAACAGCTTCTACCTGCAATCCACCTAAGTGGGTAAACTACCTAGATGGATAATGGGATGTCCTTTTCACCATAGTAATCACTAGTCTCGAGCACAATATAATATAGCCATTGGGACCAATATAGGGGCAGAGGGAAGCCCGTTTCATTATGTTAGACTGTGCTGGAAAATAAACATTGACCCTTATTATTATTGGGAAAACCTTAAAATCTTATGAGATTATATCAGCTTTGGTATTCCATCTCATTACCACCCTCTATTCTTCAAAACCTCCTTTTAAGGAGGAGGCCCAGGTCAGAACATCTCATTTCTTACTTGGTTGCACTACCTGAGATTTCTCTGACTTTTCTACTGTTCCCTTTTCCAGCAATCCCCCCTACCCTCTTTCAGCTTCCTTTTGTGTGTGGTCTTCCCTCATTAGATTGTAAGCTCTCTGGGGGCAGGGACTTTTAAAAAATATTTTTTTATCCTACCTCTTAGTATAGTGCCTAGAACATAGTAGATGCTTAAAAAATGCTAATTGATTTCTGATTGACCCTTGTGTCCAGAGTCTCTTTGAAGTCATGATAAGTCCAAAAGCACGGTGATATAGTCAATTTTAACTTCAACTTTCCATCTTCTTTGTAGTAAACAATCGATCAATCATTTAATTAATTTAGTGTGGGAAGTTAAAGAGATTTGGGGTGAATGAATGAAAAGATTTTTAAAACATTTACTATGTTTATTTACTACATTTATTTACTACATTCATGATCCCTGTAACTTTCCTTTTCCTTGGTTACCATTCTCCAATATTTGTTGCCTTCACATCTCAAGGTTAGGGACCTTTACATTTTTTAGCTTTGTATCACTTAAGCCTAGCCCAGTATCTGGCATATAGAAGGTGCCAATGAAAGTTAATTGATTATCAGGAACTGTGCTTGGTGCCTATAAAGAGATGTGGCTGTTACCATCAAGATGCTTCTATTCTAATCAGAAGAGACAAGTCATATAAGAGAATGACAGCAGGAAAGGAGGCAGTTATGGGGTTCGTGAAGAGAGCCATAGGGCAATTGATCAACATAACTTTTGCAGAAGCAATGGTGATATTGACTCAACTGTTTATTTTTCTCTAGCACGTATCTGTTTGCTTTCTTAACGTGCTCCCTATAAAACCAAGCTGGCCATGAAGGGAGTGAGGCAAATGGATATCCTTGAGTAAAGCTGCTACAAATTTTATGAATTTTTATTTAACGTTTTGCCATCCAGTGGCTTCTGGGGAGGGGCAAGGGGAAAGGGGAAACAGTCTTTGTAATATCATCTTAGCCATAGATCTCCCTTCTTGCATCAGCCAGTTCTCCAGTTTGATTTTGGCCTTGCTCCCTTCCATACATTCCCCTTCCTGGCAGGGAAGCTCTGAAGCCTGCTTAGGCACCTGAATCAGAAGGGACATTATTTCCAGAAGCCAGAATTGCTCACAGCTCTGTCATGGAAGGCAGTTGATTAGTCCTTTTCTCCTCTCTGTACTTTTTCCTTCATGACAGCTCTTTCTAAACTTACTGCGGGCCCTCCTGAGGATCTTGTAGGATCATTAAAACTGTCACATTTTTTATGGCTGTCTCTTCCATTTCCTTACCAATGGGCTGTCCGTGTTCCCCAAGCACATTGGGGCTAAAATACTAGAAACTCACAGATTTCCTCAGGAAGGGGGTCTGACCTGTCAAAGCCCCTTGCAGATTTCCTTACAAATGTGGGCTGATTTGACAGCATCCTTTTTTTTTTTTTAAAAAAGTACTATTTGCAAAACCAAAGAATGCATACCCAGATAGCGTGGGAACATCAAATGAATGGCAGTAGAATTGCAAACAGTGATGACCTGCTCACATTTTTATTAAGTCTAAAAAAGGATTTGGAACATATGGACTCTTTTCCCCCTCATTCTCCCTCTCTTCAAAAGCCAGAACATCATATTATCTGGTTATTTTTCTAACTTCATCCGAAAAAAAAAAAAGGATCGACATGGTGTGATATAACAGTTTCCCTTTGTGGAAGGAAAGGGATGGGATTTCAGTGATGGTGGCAGGTTGGGTGGGTCTAGGTCCCTTGGACAGCCAGTCTCTGGCTTTGAAAAATAGCAGGGCATCTGCAAGGTCAAGAGGATGGCTCTTGGTAGAACCCTTTGGGAAATAAGGGCATAATATGATTCATGGCAAGGGGCAAAGGAACACTTTGGAAGGACCCATACCCAGTGGTCTTTGGGATCCTGAGGTGGGGAACCTGAAGATGGCTTTGTATCACTGCTGAACCATAAATAGGCATGGAGGTGGAGGGAAGCAGGCTTCACAAAATAGCCTCCTGCCCCAGGCTTGGCTCAGACTGGTGCATTGCACTTATCTGAATGTCAAACCTGGGAACCTTGAGAGCCTGAAAGTTAAAATAAATACTGAAATAACTCTGACATGAAGTCTCACTTGGCAGTTGGTTCTTCAAGTCTCTGGTCAGATATTGGGAAGGGAAAAAATAATAGCAGAGCAAATGATTGGAAGTAAATATGTTCTAAATGAGATTTTAGGGAAAAAATGAAAGATGTAATTTGTAGGTGGGAGAAGTTTAGGGGAAAAGTCTTTTATATAGCCCATGGTGAGAGACAGTGGGATGGAGAGATGAGGGGGTGTCGACTGATGCTGTGTTTCTGGTTGGTTCGAAAACAAGGGGAAATAAAAAGTCTGACTTGAATCTTATCTATGAGAACATATACACAAAAATGCCACATTTGGTTAAACTTAGGTTGACCTAACTACATATTTAATCTCAGACAATGGTACTGAAGATTCATTTTTGAGAAAGCTTGACTGTAGGCCTTCAAGGTACTTTTTCTGGTTAGAGAAACCCTAACCCTCTAATGACCCTGTCCCAATTAACCCATTATTATTCTAACAGTTATTGACTAATCTTCTTAAATTATAATTCCTGACTTGATTCCAACTTTATTTCTTTTCCTAATCTTGTTCCTATTTTTTCTGCCTCTACTATTTTTCAAGATAGTGAGTCACATTTGTTGTATGAAGACATATTTCCATTTATTTTCCCTAAAATACCCACTCCTCCCTTAAAAACACCAAGAGCCTAAATCCTCAAATGATAGTAGAGAGAAAAAGTAAAATCACCTGAAATATAAAGCCTATTTCAGTGGACAAGGAAAGATCACATTTTATTCACAGTCCAAACTCGGTAACCAAATCACCAGTCAGTAGTCTATGCCTGCTTCATCAGACATTTGAGCACCTGTGTATGATGGCACTGTATTAGAAAACAGGGTTACAAAGAGGTTTAAAATGGTGTCATGACCTTGGGAAATTTAATTTCCAGCTGTGGATATAGGAGATGTGCACAAAGAGATAAAGAGACTAAGGTACCATGTAAGTGGCACATGAGTAGATTTTTTTGTTTGTTTTTGTTTTTAGTCTGGACCTGCAGTTTCAGGAGTTTAGGGATATTCCAGTGTGAAAAAATTCCTCAGACTGTGCAGCTTCAGAGCATCCTAGAACCCTGAGAGGTTAAGTCCTGTGCATGTGATGGCCCAGCTAATGTGTGTCAGAGGCAGTACTAGAAGCTGGGTCCTCCAGACTCCAGGAATGTTCTCTATCTACCATGTCACTGAGCTATTTGTATAAATGGTGGAAGGAGAGTGATCACTGTGAAATGGGCTGATTGGTGACAACTCAAGAACAGATAGGACTTGGTAACATGGAAGTGGATTCCATTCATGGGTAGAGGTCAAGAGACAGGCAGACACAGGGAAGGGGGAAGAGAGGGAAGAAGGGAGGGAGGGAAGGAGGAGAGGAGAGAGAGAGAGAGAGAGAGAGAGAGAGAGAGAGAGAGAGAGAGAGAGAGAGAGAGAGAGAGGAAGAAGAAGAAGAAGAAGAAGAAGAAGAAGAAGAAGAAGAAGAAGAAGAAGAAGAAGAAGAAGAAGAAGAAGAAGGAGGAGGAGGAGGAGGAGGAGGAGGAGGAGGAGGAGGAGGAGGAGGAGGAAATTAAAAGAGCCAGAGACAAAAAAGAGAGGAAAGTAAGAAAAAAGACAGAGACAAAAAGAAGACAGAAAAAAGAGAGAAGGGAGAGAGGAAAAGAGAGAAAAACACAGAAGAGAGAGAAAATAGAGTAAAGAGAAGAAAACAGAAGAGACAAAAAATAGAAATGGGGGAGAGACAGAGACAGAGAGACAGAAGAGAAAAGAGAACACAAGGTATGTCCTATGAACCCTAAGTAGAATGTTTTGGCCAGAGCAGAGCATTTCTATGCTGAAATGATGAGAGATAGTATTGAAAAAGTTTGGTTGGAACAGGATTGTAAGGTCAATGAATCATAGATTTAGAGCCAGAAGGTCCTTGAGAGGACCTCTTGTCCAATACCTTCATTTTACAGAGGAAGAAATTGAGGTCCATATATGTTTGCCTAAGATCATAAGAGAGGGAGGAAACAAGTGCTTATTAACCATTACTGTGTGCCAGGCACTGTGCTAATTGTTTTGCCAATATTATCTCATCTGATCCTCGCAACAATCCTGGGATGTAGGTGCAATTCTGTCCATTTTACATTTGAGGAAACTGAGGCAAGCAGAAATTAAGTAACTTTACCAAGGTCATACAGCTAGTGTCTGAGGTCAAATTTGAACTCAGGTCTTTCTGATTTCAGGCCGAGCTCTCTGTCTGCTATCCTAGCTAGGCATACAAAGAAATGAGAGGCAGAGCTGGGATCAGAGCCCAGCTTGTATCTTTTTTCCATCATACCACGAAGGCTAAACAAGCTGAAGTTTATTTTATAGGCAATTTGGAGCCATTGAAGGTTTTTGAGCAAGTCAATGGCATGTATAAATCAGTATTTTAGGAAGATTTATTTTAGCAACTGTTGGTATGATGGATTAGAAGGAGAAATGCCAGAGGCAGTTAAGAGATGATTCCAAGAGTTTCAGCACAAGGTGCTTATGGCCTGGGATAGATTGGTGCCAGTTGAATGACTGGAATTGGGGAAGTGAGGGGTTGAAGTAGGAGTCTACGATCTCTGAGATCTTCACAGAGAATAGGTGACAGGGAAAATGATGGTGCTACTGACGTTGGAGGGGTGGGGAGATGGGAGGAGATGAGGTTACTTTTACTTGTGTTTAACTTTTAGGTGACAGCAGGACAACCAAGTAGAGATGCCCACGGGCAATTAGGGATTCCAGACCTGAGTTGTCTTTTGTTAGGGCAAGGCTAGAGGATTCATTTTGGCAGTCATCCACGTAGAGGTGACAGTTGAAACCATGAGGATGGGATATTGTTTCTTGGGGGAAGAGAGAAAGAGAGAGCAGAGAAGTCTGAGCTTTGTGAAATGTTCACCTTAAATAAAGTACTCATCATGCATGCCAGCAAGCATTTATTGACACAAACTAAGAGCATGCTGCCCAGACCCTTCACTCCCTCCCCAACTCCTCCACTGGGCTTCCATTCTTCTTCCCAACCTCTGGCCTAACCTTTGTTCTACTCCTAGGAGGTGTGGATAAGAAATCAGAGCACTTGTGTAGAATCAGAAGACTTAGATTTAAATCTGAGTTCTTCCACTTATTTTTCATGTGACTATTTCCCTCCTGAGTCTGTTTCCTTATCTTTAAAATGGGGACAGTAATACTTGAACTACCTGGCTCATGGGATATAATCAACCAATCAGTATTTTTACCGTGTGCTACACACTATGCTAAGCATTGGGAATAAAAACAGAGAGATAAAAGGCAGTCTCTTCTCTCAAGGGTCTTACAACCAAATGGTGGAGCTTACAATCTAATTACAGTGTAATGAAGATCTAATGAAATAAAGTATAAAAGGTACTTTGTAATTGTAAAAAAAATAAAATAAGTTAAAATGTATATAAGGTACAGGCTCCCATTACCTCATGCCTGGACAATTGCAAGAGACTTTCTGGTTGATGTCCCTGCTTCATGTCTGTCCCCATTCCACCTCATCCTTCACTCAGATGCCAAAGTGATCTTCCTAAATCACAAGTTAAACCATGTCATCCACCCCCTACCCCCCAATTCCATGAACTCTAGTTATTGTAGTTGTTCAGTCATATCTGATTATACAAAAGTCCATTGGATTTTCTTGACAAAGATACTGGAGTAGCACTGGCCCTGGATTCAAGAAGACCTGAGTTCAAATCTGGACTCAGACACTTGACAGTTACTAGCTGTGTGACCCTGAGCAAGTCACTTAACTATCATTGCCCCCCAACCCCCCCAAAAAAACAAAAAAAAACCCAACAACAACAACAACAACCCCCCAAAAAAACAAAATCAAAAACACAAAATAAAGATACTGGAGTAGTTTGCTGTTCCCCTCTCTCCAGTGTGTCCCCATTTTGCAGAAAAGGAACTGAGACAAATAAGGGTTAAGTGACTTGCCCAGGGTTACACAGCTAGCAAGTGTCATCAGGTCAGATTTGAACTTGGATCTTCCTGACTTCAGGCCTGGTGCTCTATCCATTGAGCCACCTAAGCTGCCCAATAAACTTCAGTGGATCCTTATTATCCCTAGGATCAAATCTTCTGGATTTTAAAGCCCTCTATAGCTTAGCCTTTTACTACCTTCCCAGTTTTTTGTTTTTGTTTTTTTTATACTTTACTTACTGGCCTTGTTGCTGTTCCTCCCACATGACACTACATGTCAGACTCTGCCTTTTTGCTGGTTGTCTCCCATGCCCAGAATATTCTCTCTCCTTGGATCCACCTCCTGATTTCCATCAATTCTCAGTTTAAAACCCACCTTCTGTTCTCTCCCGACATTGGTGCAATACTTGCCCTTTATGCAGTTTATATCTTTTATGTACCTAGTTCTTGTTGTATTGTTTCCTCCATTAGAATATGAATGTCTTGAGGGCAGAGACCCTGTTTTCACCATTCTGGTATACTCAGCACTTAGCAAAGTGCCCAGTGCATAATAAACACTTATTCTTCTCACTCCTCCAGCGCAAATGTCCAAGCCTTCAGAAGGACCCTTTCATACAAATCCTTTGAAAGAGCAGATTAATCATTCCCACTCCCTTCAATGACTATCTTCTTAGGCTCAGACTGCTGTGGGATAGTGTATGTTCCCTTAGTGCTAATCTGTTGGCCCAGTTCCTGCTTCAAGTACCATCTGACTGAAAGGGAAGGGATTTATTATTCCTGTCCTTCAGGTAGTGGACCCAAGCAATCACGGTATCCCAAGAAATATCAGGGCAACAAGTCATGCTTCTTCTTCATCTCTGGGCCATTCCAAACTAGTTTCTCAACTTTTCCACTTCTTCCCAACTCCTAGGCCAGAGGCTAGAGGAGAAAAGAACCAGTTGGAGGACAAAGATGAGTCTTGAGTCTAGTTTGTCATCTTGACTCAGACAGAGGTTAAAAGAAGACACAAAGGTGTGTGAGTTCCTGGACACAGAGGAAGCTTTTTTTTTCTTTTTTCAGGAGACATGGCAAAAATAAAATCTGGCCTCTCTCTGGGTTGCCTCGTCCCAGCCAATCTCTGCGTTTGACTTTCAAGAATACTCCCTTGCATTCACTCACCATCTGTGATGATGCTTCCCACCAACTGACACTGGCAACATCCCAAGAAAGCCTCTTTGCAGCCTCCATAGAGCTTCTGGTAATTTAATAGAGATGCCTAGCAGCTTCTTCCCTTCCTATATCCCTTCAGGTGCCCACCCCAATCTTAGCTTCCTACCACTCACAAAGGGGACTCAAGGCCAAGGCCAGAGATCTGGAAAGATAACTAGGTAGATACAGAATGTCTGAGCAATCAAGTCCATTGAAATATAAAAGGGTGTACAAATTCCATAAGTCCAGGTATAAGGGGCCAGGTCTAGGATACCAACTGAGGCTTTAATAATGGGCTGACAAGTGGTAATCACAGTAGTTCACATTTCTATAGTGGTTTAAGTATTATGAAGCACTTTCCTCATATCTACCATGTGAAAATATTATTATTCCTATTTTAAAGATGAGGAAACTGAAACTCGGGGAGGTTCAAGTAACCTAGACAGAGTTGAATAATTTTGTTAGTTTAAAAGCCAGCTTTCACAGCGAGGGCTCCTGACACTTGGTTTATGTTTCTGTCCATTCTGGTATACCCAACTGACTCCAAATAAGAGAATTAGAAGTCCAAGTAAGAAAAATAATCCCAGTGTCCAAACAGCCATATAGACAGGTTTATACAAGTGCTACTAACATAGACTGTAAGCTGCCTGATGACAAGGATCTTCTTACATTTTTCTTTCTAGTCTTAGCCTCTAGCACAGTGCTATAACAGAAAAGAGGTGCTTAATAAATGTTTATTGAATTGAATTGAAAGTAGGTTATGGCTACTCACTGATCCAAAGGGTAGGCTATAGATAACCAATTACCCTATACTTTGTCCTGTTGTTAACTCTTGTTGGGGGAGTATGGGGAGGAAAGATCTCATAGCCATGTGCCTGAATTGTAGTAACAGAGAGCTCTGTTGATGGCGGTGGCTCCTGAGGGCAACAAAATGTATGATTGAATGAATGAATGAAAATGCATCCATTAAGTGTTCTTATGTACTTTACAGCTAGGTGGTACAGTGGATAGAGTGCTGGGCCTGGAGTCAGAAATACTCATCTTCCTGAGTTCAAGTCTGGCTGTAGACACTTATTAGCTGTGTGACTGGGCAAGTCATTTACATCCCTGTTTGCCTCAGTTTCCTCATCTATAAAATAATCTGGAGAAAGAAATGTCAAACCACTCTAGTATCTTTAACAAGAAAATCCCAAATGAGATCATGAAGAGTTAAGGGTAACTGAAAACAACTGAACAACAACAAAACATGTATTAAGCACTGGGGAAATAAAAATAGAAAGGAAACAGGTAAATTAAAAAAAATGAATGAATAAATGAATAAAAAATGAGAAATCTCAAGGAGCTCATGCTCTAATTGGAAAAGATAACCCACAGGAAAGCTAGGGGAAATAGCAGAGAGCTTTGATACCATATGCTTCAATCTTGGACATAGAAAGGTCTTGTGGTACATGCTTAAAACAATTTAACACGTTTTATTTTCATATGACCATCATTTCAAGATATATCACCACCACCCCAATTCCATCTAATGAACCTTCCCTTCTAACAACAGCAACAAAACGAAGAAACTATCAAAAACAGTTAAGTAAAACCAGCTGCAACAGTGCATCTGACAGCATAGGCAATACCCATAGTCCCTTGTAGATAGGTGGTACAATGAAAAGGCTTCAGGACCTGGATTTAGGAAGACCTCAGTTCAAATATGGCCTTAGACACTTACAAGCTGTGTGACCCTGGACAAATAATTTACCCGTTTGCCTCAGTTTTCTCCTCTGTAAATGAGCTGGAAAAGGTAATGAATGGCAAAATTGCTCCAGTATCTCTGCCAAGAAAATCCCAAATAGGGTCATGAAGATTCAGATCCAACAAAAAGAATGACAAAATACTATTACCTCTCATACATTTCCTTATCTCTTCTTTGGAGCCATAATTAGTCATTATAATATATAGCATTCAACTTTATTTTATATGCAACTAATTGACTTGGAGCAAGTCAATTAAGCTCTATAGGCCTCAGTTTCCTTATCTGTAAAATGAGATGGTTGGATTACATAGTATCTAGCATCCTTTCCTGCTCAAAATTTATTATCTTGTGATTTGTCACAAGACACTATATCATTTGTTTTATCTTTTAAGGAAAGGGAAGGAATTTTTGGTTTCCATTGGGATAAGAGAAAGGATTTTAAGTCACTAACTATAGTGCTATATAAGTTACTTGAGACAAAGTAAAATAATTATATTTGTTGATTTATACAGTGAACGTTTCTGCCATCTTTAAAATATTTAATATGCAAAATTTCCTCCTTTAGAAGCAATGACAAGTTTTGCAATTTGTCATTCACTCTGCATGGTTTTGACAAACTAATTCTTCACCATGAAACCACACTTTTATTGTATTAGATATAAACGTCACTCTGACAAAGTTCATTTTTCCAAGTTTTGCCGTAATTATGAACCATTGGTTTTTAATTTTGAATTTTAAAGCAGTTTAAATCAGGTAAGTTTGGGAGCAGCTAGGTGGCACAGTGGATAGAGCACCGGCCCTAGAGTCAGGAGGACCTGAGTTCAAATCCGGCCTCAGACACTTAACACTTACTAGCTGTGTGACCCTAGGCAAATCACTTAACCCCAATTACCTCACTAAAAACAAAACAAACAAATCAGGTAAGTTCCCAGGTCCTTGCATTTATTGGAGTTCATCTTTCCCTCAATGGGAATAAGACTTGCAGGACCTCTAGAAATAAAATATCCTCAAACTGTCTGGGGAGGATGAATGTTTTAGTCTTATGGAACTTCCCAGCTTTTACAGGTTTAACTTAACTTCTGGAAAATGGCTTATTAAAATCATGAATGAAAACTGAATTTCATTAGTAAAAATACATTTTTATTCAATTTTCAGTACTCAAGTCTTTGTATTGTTTATTTTTTATCTGTCTTTTGCCTCCTTTTGTATGCCCGGCAATAAGCACAATGCCTGGCATATAGAAGATCTTAATAAAAGTTTATTGACTGACTAACTGATTGATATTGTCTTACTCATAACAAGTAATTTTCCTTTATAGCCACAGTTAATAATTGTTTGACTTTTTTATAGGTCTTCTTGTTATTCCAATTTTAAGAAGTCTGTTATAGGACTCATTATCAACCTTTCTGGTTGCCAGGTCCCTCTGAAGGCATTTGAAAGTTTTTAACTAGATTTCTTTGCAGTAGCTTAGGAGGCAGCCTGGCATAGTGAATAGAGATCCAGCCTTGAAATCAGGAAGCCCTGGATTTAAATTCCCTCTCAGACTTCAAATTTCTTGACTGTGGGCAAGTCATTTTGCCTGTCCATGCTCTAGGCAACTCTCTAGGACCATAAGTTGTAGAAAAAGTAATGACATAAATTGGTAGAGTATCTCTTTCCCTGGAAGTTCCCAGTAAAATCATGGGGTGCCACAAGGCACTCCTTTTCATCCAAATATCACCATAGCCCAGAACTTTAGCTGGGCTTGCTTCCCCAGAAAATGTCATCCTTTTGGGAATCAAGGGCACCATTACCTGGGATTTCACCCTTAAGGATGTAGCCTCAACAGAATTTCCTAGATCACCTTTTATCTCTGAATTGCTACAAACTAAATTCCAGACAAGGTGTTATGCAAATTACTTGGAACAAACTACACTTTCGATATGGTTCCATTCTGTAACCTTACAAGGACATTCACAATCTGGCTCCATCCTCCATTTCTAGGCTTATTATTATATGTTATTCTCCTCATGGACTCTACAATCAATCAAACTGGCTTACTTGCTCTTCCTTACATGCAACATTCTGTCTCCCTTTTCTGTGTCCAGAGGATCCAATACAAAGTCCTCTGTTTGACATTTAAAACCCTTTATAATCTATCTTCAGCCTACCCCTTCAGGTTTATTACACATTGCTCTCCTTAATGCACTCTGTTCCAACTCCACGGTTTTACAGATGACAAAACTGAGGTCATGGAATCATTATTAGGGGTCCTCAAAAACTATCTAACCCAACCCCTAAGTTGAGGAAACAGGCATAAGGAAGCTAAGTCACTTGCCCAGGCTCATAACAGAGAAGTTAAGTGACTTATCCAAGGTCTACAGTGAGTTAGTCTCAAACCTGAATCTTGACTCTCAGTCTAGTGCCCTTTCTCTCACAATACACCATTGTATCACTAATTTTATTTCTGAAAGAAAGGGAAGGGAAGTGTTGGTCTCCATAGTTTGAGGAGATAAAATTTGAAGTCCACACTTGGAAATTAATTAGTTGTTATTAAGGACAACCAATAGCTATCCCAATTGCTTCATTCCATTGATTTGTAAATAATGGAAGAAGATCTAAAAGAAAGTCCCCAGCCCTTTGGATGGAACCTCTTGTGAATTTATGGGAGGGAAGGAGCAATGGACAAAAGTCATGGATCAATTGACATGGATGAGTCACAGGTCATTGTGAAGAATACCCACATTGTTAAGATCATAAAACCACTGAAATATGTGGGTTCCATTCCTCCCATCTGCCATTTGTCTTGGGGGATGGATCTGACCAAGTCCTTTTCTCTGTCTTTGATACTCACCGCACATCCAACACTTGATTTTGTAAACATGTTCAATTCTTTGGAAATGGAAATGACATCTCATCATTATTTAAATCTTTTCAGAGCTGCTGGCCTTCTCTAATGCCTTGGTAAGGTCACTTGTTAAGACGGGAGATAGGAGTAATGTGTGTTTATATGGAAGAACAAATTAACCTGCATGTGAAATTCCAGTGAAATTGACATGAAATTGAATTTCACGCCTTACAGTGAATCAGGGTTGTCCATGAAATGAGATTAAGGGGAGTTTCTGATTTTACGGTTTAGTTGTTGATGTTTTTTCTACTTTTGTTGGTAGCAGCTGTGGATGCTTTTAAATTTCTTTTAAACTTCTGTTTCATGATCATCTTTCTCATTGAATTCTCATAGGGAGTAAGGTTCCATATTGACAGCACAGAATCTGGGATTGAACTAGATCATCCCTAAATTCCCTTCCATTTCAACATTTTGTGATCCTACAAATTTTATGCTAAAGACAATTGGGCCATTTTCCTAAAACGTACATTCAAACAAACTCAAGTACAAAATGAACTGTTTCCTCTTCTCCACACACTTTATTCATAAAATAATTGATATTGATTAAATGCTATTTCATTCTTTGTACCTGTATCTCTGTTGCTTAGCATAGTACCTGGAATATAGTTTATTGTTGTTCTTTAGTCATTTCAAATTTTTCTGACTCTTTTTGACACCATTTTGGGGGTTTTTCTTAGTAGAAATAATGTATTGGTTTGCCATTTCCTTCTCTGGTACATTTTACAAATCAGGAAACTGAGGCACACGGGGTAAGTGACTTGCTCAGAGTCACACAGGTAGTAAGTGTCTGAGATTTGAACTCAGGAAGATGAGTCTTCCTGATTCCAAGGTCAGTGCTTTATCTACTGTGCCACCTAGCTGCCACGGGAACATAGTAGGTAATTAATAAATGATGAGAAATTAGGAGATTCTAGTCTTCATGTGGCCTGGTTATTGCTCTTGGGGCAAGTCTTTTGATGAGAAATGATGATCAGGGATTAGGAAGAATTCAAATTAGAGGATGTAAGAATTTTATGTTTTCCATTTCAACCATGCACATTTTCTAGGTGAGGAAAAGACCCAATGTTATGAAGTGACTTATTGAAAGTCATACTGCTAGTTGGTAAATGGTAGAGCCAGGATTCCATCCTCTCATGCCTGGTATAAACACACATGTGCCCATAAGACTGGGTGCTAGACATTGTTCCAGGCTCTTTGTGAAACTTGAACAGACTCATTTTGCCTACTATCTGTATGTGACTCAGACTACTCTTGTCCCTTGAACCCCATAATCCTCTGGTATAATGGTTCTCAAAGTGTGCTGCTCCAGGGACCCTCAGGGGCCCTGAGACTCTTTCAGGTAGTCTACATGGTCAAAAATATTGTCATAATAATTCCAAGGTCAGTAAATATCAATATTTATAACCCACAAAAACAAAAGAGCCTGGCGATCTTTGATCATCTTTTTTTTTTCAGGGCAATGAGGGTTAAGTGACTTGCCCAGGGTCACACAGCTAGTAAGTGTCAAGTGTCTGAGGCCAGTTTTGAACTCAGGTCCTCCTGAATCCAGGGCCGGTGCTTTATCCACTGCACCACTTCGCTGCCCCATCTTCAATCATTTTTAAACATGTCCTGAGACCCAAATGTTTTAGAACTGCTGTTCTAGTAGAGACTCAGTCATAATCCAGACCCTTCATGTCACCTTTTAGCAAGCACCACTGAGGGCCACACCTGATTTCCCTAGCTTATCCTCCTATCAGAGTGTGGGACCCAAGAACCAGGAAACCTGCTGAGGATATTACCCTCCAACAACACATCTACAGCTTAGAAGATACAGCCTCTGTAGTCATTTAAGGTCACATAGAGGTTAAATGGCATTCTTGGCATCCCACAGCTAAATATCAGTGGCAGAATTTGAACTCAAGTTTCCATGACTACAAACCCAGCATTCTACCACTTTGCCACACTGCTTCTATGAGAAGTATATGTCATCTATTTATCTATCTATATGTATCTATATATAATATATATAATACTTATGTATGTGTATATGTGTGTATTTATATATTTGCATATATCTATTATATATGTGTGTATGTATGTATTGTATATATGTTTGTATTTTCTGTAGAAGCCTGACAATGCAGTAGAAAGAATATTAGATCTTTAATAAACCTTAGTTTGCCTAGGTGTTACAGTGGATAGAATGCCAGGCCTGGATTCATGAATACTCATGTTCATGAGTTCAAATCCAATCTTAGGCACTTAGTAACTGTTTGACCCTGGGCTAATCACTTATCCCTGTTTCCCTCAGTTTCCTCATCTGTAAAATGAGCTGGAGAAGGAAATGGCAAATCACTACAGTATCTTTACCAAGAAAACCCCAAATGGGGTCCTGAAAACCATAAAGCTACCGAACAACAACAATAAAAAACCTGGGTTCATATATCTCTTCCTTAAAGATGGCTATTTGTGTGACTTTGGACAAGTCACTTCATTTCTCTAGGCCTCGGTCTTTTCATCTGTGAAATTAGCAGGGGGAGGAGGGTGCGGTTGGACTAGACAATCTCTGAGATCCTTTCCAACTCTAATCTATGATCCTGGGGGGTTTATCTCCTATAATGGTGGAAATTCAAAGAACTCAACCTGCAATACTGTTGCTCTGATCTCATCTTTGTTGTTTGTATTTGGAGTCAGGAAGTTGGGGAGAAGCTGCAAAGTTGAGAATGGGCATAACCCTCTTTGCTTTGAACTCTTGCTTCCTGTTTAGAAACAGATCATGAACGATGGTCTATTGGAGGAGGCAGAAAGTTGTCTAGAATAATAGTGACATCTCCCTTTCCTTCTTTAAATATTTTCAAGGTCAGCATCCCATGGTCAGTCTGGGGAATAAGTGGTGCCCAATGATGCCTGTTAGGCACAGCAGGCTCCTTGCTCCCCCGACCACTTCTTTAAGGCTAGGGGGATCTTTTTCACCTAGGATTGTAGCCCAGAAATCTAATTCCTTCTTGGTAAACTCCTCCCCCGAACTCCTTTATTTCTTGTCTCTCTCCTCTTAATAATCCACTTTGTTGTTAATCTAGGTCATTCCCCTGTAACCACTTGGTATGACCTCCTCCTTTCCAGAACTCTCTCATGTGGTCACCTTCCAATGTCCAGACCTGTCATTGTGATGCTTTGCTGCTCTGGACTGCCCTTGGATTGGAGTTAGAAGGGGAATGGTAGAGATAGATGGAAGAAGGGAGGAGAGACAGAGAGGCCTGTGTGTTAAATGGGAGGTAATAGACGACTAGGTCAGGAGATCTAGCTTCTGGTCTTAGCCTGGTCACTTATCAGACTGGACCAGTTACATCCCCCTCCCACTGCTTTAGCTTTCTTATCTGTAAGATGAGAGGGTTAGGGGCAGCTAGGTGGCGCAGTGGATAGAGCACCGGCTCTGGAGTCAGGAGGACCTGAGTTCAAATCCAGCCTCAAACACTTGACAATTTACTAGCTGTGTGACCCTGGGCAAGTCACTTAACCCCAATTGCCTCACCCCCCCCCAAAAAAAATGAGAGAGTTAGACTTTTGTCTCTGAGGTCTCTTCCCACAATAACATTTCTGGGTTTATCTAGGAGATTATAGATAACACTGGGGCAGAGTCAGGAAGACCCAAGTTCAAATCTGACTTCAGACACTTACTAGATTTGTAACCTTAGGCAAGTTACTTACAACACCAACTTCTCAGGGTTGTTGTGAGCCACAAATGAGATCTTTGTAAAGCACTTAGCACAGGGCCTGGTGCATAGTTAGTGCTTAATGAATGCTTGTTTCCTTCCTTCCTTTCTATTTCACTGTGATGGGAAGATTTTGTGATTTCTTAATGTAGGTAATTCCTGCTAGGAGAACTCCCTTTAACTGTCGATCTATGATTTGGTACTTAAATCCTCCAGTGGTCCCTAAGTTCATAGAGAAGTTGTGATTTGCTCAGTGCTATGCAGCTAGTGTCAGAGGCCGAATTTGAACCCATCTTCCTTATTCCAAGCCCAGAATTCTGTCTATTTTGCCACACTACCTCTTTAGGAAGCATATTATTTATGCCGTATGTATATCTGCATACTATGTATGTATGTGTGTGTATGTATGTATGTATATGTATTATGCTATATGTGAATTTGTATCACTTATCTACATATATACATATGTTATATATATGCTATATGTATACATACATGTAGTATTGTAGATACATATACACATATGTGTGTCCCCTATATAGTCTAGGTGATCTTTCTAGCCCCAGAAACATTGTTTCTTCCCCCATATTTCCTATTTCTCTGCTTTTAATGTGTATGAATAATATAGCCACATACCTATATCTGTACAAATAGCTATATATTAGTAATATATAGATACCATATGCATACATATATGCATAATGATATATGTATGTACACATCACTATTACACACACACTCCAAAGATGGCTATTTCTCATACCATTGCTACTAATAATATCATTATAGCAACTGGGGTATCCTTCGTTTCACCCATAGGGCCCCCTTTTGGGCTACCCCAAGCTCAAGCTACTCTGTGTGTGTCTGTACCTACTGAAAAAAAAAATCTCAATCCATAAGTCAGAAGCCTCCATCAATGTGTTTTAATAGACAGAGCATGCAATTAATTAAAATCACAATCCTTAATGAATTATTTTGGTCCGGTTCTGTGATTTCATTGCTGCCAGGGAGCTCCCAGTAAGGAAACTCCCTCAAGCAAAGCAGATTGACAGATGCTTTGCAACTTAACATCTTAGAGACTCACCTCGGGCCTCAGTGAGAGGTTAAGTGACCAGGGTCTCGCAGCTAGCACGGGTCAGAAGTGGGACTGGCACTCTTGTCTTGCTGACATTGAGAGCAGTTTTCTATTCACTGTTGTACTGCCTCTCTATTTAATGAAATAGTATATATCCACTTCTTAATTTATCTATATTTATCTATACACACATGTATGTATGTGTATAGATAAACAAGTATTGTAGCAATAGAACATTTTTTTCCCATCAACCTGGGTCACATTCTTTTCACAGATGCATATAACCTGAGTGGAGAGAATGAACAAATGCCTGGCAGGGAAACTCAGGCTGCTGATGCTGGGAGACCACTGATACCTTCATTGTGTTGTTCCTATTGGACGTTCTCCTCACCGCATTGGTCTGTTATGTGATATCTATCAGGTGCATCATCTCAGCTGGGTGTTACCCCCTGGCTTGTCTCAAGCAATCATTTCTTGATTATGCTTCCCTCAGGTCGTGGTGCCTGCTGGTTGCTGCCAAGTACGGCTTCCACCATGCATGACGTTGGGAAGCTTTGTTTCCAGCATCTGGCCTACACTGGTGTCCTTTACTGAGGTGTGACCTCTTTTCCCTAAGTGGAAGACTGGGTTTACCTTCTCTCTTTTAAATCTTTTAAAATAAGAGGGCTTCTTAGCACAGCTTATCCCCCAAGTCTCAAATGTTCTCCTTCCCTGTTTTTCATAGGATACCCATTTTCCTTCAAAGCTCAGCTCAAATACTACCTTCTTAGAACTTAGGGAAAAAAATACATCTTTAATTTCACTAGCCTTTGGTTTCCGGTGTAATCTTCTGTGTTTTATTTTATGCATTTAAAATTGTTATTCTGAAAGGGGGTTCATAGGTTTCACCACATTTCCAAAGGGGTCCAAGACCACAAAAAAGGTCAAGACAGAAATCTGTCCATCTTCTTTTTTTTGGGGGGGAGGCAATGAGGGTTAAGTGACTTGCCCAGGGTCACACAGCAAGTAAGTGTGTCTGAGGCCAGATTTGAACTCAGGTCCTCCCAAATCCAGGCCTGGTGCTCTATCCACTGCATCACCTAGCTGCCCCTGTCCATATTCTTCTATCCTTTACCTCAACCCCTTGCTAGTGAACTTATGTTGGAGTTTAATTTGCATACATTTTGGATTTAATTTTTCATTTATATATTGTTTTCCTTCAATACAATATAAGCATCTTGAGGGCCAGGACTGTTTTGGTCTTTGGATCCCCAGTGCCTACTCACAGTAGGACCTTGATGCTATTGAATGAAAAAATGAAGAGGAGTGTGCTCGTCTCTCACTGTCTCTCTGTCTGTCTGTGTCTCTCTGTCTCTGTGTTTGTGTCTGTCTGTGTCTGTCTCTGTTTCTGGCTCTCTCTGTCTCTATCTATTTCTGTCTCTCTTTCTCTTTCTTTTTCTGTCTGTCTCTCTCATCTCTCTGTCTCTCCATGTCTCTCTGTCTTTCTGTCTCTGTGTCTGTGTCTGTGTCTGTGTCTGTCTCTCTGTCTCTGTCTCTATCTGGCTCTCTCTCTCTGTCTCTGGCTCTGGCTCTATCTGTCTTTCTCTGTCTCTCTGTGTCTGTGTCTATGTCTGTGTCTGTCTCTCTGTTTCTGTCTCTATCTGTCTCTGTCTCTCTCTATCTCTGTCTCTGGCTCTGGCTCTATCTGTCTTTCTCTGTCTCTCTGTCTCTGTGTCTCTCTGTCTCTGTTTTCTGGCTCTCTCTGGCTCTCTCTGTCTCTGGCTCTCTCTCTGTCTCTCATCTCTCTGTCTCTGTCTCTCATCTCTCTGTCTCTGTCTCTCTCTCTGTCTCTCTCTTGTCTCTCTGTCTCTCCATGTCTCTCTCTCTGTCTCTTTTTCTATCGCTTTCTTTCTCTGTCTCTCTCTCTGCTTAGAAGCCAGAGGTTCAAGCCTTAGCCCTTTTAGAAGGGCAGGAACCTTGAATACTCAGTAATTGGACTACATTAAAAAAAATAACCAACCAAAAACTTTTTTCCTCTCCAAAATGTAGAGGCTTTCCATATACAGAATGACTTATTATTGCTTAGGACAGTGGGGGTTAAGTGCCTTGCCCAGGGTCACACTCACACAGCTAGTAAATGTCAAGTGTCTGAGATTAGATTTGAACTCAGGTCCTCCTGAATCCAGGGCTAGTGCCTTATCCACTGCACCACCTAGCTGTCCCAATTCCCTCTGAATAAGTACCAAATTACATATGTTGAAAATCATTTTAGGTGCTATCCTTTCAACCAACCACCAAGGGATACATATCTCTAAGCACCATGTCACCTTACCCCAGTTTTATGAGCCCCAAGATTATTTTTGGCCTCTCATGAAAATGAATGGGATTGAGGGAAAACAAAGTCACAAAACCCCTACTGTAGAAGCACTGCATAGTATTTCCTTCCACCTCAATCACTTCAAATATTTGTTCCAAATTCTTACACTTGTTATGTATATTTGGCTCTCAACAAACCTTAGCACCTTGCCAGTGATCTAGGTAAGGTATAATAAGAATATATAATAACTAGGATTTATGTAATTCTTACTCTGCAAAGAGCTGGACACACAAATACAAAAGTCACTGTTTTCAGTGAGTTAACTTTCTAAAGAGGGTAGACAACATAAATAGGAAATTTATTTTGGTCTCTCAAAGTCACAGGGATGATGATGAAAGCCATGGGGCAAAAGATTGTCATGACGCTTCCAGAAATAATAGAGCAGTCTTGAGTAGTTTAGAGTAATGGACCCCTTTGGCAGTCTGGTGAAACCTTTGGACCCTTTTTCAGAACCATGCGTTCAAATGCATAAAGTGAATGACATAGAGTTATAAAAGAATCCAATTATACTGAAATACAGCTATCGAAATGTTTAAAAAAAAAAAAAAAGGTCATGGCCTCCAGGTTAAAAAAGCCTGGTCTAAATGAAAACCTCATCACCTTCACCCAATACTGCCTTTAGGCAGTGACTTCCTCTAATACTATTCTTAGTCCTCACCTCTTCAGTGAATGCTGTGGGGCTTGTAAGGTTTGTCACCTCCCTTGGCCTTTCTTTACACTCTTCTGATCCCCCAGCCCTACTAGAAGGATCAAACCTTTTCAGCAATAGCCTGGGGAGGTTAGTGGTCAAGGTAGGAGGTGGGAGAAAAGCAGCCTGTTCCTCTCTGATTGGCGTCTGCCTCAGCTCCTCTTTGAGCTGCTCTTCTCTCTGACCTAGAGGCACTTGTGACATCCTGGATGGGAGTAAACAAGGATGCATTTACTCATTACCGTAATAATTAATAGTCACAGTCATTTCACACATATATACTCTGATTAGAGGAGAGAGCTCCCATATCCTGGTGCCTGTGATGGCAGTTGGGGGTGGAAGGCAGGGAAGGGAGTCTCTTTTGTAGCAGTGCCTGGGGAGATTTTCCTCCATGAGCCCATCCTTGGTAACAGGATTCTCCATAACAGGAGATGTGACAGAAAGTCATTGCATGTGTATGACTATGACAGGCACCAAAGTCTTTGATTCTTCTTCTCTCTGGAGCTTGACAGTCCAGGAAGTACTTTGGGTCCCAATCTAACTTGAACCTCTTAAAAAAAAATAAAAAGCAAAAACAGATCAGAGGAGACTGAATTATTCATGAACTGCTTTGCCAATCAGGGCACATGGTCCTGGGAGTCTGCTTTTAAATACAGCTGTGTTTTCTTCCCGAATGCTTCTGCAGGGCTGTTTGGATTTTTTTTAAACTCCTCTTTTCTCCATAGGAAAAGCTGTTGAATGTTTAATAAACTGAAAACATGCCTTTGGGCCTCAGTTTCCTCATCTGTAAAATCAGGGGGTTGGAGCAGATGATCTCAGAGGTCCCCCTGGGCCTTCGAATCCTTGATTCTCTGATGTTCAGCATGCAGATGTCAGATCACAAGGTTGGCGGCCCTTTCCTTCTTCCTCAGATCCCTTAATATATCTAGCTGTTTGATTAATCTTTTAGATTCCCATAAAAAAGTATACTGTCAGAGTACAGCTAGCCTTATGGATTTGAGCTTTGAAGATTTTCCCACTGCCTTTCAGTCTTGATGTTTTCCATTTCCAATTCTAGTCCTTTTTAACTTCCAGGCCTATGTTAGACTGCAGCTCTTAGGTCCAGGATAATTCCTGTAATGGGGATTAGAAACAAGCTGGTCGCTGTCCATCCTGCCCAGGGTACCAGGCTCTGCTGTGCTGTGAATAAATCCCCAAAATCCCCAAAACATCCAAAGGAGTACTGTGATAACTGGTCAACAGTAGTACTCTGGATTCGCCCAGCCCCCAGCCCCAAAGAAAGAAAGTAGGGCCTGGGTCTTAAAGGATCGTACCTTCTGGACATGACATAGGAATAAGTGACTGTCCTCTCCACACATGTTCTCACTGTACCTGTGGGCTCCCGGTGCCAATCAGGAAGACCTGGGCTCAGATCCCACATCAGATGCTTGTAAACTGTGTGACCTTGAACAGTCTCTTAACATTTCTGAGCCTTGTTTACCTTATCTGTAGAATGAGGATAATAAAAGGCTGTTGTATGCAAACCCCAAAACACTGTACGGAAGTCAGCTGTTATCATTGTTGCTGTGAACTTGTCATCATTATTATTGCCTACAATGAGGTTTTCATGCCCAGACCTTTGACAGATAGGAGGATAGAAGTGGTTCAGTGACAGTAAACGTAGTAGGCATTTAGGTGGTGAAATAGTTGGAGTATTGGACCTAAAGGAAGATCCGAGTTCAGATTTGACCTCAGACATTTAGCTAGCTATTTGACCTGGACAAGTAACTTAACTTCTGTCTACCTCAGTTTCTTCAACTCTACAGTAGGGATCATAAGAGCGCCTACCTCCCTGAGCTGTTGTGAGGGTCAAATGAGATATTTATAAAGCATTTAGCACAGTGCCTGGCACATAGTAGGTGTTGGTTCCTTTTCATCTTACAGAGGAGAAAACGGAGACCCAGGAAGGGGACTTTCCCAGTGTCCCACGTGGAGTAAGCATGAGAGGCAACAAGACCTGGACTTAAATCCTGCCTTTAAAATCCTGACTGTGTGACCCTGAGGGAGGCAGGGGACCCCCTTGGTGCTTCCAGTTTGCAGAACAGCTGCTAATCTATTCTGGTGGAGGGAATTTCTTCACCGAGGCTCGCCAATACTAATGAAATCACAGGACTGGACCAATAATAATAATTGGAATTAATGCACTCAGCATAGTATTAAGTGCTATGGAAACTATTAAAAAGTATAAGACACCATCCCCGACCTCCAGAACCTTTAGGCAAGGAATTGGCTTAGTCAGCCATCCCTGAAGAATATGAATTATCAAGGCCCACTGAATGAGAGCCCATTTCTATCCTCCTGGGGGTGAGGAATTAGAGAGGTGGCAGTCTTAGAAGCCATTCCATGCTCCTCTGAGGACTCCCACTCTGACTAGGGCCAAGAACCTAGCAGGAAGAAGAGAGGAGACCTGGGCTTCCAGAGAGTTAATATCCCAGGCAGCTTTCAGAATCAGCCTGAGTCTCACTTTCCTAATTACGGCTCATTTTCTCCCCTTGCCATGCCAACGAACAGCGCTGCCTGCCGCTGATCCCCCCACGCTCCAGAATGTTTGTACAGAAACAGAGAGGCCCCCACTCCTGTCTCTGTTTTGTTGCCTTCCTTTAAAGAGATGGGTGATTCTTCTGCCTGCTTCCCCCACTCGAGAGTGTAGCTCAGCTCTCTGTTCTTCCAGTGAAATATGGTCAAGCCGTCTGCCTGGACCTCCTCAACACAGTCTCCTTCCCTGACTCATTTCTAGTAGCCATCCATCTACAGTGGTTCCCAGGGGATCCCAGAAGGGATAGGGAATCTTACCTCCCTGGAGTCTCCTCCCTAGCACTCAGTTCCTCCCTCTCTACTCCTCTGACCTTTGTCCTACCCAGGGGCTGGTGTCTCCAACAATCAAGCATCATTAGCTGAGAGGCAATGTAGCCTAATGGATAGACAACAAGTCTTGGCAACAGGAAGACCTCTGACCTACTAACTGTGTGAAAATGCACAAGTTGCTTAAACTCCCAGTGCCCTAGGTAATATTTCAGACTATAAGTCACAGATCTGAACTGGTAGAGGGAATTTCCCTATACTTATAAAAGCCAGACTCTAAAAAAAAAAAAATCCAAACAACTTTGGGTAAATTTATTTCCCTTAATCCTCAGCATCTATAAAATGGGGGCCATAATCCTCATACTGCCTACCCGATAGGGTTGTAAGGATCAAACTAGGTGGGATCTGTCAGGGTTATCATGTATGTGATGGCATCAGTTGCCTTAGAGTAGTGCAGCAAAATGAGTTACTGCTTATTACTTAAGGAGAGACGGAATGCTGTTGGTTGCATCCCTTATCTGGGGGTGGGAGGCTTTGCACCGGCCAGTGCTCGGCTCACCAACTCTCATCCTTCTCCCAGTGATTTTCATCTACTACCTTCTTTAGCCCTCTCGCCCCCCTCAGTCTTCCTCCCACTTAATGCTCCCAAGCTGACCCCCATCTGTGCTCTGGGTACCAGTGGTTGAAAGCAGAGTCCATTGATACCTTTATGACCGTTTTCTCTTGGTTAAACTCTCTGGACCACTTTTGGAGTTCTTTCCTGCTTGTTTCTAGCCTGGAACAGTATTTTTTCAAATGGCCAACTAGGGAGAGGAAGCTTTGTCTGGTGCTTATTGGCCCATTATCGAACAAGTAAACACAGATTTTCTATTCCCAAGCCTCTATTGTTTCCTGTTCTAAACCTCCCCTTCCCCACCTCCCTCTACCTCCCAACTCCCCACAAGCCCCCATGAGCAGCTGACCCCTAAACCAGCAAGAAGCAGGAAACATTTACCCAGAGTTAGCCCCTGGTGGCACCAGCTACACTTAGTGGGTTTATTTTCATTATTATAGAAATTTTCAGGCTGCAGGCTGCAATTTTCACTTGCAGTGAGGTATTAAATTGAAATTACCCCAGATGTAATTGTCACACAGAATAATCCTGGACATGCTGAATAGAATACTTTTTTCTAGCTGAGGTTTCATTGCACCAGCCGGGTTAGAAAGACTCTTCCTACAGTGAAGAGCCAAGTCAGTCCTGGGTGGCGCTGGTGGGCAGGGGTGCCAGGTGGCTGGGTGGAATGGAGCTGCAGGAGACCTTCATTAGTGAGAATGTTCTCTTCTCCCCCAATGGCACAATCAGAGAAGATAGAAGGGCTCAGACTAGAGCAATGATCTAGGGACCAGAAGGTATTTATAAATAGCCTAGGGAGAGACAGAGACTTAGCACTAGGCCTGCTAATCCTGTCTTACAGCTGGGATCATATAAATTAATTGCTCATTTCTCAACTTGGGTCACAGAAAAGCTTCATTCAAAGCATATATCCACACGAAATATGCTCTGATTGCCCTGTGGGCTAGGCTTTTACAGGGTGAGAAGGAATTCATGCACCTATCCTGCTTTTTTATAGACAAATAATTTTGTGAGGGATAGATTAACAAGGGGAAACACTAGTCAATCAGTCAGCCAGTCAGACAGGCAACATGTATTATTCCATGCCTATTGTGTGCCAGGCACTGTGATAAGGATGAGGATACAAAGAAGGACAAAGAAGTAGTCCCTACCCTCAAGGAGCTCACATTCTAATGTGGGAGTCATCATGCAAATAACTATGTCTGTACAAGATACAGTGTAAATGGAAGTCAGTCTTAAAGGAAAGGGACTGAGGGGGCTGGGGAAGGTACCAGCAAGGGCCTCCTGCAGAAGACAGGATTTGGAATAAGTCCTATGGAGGCAGAGAAGCTAAGAGAATAAACCAGATATGTACTGGAATCAGGGAGAACACTAAGGAGGCTATTTGTGGCTCAGTGCACCAAGGGCAGGGCCAGAAGTCAGAAAGATCTGAGTTCAAATGTGGCCTCTGTGATACAAGCTGTGTGCTCCTGGGCAAGTCACTGAACCTCTTTGTCTCAGTTTCCCCATCTGTGAAATGGATATAATAATAGCACCTACCTCACAAGGCAGATCATAATTGTATAGCACTTAGTACAGAACCTCGTACATAGTTAGCGCTATATAAATGCTAGCTATTATCTAATCAGTAAGCATTTATTAAGTACCAGGTACAGTGATGGCACATTGTGTAAAGATACAAATACAAAGAATAAAACAGCCCCTATTCTCAAGGAATTTACATTCTACTGGGGAAGAGAAGTTCTTAAATAGGTTTATTTGTTGTTATTGCTGTTCAGTTGTTTCAGTTGTGTCTTACTCTTTGTGACCCCATATAGGGTTTTATTGGCAAAGATACTGGAGTGCTTTGCCATTTCCTTCTCCAGCTCATTTTACAGATAAGGAAACTGAGGCAAACAGGGTTAAGTGACTTGCCCAGGGTCACACAGCTTGTAAGTGTCTGAGGCTGGATCTTAATTCAGGAAGTGGAGTCATCCTGGCCTGCATCCATTGCACCCCCTGGCTGCCTATATAAGTTTATAGTGAACAATTATAATGAATAAGTAGAAGATAATTTAAAACGAGGTAGTTTAGGAGGGAAGGATCCCACTATTTGGAGGTGAGGGGAGAGAAAGGATCAGTAAAGGCTCCATGTAGAGATTCCTGCCTGAAGGAAAAGAGATTCCATGAGGGGGAGTTGAGGGAACATGCTTATGACATGGAGCTGAGTAGAGTGGGCAGAGCAAAGGTCCAGACATAGATGAGCCATTGCTACAGTGCAGGTGAGACACGATGAGGACTTCAGCTGAGGAGGTGGCCATGTGAGGAGAGCAGGAAACATGCCAGCCATCTTGCAGAGGTTGCACTTGGCTCCTGATATTTGACCACTGCCCCTTCTAATGCTGTTAGAACACTCAGACTTGGGCTCTCCAATGGATTAGTTTAGGGCCTTAGGTGAATGTAGGTCATCTGTGAGACAAGCCCTGCAGTTCCTAGGGGATCAGCATCTCTCATAGATGTGAGTCCCCTTGGGCACAAATCCTATCCTGGCTCAGGACATTTAGAAATCCTGCCAAGGATTGGCCTTGCCAACAGCCAACATCATGATCGTGGTGATGTGATCTTTAGGGAGCACACCTGCTCCTATTACATTTGGGGTTGCCAGCTCTTTGAGGCATCCAGGCTGGGAACAGAGAAGAATTCTTTGTCCAGGAACAAATGAAGATGCAGTTTTTTAGTAAAGGAGAAAAGGAGGAACCGGGGAATTTGGCTAGGGCCCCTACAAAGCTGCTGAAGGCTCATTGAATAGTGAGCTTCTCTATGTTTGGGAGAGTACCCAGTTAAGAAACAATGCCTTGGGGGCAGCTAGGTGGCACAGTGGATAGAGCACCAGCCCTGGAGTCAGGAGGACCTGAGTTCAAATCCAACCTCAGACACTTAACACTTACCAGCTGTGTGACCCTGGGCAAGTCACTTAACCCCAATTGCCTCACTAAAAAAAAAGAAGAAGAAAAAAGAAAGAATGCCTTGTGGAAACTGAATAAATATCAATTGTTTACACTAGAAAGAAGGATTTTGGGCTCAGCTTGGACCAATCCCTTCTTCAGTGACTGATGGAGAAGCCTCACCCCATCATTTTCCTTCTCTCCTCTCTGAGATCAGTGTCCCTGTTATGGTCCTGAATCCAAAGTCTTTCCATCAGGAAATAATCCCACACACTTATAGAACCCTTTGAGGATTATTGAGCACTTTCCTTCCAACAACTCTAGGAGGTAAGTAGTGCAGATATTTTCTCCATTTTGCAGATGTGGAGACTTACGTGTCATCTAGAATTCAAAGCTCTAAATCTAGACTAATAGCCATGTTTTACAGAGAAGGAACCTAAGACACAGAAAGGTGAAGAGATTATTTACCTAAAATCACACAGGTAATAAGCATCAGAGATAGGATTTGAACCCAAGTCCTCTGACTTAGAGCTAGTGAGTGCTCTTTCCCCTTTACCATGCTTCTTAAGTTCAGTGACTTGCAGAAAGCTAACATGTATCGAAGGTAGAATTCAAACTTAATTCTTCTGTGTAGTGGAAATAACACTGAATTCAAAGTCTGAAGACCTGGGTTCCGGTCCTGACTTAGCTAATTACTACTAATGTGACCTTGGCCAAATTTCAATATCTCTGGACTCAGTTTCTTCACCAATAAAATGAGGAGTTTCCATTTTTGATGCTATGATTCTATAACCCCAAGTCCAGCAAGCAATAGGCAACATTTATTAAGCACTTACTACAAGCCAAGGAATGTGCCAAGCATTGCAAATAGAAATATAAGCAAAAAGAAGATCACTTCCCTCAAAGTGTTTTTAGGGTAGCTAGGTGGCCCAATGGATAGACCACTGGGTCTGGAGCGAAGAATACCCAAGTTCAAATCCACCTCAAACACTTAGTAGCTGTGTGACCCTGGGCAAGTCACAACCCTGTCTGCCTCATTTTCTTCATCTGTCAAATGAGCTGGAGAAGGAAGTGGCAAAACGCTCCAGTATCTTTCCATGAAAACCCCAAATGATGGGTTCACAAAGAGTGGGACATGACTGAAATGATTGGACAATAACAACAAAGAGCTTACATTGTACTAGGGGAAGACAGCCCACAAAATGGAACTGAGAAGCTGGGGAAGGAAGCTATGTCGAGATATGATTGAATTCCAGAGTCAGGAGCAGAGTCAGAGGGGAATGAAGAATGGGAGACCTAGGTCCCTCTCCAGAAAGGATGCCCCAAGAGTCACTCATCCATGGGAGGAGAGAATTCCAGGCGCTGAGAGAAGTCCCATGATAAGACAAGAGCTGAAGCATAGAAATGAAGTGTGGAAAGCCACTCTCGGTTGTATTTCCTCCTGTCCTTCCACTCAGGGCTCTTCTCTTCCCTCGAAATGCAAGTGCTCTTGCTACAGTCTTGAAAGTCATGCCACTGCTCGATGTAGCAAGCCATTCAGCTGGAGAGTCCTCTCCCTTCTAGAGTTAAGACTATTTTCAAGAGGAAAACTTACCCTCATAATTTCCTCTTCCTTACTTTAAACTTCAAGTGTCACAAAAAAGAGAGAGGGTAAAATTATATAGGAAAATATAGCATTGACACTTGTCTTGGAGTGATTTCAAACACCCTGGAAGAGGCAAAAAATAAACTTCTTTCTCATGGCACTGGAGGGGGCTGGCAACAAAAAAAGGCAGCTGTTTCTGGAGGCAGGGACTGGGGGAAACGGATGAAGCCTGCTGATTTCAAGGGTCAGTGGACTGTAGAAACGTGAAGGTTAAGGGTGAGAGGTACTAGGGAAGCTCAGGATCTGTTCTGTGCAAACACTGTTGAAACAAGAAACAGAGCCCCAGGTGATGTGGTCTCTAAACTGTCTTCTATAGTTGCTTTATTCTATTAGGTTTTCTCACAAATTTAGTAACTTTTTCCCGTCACACAAGACTTTCAAGGAAGAGGATGTCAAGACACAAAGGAGCTTTACCTGAAAAAGAACGGGGAGATAGAACATGTCCTATGTATATACCTATCAAAGTAGCTACCAGAGAAAATAATTATACTGTAAGAAGAAAACACTAGAGACTCTCAGAAAGTTACAGGAGCAAAACCGAAACAAAACAAATAACAGGGAAGGGAAGGGAAGGGAAGGGAAGGGAAGGGAAGGGAAGGGAAGGGAAGGGAAGGGAAGGGAAGGGAAGGGAAGGGAAGGGAAGGGAAGGGAAGGGAAGGGAAGGGAAGGGAAGGGAAGGGACGGGGAAGGGAAGGGAAGGGAAGGGAAGGGAAGGGAAGGGAAGGGAAGGGAAGGGAAGGGAAGGGAAGGGAAGGGAAGGGAAGGGAAGGGAAGGGAAGGGAAGGGAAGGGAAGGGAAGGGAAGGGAAGGGAAGGGAAGGGAAGGGAAGGGAAGGGAAGGGAAGGGAAGGGAAGGGGAAGGGAAGGGAAGGGGAGGGAAAGGGGAAGGGGAAGGGCAGGACAGGGAAGGGAAGGGAAGCAAAGGGAAGGAAAGTACTCACAGTAAAACCCATGGCCTCTGAAAATGCATACATTTAGAGGTCCTAACAAAAAGAGGAAAATTTGACTTCATAAGTATCATAAAATTGGTGTATCATAGAATCATATATTCCAAGGAACCAGAAATATGGTGGAGAACATTTCAGTGGTAATCAAAGGCAATAACAGAAAAGCTTACTACAGACTCCTTGGACAGAAAAAAGAAAAGAAAGAAATAGATGAGTTTGAGAAACAGATCACAAATCTGACACGAAGATGATATAACCATAAGAGAAGGTTTCAGGTAGCTAGAAGGCAAAAGACAGCTCTCTTCACCAAAACCAGATTTTTTAACAAACTTAGCTTAGAACGACCAACAAGCAAAATCCTATTCTGTAGCTAAATGGTGAATGGGGTGAAAATGTTGGGAACATTGAGAGAAAATTACTTTTCCTTTTTCACATTTGTGATAAAGAGCGGAAAGCCGGACATAATCAGGCAAGTAATCTAAATTGGGGAGGCACCTATTTAAAAGGTAAGGAAGTTTCAGAAAGTTCAGAGTAAGGAGAGTTGGACTACAATTCCACAGAAATCAGTCCAGGCAGGATGGGAAGTTCTTGAGAATGAAGTACTGAAGACAGAAAAAATATTTTTAAATGAGGAAGAAAAGAGAAGTATTTGAAGATGCCAGTGTGATTGGCCAGGGAAATCATCAACCAATTTAAAGTTGTGGTGTTTGTTTTTGTTTGTTTGTTTTGCAGGGCGGGGGGGCAATCGAGGTTAAGTGACTTGCCCAGGGTTACACATCTAGTAAGTGTCAAGTATCTGAGGGCAGATTTGAACTCAAGTCCTCCTGAATCCAAGGCTGGTGCTTTATCCACTGTACCACCTAGCTGCCCCCAATTTAAAGTTTTAAAAGACAACTAGAGGCTAGGTGTGGTGGCATACTCCTGTCATCATTACTATGGGAGAAGGCTGAGGCTGGTAGATCCCATGAGTTCAGGAAGTCTAAACTGATCGAATATCCTCCCTAAGTCCAGTACTAACAGAATAAGGCCATGAGCATGGACCTACTAGGATGCCTAAGGAGGGACAGACCAGCCCAAATGAGAAAAATGGAACAGGTTAAAGCTCCAGAGCTAATTAGCAGTGGGATCAGCTCCTCTGTCAGCCTCCCCCCCGCCCCCAGCCCAGTGCCCCTGCACTTCCAGCCTGGGTGAGATAGGGAGATCTCATTTTTTTAAGACAACTATAAAGTATGAAACCAAGGGCAGGTAACAGAAGATGGATACAACAGTATATTCTTGTCCAACGGTATCAATAGTTTTTTTTAAAACACAGAATGAGCTGAGGCTGGTGAAACATGTTGGGGAAAACAATAAGGTATTGTGGTTTTTATTTGTTTGTTTTAGCTATATTACAGAAAAGAGTGTGATCAAAGAAAGGATAACATGTTGCCCTGGGTGGATGAATGATACTAAGTAATGCTTGAGATAGGATTTAGAAACTCAATTCTTCTTTTGCTTTAGTATTCTCTGCCAAGGAAAAATATCTTCCAATAAAAAGATACAACCAAAAGAGGGAGTTCATAGATCTTGAAGGGACCTAAGGACCCTCTGGTCCAGTACATTGCTAAAAGTCACACAGATAGTAAATGGAAGAGTTGAGATTTGAACTCAGGTCCATCTGACACCAAATCCACCCCTTTCCATTGAACCACTCTGCCAAAGGGAGTGGAAGAGAGCATCTATCTGCTTTTGCTGAGCTCATTACCTGCCTTGAGGGAAACACATCCTTCTGTACTGCAAGAATAATCAGTCGTGGAAGAGCAGGGAGAAAAGAGAAAGGTATCTCTGATTTGGAGGACAAATGGTATGATTTTTTTTAAGGGAAGAAGATGAAGTCTGAAAACTCTAAGGTAGTGACTTCTAAGTTAACCTTGATTTCTGGCAGAATTCTAGGATGTTATTATCAGGATGGTTAGAAAAACTAGGAAAGGAAATGAGGATCACAGAAGAGCCAGATGGCTTCAAGAATTGGTCATGTCAGACTAACCTCATTCTCTCTTTTGACAGGGTTATTGGACTATTGGATCAGTGGAACGATATAGATATAGTTATTTTAGTAAAACATTTAGCAAAACTCTCATTATTTTTCTAGAAAATATTTTTAAATGTAGACTAGGTTATTACAAGTTATACAAGTTATTAAAGCTTAAAATGGCACTAAGATTTTTGGCACAACCTATAGCACAATTAAGTAGATTCTGAGCTAATAAAATTCTTGGACCCAAACAAGAGGCAATTATAGTTCAGTGTCAGCTTGAAAGGAAATCTCTAGTGGATGGAATATCCCAGGGAACCTTTGCTTCATTCTGTTATTTAATGTTTTTGTTAGTGACTTAGAAAAAGAAATAGCACATTTAACAAACTTGCAGCTGACAGAGCTGCAAGGATTAGATAATATACTGGATGACAAAGTAAGGATTCAAAAAAGTTTTGACAGGCTAGAACACTGAGTAATTTAATAAGATGAAATTTAATAGCAATAAATATAAAGTGTTACACTTGGGTTTAAAGAGAATCAGCTTCATAAATAAAAGAAGGGAGAGACATGGCCAACTAGCAATTTGTCTGAAAACAATTCGTGGATCCTAGTGGACTGCAAGGTCATCATAACTTAGTGCTGGGATGCTGAAGCCAAGAAAGCTAGGATGACACTAGGCTATATGAAGAAAGGGATAATATATAGGGTTAGGAAGATGACAATCTATTGCAGGGGTCTCAGACAAATAGGAACAGATCTATTCAGGCCCCAGATTGACTTAGAAAACCACAAACTAATATTACTTATGTTATATTGTATTTTATTTATTTTATTAAACATGTCCCAAGTACATTTTTATTTTGTTGCCTCCCAAAGGATAGATTTGATACCTCTGATCAATTGTACTATACTCTGCTTAGTCTGCATATAGGATATTGTATAATTCTGGGTGCTACCTTATAGGAAGAACACTGATAAGTTGAAAAGCATCTGCAGGATGACAGCCTGGACAGTGAAGGTCCTTAAGTTCATACCACATGAGGACTGATGAAAGGAAATAGGGATGATTAGTATGGAGAAGGGCAGGGTGGGGGAGGGGGGACTTTGGATCACCATGATAATATCTTAAAGTATATAAAGGACTGAAGCCTGTAAGATAGAGATTGGACTTATCTTGTTTAGGCTTTAGACTAAGGGTTCTTAATCTTTTGTGGGTACATGTCATCTCAGCTGGTTGGCACAGTGGATAGAATGCTGAGCCTGTAGTGAGGAAGACCTGAGTTCAAATCAAACCTCAGATACTTACTAGCTGTGTGATCCTAGGTAAATCACTTTACCTCTGTCATCCTCAGTTTATTTAATTGTAAAATGAATTTAATAATAGCACCTACCTCCCAGGGTTGTTATGAGAATCAAATGAGATAATATTTGGAAAGTGCTTAGCAGAATACCAGGCACAGAGTAAGAGCTTAATAAATACCTGGAGCCCTCCCCCCCCAACACACATTTTGGCGAAACCTATGGACCCCTCTTCAGAAGAATATATTTAAATACAAAAGATTTCAAAAGGAAACCAATTATGTTGAAATACAGTTGATATATACATATACATATATATTTATTTATATGTATATATGTATATGCCTGTGTGTATATATTTATTTTATAGATATATGGATATCTATATCTATCTATATATAATTATATAAATATTCATAAGACCCAGATTAAGAACCCCTGCTCTATAGAGTAGAACTAGGAGCAGTAGGGAGAGGCAAATTTAGGCTTAACACAAAAGAAAAAAAACAAAACAAAACACCTTCCTAACAATCAGAGGAGTCCAAAAGTGGAATCAGTTGCCTTGATAATTATTGTGTTCCTGCTGTGTAGACATTTTCCAGCTAAAGTTGAATGAGCAAATATCAAACATGTAGAAGATACTCTTACCTCTTACTCAAGGATGGATTGTACTAGATTGATGTCCACTGAGGAAGGTCTCTTCCAGTTCTGAGATGCTGTGGTTCTCTGGCAGAGCTTGAGGACTACATAAAAGCAAGTGTGTGTATGTTGACAGAGATGTGAATGGTGTTTGGGATGAGATAAATAGTTATCTGCTGGTCTTTAGGTATTTTTTTTAATTTTACAGAGAGGCAAAGGTTGGATTTTTTGTTTTAGCAAGAGCTGAGTTTATATTCCCCTCTGATACTTACTAGCTTTGTAACAAATCTCAGTTTCTCTGAACCTCAGTCTTTAACCCATAAAATGGGGGAAATGATACCTATAGCTCCTAACTCACATTTATTGTGGGGCTCAAATGAAACAATCTATGTAAGTCAAATCAGCACCTACTGGGGATACAAAGAAAGGCAAAGAATTTCTGCTTCTGAGGAACTCACAATCCAATGGGGGAGACAACATGGAAACAATTATGTGCAAACAATATACGACCAGGATAAATTAGAGATAATAATGGAAGTAAGACATTGGTACATCTTACACCTTATACTAAAATAAGGTCAAAATGGATACATGATTTAGACATAAGAGGTGATACCATAGGTAAATTAGGAGAGAAAGGAATAGTGTACCTATCAGATCTTTGGAAAGGAGAACAGTTTTTGACCAAACATGAGATAGAGTATATTATAAAATGCAAAGTGGATGATTTTGATTATATTAAATTAAAAAATTTTTGTACAAACAGAAGCAATGCAATCCAAAGTTAGAAGGGAGGCAGAAAGCTGGGAAACAATTTTGAGGCCAGTGCTTCTGATAAGGCCTCATCTCTAAAATATTAGGGAATTAAATCAAATTTATAAGAATCCAAGTCATTCCCCAATTGAGAAATGGTCAAAGGATATGAACAGGCAGTTTTCTGATGAAGAAACCAAAGCTATCTATTCCCATATGAAAAAAATGCTCTAAATCTCTAATGATTAGAGAGATGCAAATTAAAACAACTCTGAGGTACCACCTGACACCTATCAGATTGGCTAAAATGACAAAAAAGGAAGATAATAAATGTTGGAGAGGCTGTGGGAAAATTGGAACACTAATGCATTGTTGGTGGAGCTGTGAGCTGATCCAACCATTCTGGAGAGCAATTTGGAATTATGCCCAAAGGGCGATAAAGCTGTGCATACCCTTTGACCCAGGCAATCCCACTTTTAGGTCTTTTGCCCAAAAAAATCATGGAAGGGGGAAAGGGACCCACATGTACAAAAATATTTATAGCTGCTCTTTACGTGGTAGCAAGGAATTGGAAGTTGAAGGGGGTGCCCATCAATTGGGGAATGGCTGGACAAGTTGTGGTATATGAATACAATGGAATACTATTGTGCTGTAAGAAATGATGAGCAGGAAGAGTCAGAGAACCTGGAGGTCTTACGTGAGCTGATGATGAGTGAGATGAGCAGAACCAGAAGAACATTGTACACAGTATCATCAACATTGAGTGTTGACCTACTGTGATGGACTATAGTCTTCTCACCAATGCAATGGTACAGAAGAGTTCCAGGAACTCATGATAGAAGAGGATCTCCAAATCCAGAAAAAAAAAGAAAGAAAGAACTGTGGAGTATAGATGCTGATTGAACCTATTATTTCTTTTGTTTTGGGTGCTGTTGTTTTTTTTTCTATTTTGAGGTTTTGCATCACTGTCTCTGATTCTTTCTCTTGTAACAGGATTAATGCAGAAATAGGATTAATGTTATTATGTGTATATATATGTGTGTGTATATATATATCTATATGTATATGTATAGATATATATAGATATAACCTATATCAGATTACCTGCTGTCTAGGGGAGGGGGGAGGGAGGGGAGGGAGGGAGGGGGGAGGGAGGGGAGGGAGGGAGGGAGAAAAATCTGAAATTGTAAAGCATGTATAAACAAAAGTTGAGAACTATCTTTACATGTAACGGAAAAAATAAAATATCTCAAAAAAAAATAAAATAAAAAAATAAAATAAAATAAAAAAAAAAAAAAAAGGGACTGAGAAAGGCTTCTTGCAGCAGGTGGGATTGTAGTTGGGACCTGAGAGAAGTCCAGGAAGAATAAGATGAGGAGGGAGAAGTTTCTAGGCAAGGAGGACAGCCAGGGAAATTGCTTGGATTTGGAAGATGGAGTATTAGGGGCAAGGAAGAGAAAGGAGGCTGGTAGAACTGCATTATAAAGTATGTGGAGATAAATAAGGTGTAATAAATGAGACTAGCAAGGTAGGAGGGAGCCAGGGTACTTTGTAGGCTTTAAAGTGCTATATAAATGTTGGTTGTTATTTTTGTTATTATTATTATCTTAAAGAAAGGCACTGTGATGGAAGATGGAACTTTTATCTGTGTGTATGTATGTGTATGTGTGTGTGTTTATTCTAAACTTAAAAATCAAATAAACTTTTCCATGACGTGGTAGAATAGAAACAAGATGATTACACATAAAACCGCTAATCTATTGTGTATATCTGGTTATTCCTTTTAAAATATATATTAAGGTTATCATGTAACTTCTTTTTTTTTTTCCTTCCTATCCTCCCTCAATCCTAGAAATGTCTACCATTAGACACAAACATGTATACATTTTGTATACACACATGTATATAAAATCATACTATACATTTATTTATCAGTTCTTTCTCTGGATGAAAAACAGTATCTTCCTTCATTGTACAGACCTTTTAGAAGACCTAGGTTCAAAGCCCTTCTGCGGCTACACTGGTATAACTATGAGCAAGTCCTTCCAAATTTCTGCTCTTTGATTTCCTCTTCTATAAATGTAGGGTTTGGAATAGATGATGATACATAAAGTCAGCTATTATACTTTTTTTTTTTTTTAGTGCAAGTCTGTTTAGTTTATTCAGTTTCCACAAGGCATTGTTTCTTTTTTCTTCTTTTTTTTTAGTGAGGCAATTGGGGTTAAGTGACTTGCCCAGGGTCACACAGCTAGTAAGTGTCTGAGGCCGGATTTGAACTCAGGTACTCCTGACTCCAGGGCCGGTGCTCTATCCACTGCGCCACCTAGCTGCCCCCTATAATACTTTTTGAATAAAGTTTTTATATCCGTAGATAGATTCAACAAAAGAATTTGAAAAAGAAAAAAGAGCTTGAGGGGACTTGGCGGAAAAGATTGAAACATTGGAAATGTATGTGATATTCCTTTTTCCTCTTTCACCAGATGGAAGGTAGAGACAACACAATTTAAACCTAGGAGACTAATGGCCACTGGGTAGAACAAGACAAGGCACTCGCATGTTTAGAATGATTTAGGAGGAAGCTTGCCAGGAGCATTGCTGAACCTTTACACATTTCCTTGAAGTCTGTGACTCTGAAGTCAAATGCAAATGTGAGGCCAGAAGCTCACCAAGCTTTGAAGCAAAATAGCATCTCCAACTCCATGGGCATAGTGTTTAGTCTGGAGTAGAAGAGATAGTCTGATTTAAATACACATGCACACAGATACATAAGAAGCGTGTCTGCCCATCACATGCCAGTATAATGGAATGATCAGTGGAGTTTGGGTTGGAATTCTTGGTTTTAAGACCAGGTTCTGACACTTAATTGCTGTGTGACCCTGAGCAGATTATTTCGTTTCTGAACCTCAGTTTCCTCTTCTGTAAAATGAAGGGATTAACTGAGATGAACTGAAGTTCCTTCCATCTCTAAGTGGATAATCCTATGATCTGTAAATGATCTGAGAGGCATCATGGGGCTAAGAGCCAGAAAGACCTGAGTTCAGGTCCCAAACTAGCTGTGTGGCCCTGAGTAAGTGACTTAACTACTTAGTGATTTCATCAACTCTTTAAGATTAGAAATTGAAGAGAACACATCAGGCAGCCCTGTTGAAGGGACTTTCCCTATATCAATGAAACCACAGGTGCGGTCTCAATCCCAATGACCTGCAAATTTAAACTAATGATTTTTGCCATACTTACTTCCTTGGGTTGTTGTGGATAAAATGGTACACAAATTTGAATGCATTAAATAAATGTCAGCTATAATTATAACAAATGTTAGATGCTATATGAATGTTAATTATATAGATGCTGATGCTGATGATACCACAGCACTAATCTGAGTAGCCCTGGCATTAGATGAGCCAACCAGAAGTCAACAGAAGAATTCCCCATTCATTCTTCCTCCCCTGTTCCTAGAAATTTCTGTGTCTACTCTGAAAGATCAGTGAGCTTAGTGGAGAGAGCAATGAATTGGGAGCAGATAACCTGATTTGAAATTTTGACTTTACAACCTGTGTTACCTTCAGTTTTCTCATCAGCAAAACTTCCCAAGGGGAAGGTTGTGGGAAAGGACTCAATGATTTCTAAGCCAGCTCTATATCCTATAATTCTCCAATCTCATTAAAGGCAAATATCACTGTTATTGCCTTTTCCTGTTAGCCTTAGTAAATGATACCCTTTACGGGATTGAACAAGATCCAGTCCCAGTCTCTCATGAGCTCCAGTACTGTTAATTGAATGCCTCATAGACATCTCAAACCTGACGTGTTCAAAATTGAATTTGTTACCTTCCTCCCAGCTCCCCTCCTTCAAACCAATACCTTTTCTGAGCTTTTCTGATACAATTGGGCAGCAAGATGGCATAGTGGATAGAATCCTGAGGCTAGAGGCAGGAAGACCCAAGTTCAAATGCAGCCTCAAACACTGATTAGCTGTGTAACCCTAAGCAAGTCACTTAATCTTTATCTGCCTCAGTTTCCTCATCTGTAAAATGTGGATGAGAATAGTACTTCCAGGGTTATTGGAAGGATCAGATGAAATAATTGTAAAGTGCTTAGCCCAGTGCCTGACACATAGAAGGTGCTTAATAAGTCTCTGTTGCCTTCCTCCTTTCTCAGGCAAGGATACCACCCTTCTTCCAGTTGCCTATCGCAACCTGCTATCAGTCTTGGCACTTTACTCTCTCTCTCTCCATATTCAATTAGTTATAAGATCTTCTTGTTTCTATCTCCACATTTCTCACATGCATCCCTTCCTCTGTACACTCACAAAGGTACCACCCCAGGTAAGGCCACCATTTTTGTCCCCTGTCTGTTCTCCACAGAGCTGCTGAAGGGATTTTTTTCTTTTTAATATTTTCTTTTTTCCCAATTACATGTAAAAACAATTTTTTTCAAATTTTGAATTCCAAATTTTACCCCTCCCCTTTCTCCCAATTTGACACAGGTTATATATGTGTAGTCATGCAAAACACAGTCCAGGTAAGTCATGCTGTGAAAGAAAACACAGATGCCGCCCCCCCTCAAAAAAATATAAAGGCATCTTCAATCTGCATTCAGGCTCCACCAGTTCTTTCTCTGAAGATGGATAACACCTCTCATCTGATAAGTCCAAGGGATTTTTCCAAAGCTTGGGTCTGATATGATAGACATACCCTTTTAACAAACAAAAAAATACAATTCCAGTAGCTCCCTCTTGCCCCTCTATATAAACTCCACTATTAACCTTTAAAGCTCCTCATTACTTGACCTCTCCAAATTTCTATTCCAACAATAATGACCAGCTCAAGGTTCTGTGCACACAAGAATCTGGATTTGCTGGCTATGTCCTGCTCTCCCTCCTCCCCTCTGGCTCTTGGAATCCTTCATTTACTTTCTTTCAAGACTCAGCTCAAGTGTCTCCTTCACCATGAAGGTGGTTCCCCCTCTCCCCAGCTGCTAGGTCATTCTATCCCAAAACTGATGTATATTTATTTGGGTTAAGGACCTATGCTTGCATTGGTATGGGGAAATTCCAAGTTGAAGACGTTCTTTTTAAAAAAAATAGCAATTTAGGCCTTCATTTTCTCTGGAACCTATAGAGATTTGCCAAGAATACTAAGAGGGTAACAACACAGTCTGTGTTGGAAGGACTCAAGCCCAGGTCTTCTCTGCTTTGAGGTCAGCTCTCTATCCAGTTCCTTTTGTATTCATCCTCAATACAGTTGGCCCTTCCTAATTATAGGAGTTAGGGGCCCTGTAGCCACTCCCCCACCTCCCCACCACCCTCATCCCGTGATTTGTAAAATCCACATAAAATTTTTATGCTTTTCTTTTGTACCAGAGAAGTCTGAATTTTTTTTCTTTTTCTTTTATGGGGTGTTTACAGTACCTTATTGTAAAATTGGGGTTGATATTATATAATACTATGCATATATTTTACTCATTTCTGAGTTTCTAAACTTTTTCTGTGTCATCTGCTGGCCTTTGCATGTTGTCTGCAGCTTACACAAAACTGCCCCCAAATTCCCATTTAATTTCTTATTCCGAACTGTGATACATCAAAACTGTGATGGGAAAATTCGCAGTATGGAAGAGTTAACTATATACTCATATGTGTTCATATTGTCTTCCCCATAAGAATGCAAGATGGGGAGGGGGGAGTGTGTCACTTCTGTCATTGTATTCCTGTAACCTTAATGTTTATTGACTTATTATATGATTATAGATTTAGAACTGAAACTTACATACCATCTCCTCCAAATGGGGAAATTGACGCACTTTGCCGGAGTGTCATGCTCAAAGTCGCATGAATGATAAGTATTTGAAGGATTTAAATTTAGGACTTCCTGACTCAGTCCCATTCCCAATCCAGTATACCATATTCCTTCTGATTGACTTTTTAAAGGGCACAAGAATCTTTAATTCAAGTTGTCATCTCATTCCATAACAAAAAAAGAGGGAAACAGCTTCTTCCCAAAGGATTGTTATAATCATTTACCATGTAAAATATTGAACATCAATTCAATCAATTAAACTCGTTTTATAACTATTTACATTTAAAATAAAGGAAATTTGTCCCATTAAATGTCCCAACTTCTTGTTACTCCTTCTAAGAGTCTTTTGTTCATTCTCATTTACTTTTCCTCTTACTAGTCAAGATTAGCATGTATTTTCTTCCTCTGGTTCTTTTTTTCTCACTGAATTATTTCATAAAGGCTTTTAAAATATTTTCATATATTGTTCATATTTGACAATGTAATTTTCATTATAGTATTCCATTAAATTGATTTGTGCCTAAATTTATTCAACCATTGTTGGGTATTTAGTTACTCCAAGGTTTCATGCGCACGCGCGTGCACACACACACACACACACACACACACACATGCACACATACCAATTTCCATTATAATACTGCTATGAGAGTTTTTGAACATATAGTGTCTTTTGTTCTTTTTCATAGCATTTTCAAAGTATTTCTCATCAATGGAATAAATGGATAAGAGGGCATGATTATGTTTGTAACTCTGCAATTTTCCAGGTTGTCCTTCAAAAAAGAAAAAAACAAGATTTTGAAAGTTTGCAACTCCACCAGCAATGAATGAGTACATCCATTTCTTTGTATCTTTTTTTTTTTCCCAGTTTGATAAATATGAGGTGGTACCTCAATTCTGTTTTGACTTTGATCTCATTCATGGTTTTTAATACTCATTGGTGAGATGAAACCAGACATTGTTTATACTAACCACTCATTATAACAGAGAGTTATCATACTAGCTTTTGAATAATAAGAATGAAATAGCATACACTCAATAGTTAAACCTATGCTCACACAATTTAAGCTGTCTTCAGTGATTCTTAGAGCTCTTCAGGATTTTGGAGTGCCTCGCTATTAGCATCGTGAACATTAATTCTCGTGATAGATGTCTGTGAAGAGTTTTCTAGCTATAGGAGCTTTCTGACTGTCTAGGTTCTTTCTAGTTCAGCAGATAGAACTTTATCCTAATAGAGTTTTACCATGTTGAGCAGATATATCCCAAGGAAGGTGGCAGAGATGGTGATGTATCTCACTGTGACACCGTTAAAGGATCAGTTCTATTGTTGTTGTTCATCCTTCACTATTGCAAAGGGCCAGTGACCTCAGGTGGGTGATATCTTGACTTGCAAGTGAATTGGATTTAAGTGAGACAGAGCTGTGCAGAATCATCAGCCTCAGTCTCTCCTCCAGAGTCAATGGAGTCCAGTGGCAGGAGATAGGTCAGGATGAGTAGTGATGATGACCTAGGTTGCAGTGGGAGACATTGCTGTTTTTCAGCTGAAGTCTTTGCCAGGTCTCAGTTGACTGAGGCAACACCCATTCAGTGATTAAGTCTAGGGAAGAACTGAGGCCAAAGATTGCCTACTTTGCTTTCATAAAAGAATCTGTCTGGAAGGGGAAGATTCTCATATGTAAATGGGGATATTTAGTCTGAAGAAGACTTGAAGAGTGTGGGAGTTGCTCTGATACATTAAAGATATTAGACATGTTCTATATAGAAATGTAGGGAATAGTCCTGTAGAAAGTTAGAGCTGAAATGGATCTTGGAGACCATCTTGTTCCAGAGTTCTTAATCATTTTGTGTCATGAAGCCCTTTGGTAATCTGACAAAGCCTATGCCTACTTCTCAGAATTGGTTTTTTTAAGTGCATAAAATAAAATACAAAGACAATCAATTATATTGAAAGAAACAATATAAAATACTGAGAAAACCAATTATATTAAAATACAGTAATCAAAAAATAATAAGTCCATGGACACCAGGTTAAGAATTCCTGATCTAGTTCAACTCCCTTTATATTTTATTTATTTTTTAAAAACAATAATATATTTAGACGTTTCATAATTATGTTTTTAAAGTGCATAAAATAAATTCCAAAGAAAACCAATTACATTGAAAGGAACAACATAAAATACCAAGGAATCCAATTCTATTGAAATACTTATTAAAAGAAATAAGTTCATTGACTTCAGGTTAAGAATCCCTGATCTAGTTCAATTCCTTTTATACTTTATTTCTTCTTTAAAAATTAATATATTTATTGATATCTTATTTTATATCACCTTCTTTTATGAATATATCTTTCTCATTTCCTTTACTCAGAGACTCATTCCATGTAACAGAGAAGAAAAGAAAAAGTTCTGCAAAATCATCCAACCCATCAGCCATGCTTTATAGCATATGCAGTGCTGTGTACCTGTAGTCCCCCACCTCTCCAAAGAATGGAAGGAAATACATTTTCTTTTCTCTTATATGAGACTTCTAGTAGCACTGCCACCTCACCCTCCAAAGCAGGCCCCAGAGATTATGCCAAGCCACTTGGTTCTGCATTCCCTGCATGGTTGAAGCCTTATCTTTGCTCTGGCAGGTTTCTCCCCTGCTTCATGTATATCCATTTCCTCTTCTCCCTTTCTACTTCTTGTTCTGAGCATTGTAATCAGATTCACCAATGCACCTGAAGAGGACTTGTCAACTGACTGCCCCATTGTTCCACTTACATCTTTGTAACTTCCTTGGACACCACTCTGTATTGTCTCCCTCATAAGAATATAGGTTACAAGGGCAGGGACTCCTGGGGATGTTTTTGTATTTGTATCATAAATCATTATAAATGTAGATATTTAATTGTTTTATTCAGTCATCATGACAATGCCCATTTTTTGGTTGTTCTTTCCATTCGTAGTCATTGTGTATATTGTGTTCTTGTTTATGTTTAGTTCACTCTGCATCAGTTTATATAAGCCTTCCCATGCCTTTCTTAATCCTCCTAATTTGTCTTTTTAAAACACATGTGACAGGGGTGACTCCACCAAAAGGGAGAGGGTCCCATACCAATAGGCTTTGGCATGGGATGCATTTATACTCTGTACTGGTGTATTTTTGTACCAAGGAGTTAATAATTTTTTAAGTAAAGGGAAAGAATAAACATCTATATAGCACCTACTGTGTGCCAGGCACTATTCTAAGCATTTTACATTATTGTCTCATTTGATCTTCACAACAACTCTGTAAAGGCAGGTGAATTTTGCAGATGAAGAACCTGAGGCAAACAAAGGTTAAGTGACTTGTCCAGGGTCACACAGTTACTAAGTACCCAAGGCCAGATTTGAACTCAGGTCTTTCTGACTCCATGCCTAGCACTTTATCCACTTTACCACCTAGCCGTACAAATAAATATTGTTTCTTTTTTCTCCCCAGATGTGCAACTTTGCACTATGGTCCAGACCTTCCTCCAACCAGCATCATCATCACCTTCCACAATGAAGCCAGGTCTACTCTTCTAAGGACCATCCGAAGGTAAGGCAGCCTAATCAGTCGATCAAAAGGCATTTATTGAGCACCTACTAAGTACCCCGTACTGTGGTAGGTGCAATGGGGAATACAGAAGCATAGGTCTTATTTTCTGCCTCCAAGGATACTATCATCTCATTGGGAATTTGAAATTCCCAAGCATATCCCACCCCTAAATCTGGGCCATCCAGTTAGAAAGCAAGCATGAGGGGAAAGGAGAGATATGGGCTTTTTTCTTCTACTGCCTCCATGCAAGACCTTCTTTGCTATTTTCTTCTTACAATTCAGAAATGATGGTATTAGCCATCCTTCAGATGAAGAAGTAGAAAAATCCCTGTGAATTAAGAAACCATTACAGAATCAGAAGCATGCCCTTCATTAGAAGTCTTTTAGAGAGATCAGACACCATCTGATCTTTGTCACAAGTCACAAAACCCCAGAGGTTAAAAGGACTTTGTATCTGGAAAGGGGAAGCCCTTCATCCCCACAAGGAGTCATCCAGCTTCTGCTTGAAAGCCTCCAACGGGGAGAGCCCCCCACCTCTCCTCGGAGCCCGTTCTGCTTTTGGACACCTCTAATTGTTGAGAAACATTTCCTTGTGTCGAGCTGGACACAGTACTACTGCCCTTTGCTCCTCCGGGGCCAAGTAGAGCAAGACAAATCCTTGTGCATGATGAGCCTCCCAATATCCATAGATGGCTATCATGTTCTAGGCAGAACATTTCTGTCCCTTTAGCTCATCTTCATAGGGCATGATCATGATTTCCTCACTCTCCTGAGGGTTTCCTTCCAGATACTCTCCAGTTTGTCAAAGTCCTTCTTTAAAAGAAGTGGTGCCAGAGGCAGCTAGGTGGTTCAGTGGGTAAAGCACTGGCCCTGGATTTAGGAGGACCTGAGTTCAAATCTGGCATCAGATACTTGACACTTACGGGCTGTGTGACCCTGGGCAAGTCACTTAACCCCCATTGCCCTGCAAAAAAAAAAAACAAAAAACAAACAAAACAAAACAAAACAAAAAGAAAAGAAAAGAAAAGAAGTGGTGTCCAGGCCTGAGCACAATATCCCTGATGTGTTCTGACCAAGGCACAGGGCAATGGAATGGAATGGGAAAGCAACAGCAACAACGCAACAACTTCAACCACATTTGATGTGGGATACATTACATTTATTAAATGCTTGCTGTGAACCAGGCACTGTGCTAAATGCCAGGGGAATGGAATCTAAAGGCATGACACTCCTTACCCTCAGGGAGCTTACATGCTAATAAAGCAAGACAGTACATGTTGGGGAGTCGTGGCCAGGGAAGAGTGTTTTGTTAAGTGATTATTTGATTAACTGTCCTCAGAGCTGAATATAAAAGGAGAATTTGGGAGGGATGGAGGAGAGGAAGTTGGGGTGGGGTACATGCTCTATGGCATGGTGTCCATAGTTACATGGGTCTGCATCCAGGTTACATATGGAGAATGTTCACCAATAAGAAGCCTCACAATCCTAGCTCAGAGGTGTCCAGACACTTTGCTTCTCATTGCAACATAAAACAATCTTTTTTTTGTTTTGTTTTTGCTGTTATATTACGTTACAAAGCAATACAGAATTTTTAGGTCATTAACATCCCCAGATATATTTTAAAAATAAAACAAAACTCTTGTCTAGTTGTTCCTTCCTGTTATTGAAGGAGAGTTCCCATTTCCCCACAACAAGGATTAGTTTTCATTAAAAGGCAACAAAGCTATCCCTGAAACTTGACTGGTCCCTGCCTCCCTTGAAGCAGCTTTCTAAACACTTAAGGACATAAAAAGTCCCCTACACATGGGGTTGGGACCCCTCAAACTTGTTAGATTTCTGAGGACCATTCAAGTCACCATGCCCTACTCTGCTGAATATACCCATTTCCATAATAAGGACCAAGTTGAGAATTGAAGTGCTGTCTATGTCCTTGTGAATATATGTCCTTGCTGTGGTAGAGCAAAACAAACCTCCTTTTTTAACCCCTTAATGTTTTATAAATGCCTCATTTCTTCCCAGTATTGAACCTGAACAGAATGTTGAGATTAGCTCTGCCCCTAACACTCCTCCATTTTGTACTTCTGAAGTTGACTTTTTTTTAACTTAAATGTTTCTCTTATTTGCTGGTCTTGATTAAACAATAGGTGACATAGTGAACAGTGCTGGATTTAGATTTAAGCAGACCTGAATTAAATCCTACCTCAGACGCTTACCAGTTGGGTCATCTTGGACAAGTCTCCTACTTTGCCCCTTACTTTGGGCAACTTTTTCCCATGGAAATGACCTGAGTAACTCATAAGGGACTTAATCCAAAGGGCCCTCAGGGGGATAAGCTGGTACCCATGATGCAAAGAATGAATCACTGTGAAGGATCAGGATGATACACCCCTGTTGGAGGGGCCAAAATCCTCCCATGAATGATAGACATTTCACTTTTGCCTCATGTCCTGATCCCCAAAATGCCATTGGGCATATCAGACATCCACTGCCCCTTGGACTCATGCTAGAGCCAGGCGACCATGATTCTCCCTTTCACTGAGCCTATTTATTACAGAGTTGAACTTTAAATAGTTTTCAACAACTACAGTATAAAGGATAAGGCAAAAAAATCTATGGAATAAACATTTTACAGAGTGTAGTAGATAAATGCTATAATTAATTGCAAGCATTTATGTAGAGTCCACTATATGCTAAGCACTGTGGTAGTTGATGGTGATGCAAAAAAAAACAAAAATCAAACAGCTGTTGTCCATTATGCAGTTATACTCTAACAGAGGTGACAAAGGGTGTCTCTACAGGTATAAAAAGAACACAGAGAGAGCAGATAGAAGGGAAGCCTAGAGGGCAAAGCATTAGCGTGGGGGGATGGGGGGGTCAGGAAAGGTATTGTGAAGGAAGTGACTCTTCAGCTCAATCTGGAAGGAAATAGATATATTATATCTAGGTAGCCCAATGGATAGAACAATAGTTCTGGAGTCAGGACACTTGCTGGTTGTTGACCCTGGGCAAGTCTCTTAACTCTTGATTGCCTCCCAAAAAGAGAGAAGAAGAGGAAGGAAGGAAGAGGAAAGGAAGAAGAAAGAAAGAAAGAAGGAAAGAAAGAAAGAAAGAAAGAAAGAAAGAAAGAAAGAAAGAAAGAAAGAAAGAAAGAAAGAAAGAAAGAAAGAAAGAAAGAAAGAAAGAAAGAAAGATTTGCCCAGGGTCACATATCTAATAAGAATCTGAAGCAGGATTTGAATTCAGGATTTCCTGTTTCTAAATAAGGACCTCTAATCCACTGTACCACCTAGATATCTATAGTAGGATGACCTATTTTACTGAAAGTCAGGAAAACCTGGACTCAAATCCTGACTCTAACATTTACTACTTGTGTGATCATGAGTGGGTCACTTAAACCCACTAAAGGTCAGTTCTCTTATCTGAGAGTTGGACTGGATGACTTCTAAAGTGTCTCTTTCAGTTCTAAATCTATGATTCTATAAGCAGGTCAGTATAACTGAACTGCACCATGGTTCTGAAGGAAGGACCCCCTCAAAAGACCAGTCCAGATATGAAGTATTACCTCACCTAGTTTCCTACCAGGCTTAGATGCCTGTGAGGCTGCCATCTTGGTTCAGGAGATGTATGACATCTGTGCCCCTCCCTCTAGCTTGACTAACTCATTTGTTGGCTATTTTAGAGGGAGTTTAGACAACTCTATGGAAAGTATTGTTATGCAGGGGGCCTCTCAAAGAGACAATCTTGACCTTCTCCAGGCATGATTCGGGCTGAACCTGCCCATGACTGGGCATTTAGACCAGCTCAGCAGTGACCTAAGCTGGCTGCTTCACTTTGACACATGCTGTCAGCATAAGACTGAGATTTATAATACCCCATTAAAACCAGGCCCTTGTTGAGAAAGAAAAATGCATCACTCATTTGGTCACTTGCAGGACAAATTAATCCCAGTCACTCACCAGGGAAAACAAGATTAAATTTCAGGTCAAAGAGAGTGCATCAAGTATAGGGAATCTTCAGGCAGTCCTATCCTTAGAACCATGTAATTGAAAACTGATGTCTTTCCTCTCTCCTGCCAGGTAGAGTACAGTAGGAGTAAAGCTGTCTACAGAAAACATCATGAATGACAAGATTGAGGAAAGGGAACACAACCCTAAGAGTCTAGTTCTTATTAAAATTAATTTAAAATCACAAGCTTTGTCTAATGAAGAGGATAGGAAAAACACTTCCTTCTTTGCAGATGTAGGGGGCTATGATATGAACTTCACATACCTTTGGGCTAGTTGATAGTTTTGGTTAATTTAACTAAATTGCCTTTTTCCTGTATTTTTAAAAAATTACTTGTTACAAGAATGGCTCAGTAGTGTAGGGAGAAAGAGGAAAATATTTGGAAATGAAGATGATTTAAAAGAAAAATATAAATAATATAAATAATAATTATATATCATTATAATAATTATAAAAATATAAATAATAAAAGGATCTTAAAATAAAATTAATATAAGCCAACAGATTAGCCAGAAATATAACTAAAGAGGAGAGATAGGGATGTGTCCGAGGGTGATGATTTAGAGGGTGCTCAATGTATTCTTTCAGTGTGTTCTGACAGCTCCTGTGCCTTAGTAGCCTGGAAACTATTTAATGAGATGAATTAGTTAAATATGAAGCTATCAAATAGTCAGGTTGGATAAATTTCTCTGCTCCACTGAAGTGTCTAGAGGAGTGGCCCCATGCTTGTCCCAGGATCTCTGCCTTGTAGCCACAATGTGCAAGCCTGCTCTTCCCCTTAACTCCTCAACCCATGTAGAAATGTCTAGGTGGTGGTGATCTGGGTTCAAATCCTGTCACAGACAATTATCATTTGTCTAACCTTGAGCAAAACACTTAACCAGTCTTGGACTCAGTTTCCTTATCTGTACAATGAATGAGGGGGATGGATGAAAGAGGACCTCAGAAATCCCTTTTAGTGCAACATCTATTATATAGTTATGACTTTGTAGATAGCATTGAAACACAGAAGAATAGCATGAGAGATTATTATAGATCAAAGCTTCTTAAACTGTGGGTCGCTACCCCATATGGGTTCATATAACTCAATAAGGGGGCCATGAGAAATCTGGCCACAGTAAAAGGTTATGCATACCTATTTGATATATCCATGTGCCGGAGGGTCGCATAAAAATTTCTCAGACAAAAAGAGGTCATGAGTAGAAGAAGTTTAACAGTCCTGGAATAGATATCCTGGCCAGAAAGTAAGAACTGAAGAAGTTATTTGAATAGGTTTTGAGTGAGCCTCAGTTTCCACACTTCAAAACTTCTGTTTCTAACATTCCATTCATCATATATTCAGTTTTCACTAAGATTTTTATTTGGGAGTAGTGGTGGTAATGGACAAATATATTGAGAAAAAGAGGAGAGAGAGAGAGAGAGAGAGAGAGAGAGAGAGAGAGAGAGAGAGAGAGAGAGAGAGAGAGGAGTGGTTCACTTGGTGACTAGTGCCTGCTGTCAATGAATAAATTGGCATTCTGGTTTATAGATCAGTGTCTTATAATTTGGGTCTATGAACCAATTTCTCCAGGATACGAACCCCTCTGAATGAGCAGAGTGGAATTTATAGGCCTTTAAGACTGAGCAACAAGAACCCAAAATAGAAATGATTAACCATAAGACTACCTGAAACCACTTAATATGGTGATCAAGACCACAATTAGCATTTAGACATAAAATCCTTGTGTTTACATACATGTGTATGCAATATATCATACAATATGTATTTGTACACATACATAAGCATACCATATGTATGCGGACATATATATATGCACACACTTGTATGTATATGTGCATGTAGACATGCAGAGTGTGAAAGTAAATTACCATATGTGTATTTTCACACATCTGTCATATGTATATGTATGTATGTCTACTCATGGGCCTGGCCCCACAACTGATCAGCAGGGGGCTTCAATTTGCTACATTTCCAACCTGGGCTGGTTTTTCCCTCTTTAGGCAGCTCAGTAGCCCCTCACTTCTGGGGCTAAACTTAGTGCTGACTCTGTATCAGCTCAGCCCATTGCAGCTCAAGCTTGGGAGCTCAAGAGATCTGCCAGGCCCAGCCTCCCAGTAGCTGAGATTATGGAAGACCTTTTTCATATATATAAATATATAAATAAATATGTGTGTGTGTGTACACATACTTACATACATACATGTATATCTATACATGCATACCTATACATATATATATATATTTTTTCCATGAGAAGGCATCTAATCCATAGCTCTCAAATGTTGGGAATTAGTATAACCCTAGGCAAATAATGTTAGACCCTGACTCAAAAGACTGAGTCAGTTTGAATGATAATTGCTTTAAGCTGTGTGGTCATAGACAAGTCTCTTTAACCTCTATGTGCCTCAGTTTCCTCATCTGTAAGATAGGGATATTGCTGTTTGACTTCTGGGACCAATTAAAATGTACCACCACCACCACCATCATCATCATCCTCTTCTTCATCATCATTATCATGATTATCTCAAAGAACAGACTCAGTCAAGTAGAGGGTGGAGGGAGAAGAGCTTCCCACTGTCAAAAAACGATGTGCTTGTCAGTATTCATTTAATTACTTGTGATATAGAAATTAATTATTAAGTAAAGATTTGCATTATTTTGTTCTTTATAAACAAAAAATCTTTCCATTTGAAGATTCAGTTAGGAAAAATGCTTTGTAAATAACAGTGTATACAAATGTTAATTATTTTGTTATATTGATATCAGGTAGCACCCAGGTGTGGGTCCCATCCAGCTATATACAAACATGTATAGACATCTATGTATATATGTATGCACACATACATTGTGTTTATACACATATCCATACGCCTACATATTCACAGAATGCATTTATATGTATGTACATGCTCACATGCATGCATGTCTACAGATTGCACACACCTTCATTCTTGCATATATATGTGCACATATGAAATGAGGGGAACAGCATTAACAACTGGGGAAATCAAGGAAGGCTTCTTGATTGGAGGTAAAACTTGAGCTGAGCCTTGAAAGAGTAGGGGCTAAATAAAAGATTCCAAAGCTGAGTTGGTATAATGAATAGATAGAATACTGGATTTGGAGTCAAGAAAACCTGGGATCATATCCTTTTTGTGACACATGCTAGCTATGTGACAATAGGGAAAACTACTTGCTTAGCTTCACTGGCACTCAATTTCTTCAATAGATATAACAATACACATCCTGAATTTACCTCCCTGTACAAATATTATATCCTCCCATTAGACTGTGAGCTCTTTGAGAACAAAGTGGTTTGTTGTTTTTGGTGTTTTTTTTTTGGCTCTTTTGCCTTTTCTTGTATTGCCAGAGCTTAGCACAGTACCAGGCACATAATGGGTGTTTAATAAATATTTATTGATTAATTGATACAAATCCGCAGTGCCTGCTGTGTGGTGGATACTTAATGCTTCTTGATTGATTATGCAAAGAAGAGTATAAGGGACAACTAGAAACTTCCATAGGCAGAGATGGCTCACAATTGAGGGGAACCTCTCTCTAACTGTCCTCAGGGTCTTACCACTGATATAATAAGATATCATCTTATAAAGAGCCATTTTTAGAATTCCAGAAATGAAACATTCCACATTCTCCTTTACTGCTATCTCAGGGTATTTCTAATAACTAGGACAGTTCCCAGCCCATTCTGGGCTCTCCACATACTGGTTTTTTTTTCCCCCTTCTTCTGGGCAATGAGGGTTAAGTGATTTGCCCAGGGTCACACAGCTAGTAAGTGTCAAGTATCTGAGGCTGGATTTGAACTCAGGTCCTCCTGAATCCAGGGGTGGTGCTTTATCCACTGTGTCACCTAGCTCCCCCCCCCACGTACATTTTGAGGCAATTCTACAGAGATTACAGAATGCCAGAGCAGGAAACCTAGAGACTCTATACTCCAGCCTGCTTTACTTTGCAGATGAGATATCTGAATTCAAAGAGAAGGATGCAGCTTGTCTAAGGTCTCTTAGCTAACCAACAACAGAAACTGAACTGGAAACCAGGCCCTCTGACTCCCAGACCTCCGCTTCTCCCAATCTTTATATTGAAGTGCTGATTGTACTTGGAGCATCCAGCCCTCCTGTCAGCCTGGGCAGGCAGCCATGCTCCCTAGGACTCTAATGGAACTTGGTTCTTTGCCCATCCAAGTCTTGTAGAGGAGTCTTAGTCTGAATTCCCTAATCTCCTTCCCTCCCCTTTGGCATCCAGCTTCAGGGCACAGCAGCCCATGACCAACCTCTGACCAAAGGACTGCGGAGCCCAGAGCAATGTTTATTTCATTAGGAGAGCATTGATTGAGGAGTTTGATGGGGCTCCAAAGGAAGAAGAGGGCACAGGGCTTGCTTCTAGGGAGTTTGCTCCCTAGCTGTGGAAATAAGAAATAATTTGTAATAGTTAGCACGAATAATGGCTAACCTTTACATAGAACTTTAAGATTTACAAAGCATTTTACATTATCTCATTTTGTCTTCACGATATCCTGGGAGAAAAAAAAATAAACTTAAAAAGAAGATTAAAACAATAGCCTGGGGGGGCAGGTAGGTGGCGCAGTGGATAGAGCACCGGCCCTGGAGTCAGGAGTACCTGAGTTCAAATATGACCTCGGAACATTGACACTTACTAGCTGTGTGACCCTGGGCAAGTCACTTAACCTCAATTGCCTCACAAAAAAAAAAGAGAGAGAAAATAATAATAATAAAAAAAAAACAATAGCCTGGGAGGTTGGTTTTATTATGACCACCAGGTGCAGGAACTGAGGCTGAGAGATGTGAAGTGATTCACCAAGGGTTTGTTGTTCTTCAGTTGTTTCAGCCATGTCCAACTCTTCATGACCTCATTTGGGGTGTTCTTGGTAGGGATACTATAGTGCTTTGCCATTTCCCTCTCCATCTCATTTTACACATGAGGAAACTGAGGCAAACAGGGTTGAGTGACTTGCCCAGGGTCACACAGGTAGCAAGTCTCTGAGGCCAGATTTGAAATCAGGAAGATGAGTCTTCCTGACTCCAGTACTGGCGCTCTATCCATCCACTGCACCACCTAGCTGCCCCATTGTGTGAGGTGTGAGACAGGATTAGAATTCAGGTATTCTTGATTCTTTAAGTCTAGCACTGCTAATACCTGTTTTTTTTTTTGATATGCACATAAAATCAGCTAAATGATGACTCTAGGGGGCAAACAAGCAGATGTTTGCTGGTATAATAACATATGGTGAATGCATATGATTACAGATGGAAGGGATCTTAGAGATCCTTTGGTTCAACCCCCTCTTTTCTTTTTTCTTTCTTCTTTTTGCAGGGCAATGAGAGTTAAGTGACTTGCCCAGGGTCACACAGCTAGTAAGTGTCAAGTGTCTGAGTCTAGATTTGAACTCAGGTCCTCCCAAGTCCAGGGCTGGTGCTTTATCCATTGCACTACCTAGCTGTCCCCCTTTTTTCAACCCCTTCTTTCCACAAATGATGAAAATGAAGACCAGAGAAAGAACTGAGGGACTGTGCAAGGCAAGCCAAAGATCCTGCATTTGAACGCAGACCTAATGCCGAGTCCGTTGTGCCTTGTGTATGTGTCCCAGAAATTCAAAGCATGAGGAAAGAGACGCTTGGGGTTGGGGAGGTCAGAGAGGATGTCAAGCAGATGGTGACTTGAGAGCTAGGCCCTGAAGGATGTGCAGGATTTACTGGTAAGAGTAGTAGGCAGAAGTCTTTATCTGGGGATTCCAGCCAGGAGAATCAGTATAAGCAAAGGAATGGGGGCAGAAACTCAAGGAGGATGATTGTCTAGACCTAGGACGGACCTCAGAGGTCCTCTCGTCTAATGCCCTCGTTTTATTGATCTGGAAACTAAGGCCTGGTGGGATTTCGAATGACTTGCCCATCATCACTCAAGTAATGAGTTGTAGTTAGGGTTTTAATTCCATTTCAGTGCCCTTTCTACTACCCAATGCTGGCAGATGGAGAAAGGGCAAATGCAAGAAGACGACCACTTTGGTGAGAGGCCAAATGTAGCACTCGGCGGTAAATCATCAGAGGAGGCTCTAGTTGTAGAATCTTGATCCCTTTTCCAGTTCTGACCCTTAGGATACCCAAGAAATACAGTGCTCCGTCCTAGGTCTCCAGAGCCGTCAGCCACTTTGCATGAGACCCTGCTGTTGCTCAAATTGTCCTGATTAAAAGAGCAAAAACAAGCCAGGTGTTAGCTGGAAATGGTATAATTAGCACTTAGTGCTGACGACTCTCTCTTCTTTTTTTTTTAAACCTTGGACATTTTTTATTTGCTAATCATCTCTCAGTACAGCTAAGCTCGGATCTCGCACACGATTTACCTTTTGATGTTCACATAAGAGAACTCTTGAATTTCAAAGAGCCGGCGGGGATTTGAGGGAGTAAAATGCCGAAACTGCAGCTGTAATCAAACCTCATTATAGGTTATTCTTCAAGCAATTTTTCCCTCCCGTTTTCCCTTTCTCTCCCCTCCATAATTAGAGAATTGGCTGTTGGGGGTAGCTGGGTTCCCCCCAGCCCCAGTAGCGATCATGCTAAGGCTTCCTCTGCCATCCACCCTCCCTGGGGCTGGTTTCACACGTTAGCAACCTCTGGCCCCTTCTTCAGTAGATCTGACGATGGGGCTTGGGTCTTTGTGGTGGGGTTCTATTCTCCACTTTGTCCTAGTTGCCATGGTGAGAATTAATACTTCACAAATAAAGGGAACTCAAGAATAAAGTTCTCCTTGTGGGTTGCTGAACACCCAGTACAAAGAAGAACTCTGAAAAGGACACTCCAGGAAGCAAGGATCCAAGCCCACTCATTTACCATCCTCCTCCTACTGTTCACATTGGGGCACATCCTAGAGTCAGCACCCTGATCAAGAGAGCTGCCAAGGGAGGTTGTGTGATTGAGTTTCCTCCAAGAGACTGGTGATAATATTAACTCTCATTTTTAGAGTGTATTACTTGCATTATTTCATCTGAACTTCATAATCACTCTGAGGTAGTTGGTACTCTAGGTATCCATACCATGTAATTTTAGAGAACTCAGCTCTGAGAGGTCAAATTGTCAATATTCACATAGCTAAGAGATATTGGAAGCAAGACTTTAACCCAGGACTTCCTGACTTTAACATTCTTACCTGCTCTGCCATGTTGTCTCTCATAGCACCTAATATCTCCTGGAACTGACACTATGGGTGTTTCTTCATATTCATTCACTTGTATGTGCAGTTGATTGCCTGTTCTGAGTCTCTGGCTCTTCTTGAACCCCTAGAATTTTCCTCTTTCCCTTCCCTTCATGCTAATAAGTAGTACTATTTACTTTAGCATCTTTCTTGCTCCTTCTCCCTTTTCTGCCTGCTGACTATGATTCACCACTGTGTCCCCTGCTCTCTCTTCACCCTCTTGCTTGGGCAACCCCTATCCATTCTCACAACTTTTCCTGTTGATTTCTCTCAGAAAAAAAATCTTAAATTCATATGGTTTTAGTCAACCACCTAGAATGGTGAGTGAGTATTCTAATCCCACATCTACTACTACATAACAAACTTTTTATGATCTCAAGCAAGTCATTTAACCTCAATTTCCCCAGCTGAAAAATTTGGGAATTGAATTAGATTATTTCCCAAAACTCTTCTAGCTTTGGGAAGCTGGATTCTAGAATTCTATCTCACTTATGCAAAGTATGGCTCTCATAAAAGTACAGCATTATTGCATCTAACCCTCTTTTCAGGCCCATATTTCTTGCTACTCATAGGACCTCTCCATTTTGAATACCTTGTAACATTACCCAAAATGGAATATGTTCAAAACTTCATTCTAGGGGCAGCTAGGTGGTGCAGTGGATAGATCACTGAAGTCAGGATGACCTGAGTTCAAATCCAGCCTCAGATACTTGGCACTTAGTAGCTGTGTGACCCTGGGCAAGTCACTTAACCCCAATTGCCCCACACACACACACACACACATGACTTCATTCTTAATCTCTTCCCTATCCTACCTTCCCAACCTTGAGAATATATGTAAGCTCTCCCAGTAGAATGTAAGCTCTTCAAGAACAGGAACTATTTCTTTTTTTTGTCTTTGTTTCCCTAATACTTGGCCAGTGCCCAGCAACAAAGCAGGTAATTAAGAAATGTTTGTTGAGTTGTGGCAAGCCTCTCTTGACTCTTCCATTGGCATGACTATAATTCTTCCTACAGCGATCTTATATTCCTCCTTCTCTTTTGCCTCTATTACCAGACCTGCTGCTTTTTCTCTCAGTAATATTTAAATCAGAAAGCATTTATTAAGTATCTCCTCCTCTTCTTGGCCATGCCATTGAACAGTGACATCCCAAGCAGTCCCAGTCATCCCAAAGCCATGTCTTTTATCATCCCTCAGTGGAAACATCAGCGATTTTTGCATACTTCATGTCTGTGACCCCTTTTTCCTCCTTGGCATAACTCTGGCACTACCTTGGTTTACCCTAACTGACATGGAGTCAGTTGGTTCCTATTTTTCTTAATGATTTATGGCAGCATTTTGGTATAATCTGAACTCCTCCAAAGATACATTAAAAATAGAACCTGAAAGGCTTAGATCAATTAATCCTGAATAAAAAAACAAGGGACAAAGGTTTGGGTCTCACCACCCCCATTTCTTGAAAAATAAATCTAGTGTTTTCTTTCTTTTAGTTGCTATCACCTACTGCCCCCCCTCCCCCAGAACAGATCTGGTCTCAACCCCACCACCTCCTTCCTCTAACAAAGTGTGCTTTTGTTTGTATTCCCATCCTGGCCACCAGAATGTGTAATGGCTTTTCCTCTCTCCATCTCACAGTGTGTCAAACCGAACTCCAGTGCATCTGGTCCATGAGATCATTTTAGTGGATGACTTCAGTGATGACCGTGAGTATTGACAATTCCTTTCTATCGTATTTGGATCCAAAGCTTGGGAGTGGCATTCAGTACTGTACTTGTTCCTGGAAGGGGATCGGGAAAGTCTAAGCAGACTTGGCAAAGTTTCATCTGAATGCAAGAAGAGAATCAATGAATCTTTTAAAGTTCTTTTTGTGATCCTATAGACATGTGTCTTAAGTGTGTGCCTGACCAGATGTTTTATGGTAACTTGGTGTAGTGGGGAGAGCACTGAACTTGGAGTTGGGAAAATCTGGGTTTTAATCCTGTTTCAGATACTTAATATCTATGTGACCCTGGACAAGTCACTCTGAGCTTCAGTTTCCTCATTTGAAAAATGGGAATATTAATAACACTTACCTCATGGGGGTGTTGTGAGGTCATACAAAATAATATATGAAAAAATGCTTTGCAAATTTTAAAGCACTTTATAAATGTGAGCTATTACTACATATCTGAGCCTATTACTATAGTGAGTAATTACTATGTGAGTCTGAATGCCTGTTTGGTCATGCACTTGACGAGGTGTGCTTCCCTCCATCTGTAACATCCATTTCTGCTTCTGCCTGGACCATTGTAGCAGTCTCTTAATCGGTCTCCCTGGCTTTTATGTCTCTCCTTCTCCAGTCTAAGTCTGTGTCTTTTCCAATCAGTCCCACACAAAGTGGATAAAGTAATTTCCTAAAGCACAAGTCTGACACTATTGAACAAGCTCTCGTGGTTCCCTATTACCCATAGGAATAGAGATTCCTTTGTTTGCCATTTGAAATTTCTCACAACACAGCTGCAACTTGCAAATAAATATTATATATATATATATATATATGTATGTATGTATTTATGTCTATTTGTATGTATGTATATGTGTGTGTGTATTTCTTCTTGTTGTTCAGTCATTTCTGTTGTGTACGATTCTTCGTGGCCCCATTTTGGTTTTTATTGGCTAAGATACTGGAGTGATATGCCATTTCCTTTTCCAGTTCATTTTACAGGTGAGAAAACTGAGGCAAACAGGGTTAAGTGAATTGCCTAGGGTCACACAGCTAGGAGGTATCTGAAGACAGATTTTAATTCAGGAAGATGAATCTTCCCAACTCAAGGCCTAGCACTCTATCCACTGCACCAAAAAGATGCCTTATATAAATTAATATAAACAAATAAGCAAATGAATGAATGAATAGATGAATAAATAAATAAATGATTCTGTACTGACCTCCCTTCTCTGTAAAATGCACTTCTCCTCACTCTGGCCTCTTAGAGTTCCTAGTTTCCTTTACGGCTCAGCTCAAGTATCACCTTGAGCATGAAGCCTTTCCTGAACCTTCTAGAATTTAGTGCTCTCTCAAAACTACATTGTATATACTGTTGTATACTTATGTAAATGTTGTCTCCAATAGACCATAAGATCCTTGAGGGTGGAAATTGTTTCCTTTCTCTCTTCATACCTACAGTGCCTAGCTGAGTGCCCAGTATATAGTAGGCACTTAATAAATGCATATTGATTGGTTATAAAGAGCTACCCCATCCTTTAAAGACTTTAACCTAGAGCTCACTTGAGTGTGAGTAAATCTAGTTTCATTACTCTTACTTTGTGTGAAGACATCTATCTCCACCAAAGTTTGACCTAGAATGAAAGGGTTCCCCCACTTCTTAAATACCCAGTTTAGTATTCTTTCTACACCCTACACTCCTTCCTCACTCTCATATCAGGAGACCTGTCTAGGCCATGCCTCTGGGCAACGAAATTCCTTCCGTCATCTATCAGTCAACAAGCATTATTTACTTAAGAGTTTATCATTTGCCAGACACTGTGCTAAGCCCTATTGATACAAAAAGAGGCAAAAGACAACCCCTGACTTCAGGGAGCTTACAATCTAATGGGGGAGGGGAAGATAGCATGCAAACAAATATATACAGAGAAAGCTCTATACAGGATAAATAGGAAATAACTAACAGAGGGAAAACACTGGAATTAAGAGGGGTTAGGAAAGGCTTCCAGTAAAAGTTGGCATTTTAGCTGGGATATGAAGGAAGGCATGGAAGACAGAGGGGTAAAGGTGAGGAGGGTGAGCATTCCATGCATGTAATATGGCCAGACAAAATACTCAGAGCCAAGAGATAGAGTGTCTTGTCTATGGAACAGCCAGGAGGCCAGTGCCATTGGATCAAAGCGTATGAGACTCAAGGAATGCTTGTCCTCAGGGAGCTTACATTCTAAAGAGGCAGATATCATGGGAATAACTAGGTACATATGAGATATGCAAGGTCTTCTAAAATTCTTTGTGGAGTTTTAAGCTCTGACAACCTGCATCTGCACAGTTAAGACTGTTGGGTCACTCCTTGTGCAGAGATCAAGGTGCTCTCAGAAGGGAAGGCTCTAGCAGTTGTGGGGACCAGGAGAAGCCTCCTGCATTGGTGACCCTTGAACTGAGTTTTATAGGAAGCCAGTCATTCCAAGTGCAAAAGTGATCTCCAGTTGGTCTTGACCAAATGCACCCCACTATGACAAGAATCTTTTGGACTCCACGATCTGTAGAGAAAGAGGCTCTACAGCTTTCCTGTATAGCCAACCCGAGGCTTCACTGAACCCTTATAAATCTTGGTGAAAGTTGCCAGGCTATCCTAAGTCAAGCTACAGTACCAAAAATCCTTCCCACTTAAACTACATTTCATTAAGAATGTTGGGGTTTTCAAAGACTCCAGCTACTGGGATAGGAATTCAGTATTTGACAAAAACTGCTGGGAAAACTGGAAGATAGTATGGCAGAAATTAGGCATAGACCAACATCTTACACTTTATACTAAAATAAGGTCAAAATGGATACATGATTTAGACATAAGAGGTGATACCATAAGAAAATTAGGAGAGAAAGGATTAGTCTACCTTTCAGATCTTTGGAAAGTAAAACAATTTATGACCACAAGGGATAGAGAATATTATAAAATGCAAAATGGATGATTTTGATTATATTAAATTAAAAAGGTTTTGTACAAACAGAAGCAATGCATCCAAAATTAGAAGGGAGGCAGAAAGCTGGGAAACAATCTTTATGGCCAGTACTTCTGATAAAGGCCTCATTTCTTTTCTTTTCTTCTTCTTTTTTTTTTTTTTTTTTTGCGGGGCAATGGGGGTTAAGTGACTTGCCCAGGGTCACACAGCTAGTGAATGTCAAGTGTCTGAGGCCGGATTTGAACTCAGATACTCCTGAATCTAGGGCCGGTGCTTTATCCGCTGCGCCACCTAGCTGCCCCCTAAAGGCCTCATTTCTAAAATGTATAGGGAACTAAATCAAATTTATAAGAATCTAAGTCATTCCCCAATTGAGAAATGGTCAAAGGATATGAACAGGCAGTTTTCTGATGAAGAAACCAAAGCTATCCCCATATGAAAAAATGCTCTAAATCACTAATGATTAGAGAGATGCAAATTAAAACAACTCTGAGGTACCACCTGACACCTATTAGATTGGCTAAAATGACAAAAAAGGAAAATAATAAATGTTGGAGAAGCTGTGGAAAAATTAGAACACTAATGCATTGTTGGTGGGGCTGTGAACTGATCCAACCATTCTGGAGAGCAATTTGGAATTATGCCCAAAGGGCTGTGAAGCTGGGGCAGAAGCCGTTGACCCAGCAATACACTTATTGGGTTCTTTGTTCCCAAAGAGATCATGGGAGAGGGGAGAAGACCCACATGTACAAAGATATCTATACTGCTCGTTATGTGATAGCAAGGAATTGGAAGTGAGGGAATGCCCAGTCAAGTGGGGGAATGCTGACAAGTTGTGGGATAGGAATGTATTGGAATACTATTGTGCTATAGAAGGAAACGATGAGCAGGAGAGGTTCAGAGGAAACCTGGAGGGTCTTGCGTGAACTCATGATGAGTAGATGAGTAGAACCAACATTGTACACAGTATCATCAACATGTGTTCTGACCTACGGTGATGGACTATATCTTCTTACCAAGTGCAATGGTACAGAAGGGTTCCAGGGAACTCACAATGGAGGAAGGATCTCCACAATCCAGGGAAAAAAAAAAGAACTGTGGAGTATAGGATTCTAGCAATGAACCATACTATTTCTTTTGTGTTTGGGTGCTGTTTGTTTTTCTATTTTGAGTTTTTTCCTCATTGCTCTGACTTTTCTCTTATAACATGAATAGATGCAGAATGTTTAATATTTATTATATAGTATAACCTATAGTCAGATACCTGCTGTCTAGGAGAGGGGGGAGGGAGAAAAATCTGAAATTGGAAAGCTTGTATAAACAAAAGTTGAGAACTATCTTTACATGTAATGGGAAAAAAATAAATAAAATACTTTATTTAAAAAAAAAAGAATATTGGGGTTTTTTGTTTTGTTTTTGTTTTTTGTTTGTTTTATTTTGTTTTTGTTTTTGCTTTAAGGGGCAGCTAGGTGGCAAAGTAGATAGAGCACTGGCCCTAGAGTCAGGAGGATCTGAGTTCAAATCCAGTCTCAGACACTTGACACTTACTAGCTGTGTGACCTTGGGCAAGTTACTTAACCCCAATTGCCTCACCAAAAAAAAAGGAGGTTTTTAAACAATTCTCAGACTTGTCATTTCCTTGATGTAGGGAATTTCTAGCTAGGAAATTCACTATAATACAGATAAGCAGCTTTTCAATAATATTAGTCTTGGAGCACAGAGCACTGAAAGGTTAAGTGATTTATCCGGGGTCTCACAACCAGTGAGGCAGAACTTGAACCCAGGTCTTTCTGACTCTGCTTCCAGCTCTCTATCTCCTAAGATAGAATGGGGTATCCTGACCACTTTTCATAAGATGGTGATTAGGGTTCACCCTGCAGGCTGATCAGCTTCCTATTCTGCTTTCCTGCTATTCCAAGGCCAAGAGTGGGAAGTCATGAGAATTGAGCAGTTCAGGAAAATAGGAGGCCAGCTCAGGGGACTGGGCTTCCAGAAGGACCCTCCCCTGCCACCACCACCACCACCCCCCCCCCGCCCTCCCAGTACAAAGGTTGCCTCGGGAGTGCGGAGGCCATCATGCTCACTCATCGTCCCAATTTTGTCTTTTGCAAGCTGACGATTGCCAGCTGCTGAGCAAGCTACCCAAGGTGAAATGCTTACGGAATGAACAGCGAGAAGGTAAGAGCAAAACAGCTTCCTCAGGGGGACTCCCCGGGCCAAGGGGAAAGGGATGGGGGAGCAGGGAGCAGGGAGGTTGGCTGCTCTTTCACAGCCCTTAGCGATTACTAGAGGGACTGTGGACCAGTCCCAAGGGGGTCCTTGCATGGCCGTTTGTGCTCATTCTACAGGGCTGATCCGTTCTCGGATCCGGGGAGCAGACCTAGCCCAGGCCGGCATCCTGACTTTTCTTGACAGCCACTGTGAGGTAAACAAAGACTGGCTTCTGCCCCTCCTGCATAGGATCAAAGAGTGAGTATAGCCCAGGAGCTACTTCCACCTATTCTCTGAATGCTGGGCACTTTTCTTGAACCAGGTGGGGCCTAAGGAGGCTGTTTGGTACAAAGATGGTGTTTAGGCTTCTGAGTAAAGACAAGGTATGGTTACTGTGAAACTTTTTCAGTAAGGGGTGGGGCTGATCCACTGATGTGTTGATAAAAATGTTTAATACCTGGTTCTCCAAAAGAAAAAGTTGAATGCGAGAGCTACATTTTAAAAGCTTAATCAGCCTTATTAAAATTTTAACCAGGGCAGGGAGGTGGTGCAGTGGATAAAGCACCGGCCCTGGATTCAGGAGTATCTTGAGTTCAAAGCCAGCCTCAGACACCTGACACTTACTACCTGTGTGACCCTGGGCAAGTCACTTAACCCCCATTGCCCCACAAAAAAAAAAAATCATCCATCCCTTTCTTGAGCCTGGACTAGAGGTCAGCATAGCCTATGGGCCAAGTGCTAACCACTTCCGGCTTTTGTACAGCCCAATGGTTTTTACATTTTTAGATATGTTTTTTACATGTTTAAATGTAATATATAATATTTAAATTTAAACTTCTTATATTTTTAAATAAAGGGATGCGCAATACTAGGCAGCAAGACAGATTTGGTCCATTAGCTATGATATAAAACATGTAAATGCTCAGAAGGAAAATTTAACAACCAGCTCTCACAAACAGGTTCAAGCCATTTCCAGCACAGCTGTGGGTTGACCCTTCTTGCTGAATAGTTTAGCATTCTCTAGGGAAAACCCATCCTACTTCACCAGGGATAGAAAGCAGTTGATCTGGGGGACAGCTAGGTGGCGCAGTGGATAAAGTACCGGCCCTGGATTCAGGAGTACCTGAGTTCAAATCCGGCCTCAGACACTTGACACATACTAGCTGTGTGACCCTGGGCAAGTCACTTAACCCCCATTGCCCCACCAAAAAAAAATTTAAATTAAAATTAAAAAAAAAAAAAGAAAGAAAGCAGTTGATCTGGCCAGACCTGAGGATTGTAATGATTGGAATGACGCCACCTGCTGGAGACTTACTGTAGAAAAGCTGCACCATGAGGCGAATGTCTCTGAGGGCAAGACCTTGGGTCTTTTCTTTGGCGTCAGGAAGTGACGTTTGCTGGTGGGAGGTAGAAGGGGGAGCCGGGCGCTCTGACTCGCGCTCTTTTCCTGGGGGCGCTGGTGGAAAAGGGAGCTAGAAATGCACTCTCCCTTTAATAGATAGGAATCTAGGCCTTTTCTTCTCTATCAAATTCTTATTCTCCTTAATAAATGCTTAAAAGTCTAACTCTTGCTAGAGCTTATAATTTATTGGTGACCACTCATTAGATATTTTAGACAGTTTAGCTAGAATTTTAGCCTTTAACAGGATATAAACTAGTTTTTACCTGTGTTTTAGTGGAGAGAGGTCTTGGAGTCAGGTGAGTCTTGGGTTCAAATTGGAGCAAGTCCCTTATGTCTCTGAGCCTTAGTTTTCTCACTGGATGATAAAGCCTGAATTATTTTCCCTACAGGATTGCCAGGAGGGTCAAAAAGAAAATGAATGTAAAGTGCTTTCAAAACCTATTACTATTGATTTATTGATTTTGAGTCATTTCAGTTGTGTCCGACTCTTTGTGTTCCCATTTGGGGGTTATCTTGGCAAAGATCCTGGAGTGATTTGCCATTTCCTTCTCTAATTTATTTTACAGATGAGGAAACAGAGGCAAACAGAGTTAAGTGACTTGCCCAGGGTCACACACCTAGAAGTGTCTGAGGCCAGATTGGAACTCAGGAAGATGAGTCTTCCTGATTCCAAGCCCAGCACTCTATCCACTGTGCCACCCAGCTACCCACTAGTATTGATAAAACAGAAAAAAACCTACCACTGGCTCTGTGGAGAGAAGACTAGCATCAAGCCTTTCCTCTGATACTTACTACCTTGGTCAAATCATTTAAACTACCTGATCCTCAGTTTCCACATCTGGAAAAAGAGAGTTGGACCAAATAGCGCCCAGGTCCCTTTTAGCTCTAGACCTCTGATTCTATGATTATTATTTATCTCTTGTTCACCTCCACCACAGAGTAGTCTGCCACTGTCAGGCAGCATTGGGGGACAAGATGGACCAAATAGATGGCAGGAGACCTGGCCCATTAATTTTTTCATCCAATGAAAAACTCTTCATACCTCGATTTCCTCCTTTGAGAAAATATAGCAACAACAACAACAAAACAATAACAGACACTTAGAGTCATAAGTATGGTGATATCTCTAGCATGCACTCAGAAGCAGGACTCTGGAGTCTGAGTCCCTAACCCATCCAGTGGTTCAGTTCTCTCCCTCTGTCTTTTGTGGTGTGGCCAGAGTTGGGAGGGAGCACTTTGCCTCTCTATTATTTGACCCTCAGGGTCCCAAAAGGGAATAAATCAGTCAGTTAATAAGCATTTACCAAGCACCTTCTATGGCTCTGGGGATATAAAAAGAGGCAAAAGGCAGTCCCTGCCCTCCAGGAGCTTACAATCTCATGGTGAAAGGAAGGCATGCATTCTTCTCAGAAGAAAGGCTCAATGGTTATAAAAATATCAGGGATTCTGATTGCCATTGTTTTTGGTTTTTTGTTGGTTTTTTTTTTTTTTGGTGAGGCAACTAGGGGTAAGTGACTTGCCCAGGGTCACACAGCTAGTAAGTATCAAGTGTCTGAGGCCAGATTTGAACGTTTGAACTCAGGTCCTCTTGACTCCAGGGCTGATGCTCTATCCATTACGCCACCTAGCTGCCCCTGATTGCCATTGTTGATTCCCTGAACAGACCCTCAGAGGGAGTTAGTAAATGCATAGGTATGATAGGAGGCCTATGGACCTTTCTCCTGAGATTCATCTATTAGGCATCATCAAGCACCAAGAAGAATGAGTAGAGTTAGTAGCTATCCAGACACAGAAGGTTAAGTGAGCAGACCAAAAGAGCAAGCTACATACCATAGAGGATAGGAAGCTGAAGCATCAGAATCAGGTGGACCTGGGTTTGAGTCTTACCTTTGACTCATATTGGCTGGCAAGTCACTTATCCATCCACGTGCCCAGGGCCATTGTCTTAAACCTGTAAGTGGAAGAAGCATTACACATCTGCAGGGGCAGAGGTTCCCTATAGCAATGAAGTCACAAACAAGACCACAAAAGGTGGGGGACCAATGAACAAGCTAAGGAACAGAGACCAAGGGATTGTAGTAATGTGTCAAATCAAGGTAGAAAGAGAGAAGCCTGTTCAGAAGCAGTGAGCGACCTCACTGCTAGAAGGGAATTTCCCAGCCTGCTCTGGGGTGGTAACCTGGCTCTGGTGTCAGGGGTGTCTATATGGATGGCATTACATCTGGCCCCTCTGCGGATAGAGACACATTCCCCCTGCAGTGACTGAGCCGAACACAGCCAACGATTTGTTCTCATTGAATAATTTTAAATTTTAATTATCAAACACAGTATGAGCGCTTACAGAAGAATCAATGTTAATCAGATGACATGAATGTAGACTCCTAGAATACAAAGTGATGAGGTTGGGAGCTGTTCTCTCACGGGGAACTTTCCTTTCCAGCTGAAGCCTTTGAAGGGGCTCTGCTTCGCCTCCAACTTCTATTAGTCTAGAGATTCCTCAATCATATCCAAGAGATCGCTCTATATCAGCCTTGGTGTCTGGGACTAGCAATAGATCCTGGAGGGGTCCTGCTGCTGAAACCAGTAAAGAGATGACAGTGTTGGAGAATATTAGTCCTGATAATGAGAGTGAGTGGTTTGACATAGAGAAACCAGATCTACAAAGAACCTGGTGTTAACCAGGCATACTTTACTCAGGCTGGATCAATACAAGAAAAAACACTAGGGGGAGCTTCACTAGGGCCAGGCCAGGATGGATGGTAATATTAAATAAAACACTTTGTGTGTCACTAATAGATATTTCACTAGGAGGTATCCCTATGTATATGAGCATACTAATATTATGGGGATGATGGGCATCATTAATAGTATGATTTAGGGATATTTTGCTGTGATGAACAAGTCATTCAAGGGCTATAAATGAGAAAATAGCTGCACCCTAAGTCTGACATTCAAGGTCTTTCACAGTCTGCATAGGCAGGGTGATATAAATGAAGGACCACTGGACTAGGAAAGAGTTACCATTCTATTGATCTCTTTATAAATATCTACTTATTTATAAAATAAATAGTTTGTTTATAAATCGATTAATCTACTGGTTTATAAAAATGGAATAAGACGGTATTTTAGATTCTTTCCAGCTTTGTAAGTCTGTGTCTATCGCTGGCTGCTACATCCCACTTTCACCTTACTTTTTTTTTAAAAGAAAGGTCAAAGGAATTAATACTAATTAACCAACTAGAGAAATGAATGGGTAAAGATTGAGTAGAATCAGTATTTGTTGTGGGAGATGGAGACAAATTTTTCCCTATCTGGACTGATCATGCAGAGAGACAGAGAGAGAGAGAGAGAGAGAGAGAGAGAGAGAGAGAGAGAGAGAGAGAGAGAGAGAGAGGAAGGGAGGGAAGAAAAGAAAGAAACAAAGAAACAAAGTGAAAAGGATCTGGACCTTAGGGCGCATGTTTAGTTTTGAGAATGAACTTTTGCTGAGCTCAGATCAGATTCACTTATTAAAGAAGATCCTATAAAAGGCCTTTTTATGAGCCTCTCTGAAGACAGTTAAATACTAAATTTAGGGTTGGAAGGAACCTTAGAGATAACTGAGTCCAGCCCCTTTGTTTTAAAGATGAAGAAGCTAAGACCTAGAGAGGTGAGATGACTCAAACCCCTCACGTCCTCCTGACATCAGGACCAATGTTCTAACTAATGCACCACATTACCTCTCAATAAACCAGCCTTTGAGGCTTTGCTGTCCACTTAAAAATAAAGTAACAGCTCTATAATGCAAGAGGATGCATTTCAACTGTATACATTTGTTAGAAACTATTGGAAGTAATAACAATATAAGATAAAAAATCTAGGGAGCAGCTAGGTGGTGCAGTAGAGAAGTGCCCTGGAGTCTAGAAGAACTGAGTTCAAAATACTTACAAGTTCAGATACTTATAAGCTATGTGTATAGTCACTTAACCCCTATTTGTCTTAGTTCCTTATCAGTAAAATGGGGAGAAATTGGAGAAGGAAATGACAAACTACTCCATTTGATTTGCCAAGAAAACCCAATAGACAAAGTTCATGGCGTTGTGTTGGACACAATTGAACAATAATAACAAACTCCTTACCTTCTCACCATGTCTAATTAAATTTATCACTTTGAAAGCAAGCATGATTTCTTTCTTAATTTCTTCTTCCCTCCCTCCCCCCACTCTTTTCTTCTTTTATTTCCTTCCTTCCTTCCTTCCTTCCTTCCTTCCTTCCTTCCTTCCTTCCTTCCTTCCTTCCTTCCTTCCTTCCTTCCTCCCTTCCTCCCTTCCTCCCTTCCTCCCTTCCTCCCTTCCTCCCTTCCTCCCTTCCTCCCTTCCTTCCTTCCTTCCTTCCTTCCTTCCTTCCTTCCTTCGTTTTGCGGGGACCAATTTTTAATTGGGGAGTGCTAGCTAAGCGGCTCGCCACAATATTGGGGCAAGGAAGGAGACCAGCAGCCTCCCTCAAAACAGAACAAGATTTATTTTAACAAGAACGGACTTAAAAAACAACAACACACAAACAGGATCAGTAGGATCAAGGGAAAAGAAATAAAATAGGGAAAGGGAAATTATAATACCTGAAAAAATACCACTGCCCAGGAATCAGCTGAAAATACACAGTAGAATGCCTGTCGCTTTCCAGCTTCTACCTAGAATGCCCAATTCTCCTCCCCCAAACCTAGAAACACCCCACACAACCCCAGCCAATGGGATGGCCACTCTGACAGTCACATGACTGCCTTCACTAGGCTTCCAATCATTATAATTTTGCCAGGCCCATGTAGGCATCAGCAAGTGGTGATTATGTGAGGTGCCAGAGCCCTGACAACGGCTACAACCAGTGCGTGGAGCCCCAGACCAGTGTGCACAGAAGCATAAAAACCTCAAATAACAATTAATTCTTTACACTTTCTTTCTTTCTTTCTTGAGTAGTTTGCTCTTTTTCTTTTCCAGCTCATTTTACTGAGGAAACTGAGGTAAATGGGGTTGTGATGTTCCCAGGGTCACATAGCTAGTAAGTGTCTTTGGTCAGATTTGAACTCAGGTCTTCCTGACTCCAGGCCTGGAGCTATATCCACTGCTCCATCTAGCTGCCCATACCTGATCTTGTATATGATATTTTTTTTAGCTTTTTTTCTTTTTAATTTTTTAATTAATTTTTATTTTTCCCAATTACATGTAAAGATATTTTTTGAGTTCCAAATTTTTCTCCCACCCTCCCTTCCCTCCCTGTCCTGTGGCCAGTAAACAATTTGACATAGGTTATTTAATCACATTAAACATTTCCACATTATTCATGTTGTAAGAACAAAAAAGAACAATAACAAAAAAGCAACAACAAAAGTAAACATAGTATGCTTCAATCTGAATTCAGACTGCATAGGTCTTTTTCTGAATGTGGGAGAGCATTTTCCACCATAAGTCTTTTGTCATTGTCTTGCATCATTGTATTGCTGAGAAGAGTTCTTATCACAGTTGATCATCACACAATGTTGTTGATACTGTGTACAATGTTCTCTTGGTTCTGCTCATTTCACTCAGCATCAATTCATGTAAGTCTTTCCAGGTTTTTCTGAAATCCATCTGCTTATTATTTCTTTCAGTGCAGTAATATTCCATTGCCTTCAAATACCACAACTTGTTCAGCCATTCCTCAATTGTTGGGCATTCCCTCAATTTCCAATTCTTTGCTACCACATAAAAGAGCAGCTATAAATATTTTTGTATATGTGGGTCCTTTTCCCTTTTTTATTATCTTTTTAGTATACAGACCTAGTAGTGATATTGCTGGGTCAAAGGGAATGCTCAGTTTTAAAGCTTTTTGGGCATGGTTGCGAATTGCTCTCCAGAATGGTTAAATCAGTTTACAATTCCACCAATAGTGCATTAGTAAATGATAATTAAAAATTGAGAATTGTAATTGTAATATGGGGTTTTCAAAAGCTAAGTAAGATGACCAGCCTAAGCTATCAAAAGCTATTCCCAGATTGGTGATATAAGCATTGAGAAATTCCCTTGTTTCCCCACCTTTCCCCTTCAAATGCATGCTATTTCTTGAAACAAGCATCAACTTTTATAACATTACTTCCTTTTTCCTCCTCATTTTCCTCTTTTAAAAAATTTGAAAAAAATTAAATTTTATTTTTTAAAAATTTCATTTATCTATCTATTCATTCATTCACTTATTTATTTTGGGAGGGGCACAGTTTGGAGAAGGGAGCGATTGTTAGCCTTTGGTGACATCATGAAGGCCATGATTCTTGAGATGGGCCTTGAAAGATTTAGGATATTGGTAGTTGAAAAGAGAAGGGACATTCTAGGTAGCAGAAACAGGATGGACCAAGACAGAGAGGCAAGAAATTAACACACATGTTTGGGATCAACAAATAGTCCAGTTTTTCCATAGCTTATGGGAATATATAAACTGGGAAGGTAAGGGCTAGAACTTTGAATTATTAGATATAAAGAGCTCCTAATGAAGAAACTCCCTTCATAAATCTAAACTGGCACCTTCTTTGCATATAAGAGAGTTGCCTGGAATACTCACAGGTTAAGTGACTTGTCCAGGGTCACACATCCAAAAGGTGTCAAAGACAGGACTTCATGACAGGTCTCTCTGACTATGAGGCCAGATTTCTCTCCACTCTGACACACCATTGATATGTTTCTATAAGGGGGTCACATGAAAAAATCCTGGAAAGACATGTTGGAGCTAAAGCAGAAGGCCTTGTCTTTCAGACTGAGTTTTGACTGAATTTAGATGGCAACATTGAGGGATTTTTTGAGCCAATTGGTGATTGATTTGGAGTCAGAGGAAATGGATTTACTTCATGGTTCTTCTCATTTTTTCCTCTGTTCCTCTGAGGAAAAATCATATAAATCTCTCTAGACTTTAGTTTTCTTACCTACAAAATGAGAAGGTGGGAACATCATATGATCCTATGATTGGCATTGTTACTAGACTCTAAGGGACAACTTAGCCTGTTGGCTGTACATAGTGTGTCTATGTATATGTGCACCTACATTTATGGAGGTAGCCCTGAACATGTCCCCCAATTCAGCAATGACAACAGTGAGACGATGGATGAGCTATATTTGCAAACACCCTTGAGAGAAAGGAGCATCACATCAAAAATGAGTGTTTCTTTTCATTCAGCCCATTCTGGATTTCAAAGTCACTTACTAACTAGATTCTGCCAGAATGAATGACAAGTGAGAACCTAAGGACTAAATTAAGTGTTTGGTCTTAAAATTAGGGGTTCCGTGACTCTGTATCTTAAAGCAAGAAGACAGCTTAATTTGGGGAAAGATTGATTGGTCCAATAAAATGACTTTGAGCAGAGGGAAAAGGTCCCTTTCTGTGAGATGAAAAGTGACCCAGAGGCATAAAGCACTCCGTTGGTGATTAATTTGGGGTATTCTGGGCTTTGCTAGTTCTCTTTGTTTCAACTCATCTTTCATTCAGTGACCAAACATTTATTCATCACCTACTAAGTGCTAAGTATTGTGCTAGGTGCTGGGGATACACATACAAAAACCATTAGGAGACACCGGGTACACATATAAGTAAATACAAAACCTATACAAACAAAATGCAGAGTCATTTCCTGGGATATGAAATTTATTAGGAACTAGGGGATCAAGCTAGGTTTCTTATAAGAGGTGGAACTTGAGTTGAGCTTTGAAGGAAGCTGGGAATTCTCTAAGGCTAAGGTGCAGAAGAGGGACATTCCAGGTATGAGGAGAAGGGAAGGATCCTGTACTGAGATGGGAGATGGAATGTCAGACAAGGCAGAGCAATTAAGTCAGTTGGACAAAAAGGTAGAGTTCGTGAAGGGTAGTAATGACCATTAATCCTAGAAAATTAGGCTGGAGTTAAATTGTGAAGGGCTTTAAATGCCAAACAGAAACAGAAGAGTTTCTATTTTGTCCTAGAGAAAAAAAAATGAGCTTCTTGACTAGGATAGTGACATGGTCAGAGCCATACATATATTTTATTAATAAATAAATAAATAATTTTGAAAACATTGATTCCCTCTCCTTACCACTGTCCTTGCAACTAACAATAAAGAAAAGAAAAGAAAAAGAAAAAACATCATAATGTTAAGGGTTAAAATTCTAGCTAAACTGTCTAAAATATCTAATGAGTGGTTGCCAATCAATTACAAGCTTTAGCAAGAGTTAGACTTTTAAGCATTTATTAAGGAGAATAAGAATTTGGTAAAGAGAGAGAGAAAGGCCTAGATTCCTATCTATTAAAAGGAGAGCACATTTCTAGCTCCCTTCTACCCCAGCGTCCTCAGGAAAGAGCGCAGAGACTCAGCGCCAGTCTCTTCCTTCCTCCTCCACTAGCCCGCCTCAGGAAGTGATGCCAAAGATAAGACTCCTGGTCTTTGCCCTGCAAAGACCTTCGCTCATGGGTGAAACTCTTCTACAGTAAGTCTCCAGCAGGTGGCGTCATTCCATCGTTACAGTCCCCCCCTGTTGTCCTCAAGAAACAAAATGTTTCCTTGACGGAACAGTAAAAAGAATATAATAACTATGCTAACTAATAATATGTGAACAAAAAATATAGAAAGAGGAAGAGAGGAAATGTTTGTCCAGAGGGGTGATTTTTTTTTTGTCCTCATGAACCGACGCTTAGACATTAGTCTTGCAAAGGGAGGGCCTCTGCAGAGAATACATGTTACAGATGTTGTATATTATAACAGAAAGAGAAAAAAAACCAACAAAAAGAACAAATCAAAACTGTTCATTTAAAGTTCCTGAAAGTCTTTTCTCAGATGTCCTCTAGGTGTAATCGTGGAATGGAAGTCTTTTTCAGGGGTTGATTGTGTGGAAGCTGGTAATCAGCCAGGAAAACTTTCTACAAATTGAGCTTAACACTACTTTAAAAATAGCTTTTTCAATAATCAATTCAAAAACATGAAAGTTCTCAAAAACATGTCTAAGGGAATTCAGAATCTAGTTGTTACCATGAAACATATAATAAAACAAAAATTGAACCATTCTTTAAAATTAAAATACTTACTATAGTCCCCCCCTTATGGAGGTAATTGAGAAGACAATAGCTGCAATATTAATTAATAAAAATAATTTTTATCTTTGTTTTATCACTTTTTGCATCATTTGCCTAATTATCCTCATGCCATTATGAGAAATTTAAAATCTAATATAATTAGTAACAGATGTCAAGGCCAAATTCAACACTGTTATTTATCATGACACCTGAGATAATTATGGGGGTTACCATAAAAGAACAGAGAAATGATGGGATATGAGCATTCCCACACTTGAGCAATATGTACTCTCCATGCAGTATGCCAGGCTTAAAATAGGTGGATGGAATACATGTCCATGCCACCGAACATATTGGAGGAAACTGAGTCAGACTTAATCAGATGCATGGGATTGAGATGTCCATGGCATCAGGCATATAGGAGGGAGCATAGAAGCCAGGTGTAGAAGTGAGATGGGTGGGATCAATACTTCCAGCCATCTGTACAATATTGTGGGGAAAAATAAAATAAAATATTAAACCAAGAGAATCCAACCTCAACATTAGTCAAAAGCTGTTCCCTCGGCCATACCTTGACTTCATGCATGTCTCCCCTCATGTGACAGTTCAGTGTCTGCTCTCAGATGTATTCCTCTTGTGACTGGATGGCAATCTTGCCAACTGGCATCTGATAACTCAGAATAAAGTTCAATTAATGTCTTAAATGATAAGTTCCCATATCCAAGTCTCATATGGCATTTAAAAATTGAGGATAATAAATGATTGCAAAAAAATGTGATACATCTTGACACAGAATATAATATATATAATATTATATATATAAATATATATATAATATATATAAAATAATATATATATAATATGCAACAATTTCAAATAATACCCCCTTATTTTTTAAAACTTAGTATACAATACTTTTTTGAAAAATCTGAACATATTTAACTACAAGTTAAAAGCACAATACACATCTCAAAGACAACTTTTACAAATGTTCCCCTCTTTTTTTTTTTTTTTGGAATATGCTTATCAAAAATAATACTTCTAGAATCAATTATACTTGCCATGGCAAACAATTTGCCAGGGAAATGCATATAAAGAGTTTGATCAAATAATCAGTTGAGAAAAAATAGCAAAAACAAATAACTCAGAATATGGGAGCACAATACTCCTAGAATTAACATTGTATTATGAAATCAAAACCATGTTTCAAAATTAGATAGATGAATGAATAGAAGAAAATACACGTGGAATAATAAAAGACAATGAAATTCAAACTAGGGAAATCTAAATGAATATGAACTTAATATTAATAAGAGTATTACAAAATATAAACTTGATCGCATGACTATAAAAAGCTTTTACAAATATTCTCCTTGTTTTAGAAACTAAGTATAAGACACAATCTCAAAAGCATTAAAATCTCTATGAAAATAAACCTATACCATTAATTCCAAAATGTATATGTAATAGCATAGAAATCCTATGTAACCTCTGAACTGACATTAATAATCTGAGTGAATTCAGAACACTCTTGATTCCGATATCTAAAATCCCCAATACTCATATCAATACCTTGCTTCTTACTTCTACATTTCTGTACAATATATACCCTTCCATGCGCAAAAGAAGCAGAGTCTTGACTATGTTGATGATTGTCATTCTTATTCATCTAAGTTTTTCTTCTTTACCCCTCTATATTGTCTGTCGGGCTTTTCAACCATACAAATGCTTTATAAGATTACTAATTAAAGACAAAAGCAGGTTAGCAAAATTAGAACAAAAAGAGCATATCTGGAATTTAAAGAGTTTTCTAAGATTGTCTCAAAAGCACAGCCAGGCCGGGGAGGGGCTGAGCCTGAAGCTGCAAATGCAGGTAGAAAAGTTGAGCATGCGCATCAGATCTCTGGACTTCCAGGCAGGGGAAGCTATGGGGGCTTGGCATAGGAGGAGTAAGAGGGGTGGGGTCTGGAGAGGAGTGGGAGGGACCCAGAGCAATTGAATCAGACTTGATTTTGAACTCAGGCCCTGGATTCCTCTTCCCCCACTTTGCTCCAGGTGCTAGGGGATTAAAAGCTTCTAGAGGGTGGGTCATTGCTCAGGCATGCAAAATTAAAGCAACAATACTGTTAGAACTGGGAAAAGCTGTGGGAATCTCTTCAGTTTCTCTGAAAAAGCATGGTTGGGAGAGGGAGAGATATTTCCTTGTGGTGAGTAAGGTTGCTGGCTCTTATTAACCAAAAAAGAAAAAGAAAAATAGGAAAAATCCACCAAAACAAAGCATTAACATGATCTTATCTCTCCATTTGTCTGGTTAAACAGACTAAAATCAAAAATAGGGTAATTAGGGAGTTTAAAAGGTCCATTTGAAAAAATTTAAAGGGAAAACACAGCCAGGTAAGCCAGTACTTAGCAGTTAAAGGTGAGAGGGTAGAGAAATTCTTACCCAACCAGAAGGATCAGAGAAGGACGTGAGTTTAGCTTTCTCTTCGTGTTCAGCCATCTGTTAAGGGTTAAAATTCTAGCTAAACTGTCTAAATATCTAATGAGTGGTCGCCAATCAATTACAAGCTTTAGCAAGAGTTAGACTTTTAAGCATTTATTAAGGAGAAATAAGAAATTTGGTAAAGAAGAGAGGAAAGGCCTAGATTCTATCTATTAAAGGGAGAGCACATTTCTAGCTCCCTTCTCCGCATCGTCCTCAGGAAAGAGCGCGAGACCTCAGCGGCCAGTCTCTTCCTTCCTCCTCCCACTAGGGCCCGCGGCAGGAAGTGATGCCAAGAAAAGACTCCTGGTCTTGCCCTCAAAAGACCTTCGCTTTCATGGTGAAACTCTTCTACAGTAAGTCTCCAGCAGGGTGGCGTCATTCAATCGTTACAATAACAAGTTGCATAGTTCAGAGAAACAATTTCCCATGTTGGCCATGTCTAAACTATATGGGTCACTTTTTGCATTTTATGTCCATCACCTCTCTGCAGGAGGTCAAGAGCATGTTCCATCATCACTCCTCTAACTTAACATTGCATTGATCAGAGCTACAAAGTCTTTCAAGATTGCTTCTCTTCATGACGTTATTGCAACAGTGGGGAATTTTTCTCTGAGTTACTGCTATTTCTCTCTGCATCAGTTAAAAGAAGTCTTCCAGATAGTCTCTAAAACTGTCCTGTTTCATCATTTCTTATGGGATTAAGACCAGTTGTCACATTCATCGTGCACCCTTTGTTCAGCCCTTCCTCTTAAACAACTTCTAGTTTCTAGTTTGGAGCTATTAAGAAAAAAATGCTGCTTATTTTTGTATTTATAGGTTCTTTTCCTTTTCCTTTCCTAGAACTAGAGGGTAGACCTCTTTATGTCTCCCTCGCTGTCCTTGATGCAGTGTAGATTGATATGCAGAAAACTAATTCATCACCAATGTGCAACAAGCTATATAGTAATCAAGCAGATGCTTTTCTGCATCCCTAAAAGTCAGCACAAAAAACAAGGCAACACAAAGACAGAAACACCAGGGAGAGAAGCACCGCTTTTCATATATTCCTTTTTTTTCATCCTAGGCCTACACAGCTTTCCAAGACTTAGAGAACCTAGCCTCCATCCTGTCTCTGCATTTACTCATGAGTTACTTTGGAGAGTCCCTTAAACCTTCTGTGTCTCATTTTCTTCATCTGTAAAATAAGATTGCATAATGACCTCCCACGAAATCTTCTAGTTCAAATCTCTGGATCTATGAGCTCCTAGAAACATAGAACTGGGCAGTATCTGAGCTGTGGAATATTCCACTTAATTTTATTTCTGGGGAAAGACTCCTGTATTGATACTGATAATCTTGGGAGAAGACAGACAGGTGTCCATGGAAGCTACAGGAGTCATACAGTTAATGGCAGAGCTGAGATTCAAATTCAGATTCAAATAAACAAGCAATTTTCAGATGAAGAAATTAAAGCTATGTGTAGTCATATTTTAAAATGCCCTAAATCACTATTGATTATAGAAATGCAAATTAAAACAACTCTGAGATATCACCTTATACCTATCAGATTGGCTAATATGGAAAATGATAAATGTTGAAGAAGATGTGGGAAAATAGGAACACTAATGTATTGTTGGTAGAATTGTGATCCAACCATTCTGGAGAACAATTTGGAATTATGCCCAAAGGGCAATCAAACTGTGGATACTCTTCAATCCAGCAGTACTACTACTAGGTCTGTATTCCAAAGAGATCATTAAAAAGAGGAAAAGACTCACATATAAAAAAATATTATAACAGCTCTTTTTGTAGTGGCAAAGAATTGGAAATTGAAGCTAAGGCCCATCAATTGGAGAAATGGCTGAACAAGTTGTGGTTTATGAATGTAATGGAATACTATTGTGCTATAAGAAATGATGAACAAGCAGATTTCAGAAAAACCTGGAAAGACTTAAGTGGACCGATGCTGAGTGAACTGAGCATAATCAGAAGAACATTGTACATAGCAACAGCAACATGATTGACTTAGTCCTTCTCAGAAACACAATGATCCAAGACAATTCCAAAAGAGCATGATGGATAATTCTTTCCACATCTAGAGAAAGAACTATAGAGTTTTTTTGCTTTTCCCTTTTGTTATGTTTCATCTTTCACAACACAACTAAATGTGGAAATATGTTTATATGGTTGTGCATGATAACCTATATCAGATTTATTGTTTTCTTGGGGAGATAGGATGAAAAAGGAAGGAGGGAAAAATTTGAAACTCAAAATCTTATAAAAAATTAATGTTGGAAACTATCTTTACATGATATTGGAAAAATAACATACTATTTAACAAAAACAAACTAAAACCTCAGATCCCCCGAGTTTTCCCTCTCTTCCTTCTTTTTCCTTCCCTTCTCTACCCTGCTTAGTTCCTTCCTGATTCCCCCAAACCATTTACCACTATTAAAAGGTGGCTGCCCTAGCTACTGGGAGTGTTACCTGAAAACTGCATAAATTCTTTGTTTTGTGCAGTTTATGAAGCAACCATTAAATATGCCTTGCCCAATATCATTGTGAGAATCTGCTCACCCCTCATTGGATGTCAGGATCCCAAGACTCTACAACAAGTGTTTCTCAAGAGATGGGGAAAGAGTAATTTCTGGTGATGACAGAGTTTTCAGTGATCTGGTGACATAGGGAAGGGAAGTGAATAAACATTATATCTTGTTTTGTGATGTTTGGGGAATGATCAATGAAAATAGGCTTTTAAAAAGGATATACAGAAGATGAAAAGGAAGGCAGGTAGTGGAGAATGGATACAATGGTATGGTGTAGAACTGGAGTACCTAAGCTCAGAAACAAACAAACAAAAAAGCTATTGGGGGGTTGGGGTTTTTTAAAGAATTTATTGGGGGAAACAAGAGAGAACCAATAGTACCCTGCTGAGAGCAGATAGGATAATGAAAAGACATTGGAAGATTGTAGACTTAGGCTCAAAAGGGACCTTAGATTATCATTCATGTAGGACCCCCTTCATTTTAGAAATAAGTGAAATAAGGCCCATAGAGATAGTAAGTGATTCTTCTAAGATTATACCAGAAGTAGCATGCAACCCAGTTTTTCCTATTCCAAGGTTCCACTTTTTCCAGTTTACCACATTGCTTTGTAGGGAAGAAATAGCAGAGCTGCTCAATTCTACTTTCTTTCTGTTTTCTCAAGAAGGATAATGATCTTTGGACTCTAAGGGACAGAACAAAAATAGCTAATAGGCAACCGATACTCATATTAAATAAGAAGGCAGGAAGAAAGCACCCAGGTTCCATTAAACTCACCATATGAGTTCAATTCACCAGACCCAGATGAATTACTTCCTATAGTACTAAATGACTTGCATAGATGAGTCCTAATCATATCTAGAATCTCTGCAAGGTCTAGACAATGAGGAGATGTCATGTGGGATTGAGCATGGCCTACATTGACCCAGTCATGAAGTAGAAGTGAAAAGAAGCCTTCAAGCTAAGGGGCCAATGACTTTGCTTCATCCTAAATACTAGAGCTTTCTTAAAGGGATGGTTATTGATTATGTAGAAAAGGAAGCAGTGATCAGAGAGCTTTATTGGGAACGTGTTTGTGCTGGATTAACTTAATTTCCCTTTGTTGACAGTTGTAGACTGGTAGATTCCAGATTGCCTGTGATGTAGAACACTTAGGATCATAAGAGCATATGAGGTCAATCTAACCCTATCATTTCCTAATGAAGGGATTGAGACCCAGTTTAAGTGATTTTACCAAGGGTCATATAAAGAGTAAAGCATCTTTGGTGGGATTTGAGCCTCAGTCTTTCCTGACTCTGGGACCATCATTTTGCATTTCACCACAGTGCCTCTAGAGTTTAGATGTAGTTGTCTAAATACATTCATTTGACACCATGTCTCATGCTCTCCCCTTGAAATACATATTTTTGCAATGGTGTTACTACTTTGCATTTACTATCTATATACATCTCATGTTCCTCCCAGTGCAGTGTAAATTCCTTGAAAGAAGGAACTGTTTCACTATTGTCTTTCTCTAGAGCCTTACTCAGTGCCTTGAAATAGAAAGTGTTTAATAAAGTTTGTGATTTGAGTTGTGAAAGAAAATGGAGAAATTTGAGTGAGACAGTAGTATACACATTATAGGTAGGTGCAGAATTGTTCGAATGTGCAGTCAGAAAGTTTATCAAGGAGCCAGCAGTTTATTCATAATTTGTTAATGGCTTGATAGCAATTTCAAAAGAGGTCATTAGTGGAATATCCTGTGGATCTGTGAATGGTTCTGTGCTATTTAACACTTTTTTATCAGTGACTTGGACAAAGGCAAGGTGGTACAATGGGAAGAGACTGGACCTGTGTTCAAATACTGCCTTTGGTGCTTACTACCTGGATGACAGTGGCAAGTCATTTAAGCCCCCTGGGCCTCAGATTTCCTCATCTTTAATAAGAAGGGGCTTCACAAGAAGACCCCTAAGATCTTTTCCAGCTCAAATTCTACAATCCTAAAGTCCTGATGTTTTGTCTATGAAATTTTAAGGTGACAAAGCCTTCCAGAGATAGCTAAAAATACTGGATGACACTCTTGATTGATTCAAAAAAAAAATCTTGACAAGATGGAACATTAGGCCTGAAGCTAATGAGTCAAAATTCAGTGGGGATAAATGTTCAAGCCATACACTGAGGTTCAAAAAAAAACAGCTTCTCACATAGAAGTTGGGGAACCATGGTTATTTAGCACTTACTCTGAAAAGATCTGAGCTTTAATGGATTGATACCGTTAGCATATGATGACAGCCCAAAAAGCGAACAAATTTTAGGTTAGACTAAGAAGGAATCATCTTATTGTACTCTGTCCTGGTCAAACCATAGCTCAAATATTATGTTCTGTTCTTGGTGCCTACATTCTGGGGAAACATAGCAAACCTAAGAGTATACAAAGAACAACAGAAGTTGTGAAGGATCTAACTGTGCCATGAGGATCATTTATCCTGAAAAAAGGATGAAAATGGGAAATGAAGCTTTTGTCAAATATAGAAGGGTTGTGATATAGAAAAGGGGTTGTATTTGTTCTATTTGGTTCCAATTACAGGTGTAACCAAAGGATAACTTTATAATGTTTTACTTTATCAAGCTTAAAGATGGACTGCTTTAGGAGGCATTGGATTTCTTTAAGAAAAGGCTGAGTATATATATATATATATGTATATGTATATATATGTATATATATGTGTGTATGTATGTATATACACACACGCACATATACACACATACACATACATGTATACACATATACACACATACATTTACATGTATACACATATACACATACATGCATATACACATACATATATATGTATACACATACATGCATATACACATACACATGTATACACGCATACACGTGTATGTATATGTGTGTATGTGTAACGATTGGAATAACGCCACCTGCTGGAGACTTACTGTAGAAGAGTTCTGCCCATGAAGCGAAGGTCTTTGAGGGCAAGACCAGGAGTCTTTTCTTTGCGTCAGGAAGTGACAGCCCTTAACATATGTATGTATGTATGTGTGTGTGTGTGTGTATATATATAAAAGCTGGCCTCTGAGGCCAGCTCTGATGTGAGTATCTATAATTGTCTGATCTTACTGATAGCTCAGCTTATAACAGAGCTTAGTATATAGTTGTTGTTGTTGTTGTTGTTTTCCAGGAATATACAAACCACATGGAAAACTACAGAGAAATGCCCTGAGATACCTTATCCCTAAGCTACACTATTCCACCAAGGAGGTCTAACTTGGTTCTCTTCATTCTAATCTAGTTAGCTCTAAAATCACCATACTAAGGGACATTCTGTAATAGACATCAGTCCAGTGATTCTGCTTTTATGTGCTATCTTCAAGTAGCCTCAAATTGGGAGAGAAACAGGTGCCTTCAATAGTACTGTTGGCAGCAGCGATTGTCTTACTGATGCCACAGCTCCATTGACTTACCTCCCTGATTATGTTAACATAAAGTGATTCAGGCATAAAAGCAATATAGAGGTATGTGTGTTATTTTTCAGGATCCTACACGGGTGGTGTGTCAGTAATTGACATCATTAACCGGACACTTTTGCCTACGTGTCTTCTTCCCCGGACATGAGAGGTGGTAAGTGGGGCTGGCTTCTTTTCCCCAATAGGAATTTCTTGTTGCCAAATGATTGACTGTGGGAAAATAGAGTAAGTTCTTTCCTGTCAATATCATGACTTGGATGCCCAGCCCTGATTCCGGATTACCTGTAAGATAACCCATTGCCCTTTCTGCCCCTTCACCTTGAAATCATAAAGGCATGGGTGAAGTTTTGGGAACCCCAATATAACCTAAACAAGGAGAAGATGGGCTGAAGCAAGGGTTCCCTGATAACTAGTATCCTGAGTTCAGTTCCCAAGAACCTCTGGCCCCAATACTACTCTCTCAGTAATTATCCAAGACCTATGCTAGGGGAATGGATAAGGGGTTTTCTTTAAGAAAGGGAGCCCTGTAATCCATTCCAAATATCCCTTTAATATAATTTAATTCAGGATTGGGGGATCAGGAGTTCCTGGTAACTCTACTCACAGAAAATGAGAAAAATCCCCCCAGCTACAGGAATCTCAGTTGTGTTCATTTTAACAAACCATTATATGACTCATGTATGTATGTGACTCATTATTTTGACCCCTTTCATTTCAACTTGTTCAAGGACCCTGTCCCTAGCTATTTCTCGATGTCTGGCTCTTTGTTTCATGGAACCAACCAAGCTTCAAAGAGGGCATGGCTAGTAGGGGAGAATGTGAACTAGGAATAGTATGGCTCTAAAAGTCAAATGTTTTTCCCATTGCATAGTCAAGTGAATGCTTCCTTACCAAACTCGACAGGTATTATTGGATTTTACTTAAACACCTCCAAAAGGACATGCATAAAGTCAATGGGGGGGTAGTATATTTGTTTCTTATATATCTCAAGGTTTAAGGGAGATGTGTGTGTAATGTATATATGTATTTGTATGTATATATATATATACACATATATAAACATCTATGCTTGTATTTGTATATACACATATATATTATTTTTTGCTATGGCTTAGGGTTTGATTGGACACTCCATTTCAAGTGGGAGGAGCTTTCCCTTAGGGAAAAGGCCTTACGTGTGGATCCCATTCAACCCATCAAGTAAGTAAAAATCTTTATACCTAACATCACTTTAAAATATATATATATATATATAATATATTTGATTCTGATCTTAAGAAACAAAACAAGCATTTCCATAACATAGAATTGAAAGATGATTGCACATGAAACTGTACATCTAATATTACTGATGAAAGTTTGATACCTCAGTTCTATGGAGAACTAACACAAATACATTAAATGTAAAAAGCTATTTGCCAATAATTGTAAAAATCAAAGGATATGAATATTTCAAACAAATTGAAAATATTAAAAACTATGTGAAAAAAAGTTCCAATTTACTAAGAAGGGAATTGCATATTTTAAAATACTCTAGGGTTTATGTCATACCCTCAAAATTTGTAAAGAATAGAAAAAAACTGAAATATGTTGGAGGGACTATGGAAAAGCAGGCACACTATAGATATTTGATGGGGCTGTTAAATTGCTCCCCTGACTCTTGAAAATAATTTGGAACTATATACGGAAAGTTTATTATCTATCATATACTTCAGCCCAGTGATCTCACTACCAGGTATATACCCTAAAGGACTTCAAAGATAGAAACAAAGGTCCAGCAGTACTTTCATGCTAGCAAAAGACATGAAACAAAGTAGGTGTCCATTGATTGGAAAATGACTGAACATTCTGTAGTATACAAAAGTAATAGAATAGTACTATGCAGTAAGAACTAAAAATGAGGAATTTGGAGAAGCATCAGAAAATTTAAATAAACTGATGCAGAGAACCAGGAACCAAGACCTAGGAAAATGATACATAATGAAAGGAGGCTGAGTAAATGAAAAATCAACAATAGCCCCAAAGAAGAGATAATGAATAATAATATTTCTTTCCTCTCATCAGAGTCAAGAGACTAGAGGAGCAGAGTGCATATATATTGACAGATAAGGTTGTTGTATCAATTAATTTTGCCCAACTAATAGTTTTCTTGTTCTTCTGGCTACTATACTTGCATGGTATTTGATCTCAAGAAAGACTGGTAGGGGGCAGCTAGGTGGCGCAGTGCATAAAGCACTGGCCCTGGATTCAGGAGGATCTGAGTTCAAATCCAGCCTCAGACACTTGACACTTACTAACTGTGTGACTCTGGGCAAGTCACTTAACCCTCATTCACCATTCCCCCCCCCGCCCCCCCCAAAAAAAAAGAAAGGAAGGAAGGAAAGAAGAAAGGCTGGTCAGTGTGATGGAAAGAGTATTGACACTAATGGGAGATGTAATGACTACTTCATCTCTCATCTGCAGTGTCCTCTCAAAAGCAAGGAGCAAGGGTAACAATGCATTTCCTTCCTTTTCAACAGAGTTGTAAGGAAAGTGCTTTGTCAACCTCAAAGCATTATATAAGTGAGTTATTAGTACAGATATTATCACCCATATTTTAGATATAACCAAGTATTATTTACTGAAAATATTGTCAGCCACATTTTAAAGCTGAAAGAACTGAGACTCAGAGAGGTAACTTCAACCATCAACTATTTGTTAATTATATATTACATGCTAGGGACTGTGTTGAGCTTTGGGAGATGAAAAGACAGAAGTGGAACAATCCCTGCCACCTCAAAGAGCCTCCTTTCTTTGGGAAAGATACCAGATAGTTAGTTAGTTGGATAGATAGATAGATTGAGAGAGAGAGAGATGTATGTATGTATATGTATATGTTTGTATATATGCATGTGTGTACATATTTATCTATATGCACATATGCATATGTTTATATAAATATACATACACATGAATGTATTATATTTTATAGATGTTTATAATGTGTATATGTGCATATATATATGGATACATACACATTTTTACACATATATGTATGCATATATTTACAGAGTATATAAAAAGTATATAATGTCATATGGGATGTGGGGCATCAGGTACTAGAACAATCAGAAAAGTCTTCATTCCTGAACTAACTTTTGTTTTGTTTGTTTGTTTGTTTGTTTTTGGTGAGACAATTGGGGTTAAATGACTTGCCCAGGGTCACACAGCTAGTACGTATCAAGTGTCTGAGGCTGGATTTGAACTCAGATCCTCCTGACTCCAGGGCTGGTGCTCTATCCATTGCACCACCTAGCTACCCCTGAACCAACTTTTGAAGGAAATGAAGGATAAATTCTAAGAGGTGGCATAAGGAGGGAACATTTTACAGGCTTGCCCAAGGTCATACAGTTCCCATGTGGCAGATCTAGGAATCAAACCCAGTTCTGACTTCTATTAGGGACATCTACCATCATGACATGTAGGTGGCATCCCACTTTTATGATTTGCATGCTGTTTAGGCAGTCTGGATGAAATAGGGGAGAAATCCTTTGACACTTCAGTTTGAACCCCCTAGAATGCCCTGGGACAAGATTAGTCCGCATTTCCTCCTTTGGGGGTAGGGGGCTACTGTTTGTTGATACATACATGGTAGGAGGAAGCTAGGTGGTGCAGTGGATAGAGCACTGGCCCTGAAGTCGGGAGGATCTAAGGTTGATCTCATACATTTACAACTGTGTGACCCTAGGAAAGTCACAACCCCAATTGCCTTAAACATCTGAGGCCATCTCCATTTTGTCCTGATATATAGATGTGTGGTGTGTGTGTGTGTGTGTGTGTGTGTGTGTGTGTGTGTGTGTATAACATCTGAGGCCATTTCCAGTTCAGAAAACTGCCTATTTATATCCTTTGATCATTTCTCAATTGGGGGATGACTTGGATTCTTATAAATTTGATTTAGTTCCCAATATATCATAGAAATTAGGCCTTTATCAGAAGTACAGGCTATAAAAATTGTTTCCCAGATTTCTGCCTCCCTTCTAATTATGGATGTATTGCTTCTGTTTGTACAAAAACATTTTAATTTAATGTAATCAAAATCATCCATTTTGCATTTCATAATATTCTCTATCTCTTATTTGGTCATAAACTGTTTTCCTTTCCAAAGATCTGAAAGGTAAACTATTCCTTCCTCTCCTAATTTACCTATGGTATCACCTTTTATGTTTACTCATGTACCCATTTTGACCTTATTTTAGTATAAGGTGTAAGATATTGGTCTATGCCTAATTTCTGCCATACTATCTTCCAGGTTTTCCCAGCAGTTTCTGTCAATACTTAGTTCCTATCCTAGAAGCTGGAGTCTTTGGGTTTATCAAACACTACATTACTAAAGTCATTCACTACTGTGTCTCCTGTGCCTAGGCTATTCCATTAATCCTCCACTCTATTTCTTAGCCAGTACCAAATAGTTTTGGTGACTGCTGCTTTACAGTAGAGCTTCAGATTTGGTACAGCTAACCCACCTTCCTGTGCATTTTTTTATTAGTTACCTTGATTATTCTTAACCATTTGTTTTTTCCAGATGAATTTTGTTATTATTTTTTCTAGCTCTATAAAATAATTTTAGGTAGCCTGATTGGTATGGCACTGAATAGGTAAATTAATTTAGGTAGAATTGTCATTTTTATTATATTAGCTCGGCCTATCCATGAGCAATTGATATTTTTTCAATTATTTAGATCTGATTTGATTTGTGTGAAAAGTGTTATGTATGTTCATAGAGTTCCTGGGTTTGTCTTGGCAAGTAGACTCCCAAGTATTTTATATTGTCTACCATTACTTTAAATGAAATTTCTCTTTCTATCTCTTGCTGCTGGACTTTGTTGATCATGTATAGAAATGCTGATGATTTATGTGGATTTATTTTATATCCTGCTACTTTGCTATAGTTATTAATTGTTTCAAGTAATTTTTTGGTTGATTCTCTAGAATTCTCTAAGTATACCATCATATCATCTGCAAAGAATGATAGTTTTCTTTCCTCCTTGCCTATTCTAATTCCAGGTGCTTACATTTTAAACTGTCTGGCTACCCTAAAGAATAGCATAAGGAAAGAAAAAAAATAAGAAGATAGATATCTTTGAGATCTACAAATGAATGCCCACCAAATGAGTGGGGTTTTGTGTGTGTGTGTGTGTGTGTGTGTTTTTGTTTGTATTGTTTTTTGCGAGGCAATGAGGGTTAAGTGATTTTCCCAGGATCACATAGCTAGTAAGTGTCAAGTGTCTGAGGCCAAATTTGAACTCAGGTCCTCCTGAATCCAGGGCTGGTGCTTTATCTACTGCACCACCTACCCGGCCCCTAAATGAGTGTTTTTCAAAGCAAAGAGTGGGAACTTGCAAGAGGGACCCAGGCAATCCATAAAAATGGGTCCTGAAAACCAAACAGGAGCCACTAACAGCAGCCATACATACAGATTCCTGCACCACCATGGTGACTTAGTTTTAAAGTGTAAAATGATCCATGTCTTATTGCATTTTTATTTATTTTGTTAAATATTCCCCAATTACATTTTAATCTGGCTCACGCTACACTCAGGAGTGTTGTGGGAAGCATGTGGCCCCCTGGCTAGGTGTTTGACACTCTGGATGCACATGACAAGCATTAAACTCCAGATAGGGTTGATATAAACTAAGGATTAAACCAATAAGATGTGAATCAGCCTCTCATGATTCTACATTCTCTCTCCTGACCTTCTTCCCTCCCAGCCTTTAAATTCTTCAGTGATGCTGAAAAAGAAACCAAAGCTACAAAATGTCTAAGAGCTGCTTGTGGCAGTAAAATATAGCTATTTATGTATATATGCATTTATTCATTTATCTATCATCTATCTCTTTATTTATTATCTATTTATATTTCTCCTCATTCATTTATCCCTATCTGTCTCTGTCTATCTTTCTCTCCATCTATCACCTATCTATTGAGGGATGATGGTGCATTGGCCTTCACTATGCTGAGCACAGAAGATATTCTCAATAAATACATAATTAATCAATCACTGATTGATATGAGCCATAGGAGTAGAAGGAGTTTGTGGGAGGGGGGGAGGGAATAGGTGAAAAAAAATTTGCAAGCCATCCATCTAGACATCAGAGGGGTGGTCATTACAAAGTCAAGGACAAACACAGCAGTTTATCTGCCTCTCCCTCTTTCTTAAAGGCAAATGTCTCGTGCTCTTTCTGTGAAACTGCCCTCTCTCTGTAATCATTTTGCTGTTATTTTTGTTTGTCCTTCTTTCTCCAAGAGGACCATGACATCAAGGTGATGTCGTGACTTGCAGTGAATTGGACTTAAGTGAGGGATGGCTGTGAAAAGTCACCAACCTCAGGGGGCAGCTAGGTGGCACAGTGGATTGAGTACCAGCCCTGGAGTCAGGAGGACCTGAGTTCAAATCTGGCCTCAGACACTTGACGCTTCCTAACTGTGTGACCTTGGCCAAGTCACTTAACCCTCATTGCATAATCAAAAAAAACAAAAACGAAAAGTCACCAACCTCACTCTCTCCTCCAGAGCCATCTGGGTCCAGCAGCAAGATATCATCAGGATGACTGGAGATGGCCCTGGATATTTAAGGCAATTGGAGTTCAGTGACTTGCCCAGGGTCACATGGCTAGTAAGTGCCTGAGGTGAGATTTTGAACTCAGGTCCTCCTAACTCTGGGGCCAGTGCTTTATCCATTGCACCTCCTAACTGACCCATTCCATTTGCTAATCAGAGAAACAGAACTCAACAGGAAGGCTTAAGAAAAACCCAGTCAGTCACCATGCAGTCTTTTTTTGTTTGTGAGGCAATTGGGGTTAAGTAACTTGCCTAGGGTCACACAGCTAGTTAAGTGTCAAGTGTCTGAGGCCACATTTGAGCTCAGGTCCTCCTGACTCCAGGGCCGGTGCTCTATCCACTGTGCCACCTAACTGCCCCAGTCCCCATGCAGTCTTGCTATCACTGACATTTATACAGGGTGTCCCTAAAGTCTGGGACTGTACCAGACATTGTGCTAAGTGCTAGTTTCCTCTTGCACAAATTCCAGGCTTTTACAATTATCATCTCATCTGGTCCTTAAAACAACCTTACAAGATAGATATTATTATTATTATTATTATTATTATTATTATTATTATTATTATTATTATTTTGCAGGGCAATAAGGGTTAAGTGAATTGCCCAGGTTCACACAGCTAGTAAGTGTCAAGTGTCTGAAGCTGGATTTGAACTCAGGTCCTCCTGAATCCAGGGCCAGTGCTCTATCCACTGTACCACCTAGCTGTCCCCAAGGTAGACATTATTATTATCCCCATTTTACAGTTGAGGAAACTGAAGTGAATCAGAGGGTAAGTGACTTGCCCAGGGTCTCACAGTTCGTAAATAATAGACTAGATTAGAACTTAGGTCTTTCTTGTAGCACTTATAGGAATTAGTGACTTACCTAGAGTCATACTTATGCTAAACATCGAAGGTTAGGTTTGAACTCAGGTCTTCCTGACTTTAGGTACAACACACTATCTGCCAAATTAGAAACTAAGAGGCCTGGGTTTTATTCTTAGTCACACAGTGACTAATTGAGAGACCTAGAATAATTCACTTACCATCCCAAGGCTTTAGCTGGACATTTAGGGGTTGAACTAGGGTGAGTTCTATACTCCCTCCAAGCCCTTGTGTTCCCTGATTTTCAGAACAAAGCTTGGCTACACTCAACAAAAAGCATTTTTTCGGTCCCATGGTACTCTCCATTTGTTCTTCCTCAAGCTTCTTCAACTCCTGGATTTGGATTCAGAGGATCTAGGTTTGAACCCTAATTCTGCTACTTATGATCTAAGAAATCTCAGGCAAATCACAGAAACATGGAGTTTCAGAGTTGGAAGGAACCCAGCAGGCCATCCACACACCACTTAAAAGAATCCCTCCACAAACACACCTGAAAAGTACTCTTTCAGCCTTTGCTTTAAAGCCTCCAATGAGGGCAAATATCCTACCTCCTGGGACAACCCAAGGGAGAACTCTAATTGTTAGGACGTTTTCCCATATACCCACCCCCCATTCAGGTATTCTTCAGATGCTTTTCTCCTCTGTGTCTCCTCTTCTCCATTTCAGACATCACCAATTCCTTCATGGGCAGTTGGTGGCACAAGTGGATAGAACACAGGGTCTGGGATCAGGAAGAGCTGAGTTCAAATGTGGCTTCAGACACTTATTCCCCTGGGCAAGTCACTGTCTTCGCTTTTTCAACTATAAAATGAGGATAATAAAACCACCTTCCTTGCAGTGTTGTTCTGAAGATCAGATGAATATTTGAAAAACACTTAGCACAGTGTCCAGCATATAGAAGGTGCTTTAAGAAATGCTAGTTTCAGGGGCAGTTAGGTGGCACAGTGGATAAAGCACCAGCCCTACCTAGATTCAGGAGGATCTGAGTTCAAATCCTAACCTCAGACACTTGACACTTACTAGCTGTGTGACCCTGGGAAAATCACTTATTCTTCATTGCCCCCCCCCCAAAAAAAGAGTTTTATATATATATGCTAGTTTCCTTCCTTCTTCAATGAGCCACCATATAAATGCATTCCAGGCCCTTTCCCATCCTTATCATCTTCCCCTGGACTTTCCTCAGATTATCAGCATCCTAAAAGTTTGTCCACCTCTTGTAGCCTCAGTTTCTTCATGTGTAAACTGAAGGAATTGGACCAGATTGTTTTTCTGGCTCTAAAGCCCATGATACTTCCTCCTACCCACATGGTTCTCCCATTGCCACTATCAAGCAGTCAAGAATAATTAATGATAATAATAGTTAACATTTATATAATACTTAGTATGTGCCAGGCACTATGCTAAGCACTTGACAATGATCCCAATGAACCAGAACAAAAGAAGGAGCTGTGGAGGATAGGAGAGGTACTTCATGAAGACCCTGTTTCCCAGTAATGATTGGTTGATAAAGCAGCTTTCCTAAGATTTTAGTTTTCTTCTCCTTTAAGTGACCAGGCATCCTATGCCATTACTGATAGAGTTTCTAAGAGAGTGTTCCAAGGCAGGAGGCTCTTGAGAGAATGTGTAAATTTTCTCCAAGTACCAAGTGCATTTCTGTTTGGAAGCCTGCAGTCAAGGCCATGAACCCTGGGCCTTAGGGAAGAGGCACACTGATGGGTGTAGTCTGCCAGCAAGAGCTGCAAAATTTATGAGCGACAGCACAATGACCAGGCAGTGCTACATGTTTAGGTGCATGTCCTTGTTCCAGGTAAAGTGGAAATTTATTGGTCCTTCTGCAAGAGGAACAGAAAGGACGAGGATAATGGCCTTGGTCTGTGGGCTCTGAAGAAAAGAGATTCTGAGAGCTTCTGCCTACTTTTAACTCACTCTCCTCTCCCTTTCCTGATGTGTAGGACTCCAATAATTTCCGGAGGGCTATTTGTAATGAACAAATCCTGGTTTAATCACCTGGGGAAGTATGATGCAGCGATGGACATCTGGGGTGGAGAAAACTTTGGTGAGTCCCAGCCCTTGCCCAGCCAAACATTGGCACCAAACAGACCCTTTGGTCTGAGAGGTTGAGAATGAGGCAAAAAATATTCAGATGTATCTTGGTGATAGATAGCCTCCCACCTCAGCAGCTGTATGAGAGTGGGGTGAATAAATGAGCTTGAACAAGATGGGGAAGTGAGGCAGAGGTAGAAGAGATGGAGCCACTGCAGATTTTAGTTGGTGGCTAAAACTATATAATGGGTTGCCGAGGAGAGCCTGGAATTTGTGCAAGAGGAGACTAGGAGAATAGACTGGCTAAAGGGCTGGCCTGGAGTCAGAAGGACCAAGGGTTCAAATCCTGTATTTGATTCATAGGAGCTCTGCCATCCTGGGCATCCTTTTAGTGTGACTGGCAACCAGCTAACCAGGACTTCAGTTCATAGTGCTTGTCCCTACACTGAGAAACTCACAGGGCTGGACAGAAAGAGGAAGAACTGTGGGGTGTCACGCAATGGCTCCTAAACTCACTTCGCTACTTTCTCAGCCCCAGGGTGCACACAGTGAATGGCAGCATCACTGAGTGGATGTGCTGGCTCTAGGAATGATCTATAGGGGCAGGGTCTGGCGTTTAGCAGTAATCTCATCCATTGTGAGGTTGCTATTGTTTTCTTCCATCCCTGCCTCCTTTGTGTTTTATGGCTTTCTTCCTCAGTCAGTAAGAGTTATTTTCCCCAAATTGATTGCCGCAGGCCTGACCTGCAGCATCTGCTCTCCCCAACCGGCCAGTGGAAAGAAATCTATCAGAAAAAAGTCCATCTCCCAGCCTGTGCAGGCCAGATCGAAGGCGCAACAAATGCCATGGAAAATGAAAACAATCATAAACCAAACTGAGTTCTAACCCATGGCTGATCCAGGCAGATTCATCACTGTCTGAAGAAGGCCCAGTCTCATGCCACCCTTCCTGCTTTCTATACCCCGAGAAGCCAGCTCCCCACTCCTAAAGCCTTCGTTGGCCCTGTTGGGGCATCACTGTATTGCTTTGGAATTTCTGCCAGGATCACATTATGTAGGCTGAAATGATGATGAATAAGGCTGAAACCACTTGAGCCACTACTGTTCAGGCTAACATCAGGACATCCTCCTCAGTGGACGGAACAGAAAGGGCTCTCTAAAACTCACTAAGAATCAGAGAGGACCATGGAGTGCTCAGACTGGGAAAATGTCAAAGGTCATCTAGTCCTACCTGACACCCCATGAAGACAGGGGTCCCGCCTGTTTAAACCCTGACAGATGGTTGTGCAACTTCGGCTAAACACCTAAGGAGAGAGGGGACTTGCAGCCTCACAAGCAGTCTCTCATAGTTTGTGTGAGTGTTAGCTATTTGTATGTGTATATGGGCATATAGCTATGTGTGTGTGTATATATATATATATATGGATAGAAGTATGTGTATATATGTGTGTGATGTATATATATATACACATATATATACACATTATAAATATTTATACAAACTATGAGAAGTTGCCTTGTGAGGCAGCAAATCTGCTATTTCCTTTGATGTTGAAGCATATACATGGATGTACACAAATATGTATGTGTTGTACATATAGCACCCGTGTTATAATATAATGCATATAGCAAAAAGATTTTATGTATATGCGTGCATATAGCTTACAATGCTACATGTGCATTGTATACACATACACACACATATATATGTATATATGTGTGTGTGTATGTATGTGTGTATAAATGTATATGTGTGTGTGTGTGTAGAGAAAGAAAGAGTTGTTGTTGAGTCATTTTTAGTCGTGTCCAACTCTCCATGACCTAATTTGGGGTTTTCTTGGCAAAGATACTGGAGTGGTTTGCCATTTCCTTCTCTAGCTCATTTTACAGATGAGGAAACAGGTAAACAGAAGTTAATTGACTTGCCCAGAGTCACACAGTTAATATGTATCTGAGGCCAGGTTTGAACCCAGGTCCTCCTAACTGTAGGGTTGGCACTCTATCCACTGAGCCACCTAGCTGCCTCTGTGTATGCATGTGTTTGCACATATGTGTATATCAGTAGATAGATACATACACACACACACACACATATATATATATATACACATGTACACACAAATAGCTAACATTTATATATCACTTAAAAATTTGCATAACACTTCTATTTATCAGTTCTTTCTCTGGATATAGATAGCATCTTCCTTCATAAGTCCTTTGTAGTTAATTTGGGTATTTATAATAGTCAAAATGACTTAATTGCTCAAAGTTGTTCTTAAAACAATATTGATCTTACTGTATACAATATTCTCTTGGTTATGCTCATTTCACTCTTCATTATTTCATGTAAATCTATCTATGTTTTTCTAAGATCATTGAGCTCATCATTTCTCATAGCTTAATAGTATTCTATCACATTCATATTGCCACAACTTGTTCAGCCATTCCCCAATTGTACAAGTATGTATAGAATGAGTGTGTGTGTGTGTGTGTGTGTGTGTGTGTGTGTGATGGTAACCATGTCTAGGGTAGGAGAGGAAAGAAAAAAGGAAAAAAGAAAATTACATAATATTATTAAAAATTTAAAAGGAATAGCAAGTTGTACATAATAGATTTGCAGTTTTGCGTGCAATAATCTTTTTTTACTGTGCTATGTTATAGATAAAAATTACAAAATACATGCATTACCTTATGCATTCCTCACAAAAGCACTGTGAAGTAGGCAATCTTAATGTCCCCATATTACAGATGAGGAGACTGATATTGAGAAAGGTTAAGTGACTTGTTCAGAGTTACACAGCTAGAAAATGTTCGAGGCAGGATTTAAATTCAGGTCTTCCTGGCAGTTAGGTGACACAGTGGATAAAGAGCCAGCCCTAGAGTTAGGAAGACTCATCTTCTTAATTCAAAACTGTCCTCAGAACTTACTAGTTGTGCAATCTTGGACAAGTCCCTTAACCTTGGTTGCCTCAGTTTCCTCAACTGTAAAATGAACTAGAGAAGGAAATGGTAAACTACTTCAGAACTTTTGCCAAGAAAACCCCAGTTGGGTTCACAAAGACTTGGACATGCCTAAAAAACAACTTCCTCGGGGGGCAGCTAGGTGTCACAGTGGATAAAGCACCAGCCCTGTATTCAGGAGTACCTGAGTTCAAATCCGGCCTCAGACACTTGACACTTACTAGCTGTGTGACCCTGGGCAAGTCACTTAACCCCCAAAGCCCCGCAAAAAAAAAAAAAAAAAAAAAACTTCCTCACTCTGAATCCAACATTCACTCGACTTACTGCCTACCTACTATCACTCTTTGTCTCTTCTGTCTATCTATCTATCTATCTTTCTGTCTGTCTGTCTATAATAGTTGGCTTTTATATATCATTTTGGATTTTATGAACAAAAACATGCATTAGCTCATAAATAGGATCTCATGGCCCTAAAAACAACTCTGTGAGGTTAGTTGGTAGGTGCTATAATTATTATTCCCATTTTTTTCAAATGAGGAAATTTGGCTTACAGAAGGATTAAATTACTTGCCCCTCATCACACATGGATAAGTGTTGGGATTGATTCCATATGTAACACACATCCTGCTACTCTATGTTGCCCCTTTTCCATTGCTTTGGATATTATGTGGATGAGGCAATGGAGGGAAGGAAAGCACCAAAAGAGAGTAGAATTAGGAAAGACCTTGAATGGAACGTTACTATAGAAGGTTAGGATAAGGCTTGAAGGATACTAGAGATTTGAGGTGAGGAGGAAATGGGTTCCAGGCATGGAGGAAAACTTATGCAGAGTTATCAAGACAAGAAGATGGAGTGCCATGTGTTAGGAATGAGAAGAAGGCCACTTTGCTTGGATTGTAGAGTGTGGGAACAGGAAGTAATATATAATAAGGCTAGAAAGGCAGGTTGAGTCCAGGCTATAAAAAATTTTAAATCACATAGAAGTTTTGCATTTCACCCTAGAACTAATAGGGAGTTTATTGATTAGTAGATTCATGTGGTCCAAACTACACTTTAAGAAAAGCATTTCAATAACTGGATGATTGGAGAGGGGAGAGATTTGCAGCAGGAAGACCAATTAAAAAGATATTATAATAGTCCAGGCAGGATATAATAAGAGCCTGAACTAGAAGGGTGGTCTTGTGAATGGAGAGAAGAAGCAGGTGCAAGAGATGTTGTGGAAATAGTCACAAGATTTGGCAACCGATTGGATTTGTGTGTTAAGGAAAAAGGCAGAGATGAGATTTACTTTTGAAGTTCTGAACCTAGGTGTTGTTGTTGTTTGTCCTTCATTCCTAAAGAGGACTGTGACATTGGGTGATGTCATGAATTGCACTGAACTGGATTTAAGAGGATGGTCATAGCCTTTACATAAATAGGAAAGTTCAAGAGAAAGATGAGGTTTGTTGGAACAATAACAAGTTCAGCTTTGGTCATGTTAGGTTTAGGATGCCTATTTGACATCTAATTCAAGAAATCTACCAGTCATTTGATGATATGAGACTGGAGGACAGGAGAGAGAGTAGGCATAGACAGATAAATATGGGAAACACATAGAGATATTAACTGCATGGAAGCTAATTAATTCACCAAGAGATGGAGTGTAGAGAGAAGATAGAAGAGATCCCAGGATAGAAACCTCAGGAATACTCACAGAGGTTGCAGTTAGGTTGATGACCCAGCAAAAGGAATGGAAAAGGAATGGTGAGACAGAAAAGATAACAATGTCTCCAAATGTGTAGTGAGAGGGGAATGGGAGAGTGGACGAAATCCATGATTATGATTTCAGATTAAAATAGATTAAAGGAGAGAGACAGAGACAGAGAAAAAAGGTGTAGGGGCAGCTAGGTGGCGCAGTGGATAAAGGACCGGCCCTGGATTCAGGGGTACCTGAGTTCAAATCCCACCTCAGACACTTGACACTTACTAACTGTGTGACCCTGGACAAGTCACTTGACCCCAATTGCCCTGCCAAAAGAAAACAAAAACCAAAAACCAAAACAATACACAGGGAGAAAGGTGTAGTGGACATGGAGGAAGACCTGGTTTGCTGTCCCTCCTCAGACACTCACTATCTGTGCGATCCTGGGAAACTTGCTTAATCTGTTTGCCTTAATTGCCTCATCTGTTAAATGGGGATAATAATAGCATCTTATCTCCTATAGGTTGTGGTAAAGATCAAATTATATATATATATAAAATGTTAGCTGTTATAATGATTGTGGTTTAAACCACAAGGAACCTCAGAGGCCTTTTATTCTCCTCCTCCCCTCATTTTCTCATTTTACAGATAAGGAAACTGAGGTCCAGGGAGGTCAAGTGAGTCAAGCCACAGCTGGTGTTTTGTTTTGTTTTGTTTTTTACCACCATACCATGCTGACTCTCCTTTATATTTAAAAGGAGTTTCTCTTTCTTATTTTAATAGCATCTGGAAAGGTAGCTCCCTCTTCTCTGGTATTCTCCAAGCTTTTCATCTGTCTGAAATAGAAATTAATTAGAAGTTGAACAAACAGTGGCTATTAAATGGTTAATAGTTCTCTGCCTGGCAGAGGAGATGCCTGTGTTCCATTGCAAGGGACCACTCTAGGCTGTCCTCTCCATCTGAGGAGAGGAATACCTGATTTTTAGGCAGTCTTGCCTGTGTGGCAGACATGTGACCGACCAGTCCTTTTCATTCTCATCCCTTTTCCCCTTCCTGTTTTCACCAAAGGCCAGTGATACAGATGCCTCTTTTTTCCCCCACAAGGTGCTTCTGCAACAGACTGAATGGCTCTGATAATTACCTCTCCTCTTCAGCATATGAAGAGATTTTAGGAAAATGTGACTTTCAAGGTGTTTTTTTTTTTCCCAGTCACTCATTTGCATTAAAATTGGATGCTTAAACTCCAATTTTTGTAACATGTGATACATGTAATCTATCTGCTAACTTCAGGCTGCATCTCACTTATAGGTGTTGATCTCTAGAGAATAAAGGCATCTGTTGCCTAGCAAACTGGGAGGTAGGACAAGCTAGTGTGCCGATATCCTGACAGGAGGCTGAGGAGCTTCCTGAGTGCAGTATGGTATGTCTCCAAAATACAATAGGCCAACATTTCTTGAGGTTAATGCTGAGAAGGAAGAATAATAATGATGATATTAGTGATAATAACTTTCTCAAAGCCCAACACATCATTGTGGGGAATTCCAACAAATAAACTGTAGCAGTCACAAAGAATCTCATAGATAAAGCTAGGCACAACATTATCCATAAAAATTTAAGAACAATGTTGAATAGACATGACCAAAACAAGTACTTGTAACCTCCATCTGCTTGGAATCAAAAGTTTTCAAAATATAGAGACCTAGCAGAAGGACTCTGAGCCAAGTGGGGTCAAGATGAGGTGCATAGCATCCCTGTTTGCCCTCCATGCTGCTATAACTGTCAAACATGATTTCAGGTTGCCCATAGAAGATGCATTTATGTCCCAGTACTTTTATTCAATTACAAGAAAACATTTCTTTTATTCACCTGTGTATAGTATACAGGACATTAAATATAAAGAAGCAACAGCATGGTAATTGGTACCAGGGACATTTCTATCTAAACTTCATTCAAAATGATGAGAATGAAATTAATAATAATAATAACATGTATGTTGTTATTTTACAGACAAAACAAACTTAGATTATTTCTTGATGTTTATAAAGATTCAACTTTAGATAAAGTATATATCTCTGCATATATTATATATACATTTATACACTAAATATATATTCTATATACACATATGTCTATACATGTAGATGCATATCTGTGTGTGAATATGTAGTGCATATATATGTGTATATATATCTATATACAAACACATATATAAAACACATGCATACACTTGTGGGCAGTACATGTAATATGTCCAGTTCACAGATGAGGAAACTGAGACTCAGACAATACAGCCAGCATGGAGCAATATGGTTTACTTGGAAAAACAAAGGATTTGGATGCAGAACAACTCAAAGTTAGAAATCTGGTTCTGCCATTTTTTAGCTGTTTGACTTTGGGTAAACCATGTAAACCTCTTTGTGTCCTACAGAGACAACTAGGTGGTGTAGTGGATAGATAGGGGGCTGGGGCTGGAATCAGGAAAAATTGAATACTAATCTGGCTTCAAACACTTACTAGCTTTGTTACTCTGGAAAAGTTACTTCACCATCTGCCACAATCTCCTCATCTATAAAATGGGGATAATCATTGCACCTACCTCATAGGGTTGAAGGGGGAACCAAAAGAAATAATATTTGTAAAGTACTTATCACCATACCTAGCACCCAGTAGGCACTTAATAAATGATTATTTCCTTTTTGCCTTCCCACCTGCCTATGAATCGTGGATCACAAGCTGTGGCAAGTCTTAGAAAGATGGAAAGTTATCAACTATAAACCTTGGCACAGGCTGACCAAGTGTGGAGAGACCTGGCCCTAAAGAGCTGGTCACCAGGTGATCCAACCTTTTCTGGCCATGGCAAAGTATAAAAAAGAAAAATATGCGAAATGGCTATCAGTTCAATGTAGTCACATTCCTCTTTGACAAGTAGTGAGTTGCTTCAGGAGGTAGTGAGTTCTCCAATATCAAAAGTCTTCAGATAGAACTAGATGACTGACTACTTTTTAGGGGATGCTAAAGAAGAGATTCTTATTCATGTATATATTGGACTAGAGAGTAGAACATAGCAGGTACTTAATAAATGCATGTTGATTGACTAATTGATTGATAAACTCTGAAATCACTTCCTATTCTGATACTTTATGTCTCAGAGGCATTTTTATATGTTTGAGGGCAGCTTGTCACTTCGGTAAAATCATCCTCTGACCTTTGAACCAGAGCTGCCTCTTCACTGAGACAGAGAGATGCAGGTTTAAGCAAGAAAAACTAGAGATGTTGGGTTGGGGATGAGGACGGTGACAAAATTCAGTGTCACCCCAGGACGAACTTACTGATTCGACACACAAAAAAAGACCTCTGCTGTGTTTAGAGATGTTATCAGGAGAGGAAGCCTAATGTGGTGGAGAGAACATTGAACTTCAAGGCAAGAGAAACCTGGATTCTAATTCCACTTCTAACATTTACTAACTAGAGGATCATGGGCAGCTTACTTAACCTTTCTCATATGTAAATTGGAGACAATGATAGCTCTTGGACTTGTCTCACAGAAGGGCTGAGATAATGGATGAAAAGATTTTTTACTTAAAGTACTCCAGAAATGTCAGTTGTTATGTGGCTAGCTCCCAAGCTGACTCTCCCTCTAAGGTACTGTTCTGTACATGTTTTTTCACAGAAGTTATGTGTAGCCAGATGTAGCTATATAATTTGGTCAAGAGGGATGCTAGCCATGAAGGCAGAATTTAAGGCTTGGCACCGACATTTGGAAGGAGCCCAGCACCCTATAGTAGTCCAATCAGATTCTTCAAACCTGGAAGTTCTCCAACAGCCCAGAAAACTCCTTCAGCCAGTTTAATTACCTCATAATACTTGCTCCTGTCTGCCAGTCATCAAGGAGATCCCTTGTCAGGGAAGCTGGAATATTTCCCCACTGGCCCAGGCAAGTGATTCTATATTTTTCTGCCACCTAACTCCATTTAAATCTCAGCTAGTTGATTCAACAATAACAAGCACAACTCTGCTCCACCCCAAACAGGAGGGACTCCCATGCACCTACCAGTCCCCAGCAAAAGAAAAAAACCCTAATATCTGATGGATGGTTCTGTTCATATTTGAGGACACTCATCCTCCCTAGGGACTCTCGGTACCACATTAGTGGCTACTCAAGGCTGCTCAAGAATGTCCATGTCTGGGGCAGGTGGGTGGCACAGTGGATTAAGCACTGGCCTTGGATTCAGGAGGACTTGAGTTCAAATCCAGCCTCAGACACTTGACAAAACTAGCTGTGTGACCCTGGGCAAGTCACTTAACCCTCATTTCCCTGCAAAAAAATGTCCATGCCTTCAAATAAGCATTCACATAGCTATGTCTCATACACCAAGTCAATCATTCCTATGGAATATGTGCTCCAGAAAATCAACCAATAGCTCAGTATCCCTAGACAGCAATTGTAGTGAACTTGGTCCCTGTACTGTTGCATTCACAAGTGAATAATAATATAGTGGCCAGAGATATCCTTCCAAAAAGGGTTTACTTCATTCCATAATCAATGAATAAGGGGCAGCTAAGTGGCACAGTGGATAAAGCACCAGCCCTGGATTCAGGAGGACCTGAGTTCAAATCTGGCCTCAGACTTGACACATACTAGCTGTGTGACCCTGGGCAAGTCACTTAACTTTCATTGCCCCACCAAAAACAAAACATAATCAATGAATAAACATTTATTAAGTTCCTACTATGTTCTGTACACTGAGTATACAAAGACGAAAGTGAAGCAGTCCCTACCCTCAGGGAGCTTACATTCTCTCAGAGAAGACAAGTGCCCATATTGAAGCCAACAAAGTCAGATTATTTCTCTAGAAAATCTTCCTGCATTGCCTCCTGTTGATTCTTGACATGGTACCAGGGCCCCTAACTTAACAGTTTTAAGTTCTCTCCTTTTTTGTTATCCTCCAAGTTAGAGTTCATATCACTCCCAATTCAATGACATGTCAGAACCAACACTTCCATTATTGTATCTGGTTGACTGCTTAAACCTTCTACACACCATGGAGGGCAGCTAGGTGGTGTAGTGGATAGAGCACTGATCCTGAAATTGGAAGGACCTGAGTTCAAGTCTCACCTAAGACACTAGCTGTGTGACCCTGGGCAAGTCACTTAACCCCAATTGACTCAAACATCCAGGGCTGTCTGAAGTCATCCTGATGAAGATCTTGCCACTGGATCCAGATGGCTCCAGAGAGTGAGGCTGGTGACTTTGCACAGCCCTTCCTCACTGAAATTCAATTCATTGCAAGTCATGACATCTGTCCTGGACCTTTTTGAGAACAAAGGAAAAATAACAACAATAACAATAACACCATGAAGTTCTGCTAGAGGAACTACATGGTGCAGTGATGGAGCACTGGACCTGGAATTTGGATGTTCAAATCCAGCCTCATATGCTTACAAGTCATCTAACATTAGACAAGTCACTTAACTTTTGTTTGCCTCAGTTTCCTCAACTGTAAAGTAGAGTAAATAATATCCCAGGGTTGTTGTAAGAATCAAATAGGATATTTGTAAAGCACTTACTGCAGTACCTGACACATAGTAGGTGCTTAATAAAGATTTATTTCCCTCCTCCCAGCCATAACAACTTAACTCATCCCTGTGCTGTACAACCAACGATCCCTCTTTAGTAAAATGGTATATCTCACCCTTGCTTTCTTCCTGCATCTCACCTCCCTCTACTCCCATTTGAACATCTCAGTGTCAAGGGCAAGTAATGGCCTGAGAACTTGGGGACAGCCTAGGATTGTAGGGCATAGATTTAGAGAAGGAAGGTATCTGAGAGGTCAACTGGTCCAACTCTCTCATTTTCCAGATGATGAAACTGAGACCCTGAGAGATGAGTTGCCCAAGATCACAGGACTAGAACTTAGCAGAGCCAGGCTATGAATTTAGGATCCCCTGGTTCTGGATTCAAAGCTGTCTTTCCAATGAACAGCATACATTATGCACATCCAGAGAGGTCTACAGAAAGTTAGCCAATAGCCATAGAACCCCTGGGGAGTCAGGGTAATAGAATCATAGGGTACAGATTTCAAGAAATCCTGGAAGTTTCCTAGCCCAGCCCACCCATTTTAGAGATGAGGAAACTGAGTCCAAAGAGATTCAGATGTGCCCACGTACCTGTGTGACACAGGAAGTGGAAGAGCTGGAGTTAGAACCCAAGTCTTCTGACTACAAATCTACCCTTCTTTCTAAGGCAACAAGATAGTCTGGCACAAAGAAGATCAGGATGAAGACTCTCAAGGTTAACAGATAAGTGCCAGGAGATTTCCCCATTGTTTAGACTACATGTCAGTGACTCAGGTCCTCCCTATGGCACCTCATCCTGTTGTTCCATCATCCGCACACAAATGCAAATTTGCACTAATCAGACCCACCCCAAGCCCCAATACTCACAGGCAGAGAGAATTCCTAGGGCTAAAAATCCTCGACCACCAGAGGCTTACTCAGGGGTTACCTCCAGTATTTGCTGGGCTGAGGAGGAGGCAGGCCAGAGGAGAGCCCCTAGAAGTTTGTTCATGCCTCATAATTGTGGGAGGACTTCCTTCTATGACACCCCAATAATAATGATGATAACAGTAATGGTATCAACCGCTAGCATTTATATAGCACTCTGAGGGTTGAAAAGTGCTTTGTATATTTTATGTTCTTTGATCTTCACAACAATCTTCCTATTGTTAACCCCATTTTAAAGATGAAGAAGGTTAAGTGACCTACAGGAACACAGAGCTCACAGGCATCTGGGACAGGGTTCAGGTTCCAGGGGGACGTTTCAAGAGAAAGCAATGGGATTTTCCATGCCCAACAGTCACTGGATGCTAAGAGAGGGGGCTGTGGCATCAAGAAGAATGGGCCGATTGAGAGCATCATGAATAAATAAGCCTGCCTCACTTTAAATCCCCTGGAGGTTATTGAAGACAGGAAGAGCAAAAGCTTAAGGTTGGCTGGCACATGCCAGGGGCTTAAAAATTCCATGGTCCATCAGGTGAATGCCCATATTTGGTTAAATTATGGGCTACTTTATTTCAGAACCTCATAGCTTCCCATTAGGATGATGAGTAACAGGGGATCTGAAGGTGAATATGAACTATATGTCAGCCCAGGAACCAGCCTGTAAAATGAAAGTGATGCCCAGGAATGCCCAGATAGAAGGTGATATGCAAACAGAAGTGGCATTTTTATATTTAGGGTCAGGTCCTTGACCTCTCACTGGGAGATAGCATTGGCCTGGGGATCAGAGAAGTCTTGAATTCAAATCCTACTTCTGGCATACCCGTGTGACCTCAGGCAAGTTGCCTATCCTCATTGGGCCTCAGTTTCCCTATCTGTAAAATGAGGAAGTTGTTCTGGGTAGTCCCTGAGGTCCTTCCAGCTCTCTGGCCCTGAGCTTCTGACTGATCATGTGGAAGTTGCCCTGGCCTAGCAAAAATAAGTGGAGGTTTTCAATGAGGAGATGTTGGATAAGCAGGGGATGAGATGGGATTTGGTTTGGGGGAGGGGGTGTCAGTGGAACAGACAACTTAGCTCTCAGATGTTAATCTGAGGTTTAAAGAAAATAAGCAGATAAAACCGTGTGCCCTATGGAAGAACAATTACACATCTCCCTGCTTGGAATTCAGAGTGGCTTTGGGTCTGCGTGGAATTTATCACAAGGGAGATTATGCTGCTGCTGATTCAGCAAGAACCCCCATGCTAACTCCCCATAAAAAGGCTTTTCTGATCCCTCCTCTGCCTGCCTAACAGAAGCAATGGAGTGAAAGTGATGACTCGGCAGATGCTGCGGGTGCTGAGAGCTAAGAATTGTGAGCTCTACCTGGGAAACCAGCTGCTGCTCATCTCAGCTGACTGCAGGCCCAGTGGTCATTGCACCTACTTCCACTGCCCCAGGCCCCATCTTACAGAGTGTCTTTCAAAGGTGACAGCAGAGCTCTGGGATGCATCCAGTCCTACAATTTATCAGAGCTTCCAGAAGGTGACACTGAATGATGTCGAGGAAAAAAACCCTAATGACAAACCATATGCACAAGAAAGTTTATTGTCCTAGCTAGCTTCTAGGCATGACCAGTCATTCTCTACTCAGCAGTTTTATGGCAACTGAGGCCTTAACCTTTTCTAAGTCATAGCACTAAGTTCTGTGCAGGCTTTATCCAGTTAGTTAACTTTCTGAAATAGCGCTAGGTGCATTTCCTATAAGGTCAGCAGTCCCAGGCTTCCAGAAAGGACAAAAGCTAAAACATGGATGAAATTCCATGAAATTCCATTTCCTTTCTATTCATAAAAAGTCTCCTTGTTATATTGTTCTCTTTCTTTTCCCTTAAACGTGCCATAAACTGTGATAAATGCTTTACACCAATGATTCTCTTCTCTAGTTTCCTAACAGACACATCCCTCATGTCTCCATTTATCTCAGGAAATATAGAGCCAGTCTACATAAAATTAGCCTAAAGGTTAGACCCCTTTATTGCTCTTCAATTTGAATTTGAATCCAACTTCAGACACTTACTATTTAACTCCAGGAGAGATACTAATCTGAGCCTCATTTTCCTCATCTGTAAAATGGATATAATAACTTCTTCCTTACAGGGTTGTTGTGAGAGTCAAATGAAATACTGCATGGAAAGCACATTGTAAACCTTAAAGTGATCTATGAATGCGAGTTCTCCTCTTCCTCCTCTTCCTCCTCCCCACCACCATCATCATCATTATACATTTTAAATAGAGCATGCTCCAAAGGAGCAGAAACATAATTGAACAGGGGGAAGAAGGTGACCCTGGTAGTAGCAGGATGGTTAATCAATACATCTAAAGTGAATATATTAGCAAATTCAATAAATTCTAGTGGTGCCCCACTGACCAAACCCAAGATAAAATGCAGACTCTTCTCTTTAGCTTGTGAAGTCCTTCACAACCTGAAAGATCTTATTGGATATTATTCTCTGTCCCAACATTGTGATTCAGCCAAACTGGTCTTTTCTCTCTCTTTCACACATGTTGTTCCTTTTCCTGTCTCCATACCTTTCCATCGTGTCTTAAACACATTGTCTCTTCACTTCTATCTCGTGGAAATACTCTCTTCCTTTGAGTCACAGCTCAGGAATTAATTTCTACATGAAGTCTTTCCTGATCCCTCACAAATGCTAGTGCCCTCCTCAAACTTTCTTGCATTAATTACTTTATGTTTATTTCCTTTATATTTATTTTGTATATACTTATATGCAATACATATATACACATATGTCCTTACTGTGTATGTGTATATACATATATGTATGTGTGTAAATACACAGAGAATATTATATTCATATGCAAGCATCTACTTATTGTCTCTCCTGTTAAAATGTAAACTCCCCAAATCCTTGCAACTAGGGATTGTTTTATTTATTATATTTATATTCCCAGCCTTCTAACGTAGTGCCTGGGACATAGTAGGAAACTAATAGGTGCTTGTTGGAGGATTGATTGTATCAGTAAGCTAGCGCTCATTAATCACTTCTTATGTTACAGGCAGTGTGCTGGGGTTACAAAGACAAAATGAAATAGTCTCTGACCTAATGGACGTTACATTCTTTTTAGGGAGACCACATGTACATGTATAAGCGTATTCACAATGCATTTCCACCTTTCTACCCTAACCATAACTAAATAGCACTTTCTTGGGGAAGAAGTATTGATGGAAATACAGATAGTAGCATCATGCCAGCCTTATAAGAGTAATACAATTAGAATACTCATCCCATTTTTGTATAGGCCAACAAGTGTGTAAATGTCCGTTTCCTTCCCATCTGTCCTCACTCATTCATTCTGCAGCAAATATTAAATTTAGTCCCTACAACATAAAAAGTCCTGTGCTGTAGGAGATAAAATTATGTACAAGATGCAATTTCTACCTTGAAATACTTGCAGTGAGACAAGCACACAGACAACCACAACTGAAGAGAGTAACATAAAAAGTAGCATGAGTTATACAAACATTTATTCAGAAGATGGAGAGATCACTATTAGCTAATCAGGAAAGGTTGGAATTTTCATTAAGCCCAAGCAAAGGAGGCCTAGCAGATATGGTATAAAATACACATTCAAATATATTTATATATGGATAGATAGCTATAGATATATGTGTATTGTGAATGTATATGTACACACATATTATGGTATACAATGTATCATTAAATACATCTTATATAAATACATAGACATATATTTCATATATTTATATGTAAATACATATATGTTTTAATTAGATGGCTGGAGATAGAGAGATAAATAGTTGAGGAGTGCCTCAATAATTCACAGGAGAAAATAAAAACAAATAGCATGTAGGGAAAAAAACTGATGGCCTCACTTGTCTGTATACCAATGTACAGAATTTGATCAAGAAGCAAAGACAACTTGAAATTTTAATGTAAGGGTGTAAATACAACCTCATAGGCATCACCATAACTCAGTGAGATGGAACTTATACCTGGGAAATTATAATGGAAGCTAAATCTTTTTTTTTCAAAAGAAATAGATAGGATAGAAAGGACAGAAAAGCAGCACGGTGTGTCAAGTACCTATATACCTGAAAATCCATGAATGGGAGCTTAAAAGCAAGAAAGACCATTTGGGTGAGAATAAAAATAGAAATATGAGTGAAAGCTATTAGAAGGCAAGGCCTGTGTAAACCTCTGGCCATGGTGCTGATGTTGCCAAGCTCTCAGCTGTTCTAAGGATCTAATCATGTGAAAGGGGAGATTAGATATCTGTAGAAATTACTACATTAATTACACCTGAACACCGAAGGAAAACAATAAGTAGGTGCAACTATTACTAATGGTAAAGTATATGGAAGAATGAGTAGAGTGTATGGGAAGGTGGTAGACATAAAAAAGCAGCTAGGGACCCCTTAAACCTTTGCTGAGGTTTATCAGAGTTTTGCAGTCCTGACTCCACTAACTGAAAACTAGTTCCTAATGTTCTAAGGAGCTTCATTCCCAGTATCTTGTGATTCCCTGCTTCATTCCCCTAGTTGTGAGGCCTGTATTTCAGCTGGAACTGCTCACTGGACACTCTTTGCATACCTTTCCTGTACTTGGGAGATGGGATTAACCCAGGAAGTCTGTGATGATTTTGGTGGACTTTGGAGGAAAATTTGGCTTATAAGCCTTTTGATTCAATCGAACAAAGATTTAAAAACGCAAACTATATGCAACATATTGTGATAGCAACTGAGTATGCAAAGCCGGTTACAATACAGGCCTGGTTTTCAAGAATTTTACATTCTCATAAAGGGAAAGATGTATACACTAATAACTGTAACACCAATAACAAGTATTAAGTGCCTACTGTGTGCTAGGCACTGTATTACATAATGGGAATATAAATACAAAGAATAAAATAATTCCTAGTCACAAAGAGCTTATGCTCTAAGATGGAGGCAACAAATACATATGTAACTAGATACAGAATAAATATAAGAGAATAGATTTTTAAAATAGTTAACTACAAGATTTCTTAAACCAGATGGGGGATCAGGAAAGGATTCATTTAAAATAGCAGTTCTTAATCTGAGGTCTGTGAACTTGTATGCATGTGTGTGATTCAAGAAACAGTGAAATGAATGAAAAGAAGAAAGGTACAGACCAAGTGCTATGAGTCAGTTTGATGAAGGAGGTGAGAGATTATACTCCCTTGGGCAAGGGGGCATAGAACAATTCAGGACCCTGAGATGGGCTTTGAAGAAAGAGAAGAACTTTAACAAATAAAGATGGTAAGAGGGGGAATCTGCAGAAACACATGGGGGAAACAGATATAGACTTGCCCACATGGGCCCAGTGTTTAATTCATGGAAAATGTACCACATCCCCCTATGCGATTCTCTAGGCATTGTAATTCTAGAACCTACTTTGTATTTAGCTTATTTATTTATTTTATAAGTGCATGTAATTTTTTAAATATAGATATATAGATATGTATATATATATAAATAAAGTATGTAAAATAAATAAGAATCAATACATATTTAAATGTATATACATTATAATATACACATGTATATAAATGCATAGATATGTGTACATAAATGTGTATAACATAGGTACATATGCTTGTATATTGTATTTACTTTATATTTATTTATTTATATATTTATATTTAACTTATTTCACTTTGTATATTTGCTTTATATTTATATGTATCTGTACTTATAAGCATAGACCCATACTTATAAAGTAAATAAATGCAGATAAATAAAATAAATATAAGATAGGTTCTAGAATTATAATGCCTAGTGTGAGGGCCAAAATTTGATATACAGAGTGTTATTTGGGTGACTTTCCTTAATATTGGGGTCCCAGAAATATGAGGGACCTTTTAGGTTCTCCCTCTGCTCTGAACTGCCCTTTTTAGATATTTCTCCCAGGCCAATAAGAAAGGAGCCTCTAAGTTTTAGTTCACAAAAGGATCAGATTTTATTACTTGGGAATTAATTAAACAACAAAGGTAAAACTAATTAAAAATCAAAGATAAGGAAATAGGAAAATAGAAATACAGATAAATATTCTTAACTCTAAGCTTAACCTATTCACTGCCCAGACTATTCCCAATTAAGCTAGTTCAAAGGAATTTAGGGTTTTCCATAATTAGCTCACCAAACCTGAAAGTCTACAGTTGCTCGTGCCACCAGAAGAGCTAACATGCCACCACAAGGGGAGTCGCCACACAGAGAGCAAACACGCCACCAACACAAGGGCCAAAACTGAAAAGACCAAGTTCCAGAAGATGCCTAGCATTCCGGAAGCAGCCTGCCTCCCTTCAAGGAGCGTTCAATCTCTCCTCCCCCGAAAGGGGAAGTCCTTCAAAAGCTGTCTATGGAGAGTTCTCCTTCTGACCTCAGTAGCATAGATAACCTCAGGGTGAGCCAGGTGTGGCCCCTCCCAAATGATTCAACTAAAACTGCAATATTAATCTTTACCACAAATAATTTTTACCACACTAGACAATAAAAATCTTGCATCTTCCATATAGCATGTTGTGGCACGTTGTCCATGAACTGCCCTCCAGGCCCATGGGGGCAGTCTATATCTGCTTATCTTGTGTGTTTCTGTAGAGATTTTCTCATAACCTCAACTACTAGTATCTCATAGGCTAAAAAACTCCATTATCATGATCTCTCACGCCACATGGGCAAGCTCATCTAACCCCCATGCACTTCTGCCTCAAGGTAACTAATTCTAGTTCCTGGGGAGGATCCCTGGCATATATAGCAACTGGAACACAGTACTATTCTACTGCACCCTGGTCTGTCCTGTGAATAGAGAAAAGTAGAAAAGAAACCCCAAAGAGCCCATTAATGTCTTTTATATGCTTACCTCTAGGGGTAGCTCCCATGACAAGAGGCAATCCTCTGGAATCGCAGCCAACCAACAAACCAACCATCCTGCGGACATCCTCAGTTACCAGAAACCTGTCAAGAATTGTCTTGTGTTCTTAACAGGATCCAGTGTAATTGCCCATAACCATAAGGGGAAAAATGTGGTGAAATCAATGATGGGGGACTTCTCTCCCCAGTCCCCATCACCACTTTCCAAATGGAAGTGCATACCATCATAAATACCATGTGAGCCTGGCAGGGAAGGACCCTGTCCTCAGGGCAGCAAGTCGAGTAGAACTCTCAGGTGGTCCAGGGGAAAGGGCAGGCCTTCTAGTTCTGGGAGTCACTGCTTTACTCATTCCATTAAGCAAGATTCTCAAAGATAGCCACACTTGCCTGTGGCAGAAAGGTAGAAGCTGAAAGATTCATATCCCTGCCAACTTGGCCACAGCTGGCTTTGCTAATTAAACCTTGCCAGCCTCTCCAGAGTCTCTTTGAGCAGCAGCCAGCCAGGAAGAATATGCGGCTGGGTACACAAGTGTCAGGTGGGAAGTCCCCTGGACAAAAGCTTCGGGGTTTCAAGTCCCTGCTACGATCGTTAAGCTGCCAAATCCTGATTCCCTCCTAGACCATGATCAAGGTGACTCTCAAAATGGCCTGGAAGCACCAAGCAGGGGAGCAGGCTTCAACAGAAAGACTGTGGTGACCATATGGCCCAGATTTTCCAGGACAGTCTGGATTTCCAATCATCTGTCCCTCTGTCCTCATAAACCATCAAAGAGTCCCAGGCATTCCAATAATTCAACAAAGAATAACTGCCTGAATCAAGTCGATAATCGTTACAATAAAAATATACATAAGCCACAAAAGATGGAGAATTATAGACTGAAGAAGCAGAGGGATAATTTCACAAACATTTGAACTTATTATCCTGCCTTATATTCATCTTTAGCCACAACTATTCTGTGTGTCAGGGCCATATGTGATACAGTGCTGGTAACAATCAGCCACATTCAATTACTGTAAGCCACCCATGAATCAACAAGTATTAAGTGCCTACTGTGTGCCAGGCACTGTATTACATAATGGGAATATAAATACAAAGAATAAAATAATTCCTAGTCACAAAGAGCTTATGTTCTAAGATGAAGGCAACAAATACATATGTAACTGGATGCAGAATAAATATAAGAGAATAGATTTTTAAAATAGTTAACTACAAGATTGCTTAAGAGGCAGGGTATTACCAGATGGGGGATCAGGAAAGGATTCATTTAAAATAGCAGTTCTTAATCTGAGGTCTGTGAACTTCTATGCATGTGTGTGTTTAAAATTTAATTTTAGTGTATTTCAGTATAATTAGTTTCTTTTATAATTTGATGCATTTTATTTTATGCATTTAAAAGTATTATTCTGAGGCTGTAGGTTATACCAAACTGCCAAAGGAGTTCATGGCTCCTTATTTGCATTGAACTGCATTTTGAATGAAGGGAAGAGGGAAGGATTTTGTGTGGTGTGGAGGGAGTACATTCACAGAGACAAGACATGGGGTGTCACTTGTGAGGGACGCTGAATAAGTCAGGATATCAAAGTGCAGGAGAGGGATTAATGTACAAGGAGATTGGAAAGATGGGTTGGGCCCAGGTTGTAAAAGGTTTTAAGAGCTAAACAGAGGATTTTGTATTTTATACAAAAGACAATAGGAAGGCAGTGGCATTTACTGAACAAGGGAGTAATGTGGTCAAATCTACTCCTGTGGTTGCTATGAGAATAGAAAGAAGGGGTCAAAGAGTAAAGATATGAAGGTAGAAGCAAGATTTTAGCAGGTGATAGGGTATGTGGGTGCATGAGTATAATGATTCCTGGATAATGCTTAAGTTATAGGCTTGGGAAACTGGAAGAATGGTAAGACCTTCAACATAAATAGGGAAGTTTTGAAGAAGATGGGGTTTGAGGGGAGAGGCAATGAGTTCTATTTTAGATACATTTAGTTTGAGATGTCCAGGACATTCAGTTTGAAATGTCAAGTAGGTAATTGGTGGTGTGAGATTGAAGTTCAAGAGAAAGACTAATCTAAAGATCTGTAAGTCATCTGAATAGAGATGACAGTTATACCCAGGGGAAATGATGAGGTCACCAAGAAAGTGCAGAGAGAGGAGAGGAGGGCCTAGGACAGAGACAGATACCCCCAATCATGAACCATGATGCGATTAACAAGTCAGCAAAGGAGATTGAAAAGGTCTGATTAGATAGGTAGGAGAACCCAGAGAAAATAGGGGCACAATAACACAAAGAGACAATAGCAAGGAGAAGAGGGAGGTCAATAAATAAGTGAGTAAGCATTTATTAAGAATTTAACTGTGTTCCAAGAACACTGAAGATAAAACTTAAAAAGTAAAGGCAGTCCCTGCCCTCAGGAAACTTACATTTTTAGTTATATAAGACAACAAAGGTAAGAGAGTAGTGGCCTGGAACAATCTGGTCTGGGAAATGATATAGGGATGGTTAGTGTGGTTTTGCATGGCAGTCATAGTTCAAATCCAGCCTCAGTCACTTTACTAGCTGCATGACTCTGCTGGGTGAGTCACTTAACCTCTGTCTGCCTCAGTTTCCTCAACTTTAAAATATGTAAATGTATTTTTAAAACTGAGGATTGTTGTAAGGATCAAAGGAGATAATATTTGTGAAGTATGTAGCGCAGTGTCTGAAACATAATAGGACCTTAATGAAAGCTTGTTTCTTTCCTATGTGGCCAAGGGTGAGTCATTTAACTTTTCTGAGCCTAGCTTCCCCATCCATAAAATGGAGTTTATACTTGTAGTACCTCCCTTACAGGGTTGTTATGAGGATCAGCTCAGATAATTCACGTGAAGTACTTTACAAACCTTTTAGTCCTACATAAATGTCAGCCATTGCTATTATGGTTGATTCACAATATACACGAATAAGCAGAAGGACCCCTCCATAGGAATCATGACTAACTAAGATCCTCTTCCTTTATCACTCTTAGTTCTGGAGAACACAGAATAAAAAGGGGATCATGACTTTCTTGCAGAACTTTCCTTCCGGGTGTGGATGTGTGGAGGCAACCTGGAAATCCTCCCCTGTAGCCGGGTGGGGCATGTGTTCCGGAAGAAGCATCCCTATACTTTTCCAGAAGGCAACCTTAACACCTATATAAAGTAAGTTCTCTTCTTGAGGGGACACTTCACGGGAAGGGAACAAAAGGTCGTCTGTTTGACTCAACACAGTGCTTGACCCACAGTAGGCACTTAATAACTGCTTGTTCATTAATTGATTGACTACAGACTTCCCACAGATTTGCTTATACATGACAGTCTCCCAGGTTGAACATGAACAAGAGTGTGATGGCTGAACTGACTGGTCAGTCTCTGCATCTGTGCATGTGAGGGAAGGAAGCCATTATTTTGGAGGCTGAGAATAGAAGTAAACATGATATAGTGGAAAGCACATTGGAACCTTCAACTCTATGGTTCTTGGGTCACCAGTTAGGAAAATGAGAGAATTACACTAGATGACATAAGATTTTTTCCAGCTCATAAAAAATTCTGGAATTTCTATTTGTTTTTCTGGGTTTTGAGAAGAGGCCCTGACTTGAGCCTTAAATGATTACGTGTCACTGAATAGTCTCCTCACTGTATCTCTTTCTCTGGTGAGTGGCTAGGCCAGCTGTAATTTTTGTACTGTGGCATTTGGGAAGGCTCCATGTTCCTATCTTTGGATAATATCCTGGAGTGAGCTGTTCAAATGAAAGGCATCAAAAATAGGGATGAACATCTGAGAACAAGAGCCCTAATACCTGTTGGAACACTTGTTCCCCAAAGTGAGTCACTTTTTTTCCTCCATTGGGAAAAAAAACTGTGGAAAGAACAGAGAAATCAACAGCCACAAGTAGGATGATTTCTCCATTCTACATACTTTAAAAGTTGCCATTATTCCTTTTCTGCCTTTCCCCTGACATTCTTTTTTCTTTCCTCCATGGGAACATTCTCTATCATTGTTCTAGTTCTTTCCTCACATTGTTTTCTAGTCTCTCTCCTTCTACTTTCTCACCCCCCCCCTACTTCTCTCCTGTCCATTGGGTTAAGGTTAGAGCTAGGATTCAGGTTTACTTCTGAGTGCACTTCTTGCTGTGTTCTTCTACATTTGGTCATTACACTTTGGCCCTCACTTTTTACTCTTTTATATCCACAAAAGATGGGGAATGTAAAGTGATGTGATTGTGGGAGTGACAGGACTGTTATACTATAGAAGAAGCCAGCTTTTAAGAATTAGAAAAACAAATTGGAACAATATTGAAAATACAGAAGAATGAGAGACAGAGAAAAAGAGATACAGAAAGTGAGGAGAGAAAGAGAGGGAGAGAGAGAGAGAGGAAGAGAAGGGAGGGAGGAGAGGAGGAAGAAGCACATACAGAAGGAATGAAAGGGAAAAATGAGGGAAACTATTCAATGAATAGATGAAGCATTTATTAAGTACTTTCTATGTGCAAAACACTGTGTTGAGCACTGAAGGTACAAATAAAAATTAAGATAGTCCCTGATTTCCATTCATTCATATACCTATTAAGAAAAAAGTTACTTATTATTTTTTTTAGCCCGAGCTTTTTGAGCAAAATTATTGCAATCACATCACTATTTCAGAATCCTTTCCCTGAATCCACCCAGTGAACTACCCCTTGTGACAATAAATAAAAAGGAAAGAGGGGAAAAGACAGTTTAGAAAACTAAGCAACAAATTAACAGAGTGTGACAGTATATAGAATACTTCACACACACACACACACACACACACACAATCCCTCTGCCTCTGCAAAAAAGGGAGGAAAGTACATCTGGAGAGGGTTATTTTAAACCATTCATATCTTATGTTCATATGGGAAATAATCTCAGGACTCCAAGCTTTCTGTTTTGAGTTGGGTGGGGTCTAGTACCTATACAGCGTGAAGACGAGAAGCAGCAGAACAAGCAACACTCACCTGTTGTTCGGCATCTGAGCCTCTTCTCAGCCGGAAACGTCCATGATCCCTTGAGTACCCCACTGTGGTGCAGTGCAAAGGACATTGGATTGGGTATGAGCAGAACTGGGTTTAGACCCTGGCTCAAGGTTACTAGTGTGAAATTTTGAACAAGCTACTTGTCCTTTTTTGGGGGGGAGTGGGGGGAAGAAGGTTAGTTTCCCCCTCCATAGAATGAGGAGATAGGATGAGTTGATCTCTAAGGTCTTTTTTTTTTCCCCTAAGGTCTTTTAAAAAAATTCTATGACCCCTCCTTGATGCCCTGGCCCCTCCCTCTATTTTTCCAGGAATACCAAGCGTACAGCGGAGGTATGGATGGATGAGTACAAGCATTACTTTTATGCTGCCAGACCTGTGGCCCAGGGGCGACCTTTTGGAAAGTAAGTCACCTTCGGGTGGTGGATGAGAAGGAGTCTCAGTCTACCTACCTTCAGGGCTTCCAAAGTCTTGTCCTATGATTGTTTCCACAGGTCATGGTCCTATTCCCAGCTCCCACCCCCCAATTAGAAAATAAGCTCCTCTAGGATGAGGGCTTTGTCTTGGATCTCTCCAGTGCTGGGCACACAGGTGCTCAGGTATACTTCTTTGGGGGGGGGGGCAATGAGGGTTAAATGACTTAGCCAAGGTCACACAGCTAGTAAGTGTGAAGTGTCTGAGGCTGGATTATGAACTCAGGCCCTCCTGAGTCTAGGGCCAGTGCTTTATCCACTGCACCTCCTAGCTGCCCCTCAGGTATACTTCTTAATCAATTCTTTATTAGGTCAACCCAGGCCCCAGAAAAGGGAAGTGGAACCCAATGACAACTCTTATCTTTCTAAAGTTAAGAAGTATCCCTAAGAGATGGCTTCTTTCCATTTGTTTGTCGATAGACCACAAGTCCATCTAAGTCCATGCCAATTCCTTCCTCCTCCACTCTGACCTCCTTTACTTAAATTTGTTTTCTCCACATAAGGACTAGGTTGCCAGAGCTGCCCTCTTCCCTTGAGCCTGCCCTGCAGTTGTAGTTTCCCTTCCTTCAATTCAGATTCAAACTTAAAAGCAGTTCTTTCTTAGCCAGTGTTTTAAAGCTAAGTTCATAGGGGGAAATTTTCGTTTGTTGTAAAGAGGGATTGGGAGAATGAGAGAAAACTGATAAAATATCTTGGTTGAGGATAATTCATTCTTAGCAAAATTAGTCAATGACTCAGCTGCTAGGAATCTGGGGAGTAATGGGGATGTTGTGCCAAAATTACTGTGTTTGTAAAACAGTGTGACCTGAAGAAAAGAGAGTGGTTTAAAATTCAGAAAACTGAGGCCTAACGTTGCCCCTAAATTCACTGTCCTATTCTGTGTAGGTTTGGGGCAAATTCCTGTCTTCCTGCCCCTGATCTCTCTTGAAGAAGGACCTTTATAAATGGAGTTGGTAGTCATAGTAGATGTAATAAATTATAATAATAAAATAGGCATCTATTTGGGGGTTTAGAGCTTGCAAAGGGGCAGCTACATGGCATAGTGGATAGAATACTGGCCCTGAAATTAGGGAGACCTGAGTTCAAATCTGGCCTCAGACACTTACTAGCTGTGTGACCTTGAGCAAGTCACTTAGCCCCAATTGCGTTAAACATCCGGGGCTATCTCCAGTGGTCCTGATATATATCTTGCCACTGGACCCAGATGGCTCTGGAGGAGAGTGTGATGAGGTTGGTGACCTTGCACAGCCCTCCCTCACTTAAATCCAATTCACTGTAAGTCATGATATCCTCCTGATGTCATGGTCCTCTAATAGAACCAATAAGAAAACAAGAACAAGGGCTTGCAAAGCATTTTTATGCACTATGTTATTTGAGCCTCACAACAACTCTGTGAGGTCAGTTCTGCCAATAGTATTATCTTTGTTTTACAGGTGAGAAGACAGTTCACTACATTAGCTACAGTTTTGTAGCTAATAAGTGTCAGCAGCTGGCTGGTACCATACAGCCTGCAAAGGTGCTTCAATTTCAAGAGTCCAAGAAAGATGGTGGTTGGCCCTTTTCTGGGGACCACAAACAACTTTAATATGTCCAGCAATCAACACAATGTCACTGATCACTCACCAGCTACACTGCAGTGGTTAGCGTCACTGGCTACCCTCCACCCAATCAATCAACAAACATTTATTAAGGTTCTCCTAGATGACAGACATTGTGTTAGGTGCTGGGGTATACCACAACAAAAATAAAACACTTCCTACCCTCAAGGAGTTTGCATTCCATTGGGACTCCACCCAGAACATCTTATTTTTTATTACATTTTATTTATTTTATTCTGAACTTAAGAATAAAATAAGCATTTCCATAACATAATAGAATAAAATAAAGATGGTTGCAAATGAAACTGCAAATCTAATATTTGCAACTTAATATTCCTTTTAAATATATAATAGTTTAACTTTCTTTTTTTCTTTTTTTTCTTTTTTCCTTCTTTCCCATTCCTGCCCTAGAGATGACTACCATTAGACACAAATATGGAAACATGTAAAAGCATTCTATACATACTTCTATTTATCAGTTATTTCTCTGGATGCAGATAGAGTCTTCCTTCATAGGTCCTTTGCAGTTAATTTGGGTATTTCTAATTGTCAAAATGGTTCATTTGCTCCAAGTTGTTCTTAAAACAGTATTGCTGTTGCTGTATACAATGTTCTCTTGGTTTTGCTCATTTCACTCTTCATTATTTCATGCAAGTCTATCCATGTTTTTCTAAGATCATCAAGCTCATCATTTCTTAAAACACAGTAGTATTCCATCACAATCATGTGCCACTTGTTCAGCCATTCCAGAGTATCTTGATGGGAGTTAGGGGTTCAGAGTATGAGGTAGGGGCCAACTGCCTGGGGATTTGGGTCAGAATGATTCCCCAGGGTGGGGGGGATGCTATAGGGAGGAGGCTCATTTGACTTTGAAGGAACAGGGATGGTTCATTCTTCAGAGGCACAAACAGGTCTAGAGATCTATGAGGTGAACTCACCCTGATGAAATCATTGTTCTAGCAGGGGAACCTGGTACAGTGGAATGTATGCCAGATCCAAAATCAGAAGCCCTGGGTTCAAATTCTGGTTCGGCTACTCACTAACAATATAAACAAGCAGATTCCTTAACCTTTCCAAACCTCAATTTCCTTATCAGAGAAGTTAGGGTTGTACTAGAGGAGCTGTTTGCAAGGTCCTTTCCAGCTCTGAACATTGATACTGTGATAGCTGTTAAGTTACACTGAATGTTATCATGCTGTTTTTTTTTTTCAAGAAAAGTGAAAAATATCTCTTAGGTTCTACTCTCAAAATGAAATAAGGTTCTCTGAGCTATTATTGCTGATTGTTCCCAACGTTACTAAGTGTTTCTATAGCTCTCTACAGAGCATGGTATTTTACCCTCTCTTTTTAGTTATGTTCTTCAATGTGCCAGAGGGAGGTGGGCGCTAAGTGTGGGCACTTGTGTTCTCTAACCTCCGCAGATTTCCTCAGCTACGACATGTCTCCAAGATCCTCAGTAGTTGTGACCATTATTAAGCCATCTGAGTACAGTGATTGTTTTCTTGTTCCTCTTCCCCTCCGCAACCCAGCATACAAGGCCGAGTAGAGCTGAGGAAACGCCTGAAATGCCATACCTTCAAGTGGTACCTGGAGAATGTTTATCCAGAACTCAGGTATCCATCTTTCCTTTCAGAGCCTTAATTGGGATTTTTTTTTACTCTTTGGCAAAAATCATTGCTGGGGGGGGGGGGGAAGCCAGGTGGCACAGTGGATAAAACACTGGCCCTGGATTCAGCAGGATCTGAGTTCAAATCCGGCCTCAGACACTTACTATCTGTGTGACCCTGGGCAAGTCACTTAACCCACTTTACCCCGTAAAAAAAAAAAATCATTGCTAGGAATTGGGATATGGAAACAAATACAGAAGATAGTCTAATGGCAGGTGTAGTTGTAGTAGGAAGGCTCAGCACATGCAATGAAAGAAGTTTGGGAGGAGGGAGGGCCCTAACAGAGAGGCTGGGACCCTGAAGTGTTGGCCCAGGTCTGAGTGTGTCAGTGCAGGCTTCCAGAGTTGCAATGTAGCATGCTTCACACCCACAGTTTTCACTTTGTGACAAAGCCCTCACCTCTCTGCCCTAAAAATCACTTTATAACTCTTTGTATTCTTATCAGTGGGGCAGCCAAGTGGCCACTGGGTAGGCTGGACCTGAGGTCAGGAAGACCTGAATCTGTATCCAGCCTCAGACACTTACCAGCAGTGTAACCCTAGGAGACTCACTTAACTCTGGTTGCCTCAGTTCTCTCATCTGTAAAATAAGTTGGAGAAGGAAACAATAAACCATTCCACTGTCTTTGCCAAGAAACCCCCAAATGGGGTCCCAAAGAGTTGGACATGACTCAGCAAAAAGAAAAATCCTTCTCAATGTCATTACTCAAAAGAGGAAGAGAAAATATTAAGTCAGTCCAGAGGGAAGATCTGAATGCTGAAGAGTTGGATCTGTAAGGAATGGCTATAGATTATTAAATTACTTGGGATAAATTAAGGTTGACAGGCAACTTAATAATGGCTGTTATTTACAGTAGGTGATGACCGTTTACATGAAAGGTGACCTATTAATCTCTTTCTATTAAGGATGGACAAGGAAGGCTGTTTAAATAACATGGTGGGGTTTAATTTAGAACAAAATTCTAAGAATTTATTTACCATGGTTTTAGATGCTGGCTAGAATGGGTAACTGGAGAGAGACTGCAGAATACTTTTTCTAAAGTTCCCTAAAACAGGATAGATTCTTATTTGACTAGGCAGTTTTGCTATAGTGCTGCCCAAAAGTTGGGGCATAAAATTAAAGACCTCCTAATGCCCTTCCGAGCCCTGAAACACTCTTTTTTTTTTTATAATCCAAGTACAATACAAAGAACATTGACTCTGCAAGCAGAAGACCTGGGTTCAGAACCCACCTCAGACACTCATAGCCTATGTAACTTTGGGGATGATATGTCTTTTCCCAGGTCCTTAGTTTCCTCATCTGTAAAGAGAGTGGTTTGCACGAGGTGGCCTCAAACCTCCATTCTAGTCCTAGATCTGAGATCCTATTCTATTCTATTCTATCCTATCCTATTCTATGATTCTTTTATTTCTCCTTGGAATATCTTCCAAGCCTTAGGGAATGCCAAGCCTCAGCTGGTGCTTAAACCTATGTCCTTCTGGGTCATATAAGACAAAGCCCCTGGACTTGATCCGTGAGGAGCTGTCATCTCTCTGTGCCGTTCCTTTAGGATTCCTGAGGAGTCCTTGTTCCAGAAGGGAATCATCCGGCAGAAACAGAAGTGCCTACAATCCCGAAAGCAGGAAGGCCAAGAGTTCCCATCCCTGGTCCTGAGTCTCTGTATCGATGGTAATGGGGAAGCATCAAGGCCCCAGGTAAAGACACTAACTTGAGAATTTGTATGGTCCTAGGGTCCATGGGTGGTGGTGGGAATAGCCAAATTATACAGCCCAACTCGCCTGCTTTTATGAAATGTCAGATGATTTTATGCCCAATTCTATGCAGAGATCAGAGGCAGAGGCTGAAAAAAAAGGTAATTCCCGGAATTTAGCAGCTCTATTTACTGCCTTTTATATTTCTAAATGCATAGAACTTCACTGAAAGAAGAGCCTAATGTTCAGCATTTATGCCATTATTAAATCAGTCATTAAACTAGTAGAAGCTTAATGAAAATGACCTCTGTCCTTTACCTGCTGGGGGGAGAAAGTCCACCTTGTCACTCAGAACAGTTTGTCTCTCTACCTCTCAAAACTGTAAATGCAAACAAAGAAAAACAGTTCAATGGATAATATAGCCTCCAGGCTAAAGTGCCAAGTCCATGAAATTCATATTTTCATGGTTCCTACTGCAGTTTTAACTCTTGACTTGTAAGTATTCACATTCCTTTGGGTGAGAACCTCACATGTGGAGCTTTCTTAGCCACCTGTCTCTTAACCTCAATGTGTTCTTGTCCTCTTCCTCCATCTCCTGTCCATCCTGCATCCATCAGTCCCAGAGGAACAGCAGTTGTTTCTCTTTTCTAAACATAACCCTTAGCCTCCTCCCTTTCTGACTCCAAGATCTCAATACTGTTGGTATCCTCTCCCTTTCTAGTATCTTCAGTCCCTTTATCTCCCTCTAACTCCTTCCCCTCCTGAATCAGTGAACAACAAGAAGAAAGCATTCATTCAGTGCTCTCTATGTGTCAGGGCAGCTAAGTGACACTGTGGATAGAATTCCAGGCTTGAAGTCAGGAACACCTGAGGTCAAATCCAGCCTTAGAGACTTATTATGCTCTGTGACCCTGGCCAAGTCACTTAACCCTGTTTGCCTTGGTTTCCTCATTTGTAAAATGAGCTGGAGAAGCAAATGGAAAACCACTCCAGTATCTCTGCCTAGAAAACTCTAGATGGGGTCACAAAGAGTAGGACACAACTGAAACACTAAACACCAACAATAACAATGTGCCAAGCCTTTTGCCAGGCTCTGTTGATATTAAAAGCAAGATCGTCTCCATCAGAAAAAAGTTTATATTCTAATAGAGGGAGACAGCACATAGAAAGCAATGGTGGCCAGGGCATATTGTTGTTGCTGTTCATTCTTTGTTCTCAAAGACTTGTGACATCAGGAGGTGATGACTTGCAAGTGAATTGGATTTGAGTGAGGCTGAGTTGTGCAAAGTCATCAGATTCACTTTCTCCTCCAGAGTCATTGGTGTCCAGTGGCAAGATACACATAAGGACAATTGGTGATGGCTCCAGATGCAGTGAGAGACCTTGGCTTTTTTGAGCTAAGGTCTTTCCCAGGTCTCAGTTTGTTTGAGGCAATGCCCACTCAGTGACTAAGGCTAAATAAGAAATGAGACCAAAGATGGATTAGTTTGCCTTCATGAAAGAATCAGTCTGAGAGGGGAAGACCCTCAGAGGTCAGAACAGAAATAATTGTTAGTTTACACTTACTCTGAGCCATCAAAACTGGAACAATGAGCAAGGGCTAGTGTAAGAGTGCTTTGGTCTTGGAAATGCCTCAGATGGCAACTAAAACAAGTGGCCAGTCCATTAGCAGGTGCTTTCCCAAGGCAATGCTAGTGTTTCATTTATTATAGTTCTCAGAGTAAGGGGTGAAAGGAAGGGTGATGTTGATAATTACTAGCATTTGGAAGGGAGAATGTTGCAGTGGATTCGATGCTGAATTTGGAGTCAGAGGATGCAGGCTGAAATCTTGGCTCTTCTATCTATAGGTAGGGCTAGTGTGACCTTGATGATTCAATTAATCTCTCTGAGTTTCCATTTCCCCAAGTGTACAAGGAATAAGTTAAATTACATGACCCTGGAGGTCCCTGCCATCACCAATCTACTCTTCAGCAAGAATTTATTAAGCTGACAATATTCAAGAGCCAGTGATAGGGTACTAAGTATAAAACAAAAAAGAATAAAGCAATCTCTACTATTAAGGAGATTATATTGGGAGATAAAACATCCATCCATAAATCCATCCATCCATCCATATATACATAAGTATATACAGGATAAATCATAGAATCTCAGATTTAAAGATTTAAGGTTTGCAGAGTTCTTAAGGTCCTTTGTCTTATTTGATCCCATAGTAACCCTCTGAGGAAAGTACCACAGATCTTTCCTTTCATTTTACAGAGGAGGAAACTAAGTCTCAGAGAGATTAAGTTATTTGCCCAGGTTCACAAAATTAGTGAATGCCAGAAGTTATTCACATGTGCACACATCTCTCCCTCTTGAAATAACTTTCATTAAAAAAGTTATTTATATATTTTGGTTTTTCATTGCTTAATTTTTCCCCTGCCTCCATTCCCTCCCCTTTTCCAAAGAGCTATCTCTTATAAGAAATTTGAAAAAGGAAAAAAAGAGTGGAAAAATGATTTAAACCAATCAACACATCAAAAAAGATGACAGTATATACGCAATGTTCCATACTTGTGAACCTCAACCTCTGCAAAAGTGTCAGGAGAGATGTCTTCCTATATCTCCTCTTTGGGGATTAAGCTTATTTTTTATAATTTCAAAACATTCATTGTTGATTAGTCTGTGATTTTTATTCCTCTCATTTACATTGGTGTAGTCATTGGATATACCATTCTCCCAACCCTGCTTACTGCACTTAGCATCAATCCATATGACTTTCCATACTTCCCGTTATTCAAAGTACTCATCATTTCTTACAACACAGTAATACTACATTATTGTCATGTGTCACAGGTGGTTTAGATGCTCCCCCAAAGATGGACATCTACTTGGTTATAATTATTTGCTATAAATATGTATATATTCTTTCTGGTCAATGACATTTTAAGGCTATATGCCTCATAGTGGAATCTCTGAGTCAAAAGGTATTGGAATTTTAGTCTCAAAATTCCAAATTGCCTTCCAGAATGGTCATATCAATTCCTAGTTCCACCAACAATGCATCAGTGTGCCTGTCTTTTCACAGTCCCTTTATCATGAACTATTCTCATCTTTTAATAACCTTTGTCAATTTCCTGGGAGTTGGGTGAAACTCCAGGGTTATTTTGAGTTGCATTTGAGTATTAGTGATTTGGAGCATTCTTACAAGTGGTTATTAATATTTTGGAATTCTTTTGAGAATTACTTATTCATATCCTTTGAACACTTATCTATTGGGGAATGAGTTTGGGTCATATATTTCTGTTATTTATCTATATAGCTTGTATATCACACCCTTATCAGAGATATTTGATACTGGACATAGTTTTTACTCCATCCTGCAGAGATCACAGAATGTTAAAACTATAAGACACTTTAGGGATTAGCTACTCCTGACTCTTGATTTTACAGCTTTGTCCTTTAGCTGCTACCCAATTTCTTTTTTCCTTTATCTGACAGGCATCTTAAACAAGTTGGTGAGCAGTGTCCCTATTTCCTCACCACCCACTCCTTCCATTAACTCTCTGTACGCTTGCTTCCTTCCCTCCCACTCTTCTAAAGTGGTCACTTAAGGCTTCATAATGACCATGCCAAATCCAAGGAACTTTATTACTTGTATATTCTCCTTCTATACAATATATAATATATACTCCTTATAAAACTGCTGGTGTGCCCTCTTCCTCTTTACTAAGGCCCACTCTCAACTCTTGGCTTACACATTTATGGACCAGTTTCATCCCTAGTGGTACCTGAACACCTAAGTTGAGGGGCAAATTCATTTTTCCCCTAATGTTACTTGGCTCTATAACCCCCCATCTTGGAATCCCAGAAAAAAAATTATGGGTTTAGTTCAAATGAAGAAGTAGAAAAATGCTCAGTGGACAGCTGAAGTCAGGCATGGAGCAGCTATTTATTTCCTCTGTACAAAAAATAAAATAAAATAAAACACCACTCGATATATATATAAGACCCACAAGTATGCATGTAATACTTAAGCAGCAGTAGTAACAACTAATAATTTTTCTTTTCAGACAGTTTGATACTTAAAACATCAAGAAATTATGTAGCACTGCACAGTAAGAATTTTGCATTTCTGTCTTACCTCTGCCCTATCTAAACAATTCCTTCCAGGATCATATCTTTTGGCAAGCTAGGCCAGGGCTTGAGATCCTCTTTTTGTCTACATCCATCTTCTACAAACAGCTCTGTAGCAGATGTAGTAGGAATGTGCCTCCCACCCCCACAGATGAACCTTGGAACTCTGACCTCTCTAAATCACAAGGGTTTCTCCAAAGCAGGGCACATCCATCTCAGCATCACTGTTTGGTCTCCTATGTTCAGCAAAGGAAACACAAATCCTTTAAGGAAGCCAAAGGCCCCTAGCTGAGCTCTGGTTCTAGTTCCTAGCTAACATTAGTGGCCATGATGCCAGGGTGGGGAAGGTCACCCAGCACTAGAGTTACATGATGCTACCTAGAGTTGAAGAAGTAAAACAGAGTAGCTCCCTTTTTAAATGCCACTGAGTGGGCCATTGTTCCCTGGTTAGTTGCCAATCCTATCTGCCAGTCTAATCTGTAGCCTCTCTTTCTTTCAGCCAGAATATAGTAAGGGACCAAGAGACTACCCAGAGTTTGTTGTGTCCTGGCCTAACTTGCCAAAAGACATGAACCTGGAGGAAATTGTTTAAAACTCCCCCAACAGAGGCTCACCATGCCTATCTGTCAGACTTGTCAGTACCCTACGGTATATTTTGTCCAGTCCTGGTAACATGAACTCAGTGAAGACAGCTATGTGCTCTCTTAACCATTTACTTACTTTGGATTCCAATTCCCTGCTAACTATTTTTATAATTTCCATTAAAAAAATATTCTTTTTGGAAGAGAAATAGGATTACATTATTATCGTGCCTTCTCATTATTATCTTTATCGTCATCCATGCCATACTCAATAGTGTCCTGTCCTTTCTTTAATCTCTCTCTTTTCCTTGATATAGATGTAAAACAAAGACCTTTTCACTGTCCAAATTCAACTCAAATCTCTCAGGATAATGCTTCCCTTTTGTAATTTTATACTCCCACAACTTTCTTGTAGTCACTTTCCATTTTTCTTTATTATATTGCTTCTCATGATAGAATGTAGACTGTTTGAAGGCAAGAATCATTTCATTTTAGCTTTTGAATTCCCAGTACTTAAAATAGTACTTGGTACATAAATCCCAAAGTAAATGCTTTTTGATTAATTGATTGCTTAATCGTAATTATCCTGCTTTACTTGCCCTTGTCTCTACATTCTATACACATTTTTTAAAAATTCTGAGTTAGGGGCAGCTAGGTGGAGCAGTGGATAAAGCACCAGCCCTGGATTCAGGAGGACCCGAGTTCAAATTCAGACTCAGACACTTGACACTTACTAGTTGTGTGATCCTGGGCAAGTCACTTAACCCTCATTACCCCATAAAAAATAAAAAATTCTGAGTTAGCCCCTTTTGACAGATCTCTATTTCTTCCTGAGAAGAATTATTCCTGCTGTTGTCTTCAGAATTTCAGTCTTGAGAGCTTTCTTTATAGAATTTTCTGCCATCGGTTATATCTCTCCCTTCTTTGAAGCCTTCTAAATTTACTCTTCCCAATCCTAGTCTGCTAGAATTGTATCTGAATTTTCTCTTCTTTTTAAAATAAATTCTAAGATGGATTTAGAAAAACTTCAGATCAACTAACACAATTCCATGAAAGATTTGCAATCAAAAAAGACCCATATCCCTGAAGGGCCTAATCTTATCACCTCTCTCTGTGTCCTTTACTTCATACTGTAGCTATCTTTCTCTTCCTTTCATACCATATCTGGTCCTCCTTATATCTAATCTATTGCCTATCTCTCCATCCAGTCCTCTATGGACCCTTATATAGCCCACCTCACAGCATCTCCATGTGCTGCTTCTCTAGCTGTAATCACCATTCCTGCTCATCTTGTCCTGTCATTTCTCATTTCTCATTTATCACTTGTTCAGTGAGTGTTGTCTTTTTTCTGCTGTTTCCTCTCATTTCTGCCCCTCAACCTATGTTTTTTTGGTCCTCTTAGGCCTTCCACTTCCTGCTTCACATGCTTTTAGAAGCAAAGATCTCAGAGGTCATTCAATTCAACCAAAGAGTTTTTGAAACCTTTGTCCTAGAGCTTTTTCTCTCTGATTTCATCAGGTCCCATAGGTCCAATTATTATCTGTATTCAAGTGACTCCCAAATAAATATATCTGACTTTCATCTTTTATTTGAGTTCTAGGTCCACATCTCCATATTCATGCCCTATAGATATATCAGACTTAATAATAAGTCCAGAACAGAAAGTATTATCCCTCTACCAAAATCTCTCCCCTTTGCTAACATCCCTATTTCTGTAAAGGATACTAGCATCCTTCCACTTCACCTTAGAATCACAGAATCATCCTCAAGTCCTCACTGTCCCTCATCTCCCACATTCAGTCAGTTGCTGAATATTGTTGATTCTACCTCCATAACATCTCTTCCACCTAACCCCTTCTCTCCACTCAAACAGCCACCACCTTAGGTTAGGCCCTCATCACTATTGCCTATACTATCGCAATAGCCTCCTAATTGGTCTTGTCTATAGTCTTTCTCTCTCTCCAATCCATCTTCCACAGAGCTACAAAACTAATACTCCTAAAGCACACATCTGATCATGTTGCTCCCCTGGTCAAGAAGTTCTAGTGGATTTCTACTATGACCTGGATAAAATTACAAACTCTTCTATTTGGCATTTGAAATCTAGTTCCATCCTATGTTTCTCAACTTTTTTTCATATTCATTCACCTTATACACCCCACATTCCAACCAAAGTGGCCAACTTGCCCGTCCTTTAAATGACTTTGGATCCCCCCACCCCTGGGCCTTTGCACAGGCTATTTCTCACCTTTGGGATATTCTCTTTCCTTGCTTCTAACTAGAAAATTTCCTAGCTTCCTTCAAAGCACAGTTCAAAAGTTTCCTGCCATGGGAAACTTCTCATGATCTCCCCAGGTATTAATGCTCTCTCCCACCTCAGAAATTATTTTGTTTTTACTCTACATATTTTGCATATGATTTGCTGTGTATGTGTTTTTCCTCCAGTAGGATATAAGTTTTTTGTTTGTTTGTTTTTGTGTAGGGCAATGGGGGTTAAGTAACTTGCCCAGGGTCACACAGCTAGTAAGTGTTAAGTGTCTGAGGCCAGATTTGAACTCAGGTCCTCCTGAATCCAAGGCCAGTGCCTTATCCACTGCACCACCTAGCTGCCCCCAGGATATAAGTTTTTTGAGGGAAGCATTAGTCATTGAATCCCAACTGCCAAGTACACAGAAGTAAACTCTTGACAAAATGCTTATTGAATTGAATTTGGAGAGAGATTACGAGAGGTGGATTTTATGGATGGATAACAAAAGGTTACCTGAGCAGGAGCCAAAGCCTTCTCTCACTGAGCCAAATTTGTCTAAGCCCATCAGTTTTCATGGCATATATTAGAGAATATCTGATAAATTTGAGTTGGTCTATCAGATGTTCCCCCTTGAAGCATTTTCAGAGGACCTAGATGCTTCGAATACAGGCCGTTTTCAGGTACAAAATGAGCAGGGCTGTGGCATGGCAGATCCGTTTATTTCATCTGTCACTGTGATTGATATGGATCACTATACAATCAATTTAAGTGTAGTGATTGGTATTGATCCTGAAAACCATCAAAATAAGTCAGTTGATTTTGCTGTGAGCTGGTTCATCTGTTGCAGGTAGGCATGACCCCTAATGTTTCATTTACTTTTAAGCTAAACCATTACCTTGTCATGGAGCTCTGCTCCAACAATAGCCACTATTGCCTGAAGAGTCCCTTTGGAAGACAACATTATCTGGCGTGGTTTATGATGGTCACATAAGAAACTTTTCCCTCTTATATTTGTCTCTCATTTCCCTTGTCACCTCCTGTCTACCTGTCCTTCCTCTCCTCCTTAACTAAATTACCTATCCCCCCCCTCCCCCTCTCCGCCTCTCTCTTCTCTCTCTCCATATGTCTTTGTCTGTCTCAATCTCTTTCTGTCCCAATACCCTTGAGACCTCTCTTGCCTACCCCAACCTACAAATAATTCCATAATTCAAGAAGTGTCTGAAAATTCACCTTCTTACTGAAAAAAAAATGCATAGAAGAGAGATCATGAATATCCTCCATCTGTTCCTACCTAAACATACAATTTATATGATTCCCATCTTGTACAACCTGCTAATCCCCAGTGAGTCCTTAATAATAATAATATGCCCACATGGAAAATTGTTCCCTGCATAAAATATGATACCAACACAATAATGTCAAGAACAATTGATATAAGATGTAGCATTTTTTCAAGGAGATAATTTAAGTCCAATGTATTTCTATCCAACCTAAAATATATTATTATCTCTTTAAAATTAAACTAGATATGGCCTCCAAGTTAAAGAAGGAATCAAATCAAAATATCTTAATAGCCAATTATTTGATGTAATTATAATTATAATTATAAAACTCCACTGAAAAACACATTAAATAGCCCTTTCATATCATGGAATTGTTCTTAAATTATATCCAAATGTTATTTGCATTTGATCAGTAATAAAATTCTTTATGTATGCCAGGGAAATAGAAAGACAAAAGGCTTTGAGCTTGCATCCAGAGATCTTTTTGAGCTAATTGATGAATGCAATACCTACAAATATCTTGGTCTCCTCTAAGCAACACACATGAGGATATCACAGAGAATGCCGTGCATGACTACATTAAGTTAAACTAACTGACATCTTGAAATCAAAGCTGAATGAGAAGAACCCATTTAAAGCAATTAACACCTACACAATACTGATCTTGATGTACACTTTGGGGACTATAAAATACTCTCCAGGTTTGGAAAGCATTCTCATAACAAGCTATACTATATAAACTCAATGCAGATCCCATTGCCTTAAAGCAGCCATGGAAAGTTTAATATTTTCTTTTACAAAAAAAGGAAGAGGATGAATAGACGTCCTTGGAGCACATGATAAACAGGTGAGAAACCTCTAGAAATACTTCTGAAATAAGCAAATATTACCTCACTTAGCAATGGTAAAGGATGATAACAGGTATATTCCATCAGCTCTATTGAGTACAACTGAAGGTGGTTTAACTCCCTATGGTCCCTTTGAGGAAGCTAAGATCCAAACATGAAATCAAAAAGCCCTCCATGGTTGCCACCCTCATGAACTCAGTCAACAATATAGTGACTAAAATGCATAAAAACGGCTGGCTTACATAGATTTGTTTTTAAAGACAGAGGAGTTCCCAGATGCCAATTCAGAACCAGGCCTTTACTACCAGGAGTTACAGAAGTGTTATCCTTCAGGACCCTGGACTTATGCAAGAGAAACAATAAGAACCACATCTAGGCCTAAGGGGCTGGGGCACACACAGGAATTGTGTTCAATCCTGGAGGAGTTTGATCATCTAAAATAAGGGTCAGGATTTTTTTCTCACACTATTTGGTTCTTCTAACTCAGTACTGTGAGGAAAAAGCTTAGGTTTAATATACTTAAAACTTAGGTTTAGTTTATGCCTAGGGTCACTTGTAAAAGGGAAGAATGAAAGCACCTGCTTGGGCAGCTAGGTGGTGCAGTGGATAAAGCACTGGCTCTGGATTCAGGAGGACATGAGTTCAAATCTAGCCTGAGACACTTGACAATTACTAGCTATGTGACCCTGGGCAAGTCACTTAACCCTCATTGCCCTACAAAAACAAAAACAAAAAAAGAAGACCTGAGTTCAAATCCCTCCTTGGATATTTATTTAAAAGCTGGGCCATAGACAATGTTCCTTAAGTTCTAAGAGTTTTAGTTTCTTCATCTGAAAAATGGGGCTACTCATTCATACCTGTGGTATCTAGGGGCAGCTAGGTGGCACAGTGGATAATGCACCACCCCTGGATTCAGGAGCACCTGATTTCACATCTGGCCTCAGCCACTTGATACTTACTAGCTGTGTGACCCTGGGCAAGTCACTTAACCCTCACTGCCCCACACACAAAAAAGAGAGAAAACACCTGCTGAATGAACCATAAAAATCATATATGAGATAACTATTTCATTTTCACACAAGTATTCAATGCAAAGATTCCTAAGAATGCTTTGAGTAAAGACTTAAAATAGAATACAGTAATTTATAACTATTGTTATACTCTCCAAGGAAGGCAACACTTAAAGATATAAAAAAATCATGAATCATTTTGTAGGAATGCAAACTAGACTTTAGCTATATATCATACAAATGGTCTCTTTCAGGTTCTTATTTTCTACCTGGGTCAAGAAGTTAGGCTCATGTTCTCACTGGTGGTCATCTCTTCCACGAAGCACTAATGAAGTTATAGAGGGTTCCTCCCAAAATGCATCAGGGACTGACTAAGAACCCAGGAGTTATGAACCTCTAGAACTCACAAAATGGACTACAAGGTTGGACATGTCCATCACAGGATTTCTGTTCAGTCACCTTTAATCAGGAAAGGTATAAAATGGAAGAAACAACCAAGACCCAGATATAAGCTTGCAACTGCTACTTATAGTTGGCCTCTCTCATAGGGTAAAGGAGAGGAATCAACCCTCCAGAGATAGCCTTGATCCAGTCTTCAAATAGGAAGAGAAGAAAGACCAGCATTGGGGCCAATCTTTATGAAAGGCCCACAGAGTCAATAACTTTCCTGCTCAGTAATCAGTAAAGACATTGCATTATCATTTCAAAGAAGCAAGTCCTTTGAGCACCCTGAAGTCCTTTGGTGAAATGCTTCCTTCCCCTAGAGTGTTTGTGAATAGGTCACTTGAAAAAGAAGGCAGAAAGTATTTGTGTTGGCATGTAAACCTGTGTCAGGCAGCTCCCGATTCCTGAAATAAGCTCCTCCCATATCTCTGTTAATTTTTTTTTTCCTTCAAGGCTCAACTCAGAGACCACCTTTTCCATGAAGCCTTCCTGATTCTCCACCTCCTCACCCCTGAAAGTGATGTCTTCTTCATCAAATTCCTTTGATCACTTTTTCTGGACTTTCATCAGCTCTTTATATTTTACCATAGTTGTTTGCAGACATTCCTTATCTCCTTTCCTCCCTTAAGACCTTAAGGTCTTTATGGGAAGATATCATGTAGTTGCTCATCTTCACAAGTGCATCAGCTAGCACAGTTCCCTGCACTTAGAAGGTGCTCAAGCAGTGTTTGTTGACTGAAAACACAACAGATTTAGTCCTGATAAGGAAATCCAAGAAAAAATTACAGTTAGTCATTTTTCTAGACCAGGTCATCTTAAGGAGACAAGCCTATGGTCATTGGGCATAAGGTCAAACCAGGAATGGCCATGCAGAACATTCCTGAGCTGGGAGAGGTTATTACCAGGATAAGCAGTGGTTTCAAAGCTATTGAAGAGGGTTCTGAACGTGTGTGAGGTATAGAAATAGATGCCAGTTGTCTGCTCTTTTGCTTGCTACCCAATTCTAAGTCACAGATCCATATCTGACTAAGAAAAGGACCTGCCTTTAGGCATAGCATTCCAATAGCCACTCACCATCTGCTGTGTATAGAACAAGAGCAAGTTCAAAAGGAACAGCAGCTGTGTGGCCTTGACCCGGGAAGCAGAGTGGACAATTTTATAAGTACTAAAGAAAGAATATGGAGATATGATACATGAGTCCCCCCAGAACCTACTATCATCAGGGGTCATAGGGGATATCTGATTACACAAAGGGCCTGGGGTTAGTTCTAGTTTGTCTCCATGATCCTAAAAATGAATGGATAGGGAAGAGAAAACAAATACACTAAAGGGGAAAAGGAAAGGAAGGATGAGGGAAATTATCTCACATAATTGGAGTGTGCTACTAAAAGACTTTACAAACCAAGAAGGAGTAAGAGGAACAGATGACACTTCAGCCTCACTTTCATTGAACTGGGCAAAGGATGGAAAACTATGCATGCAAACAAAGTTTAGTATAGAAATGTAGTTCACTCAGCAAGGAAATGAGAGGAAAAGGGGGAAAAGGGAATGGGAAATAAGGGGAAAGGTAGATGAAGGGAGAGATTAGTCCTACACAAAACAAACACTAAGCATGTACAAAAGTATTTCTAGCAGCTCTTTTTGTGGTGGCAAAGAATTGGAAACTAAGGTGTGTCCATCAAATTAAGGAATGTTGGAAGAAGTTATGGTATATAAATGTGAGGTAATACTATTGTTCTACAAGAAGTGATGAAGAGGATGGCTTCAGAGAAACCTTAGAAAACTTGTATGAACTGATACAGTGTGAAGGGAACAGAACCAGGAAAAAATATGTACAATAACAGCAGTATTATAAACACAAACAATCTTGAAAAACTTAGGAACTTTAATTGACTTAATAAGCAACCATGATTCCAAAGGATTTGTGATGAAAGATGCTACCTACTTCTTGATAGAAAAGTCATGGCTTTGGGGTGCAAATGAAACATTGAGAATTTGTTTTGCTTATCTATATAAGTTTGTAATGGGTTTTTGTTTGCTTTCAATTGGAAAGGCAGGAGATAAGGGGAGAGAGAGAAGGTAGATTTTTTTTTCATTGAAAATAATTTTTAATAGAATGGAAAAGTAAGACAAACAAAGGAAATGAAAATGAAATGAATGAAAAGGAAGGGCATTGACAGTGAATGCCTCCAGCTCCCTGCTTTCCTCTGCTGTTCATTGCTCCCCCCGAGAGCACAGCTGCCTCCCTAGCTGCACTCCCAAGAGTGTTTCCCTCTGGTCTTCCCCTTGTTGAAGGATTTCATTTTCTTTTCCACAACAGAGTAGTAGGTGTTTGTGTCTATGTGTATGTGTACTCTTGTGACTGTACATGTATGAGCAAGGAAGAGAGGGGCCACTAATAACTGATTGTAATTTGACCAACTGCCCCCAAGATAAAGACATTATAGAGAGCTTCAGGTTAGTTCTGTTGGTACTAAGCCAGAGACAACGCCAGATAGCGCAGCCACCGCTGTCTTCCTGGAGTCAATTTCTGACTCCAGGATTCATTTAATAAACCCATTCATCATGGGCCATTCCAGGAAGCCTGACAAGCTGCAGAATGGGAATCAGAAACCTGCTAGACTGCAGGCCTTCTGCCCCGTGTCCTGGGCCATGGACACTGCTTCTCTCTCTTCTCCCTTCCTCGCAGTGTGGCCACTGATCGATGTTCCTCAGGAGTGTGGTCAGGCTGAATTATGTAATTGCCAGTAAAGTACCTGCTGATGGGAAACCAAGTGTGAGGGCTGAGATCAGTGTTTCATGCATCTTTTCATACAAGCAGCTAATCAGACTTTGAAAAATGTTGCTGAGGCATTCTCCTTCTCACCCTGGTGGGAGTGTCCTAGCTTCCTTTTTTTTCCTCTTTGAGACATTCCATCTTTGCCTTAGTTTCTCTCTTTGCAGTGTCTGCCTTGAGAGGAGGAGAGGTTGGCCAATGGGCTTCGCTTAATGTAAAGCCATTCTAATATTTCATTTAATACTGGAGGCCTCAGAAGAGGCATCCCAGTGACGTTTCCCCTCCCAGGGAAGGCCTCCTTCCAAAAACAGTCCCAAGTCATGGATGGAATTCTATTTGCCAGCTTAAATAAAAAGCCTTCTCAAGCCAAGGATTCATCTTGACATTCTCAGGCTTCTCACTGTCTTCATACCTCTGGAAGCAGTCTCTGTGTGGGTGTGGGTGTTAAAATGCCACTCAGCCTTTGGAGAGTTCCTTGGCACCTTCTTATGGGACACTGCCAACATGTAGGCCTCCCTACCAAGGCAGGCAGATCTAAAAGGGAAGCTGGGATGGAATTGGGCACAGAAAAGCTTTGGATGTTTGGGCCTCCACGTTTCTCTTTTCTGGCTGATGATTGATCAAAGATGGAGAACTAATTGTTATGCAGATCTCTCAAGAATTCCCTTTCAATATGAGTATGCCCACAACATCTCAGTCTGTTTAGTAGCTCCCTCTTACCTCTAGGATCATACACATACTCTGATAAATATTTAAAGTCCTTTACAACCTAGCCTTAACCTACCCTTTCAGACTTATGACACATTACTCCTTTCCAGGCACTGTAGTCAAACTGATCACCTTACTGAGCCTCATGTGTGACATTCCTCATCCTCTTTCTGCCATTTCATTAGTTGTCCTCCATGCCTGAAATGAACTCCCTCCTAACCACTACCTCCTGGAATCCCTACATTCCGTCATGGCTCAGCCCAACTGTAGGAAGCCTTTCCTAATATCCCTAGCTACTAGGGACGTCCAGGGCAGCTAGGGGATAGAATATATGGAGCTCAGGACCTGGGTTCAGGAAGATCTGAATTCAAATATGACCTCAGATACTTACTAGCTGTGTGACCCTGAACAAGTCACTTAACCCTGTTTGCCTCAGTTTCCTCATCTGTAAAATGAGCTGGAGAAGGAAATGGCACACCACTACAGTATCTTTGACAAGAAAACCCCAAATGGGGTCATGAAAAGTCAGATATAACTGAAAATGACTGAACAACACCACCTAGTGATTTCCCCTCTAATATTATTATCTGTTGTGTATATGCTTAGGTTTGCATGTATTAGCTCCCCCAAAAGAATATAAGCTCTTGTAGGAAAAGGGCTATTTCACTTCTGCTTTGAATTTCTGGCACTCGTCATAGTGCCCAGCACATAATAGATATTTGTTGATTGATTACTTATTTGGGAATTTTTTTTTTTTGCGGGGCAATGGGGGTTAAGTGACTTGCTCAGGGTCATACAGCTAGTAAGTGTCAAGTGTCTGAGTCTGGATTTGAACTCAGGTCCTCCTGAATCCAGGGCCGGTGCTTTATCCACTGCGCCACCTAGCTGCCCCTATTTGGGAATTTTTAAACTAAGGAATCCAGATTTTAAATCCTACCTCTTTTATTGTACTAGCTGTGTGGCAACTCTCTTGATCTCTCAGGGTCTTGGGTTTCTCAGCTTAAAAAAGGTCAGAGTTTGAATAGATGACCTTTCTATCAGGTCTCATCTGGGTCCTGTGATCCAGCACTGCCTGCGTGTTGGCCCAGAAGATATTCATGTTCAGAGACTAACACCCCATGCTGGGCTCTTTGACTTCCCACTCAGGGGTTCTAGAATTGGGGAGAAGAAGCAAGAAAGGATGCAGTTAGCCCATCATTTCAGTGGCCTGAAAATACAGAAAAAATGTCAGGGTTTGTGAAAAGGCCCAGATGGAGAGCTGCTAAGAAAGATAGACTGGGAGAATTAGCAGTTTCTGGGTGCAGAGGTTCTTTTTTTTTGACTCAACCACTGGCTTGCCCTGTGACTTCAAATGAGTTATTTCACTTGTTTCATCATCTGTAAAATTGGAATTGTAAGGCGGTCCCACAGCATAGAGGAGTGAACTGAGTAAACTAACAAGTTTTATAAGGGGCTATGTCTCAGTGAAGCCCTATCCTGATGGGATGGAATGTTTCTTTTTGGCTTAACAGAATCATAGATTTGGACTCAGATGAAATTATTATGATGACCAACATTTAAGTAGAAAGGGCAGACCAGCTTTGAGGCTCAAAGTTAGGTTTGGGGCCAGTATCACATAGATCAGCATGCATCAAGGTACCTATAATGAGTGAGATCAAAACAATAAAATATCAGATCCAACTTGATTCCTTGGGGGAAATTAATGCAAGTCAAGGCTCATACCTAAAAGTCAAATAGATAAGAGAATCCATAGGTCAGAAGGCCAGGATCTAGAATGTCAGCAAAAAAAATGGACATGATAGATAGGCCTGAGAAGCAGATTGACTCAAGAAAGACTTATTGGTCAAACCTATTTTCTTCCCTGAATCCTGACCTGGAAAAAACCAAGGCCAGAACAGTCCATCTCATAGAGAAAGGCACTTGAAAATAACTGGCTGGGCTGAGAAAACAATGACAAAAGGAAAAACAGGCTCTGCTATCAAGGAAGTTACAATTTTATAGTGGAAATAATATCTTAACCTTATCCTTAAGCAATTTAGGCTAATTTTTCTTTAAAAGGTATTGAAACCAGGGGCAGCTAGGTGGCGCAGTGGATAGAGCACCAGCCCTGTATTCAGGAGGACCTGAATTCAAATCCAACCTCAGGCACTTGATACTTGCTAGCTGTGTGATCTTGAGCAAGTCACTTAACCCTCACTGTTCCCTCCCCCCACACACACAAAAATGTATTGAAACCATCTTCATTACTTGCTTGGTTCAGGCTTTTGATATCACTTCTTGGTCACTTGAGTAACAAAAAGCCATTAGGAGCACCAGGCTTTCTCTCATGCTTGGCTGATGGACCACAACAGGCTACCCAGGGGCAAGGGAGCTTTCCTAATGGAATCAGCTTGAGGGCCATTAGTCTCCTTTGGTCAACTATTTTTTAAAAAACTGGCTAAGAGGGGCAGCTAGGTGGTGCAGTGGATAAAGCACCAGACCTCGAGTCGGGAAGACCTGAGTTCAAAGCTGGCCTCAGACACTTGACTTGACACTTACTAGCTGTGTGACCCTGGGCAAATCACTTAACCCTCACTGCCCCACAAAACAAATAAATAAATAAACAAACAAACAAATAAATAAATAAATACAGGCTAAGAAGAATTGTAGTTCCTGAGAATTTCCTTTCCTTTATCGAGAGAGAGAGAGAGAGAGAGAGAGAGAGAGAGAGAGAGAGAGAGAGAGAGAGAGAAATGGATATGGATAGATTTGGAGATACAGATAGATAGAAAGAGATCTCTAGAATAAGACTGATTTACATATGTCTGTGAGATAAAAAGACAAAAACAAACAGGAAAGGCCTTCTGTAGGAGATGGCTCCTAAACTTATCCTTGAAGGAAACTAGGGATCCCAAGAGGCATAGGTGAAGAGGGGGAAAGAGTATGTGTTTGTAAACATACACATATATACCTGTATGGATGTATGTGCATATATATATGTGTGTGTGTGTGTGTGTGTGTATGTATGTATATTCATATGTGCCTATATATGTATATTACATGTATATATAGGTTTGCGATCTATACATAGATAGATAGATAGATAGATAGATAGATAGATAGATAGATAGATAGATAGATAGATGTGTATGCTTGTAGAACTAAGTAAATGGGCTACACATATACACATACATGTACATATACTCAGAATTCAACTTGACGTATCTCAACAGGGAGACAGCATGGTGCAGAGTGAAGAGTGTTGGATATGAAGTCAATGTTCAGACCTCCATTTGATTCTTGGCTCTGCCACTTACTCACTGCATGACTTTTGGAAAGTCCATTCATAGGGTTGGAGGGGGGAACCCAAAAATGGCAGAATGAAGTCAGCATTTTTGCCAAACTCTCCCAACACACCCTTCTAACAACAACTTTAAAAGGTATGTCAGGTTGAATTCTGAGTATATATATATATATATATATATATATATGCACCAAATTGTATATCATCTAAATTCTTGAAGAAAAAGTTAAATGAGTTATATAGGAAGAAATAGTAAAACTGTATGAGTAGGAAACCTCAACTTACATCTCTCAGATCTAGATAAATCTAATTATAAAATAAAAAAGGAAGAAGTGACGATGAATATAATTTTAGAAAAGTTAAACATAAAAGATCTCTGGAGAATATTAAATGAGAATAGAAAGAAGTATGCCTTTTTTCAGCTGTATATGGCACCTTTAAAAAATTGACCCCAATACAGAGCACAAAACTATATAAACACAATTACAAAGCACTCCAAACAAATAAAGACATCTAAATAATTGGGAAAGTTTTAGTTGTTCAAGGGTAGACTGAGCCAATATAACAAAAATGACAATACTACCTAAATTATTCAGTGCCAAACCAATCAAACTACCAAAGAAGTACTTAATAGAGCTAGGAGAATAATAACAAAATTCATCTGGAATTACAAAAGGTCAAGACTATCAATAGAATTAATTCTAAAAGTGTGAAACTGGAAAGTAGCCTGGTAGATCAACATCTCACACGTTATACCAAAGTAAGGTCAAAATGGGTGCATGATTTAGACATAAAAGATGACATCATAAGCAAATTAGGTGAGCATGGAAGAAATTATCTGTCATATCTATGGACTAGGACAGGGGTCATAACCAAACAAGATAATATAGAAAAGTTCACAAGAGGGAAAATGGATCATTTTAATTACGTAAAATTAAAAAGGTTTTATGTAAACAAAACCAATACAGCCAAAATTAGAAGAAAGGCAGGAAACTGGGGAAGGGGGAAATTTTGCAGCAAGTTTCTCTGATAAAGGTCTCATTTCTCAAATTTGTAACTAATTGAGCCAAATTTATAAAAATAGGAATCATTCCCATCTAATAAATGGTCAAAAGATAAACAGGCAGTTTTTGGAGGAAGAAATCAAAACTATCAATAGTCATATAAAATTGCTCTAAAATGCCTATAATTAGAGAAATGCAAATTAAAACAACTCTAAGATATTAACTCACACCTATCAGATTGGCTAAGATGACAAAAAAAAAAGAAGAAGAACATTCTGGAGGGCTTGTAGGTATACTATTGCACTATGGGTGGAGCTATGAATCAGTCCGACTATTCCGGAGAACAATTTGGAACTATGCACAAAGGATTATAAAACAATACATACCCTTGTACCCAACAATACCACTACTAGTTCTATACACCAAGACAACCAAAGGAAAAGGGAAAATATCCTTATGTACAAAAATATAGCAGTTCTTTTTGTAGTGGCAAAGAATTGGAAATGGAAGGGCTGCCCATCAAATGGAGAAGAATGTGATGGAATACATTATGCTATAAGAAATGAGAAGAGGATGATTACTTAAAAAATTTGGGAAGCCATTTGAAATATTATGAAATGAAATGAGCAGAACTAGGAGAACAATATATAGTAACAGCAGTATTGTAAAGATAGTCAACTGTGAAAGACTTAGTAACTATGATCAATACAATGATCCACCACAAATCCAAAGGACTCATGATGTAAAATGCTATCATCTTCCAGATAGAGAAATGATGGACACAAAGTGCAGACTAAAGCATTTTCCCATTTATTTTGCTTGTTTTTTTTTTTAACCAGAACACAGCTGATACAAAAATGTTTTCATGACTTCATATGTATACTGGATATAACATTTCTTGCCTTCTCAATGGGTTGAGGAGAGAATAAAGGGAAAGAGAGAATTTGAAATAGAAAATTAAAATGCAATTACTTTTTTTAAAATGAAAGTCATTTCACCTCTCTTGGCTTCATTTTCCTCAGTACGATGAGATTGGATTAGATGCCCTCCAAGGGTCCCTTTTAGTCTATGATCCTAGGTCACGTATTTTTATCTCACCAGTATAAGGAAAAAAGGGGCAGTTCCCTGAATTATCTCCATTTTACAAGAAGATGGAAGAGGCTTGTCAGGGTGAGGTACCCCCCACACACACACACACATCCCCATTTTCACCTCACCAGAGAGTTAAGAACAGTGAACCATTTAAAAAGAATTGAGGGTTTTCACATGAAAGATCTAGTATAAATATAACTATTTGTCTTGATAAATTACACAAATTTCTCTTCCTTTCAGGCTGTCAGAAAATCTTTTACCAATCCTTAGGTTTAGGCCTGTGAAAAAAAGAGATCTAGGGCCTAAAATGCATTAGCATCTTGAGAGAAACATCTGAGTCCGGATCTTACTTATGCAGCTGGGTGGTGTAGTGGCTAGAGAGCTTAGCCCAGAGTCAAGAAGGTCTCAGTTCAGAGCCAGTCTTGGACACTTACTAGTTGTGTGACCCTGGGAAAGTCATTTAATCTTACTTAGCCTCAGTTTCTTTATGTGTAAAATTGGGATAATAATACCTATCCCCCAGGGTGACTGTGAGGATCAAATGAGATAGCACTTGGAAAGGGCTTTGCAAGGCTTAAAAGTCCTACATGGGGACAACTTGGTGGTGCAGTAGATAAAGCACCAGCCCTGAATTCAGGAGGACCTGAGTTCAAATCTGTCCTCAGACACTTGAGACTTAGTAGCTGTGTGACCCTGGGCAAGTTACTTAACCCTCATTGCCACGCCAAAAAAGTGCTACATAAATGCCAGCTATATTCTTATTCTTAATCTTATTAACAATAGTTCATTGTAGTAGGAGTAGTAATAATAATATTTATATGAGTATATGTAAATAATTTAATCTTCCTTTTTCTCATTTTCTTCATCTGTCAAAGAGTAGGACTGGATTCTATGACTTTTAAGGTCTCTCTTCCCTGTAGTTCAATTAAATTCAGTTCATAAGGACTTGCTATGTGCAATGCACTATTCTGAATTCTAGGTATACAGAGACAAGAAAGAAACTGTCCCTAACCTCAAGGAACTTACATTTAAAGGATTCCACAACACATAGATAAGTAAATGCAAAGTCATTTTGTGGAGAAACATTAATAATTGGGAAGTGAGATCAGGAAAGGCTTCCAGCATGAGATGGTTTACTGTGCAATGCCTTGAGGGAAGCTATGGATTTCATGAGGCAAAGGAGAAGAGGGAGACATTCCAGGCCTGGAAGACAGCCCATTCAAAGACCCAGAGGCAAGAGAGGGATTAGCGAGTAGGTCAGTTTAATTGAAGAATAGAATACAGGGAGTAATGTGAAATAAATCTAAAAAGATAGATTGAAGTCTGATGGCAAAGGGCTTTAAATGCCAAACCAGAGATCAGATTTTATAGCAGAGACAATAGGGAGCCACTAGGGTTTCTTAAGCAATAGAGTGATATGGTCTGGTTTGTGCTTAAGAAATGTAAATTTTGCAGCTGTGTAGAGGATATATTGGAGAAAGGAAACACTTGAAGAGAGAGGGAGGGTGGGTTTAAATACTTTGACCTTTCCTATTTAGAGTGGTTCTTAGATGTAATCTCCTCCCTCCCCATTTCTCTCTTCCCGTATTCCCTTCTGTCTGTTTGTCTCTCTTTCTCTCTTCTTTTTCTCTACTGTCTTTCTCTGTTCCATTCTTTGATAAATACCTTTCATTATGTGACCCATGTCACTACTCAAAACCTTGATTTGGGGCAAAGCTATTCAAAGAAGAGGAAGCAGTTGACTATGGCACACTGCATGCAAAGACCCTCCCAAACCCAAGTCTGAGCCATCATCACTGTTGTCCTCACCATCATTTCCATCCCCTCCTCCCCCTTTGTCTCCTTTTCCTTCTCCACCTTTTCTGCCACTTCTCCTCCTCCTTCACCCCGTCATTAGGATATTCCAGTCTTCAGGATCCCAGTGTTCCCAAGTTTAAGTCCTCCTTCATTTCCTCTCCTCTCTTTCAGGAATGGGCCTACACTTATGCCCAGCAGATATGTCAGCAGCAACTGTGTTTGTCAGTGCACATGCTTTTCCCTGGCTCTCAGGTGCAGCTCTCTCCTTGCAAGGAAGGAGATGATAAACAGGTAAGGGCCAAGTGGGTCTATTACAGGGCCCAGCAGCAATTCTTCAAGTCATTGGGTTCTACCAGTGAGACTTGGTCATAGTCTTGGGAGGAAGAAGGGAAAGAAAAGAAAATGACAATAGTAGAAGAGGAAAGGGAGAAAATGAAAAGTTATGGGATGTGCTACAGATGATGACCCACCAAAAGAGACTGAAAAGGATCAGTCAGACAGGGAGGAGGAGAACCAAGAGAAAGCAGAGGAATGAAAACCCAGCAAGGAAAGCATATACAGGAGGAGAGTATGGTCAAGAGTATCAAATGTGGTCAAGAAAACTTGGCAATTAAGAGATTGTCTGTGACTTTAGAGACAGTAATTTCACTTGAGTGATGAGGTTGAGAGCCAGATTGCAAAGAACTGAGTAGAGGAAGCAAGGGCAGCAAGTACAGATAGCTTTTTCAAGAAGTTTGTCAGAGAATGGGAAAAGAGATATGGGAAATAGCTTGAGGAAATTGTAGGTCCTAGGGAAGGTATTTGAGAAATCAGAGAGACTCAGGCATGTTTTAAGGCACTAGGGAAGGAGCCAGTAGATAGGGAGAGATTAAAGATTAGAGAGAGAGGGAATGATTAAGAGAGCAATGGGCCAGAGAAGATGGGAAGAGATGGTATCAAAGGCACATGTGGAAAAATTGGTTTTAGGAGGAAGGACCATCTCTTTATCAGAGATTAGAGAACAGGAAGAGAAAGCAGAGGATGAAATCAAGGCATTTTAAAAAGAAGAGAAGAAGGAGCTCAAGGCAAAAGACCTGTTTTCTCAGTAAAGCAAGATGTGAGGCCCTCAGCTGAGAAGTAGGGGAAGGTGAGCTATGGGAGGTATGAAGAAAAAAGAGAAGTTTTAGAACAACTTCTGTGTGTAATGTGATGGGGAGATTTTGTTTCAAGTTCTACCCTTTTATGATACTGAATTTGCAATTGTGGGTAAGTCATTTCATCACTAAATGACCCTTCAACCAAGGCTCTTAAGTTACTGAATAGTCGCTGACCCACATTGGTAGATGGAATTGTCCACATCAGTTGTCTAAAGCTCCGCTAGAAATGGAGGCCACTAGTAACCTTAACTGTATTCTATTGTATTTTTATTTAGTTTGGTAAATATTTCCCAATTTTAATCTGGTTCTAATTGCAATTGAGAATGTGTCATCTGAGGGCCTTGTTTTTGGCACCTCTTCCCTATACTAATAAAATTACAGATCTAACTCTTCCCTCCAAAAAATATTGGGGATAGTAACATTTATATTACTAACGTCATAGAGTTGAAAACTGGAAATGCAGTATAAATGTATTGTTATTATGCCATAGCCCCTGCATTCAAGGGGCTTACAACCTAGGCGCATGTCTATCAAAAGACTTGGTACTCTGGTGCTGAATTCTATATTAAGAAATGGATAATGACTTTATGCCTCCTTGTTCCTCCGAAGCGTAGGATGCATTTAGTTTTCCTGATCATTGTAGGGTGTAAGTCATCTGAACCTGGCACTTCACTGAAAGCAAGCAGATACAAAGTGGCCTTTGGGCAACCCATTTTTTTTTCCATCCTAATCAGCACTTTCCCCCACAGTCATCCCTCTTACCCATTATAGTGAAAGCTCTCCATGGCCAAACTACTCTGTACAATCTCCACACCCAGTCTCCATATCTCAGAGCAGGTTGCAATGTAAAGAGTGTTAGATTTAGAGTCTAGGGACTGTGTTCACTGTCTTCTTCACCATTTAATCCCTAATATTACCTTGGGCAAGTCACATGATAGCTCTAAGCCTCAGTTTCCTCATTTGTAAAATGAGGGTTTGGAATAGATGATTTCCAAAGTTCCTTCCAGGTTTAAATCTATTCTCCTCTCCCCCACCCACCTGTGTGTTCACTGATATAAAGTTTCTTTGAATGTTTTTTGCAAATTACTGTCTCCCTCCCCTTCCCAAAAGTCTATTCCCAGTAAGAGATCTTCTGCTAATAAGCTTTCCTGGAAGAGATATTGACTTTGTATGTGTGTGTGTTTTAATTTAAAAAAAAGAAAACAACAACCCACACTTGCCTGAGCAATTAGTTGCCGCTTTATTACTGTGTGAAATCAATTCCCTAGAAGGTCCCAGCCATATACCTTAAGCGTTTTTGATTAGGCCATAGCTCATGGAGTTGTTGGTAGGAAAAGGGCCATTAGTCAGCAAGATCCCCGCTCATTCTCTCTCCTCTTTCCTCTTGATAGCGATGGGCTAAGTCTGGCCCCCGAATCAAGCACATGGCATCCCGCCTCTGCCTAGACACGGACATAATGGGAGATGGCAGTGAAGACAGCAGGGAGATGGTTATAAACCCTTGTGAGACATCAGTCATGAGCCAGCGTTGGGACATGGTGTTCTCCTGAGCAGAGCTCCGTGGACAGACTCAATTGGAAACAACTCTGGGTGGGCATGAAGCACTTGCCCAGAAAGAAATAATTCAAGATATGGAAAGCTGTGGGAGGCCTAGGAAGGCATCCTGGAGTGGAAGGTAGAGACAGAGCCACATACAGAGAATAGAAGTGGCCCTCTCCGTGAGGAGGGAAGAACAGATGACATGCTGATTGGTGCCTCGGAGATCACAAACTACAGGGGAGAAAAATCTTCTGTGTTCTCAACCATAATTGAATTCATTCCAGCACAAGCTGGTGCCTTCTCCTGGTTCACGCCTGGAGAGAGAGAGAAAGACCCAATTGCAAGTTGCACATTTGTTGTTTGCTTTCATTTTTCTTTTCTTTTCCCTTTGTAACAGAAACAGAGCCAATGGGGAAACCTCTGGATGTCTGCTGGCCGCCATGACACCAGGGCTGAACCAGAGATGAGGAGGGAGAGCCTTCTGCAGACCAAATAAAGACTATTAAAAGTCAAGAGATTCTGTTTGTATATATGGACAAAGCTTTGACTTGTGCTAGGAAAAGATGTTGCTAATTCAGTAAAATTTCTAATTGCCAGGATATTCTGGGAATGGGATGTTGTGATTAATTGGATTATCTGGTTTCCTGCCTTAGTAAATAGACTATATTCTGTTTATTAAGTAGAGTCTACTGAGTATAATTAAAGCTGCCTTTGGTTCAGAAAGCCCGCCAGTACACATATTCATCATGATGAATCTCAGTCAATTAATTAACAAGCATTTATCAGATGCCTAATATGCCTGGCACTCTACTAGATCCTAGAAATACAAGGGCAAAGGGAAATGGTGCCTGCCTAAAAGGACCTTATATTTCATCAGGAAATGACACTTATACATACATACATACATATACACAAATACATATATACACACATACATACACACACATATATATATATATATACATACATACAAAATATATGCAGGGTATATTTTTATAGGAGGGAGACACTGTAACTAGGACATCAGGAAAGGCTACATGTAGAAGGTACTACTTGAGCTGAGCTTTTGAAGGAAATGAATTTGTTTTTTAATTTAAATTTTAAATTTTTTTTTGAAATGAGGGATTCTAAGGAAAAGACAGATGTGAAAAAAGAGGGCATTCCAGAAATGGGGGGTAGGGGTGGGGATGGTGGAAATGACTGCAAAGACATGGAAATAAGGAGTGGAGTGCTAGGGTGGGGAGCAGCAGGAGCTCCAGTGCTTCCTGTGTACAAAGAGGAAGAATGTATAATAAGTTATATAGGATTATAGATACTGCAAACGCCAAATAGAGTCGTGAAGTGTGAGACATAACTGAAATGACTGAACAACAAAAAATAGATGTTAAAGATATAAGGTTCAGTATGTACTAATCTTATGAAAGCTGCAGGAAATTATTAGTTAAATTCCAATGACTTGCCTATTACTCCTATAACTGTTTGTATGTATATGTATGTGTGTATGTATACACATACGTGTGTGTATGTGTGTGTATACATATATACTTCCACTCAACAAATCCAAAATAATTTGAAATATATTCACATGTGTGCATATATTCACTCTATGTATATATATTCAATAATTTAAATACATACATATGTGCATATGTGTATAAATTGTTTTTCAGGTTAGTTGGGTTTTGTTGAATGGAAATTTTTTGCACATGTATGCTGAGAAGTAAGTAAGATTCTAATACCTACTACCTTGGGCCTTCAAAGGGCCGTTCAGACAAGAAGAGACGGGGCAGCTAGGTGGAGCAGTAGATAAAGCACTAGCCCTGGATTCAGGAGGACCTAAGTTCAAATCTGGCCTCAGACACTTGACACTTACTAGCTGTGTGACCCTGGGCAAGTCACTTAACCCTCATTGCCCTGCAGAAACAAAAATAAAAACAAACAAAAAACTAACAACAACAAAATAACAAGCAAGAAGAAAACATTGCCTATCTCAGATTGAAGTACCTCACCGTGTTTCCCTTCCCCTCAATGGGGACACAGGGAAACAGTGGAATATAGTGGAAACTGAATCGAACTACTCTCTTGGAATATGCCACATCAGACCCAAAGACCAAAGGTTCATAAATCTAAACCTTCAAAGCCATCTATCTAATCTAGGGGTTGGCAAACTGCAGATACAGGACCAAATCTGGCCAGCTGCCTAATTTTGTATAGCCAATTAGCTAAGAATTGTTTTTACATTTTAAAATAAAGTTTTATTGTATTTTTAAATGTAATGACAAAAGCAGGCTGCACTGGATTTGGTCCTCAGATTACAGTTAGCCAGAGCCTTTATCTAGTCTAATCTCCCTCTTTTTACAGATGAGGAAACTGAGGTGGCAAGTTTGGCCTTCAGCAATAGATATTTTGGCAAAATAAAAATTTCAGTGTTACTCATTATGCAAATTATTCCCATTACAGAAATCAAAACACTAAGGAGATAATAGTTTCTTTATAAGACAGAAAAGGGCAGGTGGTGCAGTGGATAGAGTACCAGGCCTGGAATTAGGTTGATCTATCTTCCTAAATTCAAACCTGACCTCAGATATCTACTAGCTGTGTGACCCTGGACAAGTCACTTAACCTTGTTCCCCTAAGTTTTCTCATCTATCAAATGAACTAGAGAAGGAAATGTCAAATCATTCTAGTATCTGTGCCAAGAAGACACCAAATGGGGTCATGAAGAATCAGACATGACTGAAAATGACTGAACAACAACAAAAACAATAAAAAGAGTAAGTTAATAAGAATGGGAGTCCATAGAAATAACTTTGTTCTACCAAGTAAGGCAGTGTGGTCTACTAGAAAGAGATCTTGTCTTGGAATTTGAGCCTGGGCACCAATATTTACTAATCTGTGTGGCCATGGGTTTGTCACTTAATCTTTCTGAGCCTCAGTTTTTTGCAAAATGAGAATAACAGGAAAAGCTTCTTTATAGGGTTGTCATGGGGGTTAAACAAGTCATTGTATCTTGAGTTTGGGAAATCTTAAAATGATACATAACTAAGAGATGTAAGAGATATAATAGATTTATCAGACCACCTTTCCTTTCCAATCCCCAAAACACTGTGGATCAATAGGAGAATGATAAGGCCAAATGGCTGGCCTATGTGAATTTAGGGATTAGGTAGGTTAATAGTACAAGGCAAAGGTCAGTGCTACAGGCAGGACAGTAGGATTATGAAGTGAATAAATTGAGGGTTTTAAAGATTTTAATGTTCTCCACCAGATATGTGAGATCTTTGAGTCAAGAAAGGGGTGATGGGTACAGTGTATTGATTTTTGATGAGAGGTTAGAAGCCCTAAATGGTGATGATACTGAATGGGACTGAGTTTTAGAGTAACTGGAAGTTCAGAGAGATTGGAAAAAAAGAACAGATAGAACTGGTGTTGACTTGGTTGGAGGGTCAGATCCAGGGAGATAAGCTTAGTTGTATATGCATAGAAAGGAGGAAAGGAAGGAAACATGTATTAAAGTACTTACTATGTGCCAAACATTGTGCTAAATGCTTTATAAATACCTCATTTAACAGAACAACCCTGGGAAATAGGTTCTATTATTAGACCCATTTGACAGTTGAAACTGAGATGGACAAGTTAAGTGACTTGCTCAAGGTCACACAATTAGTAAGTGTCTGAGGCTGGATTTGAACTCAGATTTCCTGACTATGGACCTAGCACTCTATCCATTGCTCCACCTAGCTGCCAACAGAGGAGACAGAGATACTTTCATGAAATCTCTAGATGGAATCATAGGAACATAGATCTAGAGATGAAGGGGGCTCCAGAGACCTAGTCCAACCTCATCATTTTACAAATAAAAAAGAGGCCCATTGAGGTTAAGTGACTTGCTAAAGGTCATACAGCAAGTAAATATTGGAAGTAGGACTTGAACCCAAGCCCTCTACCTTCACAGCCAGTGTTCTTTTGACTGTACCACACCAAATGGACTGAGAGATGCATTAGACTGTGAAGTATAGCCTTGACTAGAAGCAAAGAAGGGGAGCCTGAGGACCAAACAGAAAAAGCACCTTCCTTGTATCTCCATGGACCTGGGGCTTCTTTGGGTTAGAAGCAGGGAGAAATAGCAAGAAAGGAAACCTTTAGGGTTGGGACCAAGACAAGAGAAAATGAAACAGGAAGATTCCTGCTTTAAACTTCATCAGAGCCAACTAGGCCACATGAAACTGTGTACTTGCATTTTACCTTATTTGCATATGGATCATCAGATGATGGATGGTCTCCAATGTTATGCCACAGTGAACATGATAGAGGAGAACTGCTAAGGGGAGAAAGGACTAGGAATCCTCTGGGCCCACAGTGGCACCAACATCACAGAGCAAGGAGCATAGAATCTTAGACCAGGAGTTTGAAGGCATCATAGTGGTCATCTAATCTAACCCCTTCATTGTTCCAGATGAGAACCTGAGGACCACAGTACTTAAGGGATTGATCCGCCAAGGTAATAAGTGGCAGAACCAAGATCAATACTCAATTGATCAATAATCACTTGTTAAGCACCTGCTAGGTACCAGCAACTGAAATTCAAGTTTCATGATTCCACTTTCCACTTCTCAAAATGTTACTACCATAAAGAGTATGATTTGGAGTGGAGATGATGCATGAAGCAAAGTATCGTTTGGTGATACCTTGTTTTCCTCCACAATATTATGTGTTCTATCCCATATCACTCCAGTTCAGGTCTCTACTTTGTGGTCTCTGTCTAGCCCTCTGTTTTTGTGATGCTAGTGGTCTCTGGTTTAGCCCAGTCTGGCACACACACACATACCCTTTCCTTTTTGGGCATATTCTTTCCTTATAGGTTCATTGACTCATAGAAGCTAGTCCCATTTTAATGATGGTGGGGTATTAGGGGAAGGGAGAAAACTATAATCCTATATTCTGAAAAATAATACCCCCATCCATCATTACAGTTCCCAAGATGGTGACAAGAAGCAAAGGAGGAATCAAGCCAGAGGACTTTCTGTTTGGAGGCTTTCCTTCAGGGTGTCCATTTTTATCATCACAGGTTAAATTCAGAACAAATGAGAGGAAATGATGCTTAGTGAAGCCATTCATCAAGGCTGAATTAAATATGGAGTAGCTAGAGGCACCACAGTAATCAAAGTGACAGGGCATTTGTACCTTTTCTTCCCAAGAGGGACTTTCCAGATCTCCCAGCAGTAACACAGGGGTAAAAAACAAAAATACAGTAATGAGGGTTTGAGATTGAGTGAAAATATCAAGTTGTCTCTGCTTAGGTGTTGCAGGTCTGCCCTCACATAGGATAAGGGCAAGTTCCTTTGACCTAGGGTCTGGTCCTCAACATTGTAGGTTCAGAGCACTATTTAATCAATTCTTCCAAGTACCCTGGGGGAAATTAGCTCATGTTAACCAAACTCTAAAGAAACAGATTTGTAAGCCAGAATGTCAATTTAATAATTTACAACGGGGAATATACCTGACTAACAAAATGGAATGCTAATAACTGGGCTTTGAGGAGCTCCTTATAGCAGATTGCGGGCTTAAGAACATAAATAATTAATTCAATTCAACATTAATCATGTGTCTGCTTTGAGACAGGCAAAATGGTACAATTCCTGCCCTCAAGGGGTTTATCTTCTACTTCCAGAATAAAGAGTATGTAGATTACTTATTCCATAATGAAGTGTGATGGGGGTAATCAATCACTCAAACATTTATTAAGTGCCCACTCTAAGCTAGGAACTGTGTTGAGGACCAGGGATACAAAGACAAAATTGAAATAGTCTCTGCCCTTGAGGAACCTATATTAGAATGGGGAGACAACATGTACATATATAAATCATATAAAGAATACATATAAAATGTACCCAAGGTAGCTTTGAGAGCAAAATAGTAGAGTACTGGACCTAGAGTCCAGTTTGTCCCTAGAGTAGCTGTGTGTTCCTGGGAGTAATTGAAACTTTTTAAACCTCAGTTTCCTCATCTGTAAAGTCAGGATAAAAATAGCATTTATCAAATGAGAGAGTATGTGCAAAAATATTTTGCAAAACTTAAAGTACTTTATTTTGGGGGTGAGACAATGAGGGTTAAGAGACTTGCCCAGGGTCACATAGCTAGTAAGTGCCAAGTGTCTGAGGCTGGATTTGAACTCTGTTCCTCCTGAATCCAGGGCCAGTGCTTTATCTACTGTGCCACCTAGCTGCTCCCTTAAAGTACTTTAAAAATGTTAGCCCTTATGATTCACAACAGCAGCTGGGGGGGCAAGAGTGGTTGCAAGGAAGAAGGAGAACCTTCATGTACATGGTAAGTCTTGGATTTAGTCTTGAAGGAAACCAGGAATACAAACATGGAAGTGAAAAGAGAGAGAGAGAGAGAGAGAGAGAGAGAGAGAGAGAGAGAGAGAGAGAGAGAGAGAGAGAACGTTCTAGACATGGAGACAGTTCAAAGACATGGACATGGGAGATGGAGAATCATGTGTATAGTTGAATAGTAGAGTTCATGGAAGAGATTAGTGTGTCAGAGGACTGGAAAGGTTGTACTCTAAGAAAATTTGAGGAAGGAGAAAACATTTAAAGTGAGGAGTGAGTGAGAATCATGGAATTTTTTTTTCAGGGCAATGAGGGTTCAGTGACTTGCCCAGAGTCACACAGCTAGTAAGTGTCAAGTGTCCAAGGACAGATTTGAATGGAATTCTTTACAGAAGAGGTGTCAAATGACCTTAACTTTGAAGGGAGAGAAAGATTCTAAAAATCAAAGATAAGGAAGGAGTGCCTTCCAGGCACTTGGGACAATCAACCTTAATACATGGAGGTGGAAGACAGAATGTTACATTCAGGGGACACTCAATAAAGTCTGGGTGAAATATAAAATGTACAAAGGAAAAAATAAAACATGAAGTAAGGATGGATGGGAATAGGTTCCTAAGTCTAGAGCAGACTTCAAAATTTATCTAATCCATTCCTTATCTAACAGATGATGAAACTGAGGTCCATGGACACTAAGTTGCCCAAGCATATGCACAGAGTAATGAATAATCAAAGGCAGACTTTGAATCTCAACTCTCTAACTCGCAGATCAGAAAACATTCCATTGTGCCAGTGTAACACCCTAATGGGTAAGATTGTAAAGGGGATGAACTATCAGATTAAAGAGTTTGCCTTTTCTCCTAGATAAGCAATAAGGAGATAGTGCACATTTTTAGCAGGGGTGTGACATGGTCATATATGCTCCTTAGAAGGATTATTTAGGCAGTTGTATGAAGGAGGGCGTTGAAGAGAAAAGATATTGGAGGTGGGAAAACCACCTTAGGAGGTTCCTCTGATTGTCCATGGAAAAGATGATGAGGGCCAGAACTTGGGTGGCATGTGCAAGCAGAAAGAGAGAGTAGATGAAAGTAGTATGAAAATGAACTCTATAGGATTTGACAACTTGATTGGAAAGTAGGATGAAGGAGAAGAAAGCATTAAGATTCAAAGGCATGGCAGTGGTGCTAACAATAGAAATAAGGAAGTTAAGTGGAAACAGTATATAAAGCATCAGCCCTGGAGTCAGCAGGACCTGAGTTCAAATCCAGCCTCAGAAACTTACTAGCTGTGTGACCCTGGGTAAATCACTTAACCCCAATTACCTCCAAAAAAGAAAAGAAATAAGTTACGAAAAGCCCTCACTTTTAGACATTTTGATTTTTGAGGTGCTGGGATATATCTAAGTGAAGTAATGGTGTAACTTGGGAGAGATTAAGCATGGCCAATGTAAATTTGTGGTCATCTACAGAAATAACAAATGGTCACATAAGATCATTAAGAGAAAGAATAGAGAAACAGAAGTCTCCACCCAGAGCTTTATGGGACAGTTACTCTTAAGGAACAGGAGGAGGATAAAGCAGAGATGGAAAGGACTGTCAGAGAGGTAAAACATCCAGAATAGAACAGTGTAGAAGAAGCCAAGGGAGGAGATGATGACCAAGGGAAAGAGTGGTCAGCAGTGTCAAATGCTACACAAAAGCCAAGAAGAATTAGGCCTGAGAAAAAGTCCTCAGATTTATAAAAATTAAGATGTCACTGGTGATTTTTGAAACAGTTGTTTTAGTATAATGACCAGGGTAATCAGAAGATAGGTTGCAGTAAGCAAGGAGTGGGGGAAGAACTACTGTGGTTGTAGACTTCTCTTTTTAGGATTTTAGCTAGGATCATATAGGCACAAATAAAACAATAATTTAATTGAAGGGCAGAGTAAAGGGAAGGATTTCTAAGAGGGAAATGGGGTCAAGCATGTTTATAGGAAGTAGAAAAGCCAGGAGGTAGGGAAATATGAAAAGTTGTAAGGAGAGATGGAGAGAGATACAGAGAGAGACAGAGACAGAGAGAAATGGAGAAAGATATATAGAGAGGGAGGGAGATGGAGGGAGGAGGAGAAAGAGGAAGGTGGAAGGGAGGAAGGGAGAGACATACCAGTTATTAGTGGGACAAGCTCCTAAAAGACACATAAGGGGAAGGGACCAAAGGTACAAACACAAGTTAGTTAGCATTGACATAGTGAAGAACCATCTTAACCTCTATGGCTGGAGCAAAAAAGGGAGCATAGGGTAGAACCCTCTCTCAAGTCACCTCCCAACTGTCAATCAAAATGGCAGAGTGGGTAGCCTGAGAGGAGCTAACTACTTTTCCCCTCAAGGTGCCAGGCTTAACCTTGAGGGCCTGAGGGTTTTCTAGCAGTGTCACAGGTCCCCGTCTTGTGTGCTCCCCTTCCATGATTGTCAGCCAGACAATGATTTCTTAGAAAGGATATTTTCTAAGCAGGTGTATCGAAGCCATTTGTTACCCCAAATTCCCCAAACCAAGGGTACACTCTCCCCTTGTGTACACAAAGTCCCAGGAGAAAGCAGGCTCAAACAGGAAATGCATAGATCAAAAAGGCTCTTGGTTACCAGGAATCCTTTTCTCCCTTCGTATAGTTCCCATGAAACTCTTCTTAGATACTCCTCTCTTCCGGACTCCAACAGTCACTTCTCTTATGAAATCCTAAAACTGTCTTTCTTCAGTGTCTAGTTTGTCCTCAGTATATTCTTAATTCCTAAAGAAAATGCTGCCTCTGGAGATACTCCTACATATATGTATTGTGTATGTATGTATATATGGAGAGAGAGAGAGAGAGAGAGAGAAACTCATTGTCTCCCAGTCTTCAGAGTTAACTTGGTTATTTGAAGGGGAACTGAGAGAAACTCCATCTTTCCTTTCCCTTAATGCAATTCCCTCTCAGGAGTCATTCAGACCTGGACTGGCCTGCTGTTGGAATGTGTGATTCTGAACTCACTTGCTGTGTTATATCTAGGTTCAGAGATGTCTAATTTTTTTTTCAACCAATCACAAGATACTTTCTGTGTGGCATCATCTGTCTTTATCCAATGATCAAAGTGCTCTGCCCCTCTTAAGTTAATTAAGGAATTGTTCATACTTAGTTTACATCGAAGATTGGTTGATTGGTTCAGTTTTGAAGTCTGGTCCTTCTGTGTTTTAGATTAATTGGAATTATAGACTTACAATTTCGATAGACCTTGCAAAGGCCATCTAGTTGTATTTGCTCATTTTACAGATGTGAAAACTGAGGGAGGTCCTAGTACATTAAGTGCCTTGCCCAAACTCACAGGGATAGTAAATAGCAGATCAAAATTTGAATTTAGTCCTGTGATTTCATGTTCTTCCCTCTTCCTATTCCAACCTGTAAGAGAGGATAAAGGTGTAGAGAGGAGTATTAAGGTGTGAAAGAAGGGAGATGAGGGAGCTCCCAATGACTGTTTAGTTCAGTCAGGGGAGAGGTCATCTTTTATTAGAGAGAGGTATGGTGTAATCTGCCCAGCAAGTGGTATTGATAATTTTAAGGGATATGTCTTCGATTAGCCAATCACTGTTAGCAACTACATCCAGCTGGGGGCACTGTGGTCTCATTGAAATATTTCGTTTAAGGACATGCTATAAAATATCTAATTAGATTAAGTAAAAGTGCTTACAATGAGAAGCATTACTTTCCTATAATATGCCATCCAGAGACCTAATGTTTCCTAGATGGAAACTCTCTCTGGGCTAGTCAGACTTTCTCTCTCTTGTCTCCTGCTTAGGAATGAAAACTAACATGTAATTTCAGTTCTTTGTTGCTTCTGGCCAGGAAGCAAGGGCAAAGCTCTTCCAAACAGGACTATGCTGATCCATTCAGAAATTGTGAGTACCTAGTATCCTTCCAAAAGGCTTCACTCACTGGGGCAACCAGACTTCACTCGACTTTCCCAAGCTCTGAAGGTCTTCTTCAAATAATCAAATGAGATAATATTTGTAAAGCACTCAGTATGGTGCCTGGCACATAGTAGATGCTTAATAAATGCTTATTGCTTTCAAACCCTTGCCCTTCTTCTCCCCAATATTTGCCTTGGTCCTCACTTTCACTAGAAATCTGAACGGGGCATCAATCTATATTTCTATTCCTTTGGTCCCAGAACAAAGTCCTTTGGGGTATTGCTGGGACACAACAACTGGTTATTCCTCTCCCAGTCTCCTTTTCCTGGTTAAAGGGTCCTTGTTGCTCTTATTCTCTAGTCATACTTCCTAATTAACTCCTGGCTACAATTATCAGACACCAGTATATTAGAAATAGGACATCGAAGGCAGGAATGAAAGGCAAGGGAAGAGAAATTTATGACAATGAGATCTTGTTACTGCATGCATAGGTTTAGGGATCATGCATATTTTACCTCCTAATGACAGATTTTAATATTGCAAATGCTAACAAGAGAGGAAAAAAACCTGACAGTAATGGAAATCTTTAATACTTCCATCATGTCTAGGGAGAAATAATTTGTTCAACTAATGCACTTATTTTAATCTTAGGATTGAGACTGTGGGGAGGAATAGATATGCATCCTCCATTTTTGCTGCAAAATGTCTAACATCATTCTTTGTAGGCCTATGGGATTTTGGAAATTTCCTCAAGGACAATTTTTTTTCTCTCTTTACCCTTTCACCTACCTTTAGCCCCTATTATCTATATGACCTTGGACAAGTCTTTTGCACTTTCAGCCTCAATTTCTCATCTGAAAACGATGTTATATTAGATGACCTCTAAAGATCCTTTCAGTTCTAAATCCATGTTCCAGTGTTTCTATTATCCTGTTTCATTTCCCCTCAGTTGCCCAAATCCATGTTCCCACTTGATCTCTACATTACCTTTAGTCCCCACCGTAAGCTTGCAGGGCTGCCATGTACAGTCTGGTACCTTCTTTTCCCACTATGCCTCAGGGTAGACAATTATATAGATAGCTATCACACTCCTATATCATTTAGAAGATTAGTAGCTATATCTGAAATAGAGCTATCTAAACAAGTCATCAAAAATTGGGGTGAATATTTAGAGATGAAAGAGAACTTAGAGGCCATCTCATCCAAAAACCTCATTTTGCAGACAAGTAAAACAGACAACCATATTTGCCTCAGTTTCCTCATCTGTAAAATAAGCTGGAGAAGGAAATGGCAAACTATTCCAATTTCTTTGCCAAAAACAAACAAACAAACCCTAAATGTGGTCATGAAGAGTCAAATACAATAAAAATGATGGAATAACAGCCCAGTATCACAAGGAAGTAAATGACATGGCCAGAATTTGAACCCTGATCCTCTAACTCTAGTTATTCCTCCTTGAGCAGTTTCTTGGATACCCTCTCCAGGGTGCTGATTGATGGAGAGGTATCAGTACCTCCCTACCATCTCTTTTTTTTTTTTTTTTTTGCGGGGCAATGGGGGTTAAGTGACTTGCCCAGGGTCACACAACTAGTAAGTGTCAAGTGTCTGAGGCCGGATTTGAACTCAGGTACTCCTGAATCCAGGGCCGGTGCTTTATCCACTGTGCCACCTAGCTACCATCTCAATAGGCAGGGCCAACTTTAAAGGACCTCTTTTGGTTCATTCATCCATTTTTTCATTCATTTGTTATGTATAAAGGTTTGGATTTCCCATTAAGTGTCTAGATAAAGGCTTGGAGGTTACCTTTCACAATTCTTGCTTAGGGGGTTTCTGAATGATAAGAAAGGTTGTGCTAGAATTCTAGACTCATATCTTGTTCATGGCTATAGGCAGCCCAAGCTGTATTAAGAAAGGGTCCAAAGCCAAAAGAGCTATTCCATTTGCTGTGGATCTGATTAATTTAATGAAACCATCATGGTGTAAACCTCAGGGGCTTATTGGGAAGAAACTCAAGCATAATATTATTTCACAGCAGTAGATTGCATCATTTCCATTTCACAGCTTTCCAGCAGGAAATAATAAAACAAAATTACAAACATAATGAAGAAAAAAAGAAAAAGAAAAAAAAATGCCCTGAAAAATAACTGCATCCTTGGTGCAGTGATAGAGTTGGTTATTTTATTCAACTGAGCCAGTAAATAGTACCTAGCCTTGTTCTGGTGGAAGGAGAAAATGGCAAGACACCTTCACTCATTTCAGAAGATAATCTGTTATAATAATTCACTGTCCAGCAGCAGTTTAAGATTTTTAGCAATCCTGTAGCTATTTAACTGGATATATTTGAAAACCTCTGGACCCTGAGATCGGGCTTCCATAATGCGGGAGGGAATAATAGTTATTAAAAGTGATCATGTATGGTGTACATAAACACCTTTCCCTTCTCCATTCCTAATAATCTTATATAAATACATTAACTGTGGGGATGTAAAAACAATGAAGGGGGAAGTTCCCTCCCCTGTTGCCCAGATGTACTTGAGATGAACCCTTTGGGCCAATGTAACACGGCTGAAGAAAAAGCAATAAAACTAATACCGTCTTGGTCATCATGATGGCTTCATTAAATTAATAATTGTAGCTTGTATCCCATAGGATCCTGTAACCCATTATTTCCCCAGACTGAATGTGGAGAATGTGCCCAATCACATTTATGGAAACATGACTCAAACTGCTATCCAGAGAATTCACTGATAACAGATTAGGGACCATAAATTAAAAGGAAAAACTTTTAATTAGGACAAAAGAGCAAAGTAACTAACAAGGAAAAATCACCTCACACATAAACTCATGGCCCTAGGTTAGATTGGAGCTAAAACATCTCCATCTCCCAGCATGTCACCATGACACCACTCTGCCCCGCAGCATTGCTGTTCTCATCAGAGATGCTGGCTTTTCTTTTCACTGAGCTACTTATGCCACCTGATGAGATTGTCTTCTGTTGCTAGGATTTCTTCCTCAAAGGAACTGGGAATTATTAATCTTTTGTTATACCTCCTGGCCAACATGCCTAGAGCTAATCAACATTTTTCAGCCTTTTTTAAAAAAGTCAAACCAACAGATACATCCAGTCATCATACAAAATGGACACTCAGGTTAAAATATTTTTTCTCTCTAATGCCATATCTCCTCCCCATGAACAGGAAGCTCCACAAGCTCTTTATGTTGAGATGACAACTCCTGCCTCCCATCCCCCACCCCCAATAACTAAAAGTGAGGCCATAAAAATCACAAGGAAACATTAGTAAGCCTCAAAGTAGCACATAGCAGCATTGAAGAGGGTGGAATCAATGCTGGAAACCCTTTGCCCCTTATATTTGCTACTATCCCCAGGTCTCTATCCTACTTATAAAAGCATGGGGTCAGGGGCAGGTAGGTGGTGCAGTGGATAAAGCACCAGCCTTTGACTCAGGAGGATCTGAGTTCAAATCTGGCCTTAGACACTTGACACTTACTAGCTGTGTGACCCTGGGCAAGTCACTTAACCCTCATTGCCCCACCAAAAAAAAAATAGAAGAAGAAGAAGAAGAAGAAGAAGAAGAAAGCATGGGGCCAACAATCAATGAAGGTGATAATCCTGCTTTCTTTGGCTTTAATCATACTACATCTGCTATATTTGCATCAAGGCCACATTTTAAACAATTTAGTGATGAGAGCTAAGGTAAAGGCAAGGAAATTTGAAACAATATGATATCAGAATCCATGAAATGATCTGCAGATATTTCACCTAGAAAAAAGATAAAGATACAGGGGCAGACTTCAAATATTTGAAGATCTATTATATTTTAAAAGGAGTAGAATTCTGTATGAATTCAGAGGGTAGACTTTGCAGAAAATAAGTGGAAATTATAGTAAGACAGTTTGTCTGATTACTAGAACTGTGCAACAATGAAACAGATTTTCTCATTAAGTGGTGAGCTCTGCATCACTGGAAATACTCAAGCAAAGGCTGGGTGACCTTCTGTCAAGGTCAATTTAAAAAATTCTTCAAGTAGATTGGGAATATTGGGATATAAGCCTAGCATCTTAGAGTGAAAAGGAATCTTACTGCCCCTCTAATTCAATTTCTCACACAATGAAACATTCACTCCTGTAGCATCTCTGAATGGGACCTTCAACCTCAGAATACTAGGATTAATGGGAAAATTAAAACATCACATGGCAGTGCATTCTAGTTTTGGACTGCTCTAGTTGTTGTTAGAAAGTTATATTGAGATAGGATCTGGTTACTTGTAATTTCCACCTATTGATTCTATTTTTCCATTATGGAATTGGAGGAGAGTATAAGAATACAAATTGCTAGATACATATTCTGGAATTTTTTCACTGGGAACACAGAAAAAATGTGAATTTATGATAGCCAAAACAGATGACTTCTAAGGTCTCTTCCAACAGTAAAATGCAATGATGAATAAGGCAGCTCACAGTAAAGGACAGAAAATTATATAATGATTCCAGTAGCTATTTGATAGTAGAAAATGCTTTGCTTGCATTGATATGAGGTCATTATAATTTGATCTTTATAGAATAGAAGTTGGGTATGTTTGGGAATAATAAGGCTGGGGTAGATAATATAGGGGACAAAGAGTCAGGAGACCCAGACAATTACCTCTTCTCAGAGTTGTACTGACCTAGACTGGTTTCATCTGTGTAGCCCCAGTACCTAACATAGTGTCCTTCACATAGCAGATATTTAATCAATCACTTAATAAATATTTATTAAGTAGCTACCATATATCAGGAACTGTACCATGCACTGAGATTGCAAAGAGAGTCCCTGACCTCAAGGAGCTTACAATCTGAAGGTTTTTTGTATGTTTGTTTGTTTTTGTTTTGTTTTTTGTTTTGGTGAGGCAATTGGGGTTAAGTGACTTGCCTAGGGTCACACAGCTAGTAAGTGCTAAGTGTCTGAGGCCGGATTTTGAACTCAGGTCCTCCTGACTCCAAGGTCGGTGCTCTATCCACTGCACCACCTAGCTGCCCTCAAGGAGCTTACAGTTTAATGGGGGAGACAACATGGAAACAAATATATTCAAAGGAAGCTATATACAGCATGATTAGAAAATAACTGACAAAGGAAAGTACTAGAATTAACAGAGTTTGGGAAAGGCTTCCTTTAAAAATGGGATTTTAGTTAGAACTTAAAAGAAACCAGAAAGGGCAGCTGGGTGGCACAGTGGATAAAGCACTGGCCCTGGAGTCAGGAGGACCTGAGTTCAAATCCAGCCTCAGACACTACTTAACACTTACTAGCTGTGTGACCCTGGGCAAGTCATTTAACCCTCATTGTCCTGAAAGAAAGAAAGAAAGAAAGAAAGAAAGAAAGAAAGAAAGAAAGAAAGAAAGAAAGAAAGGAAGGAAGGAAGGAAGGAAGGAAGGAAGGAAGGAAGGAAGGAAGGAAGGAAGGAAGGAAGGAAGGAAGGAAGGAAGGAAGGAAGGAAGAAACCAGGGAAGGGAGGACAGGAGAGGGAGAGTGTTCCATGCACAGGAAAAAAAACACAGAGAAAATGCCCAGAGCCAAGAGATGGAGTGTCTTCTTTGTGGAATACTCACGGGACCAGTGTCACTGTATCAAAAAGTATATAGGGAGTGAGGTTTGAGGAGAATGAAAAGGCAGGAGGGGGCTAGGTTATGAAGGGCTAAATTATATTCTAAATGAGTCTGGGGGAAAAAACTCTTGAAAGATGAATTTAACCATATAAGCAGAAGAACTAACAACAGCTGATATTTTCATAGCACATCAAAGTTTACAATAGCAACTTTTCAAAAGATTTCAAGTGTCCCACTATGGCATAAAATTTATCCTAGACATGGCTATGCTAGTAGAGTCCTAGGTTCTGGTTGATATGCCAAAGGTTTTCAGAATGACATTGGCTAAAGACTATCTATTGTCCTGAGATTAGACAAGCTGTGTATGGAGTTCTGTTTCCATGAAGTTGACTGCTAAACAAGGAATTCTTTGAACATTGTAATCCTTGAAACAGATCAAAATATATAATAGCTTATAGTCTTGTGCTGCCTCCTTCAATTTCTGACCAAATGGTGGTAGAATAGGAGGGAAAGGGGGCAAAGAATTAAAGTAACTAATTTATCTGTTGGTACTCTTCCTGTAAGCCCTTTTTTCCAGTCACGGATGAGTTGCTATGATATAGGAAGAATTGAACCACATTCCCATTATCTTTCTCACCATAAATGAAAATGAAAAATATAAAGAAGTTATAACAACAACAACAACAACAACAAAAACAACAACAACAACATAATAATAATAATAATAATATCATTTATATAATGCTTATCATGTATCAGACACTGTGCTAAGCATTTTATAATTATTATCTTATTTGAGTTTTACAACATCCCTGGGGGGTAGGGGCTATTATTATCTCCAACTTATAGATAAGGAAATAGAGGCAAACAGATGTTAAATGACTTGCCCAGAATCACACAACTGGAAAGATCTAAAGACAGATCCGATCTCGGATCTTCACACAAGTTCTTCTATGAGAGGCAAATAAAGGAGTTGGAAGATTTTGATTCATTGAGTATCCAAAGGCTGAAAGCAACATAACTCATGGAATGCTTCATATCTCACCTTGCAGTTCTCATGATAAATTTAAACAAGCCGTCATAAAAATAGGTGCTATCCTTTCACCAATATCCATTGCAGAGGATAAGAATAAGGGGAAAATGCAACATGATTTACCATATGTGCGTCATGTATATACCAAGTTATTTACATGTTGTTCCTCCCCATTATAATGTGAGTTCTCTGAGGGCAAGGAACACGTTTGTGACTTTCTTTGTATTTCCAGCTCTTAGTAGAGTGTTCATCATATAACAAGTGTTTAATAAATGTTTGTTGACTGTCTTCTAAACTATGTCATCACATACCTTAATATTCTGATTTCAATGAGTGATGGACACAGAAGAGAATGGCAAAAAAGGAATACATTGAAAAACATAGCTCAGAATTAAGGAAGGAAAAGAGGTTGGAAGTTTTAAAATAACTTAGGAGCTTCACACTTAGAATCATTCTTACCTTTGAGAAACAGAAATCCCAAGACTTGGAGGGCACTGAACAGAATCCCCAAGAATAATGAAATTGACTACATCTTAACATATAAGAATCAGCTAGTTATTTCTATGGGAGTCATTTCAAGATCAACTGTTAACATGCAGTTAAGTTTTGGTTATTTAAGAAAAAGTTCAAAATCAGCACCAAATTAGAAAAATCAAGTCAACAGGCATTTATGAAGTTCCTATTATGTGCTAAGCACTGTGCTAAGCGCTAGGTATAGAAAGTCTAGTGGGAAAGATAACACGCACACCATGCACAAATATGATACATATAGAATAAATTGAACAGAATTTCAGAAAGACACTACAATTAAGAGGACTGAGAATAGCAGAAGCTGGGACTTTAGATGAGACTTGAAAAAAGGTGGGAGATAGAGGTAAGAAGGGAGAAAATTCCATCCATTGAGGGACAACCAATAAAAATGTACAGAGTTGGGAGTGTTGTACGAAGAACAAAAATCAAGGAGTCGTTGGGTCACAAAGTACATAGAAGGGAAGTAAAATGCTAGAAGGGAATATGTTTCAAAGGCCTTTACAAAATCAAACATAGGACTTTATATTTCACCCTGGATATAATAGGGAACCACTGGAATTTATGCAATATGAGGATGACATGGTCAGACTTGAGCTTTTGACAAATCACTTTGATAGCTGAATAGAGGGTGGATTAGAGAAGGAAGAAACTTTTGAGGCAGGGAGACCAACCAGGTAGGCCAGGTAGGAGTAGATGAGTTCCTGAACCAGGGGAATAGCTCTTTCAGAGGAGGGAAGGAACATATACAAGAGATGTTATGAAGATAAAATCTATAGAACTTTGGTTGGATATAGGGGCATGAAAGCAAGTAAGAAGTCCAGAATGACACTTAGGTTGCAAGCCTGGGTGACCATAAGGATGGTTGTTCTATTCCTTTAAGTTCAGTCCTCTTTAAATCAAACTATACTATACTTCTTAAAGAAAGGATAAAGACACTGAGTGCAATTACAAGAGCTCCAATATAATCTGTGGACACTGACCAATAGGAAATGTATAAAGGTTAAGATATTGATTCTGATTATCAGTATTTTTATAGAAGTTTAAACTGATGTAAAGCAATAGCCATATTTTCTTAAGTTTAAAATAATTTCCAAATTTTAGTTAGCAAGCACTCTCCTGGTCACCTGAATAGACAAGGCTACCAAGGACAACATTAATTTAGAGTACAAGTTCATTTGCAAAACATTGTATAAGAGGATGGTAGAATGTTATGAGCAATATTGCTTAATATATATCAAAAAACAATAAAGGAGGGGCAGCTAGATGGCACAGTGGATAGAGCACTGGCCCTGGAGTCAGGAGTGCCTGAGTTCAAATCCGGCCTCGGACACTTAACACTTGCTGGCTGTGTGACCCTGGGCAAGTCACTTAACCCCAGTTGCCTCACTAAAAAAAAAAAAAAACCCAAACAAAAAAAAATAATAAAGGAGAAAGTGAGTGTGTAGAAATCTTGGGATGAGATGCAAATAAACCACAACATACCAAGAGCATTCAAGAGCATTTTTAGATGAAACTGGAAGGATGATAATAAATAGAAGTGACATGGAATAGATTTGCCAGTATCTCTCTAGATCTATTCTCATTAGTGACATTGAAAACACCACATTTGGATTACACCACCTCAGCACCCAATGTGCTATGTGATGAAGCAGAAATTACTTTAATAAGATGAAAACAGGAAGAAAAACTGGACCAGACTCTTTCTCTCTCTCTCTCTCTCTCTCCCTCTCCCTGCCCCAGGCCCAATTTGTCATGTGATGTCCTAGCATATATACCAGGTACTCTGGCCTACAGTAGTGCCCTGTCCCCACTCCCACCCATCATTTCACTGGAAAATAAAAAAAAAATAAAAATTCACATGCATACATATGTATGTATATATGTGTGTGTAAATATACATATACATATATACTCATATATACATACATATATGTATTTATGTATATGGAGAGAGACAGAGACAGATACAAAGAGACAGAGAGGTAATTATGTCAGATGTGATATAATCTTAAAGTCACTCAGTAACTAATTTTCAAAATATTTCAAGAAAAAGAGATTCCGAAAAGAGTGAAAAAATCATGAATGACCTTATTACAAAAATATTTTAGCCAAGAAGACATGTTGAACTATTGACTTACACTCCTACTCTCTTGCAACTCCATACAATCTTTAAGAGATTAGTCTCTGAACTCATCAAGGTTATCCTTGATAAAAACATGATAAGGAAACAAGCAATTTTCTACAGCAGACAACATTTTCACAGTCACACAATTAACTGAGTATAGAGAATATGAGATCCTGCTGTGTTTATTGTTTGTTGATTAAAAAAAAAAAACCAAACAAAAATAACCCTCCACACATTTGACTCAATAGGGGAAAATACAGCCTTAAAGGCTCTCTTTCAATATTGTGTCTATTATGTACATGTTAATATCATATAAGATTCTATGATAGATGAGAGCAGAGATAACTTTGTTCACTGAGCCTCTGAGAATCGCCATCAAGCAAGGAATAAAACAGGGAGGCATGCTTAAAAAAGTTTTTGCCAGTGTCTGGGAGCTTATCCAAGGCTAAGTTGAAATGAAAGAGAAATTTCCTGTGGATTTTGAGGTTCTCCCAGTGTTGATGTTTGTAAATGACTGTTCTGATTTCATTGAATGCCAAAACACTGCAATGCCTCTTCAGTGAGATCTATGGTCAATATAAAGACAACAAACTGGAAATTTCCATAGGAAAATAAAATAGATGAAGAATATGTGTTGTTCATATTATGGCATGCCATGAAATAGACAATTCCTTGATCTAGTCAAAATCTCTTGGGTAGGCACTACAGATGGACAATGGACTGCATTGACAATTGAATAGGAATGTGGACTGAATCACATTAAGGGAATCGCAGAACATTTTTTTAGCTTTTCCAACCTGCTCTCTACTATCAAGGGTTTCCTTCTTTAATACCAACATTTTCTCTTTGCTGTTATATGGCAAGAAGATCTTGGAAGAAAAAAAACTGCAAGGGACCCAGAAGCAATGAAAGATGTGTGGTGGGTCTAGGTGATTCTAGTAGACTACCAACGATGTGCATTACATGTAGTGGAATAAAAGGCATCACTGAGGTAAAGTGGGAAAGCATCATGGTATAGTGGAAAGAGCTTTCATTGATTCTGGATTCCAATCCCACTTCTGATCATTTCTACCTATGTGACCTTGAACAAGGTAATTATCCACCTTTGGCCTCAGTTTTCTGATCTTTAAAATGGGACAGTTGGACCAGATGGCCTCTGAGCTCCCTTCTAAATCTTCTTCTATAATCCTATGATAGATGATCTTATTTATGTATGAATGTGGTGTTCAGAAAGGATGAGAACCTCTGGTGTGAAGGCTTCCCTAGCTCTTTTCAGGGCTGCTTATCCACCTTTCTTGACTACCTGCCTATCAGCTCTCAGCTGTAGCTCTAAGAAACTGTAGCATACACAGCAGGCACACCCCAGCAAAATTATCTCAGCGGATGGGCTAAACCTAGTTGATTATAACCCATTGGTGAGTCAGAGGGATATCTACCCCAAGCATGTGAAGACTTTCCCCATAAGAATGGGTGGATGAGGGGCAGCTAGGTGGCACAGTGGATAGAGCACTAGCCCCGGAGTCAGGAGGACCTGAGTTCAAATCTGGCCTCAGACATTTGACACTTACTAGCTGTGTGACCTTGGGCAAATCACTTAACCCTCGTCGCCCAACCAAAAAATTAAAAAAAAAAAGAATGGGTGGATGAGAACAATTTGTTCCAGTACCATGAAGGCAGCTAAAGCAGGGGCTATGTAACACAAATCTTGGTCAGAATCAAAGATGCCAAGGTCATTCACTGCATTCCAGGCCAATGCCAGTCATTTTGACTTTATGTCTTGCCGCTGGACTTCATTGACTCTCAAAGAGAAAGGGAAGCTGTCAATTATGTGCAACTCTGCCTCACTTGAATCCAATTTACACATGAGTCAAGACATCACCTCATGATGTCATCGGTCCTCTTTGAAAACAAAGGACAAAAAAAAGAAAACAAAGGACAAATAACAACTAGGATATGAGGTGTTCCAAACAGTGAGCAAGAAGGCGAAAAGAAAAGAAAAGAAAAGAAAAGAAAAGAAAAGAAAAGAAAAGAAAAGAAAAGAAAAGAAAAGAAAAGAAAAGAAAAGAAAAGAAAAGAAAAGAAAAGAAAAGAAAAGAAGTGGAGGAAGGCACTAGCTTAGATCTCTTGATATCTTGATCTCTCCCCGCCCCAGTTTACTGGTCACCCTAATTTCTCTGCATTCCAAAGTTTTGTTCTCCAGCACCTGCTTACTACCAGATCTCCCCATTGGGAAATGGACTGATGTTTGGACTTCTACTAATTATCTGCCTCACCCCAAATTTTATATGATAATCCTCAGATCACTCCACTCTGCATCTGCTGATCTGCCTTGTTTCAACTCCACAGGACAATATGTCCCCATGCTAGGTACTCCCTTACTTCCCCCTTCCCGTTTTCCTGCCTCCTTTTGTGCATCATCTCCTTCCATTCAGTTGTGAGTTCCGTGAGGACAGAGACTCTTTTTATGAATTAGATCCACAGCATTTGGCAAGGAGCTTAGTAGATACTCAATACATGTTTATTGGATTGGATTGGATCATGGATTTGGAGCTGGGAAGAACCTTAGAAGTAATCTAGTCTACTCCCTCATTTTCCAGTGAGGATCTCATAAGAAGAAGACCTGGGTTCTAGCCTCCACTCTTCTAATTGCTAGCTATATGACTGGTCTAGCCGCTTCACCTCTGCTAGTCCCATTTACGAAGTAGTTGCAGTGTTCCTCTCACTGGGGCTGCTACACAGGATTGCACCATGTAAAATAGCTCACATACCTGAGATCTATGCTGATTATTCTCCTCTCAGAGGGAGACTCTCTCCTTTCTAATTCCTCAGTAATGCTTCTGCAAAGAAATCGAAAAGAAAACTGCATTTGTCTCCCCCACAACCCTCTCCTCACATGCCTAAATTTGAAACTTTGTAGGCTCATATCTAATTTGCGTTCCATTATACTGGCGGTTGAAGTGTGGCAAAATGTCATATTGATAATTAGGGTGTTCACGGTGGTTGCAGGTAAAGCAAACTTGCATAGCAAGGTTGCAAGCTCTTTTCATTATAAATCCCTTTCGTTCCTCATAGCTTTGAGACATTCTCCTCCGAGACTAAAAATATGCACAGTTCATTGCCGCCTGGGGCTGAATTATTTTGTAAAACCTGAGCAAAATCGGTTAAGTGTTTTTAGAGTTAGGCAAGCAAGAAAATATTTGGGTTTTGTTCCTTATTTAATGAAAACTATTTTTTGTGACAAAGTAGAAAACTTTTTGATGGCATTTCTTAAAGAAGGTGGTGGGGGTTCCAGCAGGAACAGAAAGCTGCAGTTCATACTCCAGCCCCAAGTGACTAAACACTTGGTGCACTGTGGGTGAGGTTGGCTTTAAGTAAACTCAATATAGGCAAAGTCAGATTTGTAAACCACATGGATCATCAGTGGGCTCTTCACTTTTTGGAAGTAGCCTAACCATCACTTCTGTTAATAGCTATTGTCCTGGTCCTTTTGAAATAGGATTCCAATATGGAAGTTCCCAATTGTGACTTCCTTTAGGTGGCCTTTCCTTATCCCTCTCTAACCACCTTGGAAAGAACAATGGAAAGTATAATGGAAAAAACACATGATCTGGTCTCTAAAGGGATCCAATTCAAAACCTGGCTCTGTTATTTATTGCCCAGCATGCCTTTCTAGGCTTCTGTTGAGTCATCTATAAAAATAAGGGGACTAGAGAATTCTTGTTGTTTAGTAATTCAGTCATTTCTGACTCTTTGTGGCCCTGTTTGAGGTTTTCTGGACAAAGATACTTGAGTGGCTTGCCATTGCCTTCTCCAGCTCATTTTATAGATGAGGAAACTGAGGTAAACAGGGTTAAGTGGCTTATCCAGGATCACATCACCAGTAAGTATCTGAAGCTGGATTTGAACTCAGGTCCTCCTGACTCCAGGACCAGCATACTATGCACTGTACAACCTAGCTGCCCTGTATAGAATTAAATGATCACTAATATACCTTTCATTTTTAAATCTGTGATCCAGATATGAGTCATACTTCCTTTGGAGCCCTGCAGTATTATGTTAGTACCTCTGTTGTAGGGGTATGCTGATAAATTTTTAACGATATCATAGTTTTATAGTCTTACACCGAAAATTTTAAAATTGTGTCATCTGAACTAGTCCCAAATGGTTCCCTCACATCCCCACCTGTTGTGTTGCCGAACTTGGACTTAGGAACTTAGGACCTTATTGACTCATGTCCTTATTAACAAAGTGAGCCCAAACAAGTCTTTTAACCTCTATGACCCATCTACTAGGACAAAAAGGGGAGGTGATCTGCCAAAGTAGAGGGAATACTGATATTGGGAGTCCCTTTTGCCTTGCTGCCTCCACCAACACACTGCAGAACTCACTCCATGTAATTGCATATTCTCTTATGGCTCTGAACATATTCTATCTTGTATTAGTTACTCATGTACTAACCACATCCACCCTCAACTAAATTGTAATCTCCTTAAAGGTAGGGATCGTGTCTTATTTTATTTTTGTATATGTTTCTCTTCTAGTCTCCATCCTCACCCAAGATGCATAAATTCTCAAGAATTCTTAAATTCTCAAGTATTTGTTGAATTTCCCACCTTTGAAGAACTTGTATAAAGTAAGGTCTGTCATTAAATAAGATGTTTCCTCTCCCAAACTACATTTTCTTTGTTCTATAAAGCAAGGCCAACTCCCTTCTTCCCCTCCCCACTCAAGTCTAACTCTGATGGTTTATTGTGACATGGAGGTAACTGGGTTTTTGAGGTCTATGTGGGTTGAATGAAAAACTCTGACTTATCCTATCAAACCAGAAAGTGTTTGATCCTGGGCCTAGTATCTAGTGATGGACAGTGTGTCAGCTGTCCCAAGACCATCTTGGATTGTTTTTTTGTTTGTTTGTTTTGCAGGGCAATGAGGGTTAAGTGACTTTCTCAGGGTCACACAACTAGTAAGTGTCAAGTGTCTGAGGTCAGATTTGAACTCAGGTCCTCTTGAATCCAGGGCCAGTGCTTCATCCACTGCACCACCTAGCTGCTCCCCAAGACCATCTTTACCAAGATGGAAAGAAAGGCTTATCAACAAACTGACTGACTTTGGCTGTAGCAGCTCCATACAATAGCATGCTATATTTGTGGTCAGGAGAAACCTGGCTTCCCATCCCACCTCAGACACTTATTAGATACTTACTATGTGACCATGGGCAAAAGTCCCTTCATGAAAACCTGGGAAGACTTATATGAACTGATGCAAAGTGAAATGAACATAATTAGGAGAACATTGACATAGCAACAGCAATACTGTAAGATGATCAACCATGAATTACTTGGTTATTCTCAGCAATGCAAAGATCCAAGATAATTCTGAAGAATGTATCGTGAAAAATCCTATCCACTTTCAGAGAAAGAACTCATGGTATATCCTTTTTTTTTTTTTTTGGTGAGGCAATTGGGGTTAAATGACTTGCCCAGGGTCACACAGCTAGTAAGTGTCAAGTGTCTGAGGCTGGATTTGAACTCAGGTCCTTCTGAATCCAGGGCTAGTGCTTTATCCACTGTGCCACCTGGCTGCCCCGAACTCATGGCATATCAATGCAGATTGAGGCATACTTTTTAAACTATCATTGTTATTATTGTTTTTTTTGGTCTGCATTTTCTTTTGCAGCATTAGTACTATGGAAATATGTTGCCTGACTACACAGGTATAATCTATACAGAATTGCTTGCCTTCTTAAGGAGAGAGGAGATAGGGGAGAGGGAGAGAGAATGTAGAACTCAATTTTTAAAAATCCAAACATTAATTATTGTTTACATGTAATTAAGAAAAATAAAATAAAAATTAAATTAATAATAATATTAATAAAGAAGTCACTACATGTTGCTAAATGTGTTTCCTTATCTGTAAAATGGGGATGATGATATCTATCTATCTCCTAGGGTTGTTGTGTGGATCAAATGTCAGTAAGTCAACAAAGATAACACATACCAAGACCTCTGAAAACCTTAAAGTGCTACATAAAGGTCCATAATTACCATTACCACCATCACTACAAGTACCACTACTATTACTTTTATTTCATCATCTATGTAGTGATCTCTATCAGCAGAAAACATAGCCATACACAACCTTCTGGAGGCTTGGATCCTTGAAGTATGGAATAAATAAATCACAGTTGGCTTGTATTCTTAGAGATCCAAAGGGGCATAGCTGAGAGAATACTAAACCAGGAGTCAGAAGGCCTAGGTTTAAGTCACAGTTCTATCAGTCCCTAACTACTTGACCTTGGACAAAAGGCTTCATCTCTCTAGTCTTTCATTTCCTTATCTATAATTTGGGTATGATAATACTCTACCTATGTCAGAGAGCTGTTGTGAGGGAAAGTGATATACGATTGTATTTGATAATTATAAAATAAATACAATATAAATCTAAGCCTAAAGTTGCTGTGGACATTGTCAAAATCTGGGTCCAACTGGCAGAAGGAGTCAGATAAGAAAGGACCAGGATGCTAAGACTGGCCATGCAAGACTTAGTGGAAGGAACACTAGTCTTTTATTCCAGAGACTTAGCTTTGAGTCTCAGACATAACAGTGATGCCTTGTCCTTTACAGAATCACAGAATGGGAGAGTTGGAAGGGACCCCAGCCACCATACCCAAGGGGACTCTCTACCGCAACATTCTTGACAAGTGATCAGCCAGCCTCTTTTTGAAGACCTCAAAAGAAAGATAAAACATCCCCTCTCAAAGCAACCATTATACTTTCAGACAGTTTTATTTGTTGTAGGACCACATCTCCAAACTCTTGTTTTGTCCATGGACTCTTCTCTGGGCCCCTGTGATTGAGCCTGTGTAGCTTCTATACACTTTTCCAGGAAACTCCAACTGGCTATTACTTGGGGGCTGGGAAAGTCCATTCATTCTCTGGCATTCACAAGCCACATGGTAACCTTGTATACCTCTCATATGCTTCTTTACCAAGGCAGACATTAATGGTTTCGTGGAGGAGACACCGAGTTCATCAACAGACTTTTCTCCCCTAAGCATCCTAGACCCCTCAGGATCTCCAAGACAATGTGAACCACAAAAAGAGCTAATTAGATATAGCAGTGTACTTTTATAATCACTCAGAGGGCAGAAAGACAGTAAAGTATTTAGAGCACTGAGCTTAAAGTCAGAAGACCTGAGTTCAAATTTCACTTTGGACACTTACTAGCTGTGTGACTCTGGGCAAGTCACCTAACCTCAATCTGTTTCAATTTCTTGGAGGATAGAATGGGAATGATAATAGCACATACTTCCTAGGGTTTTTGTGTGGATCAAATGAGATTTCATTTGTAAAGCTCTTAGCACAGTGTCTGGAATATAGTAGATGATTAATAAATGCTAACTTGCTTGCTTGCTCCTTTCCTCCTTTCCTCAGAAATAAGTGTCTCATCCCAATAGAGTCTAACTTCCCCAACATTTGAACTGACAATATCATGTTAGGAGCAGCCCCAGTCATTGAAACAGTATAAAATAGGTCAAAATAAAATCTTTCTAATTATTTAAGTTGTTTTTCATATTTTTAAATGAGTTTTTGAGAGGCAGCCTGTGTAGTGGCAAGAGTACTGGGTTCAAATTCCATCTCTACTAGCTAGAGTGTAACTATGGGCAAGTTACCTAGCTTCTCTTGGCCTCAGTTTCCTCATCTGTAAAATGAGGGGTTTGAATTAGATGACATCTAAGGTCCCTTTTAACTCTAGATCTATGATCCTAAATCCATATTCCCTAGTTGACATCAACCCACCACCATTTAATCCCTACCTTTTTTTAACTCTTAACTATTGTAGTGAATGAATAATGTGAAATTGAAGGAGTGTTTTACTGGGCAAAAAAGGGAGCTAGAATGACATTTCCCTCCTTTATTAGAATACTATAATTATTTAAATTGTCTTCCTTGACCAAACCTCCATTCTCCCTATAGACCCACACCACCCATTCAACCCACATGCAGCAATGTACAGAGTTCTGTATCTTTTGTGGGGGTTGCATAAAGAAAAGTGAGATAAGAGAAAGGGAATGGAGAAGAAAAGGATGTTTATGGAAGATAAAGTAAAACCAAAGAAGACAGGGGAGGAAAAAGAGAAGGAAAAGAAGACAGTACAGAACAGGGGAGAGAACATTAACTCAAGAGACAAACAATATGGTTTGCAATCCTACCTCTCACACTTAACTACCTGGTAACCTTGTTCAAGTCACTTAAGCTCCCAGAGCCTCAGTTTGTTCATTTATTTAATGGTGGAGTTGGAGTACATATCCATTTAATTCCCTTTCAGCTCTATATCTATGCTACTAAGAGAAGGATATCCTGGAGTAATTTATTGCTAATAGAAATAGGCATAGAGATGTACTCTTCTGTGCAAAAAGACCTTAGTGACAAATTATCAAGGGCAAAGAACCAGTTAAACAGAGTAGTGTGGTATAGTGGATAGTGTTGGACTTGACATCAGGAAGACCTGGGTTTGTATCCTACCTTAGACATTTACTAACTTTGTGATTCTTGGCAAGTTGTTTTACCTTGGGCCTCAATTTCCTCATTTGTAAAATTAATTTAGCCTTGATGGCCTCTCTAAAGTCTCTTACAATTTTAAATCTATGATCCTACGAAGGAAACAAATATTTAGAAGTACCTCCTATACACCAGTCATTGTGCTAAATGTTTTACATATTTGATCTCATTTGATCCTTGCATCAACTCCAGGAGGTAAATACTATTATTATCCCCAATTTACAGTTGAGGAAACTGAGGCAGAGTTAAGTGACTTGCCCAGGGTCACAAACCTAGTAAATATCTGAGGTCAGACTTGAACACAGGTCTTCCTGACTCCAGTCCCAGTGCCCTATCCATTGGGTCACCTGCCTTCCTCCATGAAAAAATACGTTATTATCTATTTACTACCTTCACTCAGTGGTGGATATGTGATAGATATGTGTCCAAATAACCTGCCTAAGAGAGTCCATCATCAGTTCCTAAACTAGCTGCTATTGTATAGGGTTCCCCTATACAATAGTTGCTATGTTTTCCATTAAACATGAACTATTCTCCCTTACCCAGCAGCCCTGTGATTGAGTTAAACCATTGCTACCAAATGTATTGTAATTTCTGATCATTAGTTACATTTCCTGGTGAATTCTGATTCAGCAAATTTTGCTAAGAAAACAGCTCCATTTTTAGAGTAGTTCCACACAGACTATTAAGGCAGACAATAAATCAGGGTGTTTCATCTCCTTTGTAGTGATGAATCAGCTTTGTCCTTTGAAAAGAACAAAGATAAGAGAGCAGAGGGGGCCTCATCTCTAGGAGAGGCTGGTCTTATGGGAGTTCCTGGAACTTGGAATCATTTAAGGACCTCTTTATGAAGAGCTTCTAGAATCAAGCCATGGTCATAATGGCATTTGATGAAGAGCTTGCCCATGAACTCAAGAGCAGGCTGGTTGAGGAGAAATTAGAATATTTATAATAATAGTGTGAACATTTATATAGTGCTTTAAGGTTTGCAAAGTGCTCTCTAAGTGTCTAAAGCGGGATCTGAGCTGACATCTTCCAGTCCTCAAGTCTAAGCACTCTATGCACTATGTGTGCCAGGCCATCTTTCTTGACATTTGGTTCAGGTCAGCAAATAGTGTTTCTGTCCATAGGGTCTCATCAGCTTGCATGGATGGGCTAAAGCTGAATATTGTTCATTAGTCTTCTCCATGGATTCATCTGATATGGAAGGCAGAAGCACAGAGCCATCTCCAGGTAAAATTGAGAAGCAGACAAAATTGTTCTTTGATATTCTAATACTCCATATCCTCTCCCCTTTCAGTGACACCTTCACCCTCCTCTACTGGCATCCAGTGTGGCTGAAAAGCAACACACTCATTCACACTGAGGTGGCAGGAATTTAAGATAATGGGATGGAGAGATCATAGAATCACAGAGGCAACATGGCCTTATTGGTGAGAACATGGGATTTTATTTCAGGAGAGACCTGAATTTTAATATTTCAAATATTATATTTGAATATTTGTTGAATATTAGTTACCTACCATGTTCCAGGTACTGTGCTAAGCTCTGAAGATGCCAAGACAAAAATGAAACAGTTCCTGACCTCAAGGAGCTTATAGTTTACCAGAGATTCGTCTCTGTCCTCAAAGAGTTTACCTTCTATCTAGCCCAAAGTCACAGAGATTGAGTGTACAAACCCGAATTTTTTTTTTTGCACCTGGTATATAAATGCAGATTTCTTGATTCCCAGTTCAGTAGTCTTGCCCAAGTCCCAGTGATCTATCAGGGTTAGTAAAATAATCAAGAGTAGAACTGGGATCTCTGGACTTCCCCATCCACAGCTCTTCCTTTTATTCTACACAGACATCTGGTGATTGTCTGGAAATGTATATTTAGCTAACAATGAATAAAAAAAAATCTAAACCCCCAAATTAGGGAAGGGGGTTGGTGGGAAGATGGAGAGATTTTTCTGTTACTGTTTTGGGAAAAGAGCAAAGCAGCTGGGGGTAGGGTTTATTTTATCAGCTGCTGCCTCTGATTCATGCAGTCTTTATAATCCGAGCCAAAGTTCGAGCAGCCTGCAAAGACTGATTACCCACTCACTCCACCACATGGATCAGCATGGGGTTTATTAGAAGCAGGGTCTCATTTCACAATGTCAAGAGTGTATTTATTATTAAGCAGGACACTCAACAGTCTAAATGGAAAGGCATTAGTCCCCTAAGATGCTGAGGAAGGGGGTGCTTAGAAAGTCAGAGGGCCAAGCTAGCTTGTGCTGGAAGAAATACAAGCAGCCCCATGGGTGCTCCCCCCAAGAGAGGAAGGTGAAACAAGGAACTGAGATCCTCCTCCTCCCCCCAAGCCAGCTCCACAGGTGGAGAGAGATGCTGAAGGAGCCCAGGGACCAGAATTAAGCTGCTAGGTTAGTGTTCAGGAGAAGGTTTGGCTTTTTGCAAGGCAACAATCAAGCAGCTGGTGCTTATAATCACTGGTCCTTCCATTTAGTAGTAGTTGCCACCCTAAGTCCTTACCTGTACTGATTAGCAAGTAATTCTATAAACAGGGAGATGGAGAACTCATGAAATAAGTGCTGGGCTTAAATGAACAATGCATTTTAAGTAGAGCTGAGATGTATCTAGGGTGACATACACCTTTAGTTGGAAGAAACAATTGAGTTTAGCACCTAACAAGGATAATTAGTTCCTGTGCTGTTCACACTGGGTGAGCTCATCCATGGCCAAGCCCAAGCCAGTCCTTCTCTCCCCTCCTACATCAAAGGTGGGAGTCTCAGGTCTTTATCCTCATGAGAGTTTGTGACCTAAGATAAAATCTCCCTGAGCTCTCCCTAGCCTTCTAATTGTATTTTTGTCCCTTACTCATTTTGGAATGCTTGTTGAGCAGTGAATAGAGTGCTGGACCTAGAATCAAAAAGATTCATCTTCATGAGTTCAAATCTGGCCTCAGACATTTCCTAGCTGTGTCACCCTGGACAAGTTACTTAACCCTGTTTCTCCCAGTTTTATTATCTGTGAAATGGGCTGTAGCAGCCACATTCCAGTAAAATATTCTCAGCAGACAGGATAAATCAGGTTGAGGATAACCAATACCCTCAAACACCTTGGTGAGTTAGGGAGGTGTCTACCCCAAGCATGTGAATATTTCCCCGCAGCAGAATGGGCAGGTGAGAACAATTTGTTTCAATGACCATGAAGGCAGCTGAAGCAGGTTCTGTGGTCGGACATCAAAGATACCAGAGCTTGGTCAGATATCAAAGACGCCAAGGTCACCTACTGCATCCAGAGCCATTGCCAGTCATCTTGACTTTTGTCCTGTCACTGGCCTTGGATGACTCAGGAAGAGAGAGTGAAGCTGACAATTTTGTGCAACTCTGCCTCACTTAAATCCAATTCATGCATAAGACAGGACATCACCCCATGATGCCATTGATCTTCTTTTAAAATGAAGGACTAAAAACAACAAACCCTGTACATACAAAGACAAATGACACAATCCATGTCCTCAGAAAGCTTGTATTTTAATGGGGGGACATCATGTATATGTATAAGTATGCGGAGAATACGTATGAGAGCACAGAGTAGTCTTGGTGGGGAACTAAGCAGATTAAAGGACTGTGAAAGACTTCTTTTAGAGGGTGGTGCTTGAGATGAGTTTTAAATAAAACAAGGGATTTCAAAAGGAGGAAGAGCATTCCAAACATAAGGAACAGCCAAGTAGGAGAGTAAAGGTGGACTGGAGTGTGTGGTTGGGAGTAATGTATAAGAGGGCTGGAAAAAAGTAGGAAGGGGGCAGGTTGTGAAGAGCTTAAAAGCTAAAGAGATATTTGTTTCTGCTTATCCAGGAGGTAATAGGGAGCTACAGAAGTTTATTGAGTACAGTCAGACATGTATTTTAGGAAAATCACTTTGGTGTCTATGTGGGGAAATGGATTGTAATGAGGATAGACTTGAAGCAGGGAGATCAAATAGGGTACTATTCCAATAATCTAGGTGAGAAGTAATATAGTTAGTTGGCGCAACAAGATTTGTCACCTGACTAATGTGGAGTGGGTGAGAGTGGGGAGGACACTGAGGTTTCCAACCTGGGTGACTGGAAGTCACTCTTTTTTTTTTTAATGTATAAGGTATTTTATTTTTTCCGTTACATGTAAAGATAGTTCTCAACTTTTGTTTATACAAGCTTTACAATTTCAGATTTTTCTCCCTCCCTCCCCCCTCCCCTAGATAGCAAGTAATCTGATATAGGTTATATCTATATACTCTTGATGGTCATAGAGAAATATGAGAGACTTTACATTCCAGTAAAGTTGTACTTCCTCATACCACACAATCCATCTCCTACCTCTGGGATGCTGCACAGGATGTCCCCTATGCCTGGTGTGCCCTCCCTCCTCAATTCTATCTTATAGAATCGCTACCTTCCTTAAGGCATGGCTCTTGTGCCTTCTTCTCCAGGAGGCCTTTCATATACCCTTCAGATGCTATTGTTCTCCCCTCCTGCCCCTGAAATCCCTTTGTATTTGTTTTGTATATAGAATAGAAGGTAAACTTTTCCAGGCATGGTTTCATTTTTGCCTTTGTATCACCAGCACTCAGAACATTGTCTGGGATAGTGTAGTTGCTCAGTAAATGCCACTTGAAGTTGCTCTTTTGTAATTCCCATTTTATTCCTGTGCCCCTGTCAAAAGGCCAACAAACATATCCTGTGCTGGAAGAAATACAAATAGAGATGCTTCTGGAAATTGAACAGTCAGAATCCATCAGCCAGGGGGCCCCACTCGGGTTCATCTCCCTGAGGCTCATCTGTAATATCTCTTCTAGAAAGAGTATGAGAAGTGGTCGAGTGAATCTTCTGGGAACCCAATCTCTGCTACTAATAGGTCTTAGCCTGGCATTTAGTCTTGTCAGAGGGAAGCCAGAACTTGAGAGGAGAGAAAAAAAAAGACATCCCATTTCCTATGGCCTTTCTTTTCTCTTCCAACATTTCAGTTAATAGGGAGGGGGAAGGAGAAACATGGGTTGGGGACCAAGGTGTAAGGGAATTTTAGAAATCACATTTTCCCCATCCCCAACCCCAGCATGATCCCTAGCTCAATTGCATGGCTTGGTGACTATTTTCCTTCTTTCCTCACCCAGTTTAAAACTCTACTCTGTATTGCATGTATGTAATGGCCTTAATATTAGATTTGAAAACAATTTCAATCAGTTGCACTAATTAATCTAATTTAATTTAATTTCCCATTCCAGGAGTTTGGGGTGTGTGAGCTCCATATGCCAACTTATGCAAAACAACATGTAAATTTGTATCTTGAGCCCAGAAACCTGAACACTTTTAATTTTGAAATGCATTTATTTTATAAGGCTGCAGCAATGTGTAGGAAGGGATGAGTAGGAGGCAGCTAGGTGGAGCAGTGGATAAAAGCACTGGCCCTAGATTCAGGAGGACCTGAGTTCAAATCCAGCATTAGCCACTTGACACTTACTAGCTGTGTGACCCTGAGCAAGTCACTTAATCCTCATTGCCCTCCCAAAAAAGGAGGGGATAAGTGATACTAGCCCCAGACAGTGTGGTATAATAGTAAGAGTTCTGGATTTTGAGCCAGAAGACCTGCATTCAAATCCCAGTTCTCTTGCTTTGGGACCTTAGGCAATCCAGTATACCTCCAGAGACACACGCTTCCCAATGTGTAAAACAAGAGGGTTAAACGAGATCATTCCAAAAGTCCTTTTAGATCTAATTCCTTTCCTTCCTCCCCATTAACCCTTTCAGAGACACCAGGTACAAGGTCCTACTGTATGTCACCTGTTGTTTTGATACAGTTCCCTTTCCTCCCATCTCTTCCTCTTCTCACCAGACCCTTCTGATTCTTCCAATACCCATAAATTTTTTCTATACATCTCCTTCAAGAATTTGGTCTTCCCCAATCCTTCCCCCCAGTCCAAAGCTCAAGAGAGAGTCTCAGCTAGCGCACAAATGTTTAAGATCTTCAAGGGGGCAGCCTCAAAACCAACTTCTAATTCTGGATGCTCTCTCTTCTCTGTATTGTTGGTGACATTGTTCTCTCTTGCTTCTCTTCCGATCTGTCTGACCACTCCTTACATGCTTCTGCTGGATCATTCTATATATCATGTCACCTAATACAGGTGTTCCTCTATGCTCTGTTCTGGGCCTCTTTTCTTCTCTCTTTACAATCTTTCCTTGGTAACCTTTACTTCCCATTTCTCCTGTATATATCTTGTATGTATATAGTTTTTTGTATATCATCTCCCCCACTAGAATGTGAGAACTTTAAGGGTAAGGACTGCATTTTTGGTATCCTTTCTTTGTATCCTTAGTACTTAGTACAATGCCTTGCTTAATATCAAGGGCACCACCATTTTTTTTCAGTCACTTAGATTCACAACCTCAATGTTATCCTCAACTTCTCACTTTTTTCACCATACAGATCTAATTGGTTACCAGATTTTCCTGTTTCTACCTTCACAACATCTTTCATGTTCATTTCCTTTTTTACTATTAACATAGCCACCATCTTAGTTAAGAGACAGAGGTGAAAAAGATCCCCCAAAAGAGAAAAAAGACCTATTTGTACAAATTTATTTATAGCAGCTCCTTTTGTGGCGGCTAAGAATTGGAAATCAAAGGAGTGCCCATCAACTGGGGAATGGCTAAACAAGCTGTGGTATATGATGGTGATGGAATATTATTGTGCTATAAGAAATGACAAACAGGATAATTTCAGAAAGGTCTGGAAAGACTTGTATTAACTGATGCATAGTGAAATAAAGGAGAATGTTGTACACCAAGACAGCAATATTGTTTAATGGAGAACTGTGAATAACTTAACTATTCTCAGCAATACAAAGATTCAAGACAATTCCAAAGGACTAATCATGAAGCATGCTATCCACTTCCAAAGAAAGAACTGATATTGGTTGAACACACGCTGAAGCATGTTATTTTTCATTCTTTAATTTTTTTCTTTTATTCAAGTTTTCTTATACAAAATGACTAATATAGTAATGTTTTACATAATTGTGCATGTATAACCTATATAGGACTGCTTACCATCCTAGGGAGGGAAAAGGGGAGGGAGAGAAGGAAGTATAAATTTTGGAATTCAAAACTTTAAAAAAAATGTTTATTATTTAAAAAGAGACAGAGGTGAGGAGGGAAGGTGAAAATTCACCTTAGTTCAGAGCTTCATAACCTTTCAACTTGATTATTATAGACTCCATGGGTCATCAAACACCAAAATCTCTCCTTACTCTAATCCATCCCCTATACAGCTACCAAAGCAATTTCCCTTGAGCACAACATCTCCCTACTCAAACCAAGTTCATCATGTATTACTTACCCTTCCCACTCTCTACAGCCCAGTCAGCCCTGTCTTCTTCTCTGCTCTTCACATTTGTTTTTATGGGTCCTGTCTTTATACCTTTACAGATGGCTACTTCTCCCTCACATCCACCTCACAGCGTCCCTCTTTTCCTTCAAGATGTATCTCTAAAACAATTTTCTTGGAAGGATTTCCTGATTCCTGAAAATATCTAATGCAAAGACCGTAGGTTACAGAGAGGGTATTGAGCTGCATTGGTAGAAGGAATGTCTTCACCTATCCACATACACATTACCTGGCACAGAGTAATTACTTAATAAATATTTGCTTGTTGAGAGCCTGTTTCCAAATCCTACAGTCTTTCCATTGCACCATACCCAACCAACTCTTTTTTAACATATGAAGAAGCAGAAATCCAAAGAGGTTAAGGGTCCCTTAGACTTGGATAAAATTGGCAGAATTAATATACCTTCCTGAGAGACATCACCATATAGGGGAAAGAGCACTGAGTTTGGAGTCAGGGGCCTTGGGTTCAAATCCCACCTCTCTCATTCCTTATCTGTGTGACCCTGGGCAAGTCATTTAACTTTTCTGTGCTTCAATGTCCTCATCTGTAAAATGAAGAGTTGGACAAGATGGTCTCTGGTTAGCTTCTAGCCATAGATCTTTGACCCTCAAAGTCCCTCCCAGCACATATGGCCTTGAATCTGATCTCATTGATCAGTCAGACCAGGACCAGACCTGGTTATGAGTGATGTCGACATAGTTTATCTCTTATAATTTTCCCTTATGTCCTCAAAGCCAGTTCTTTTCTCTTCACTGGCCCCTTTGCATTAACATTTGGCAGAAAGTATTGTCAGTAAGCTGCACTGGACACCTGGAAGAAGGGGAAAAGAAAGGCATAAAGAAGAGAGAAGAAATATGGCATAGTAGAAGAGACACTGGACTGAATCACCAATTTTAAATTTTAGGCCCAAGATCTTCCACTAAGTAACTTTGTGTATTTGAGTAAGACATTCCAGGGGCAGCTACATGGTGCAGTAGACAAAGCACTGGCCCTGGATTCAGGAGGACCTGAGTTCAAATCTGGCCTCAGACATTTCACACTAGCTGTGTGGCCCTGGCCAAGTCACTTAACCCTCATTGCCCTGCAAAAATAAATAAATAAATAAACAAACAAACAAACAAAACAAAACAAAAAACAAACAAACAAAAAAAAACCCCAAGACATTCCTCTCCAATTTTTAATTTCTTTATAAACAAAAAGAGAAGTTTGAATTAAATGATAGTTGATGTCCTTTCCATCTGTAACATTTTATGACAGTGCATTACTTAATGTCTCTGAGCCTCAGTATCCTGATGTGTAAAGTCAAGATAAGAAAACTGAGGACCAAAGATTTCAAGTGGTGTGTTCAAGATCACACAGTTGCAAGATTTTCAGGAATTTCAAGCATCCAGAGAGGCTGCCTACTTTGTTTAGATTGAAAAGCAATTGGTTTCTCTATGGCCTAGGCTTTCTCTTTATCTGAATCCCTAGAGATTTCTCAACTTACCTATTTTGGAAAAATGAAGGATTACCCCAAGGTGAAGGGAGAGGAGAATATAAAGTGACTAGATTCCTGTCTATATGTTCCTAAATCAATTACAAGACTGCTTCACTAAAGTCCCACTTTGAAGCATCATCTTGCTATGAAAATGGTCCTACTTTAAAAGTTTTTATTACATTTTTTTAATGAATAGAAATCAATTCCTTTCACTCCTTCCTTCCTCACTCTCATAGAAAAAAGAAAAAGAAAACCATTGTAAGAAGTACACAAAGGCAAGTAAAATAAATCACTATATTGGCCATGTCCAAACTACAAACATATATGTGTGTGTGTACATATATACATATATATACATATATATATATGTGTGTGTGTATATATATATATATATATGTCTCATTCTGTATACCGAGTGTATTACCTCTACATAAAGAAGTGGGAAGCATGGTTCCAAACCTACATTTCTGAACACTCTCCAGTAGAGTATGAGGTTTGTCAGTTCCTAGTGAAGTATAAAGGTTTTGAGCATGGGGCAGGTGACAAATGGACAAGCTATTTGAGAACAAACCCAGGTAAGTTTGAAGATACTCATCTTATGTAGGAAAGCCCCAGTATCTCATGAAACCATCCGCACAAAAGCACAAAAGTATTTTGGTCTTAGTTATCTCAAGTCAATGCTTTGAGGGCATACCAAAAGACTTTGGAAGTATAGCAGCAGCCCTGTATCTTCCTGATTAATTCCCTAACCAATTCTTCCAATTCATGGTGATTTAAGGGCCTTCTCTTAGTTCTCTATTAGAATCTCAGCTAGAAGATTAGAGTGGTTTCCTCCCACCTCCAATAAAAGTCAAATGAATTAATATATTAACATTTGCCCTGTGGTGAACTTATGAGAAGATATAGATGAGAGGCACACAAAATGAGAGGGCAAGAATGCATTGCCAGGAAAGGGATGTTCATATTGATGAGATCACAGGATCCCTCGACACTTTGGAGTATATTAATAGTCATCATTGTACTAATCCATTTTACTTTCTGGGGTTTAGGTTATATGGAATTGATCATATAATAAAGCCTGACATTTTTCATATTAGGTACTTGTGTTTTGCAAGCATACTTTTATATTAGTAAAAAGGTTCATTGATCTATATTAATATTTAGTTTTTATTTTACTAACAATTCTTATATACTTGGAGTTCACCATCTAGCTATTTGACATTGAACAAATTACTTGACTTTTCAAGTCCTCAGTTTCCTCTAAGGTATTTCTATGATCTTTTTGGAATATTTGAAATTAATTCATATGTTTTTTTTTAGTGAGGCAATTGGAGTTAAGTGACTTGCCCAGGGTCACACAGCTAGTAAGTGTTAAGTGTCTGAGGCCGAATTTGAACTCAGGTCCTCCCGACTCCAGGGCCGGTGCTCTATCCACTGTGCCACCTAGCTTCCCCCAATTCATATGTTTTAAGGGAGAGAGTTGGCACAGTACAGTGGAAAGGGCACTGAATTTGGAGGAATGAACTTGGAATCACAGGACCTGATTTGAATCCCAAGTTCACCAACTTACCGCCTGGTAGCCTTGGCAAGTCAATTAATGTTTCTGGGCCTCAGTTTCCACATATATAAAATGAAGACTCAACTGGATGACTTCTAAATTTGCTAATAGCTCTTGCTTTGTGATCCTATAACTAATAAATCAGAAGCATGCTTTGATTTCCACAAAGCATTTGACTCATGTCTTATGCATGCATTGTAAACAAGATGGAGAGATGCAGTCTAGGTCATAGCATATATAAGCGGATTAAATGTACACTAGCTCAATGACTAAACCAAAAGAGTAGTTGCTAATGAATTGATGTCATATTGGAGTGAGTTGGCAGGATCAGTCCTTGACCCTACACTATTTAGCATTTTTATTAGTGACTAAGATGAAGACATGGTTGGCATGCTTTGTCAGATTTAGAGATGAGCTAAGAGGCACAGCTAACACATTGGCTAATGGTTAAAATGAAGGAATTCCTAGACCGGTTAGAAATTAATAAGATGAAATTTGATAGGGAAAAATGTAAAGTCCTACATTTGTGTTCAGAAAATAACTTTGACAACATAGGATAGGAGAGGCATATGTAGGCAACAGTTTACATGAAAAAGAACCGGGGTGGTTGAATGGACATCAATTTCAATATGTCAACAATGTGAAATCATGGCCAAAAAACTAACTCTATTGTAGATTGTATCAATAGAGTTATAGTATCTCGAAAGAGGGTCTTGCTTTACACTACCATAGTCAAACCCCACCTGAAACATTGTGTTAGTTTGGAGTCCACATTTTGGGATGGATATTGACAGGCTATAGTATATCCAGAGGAAAGTGACCAGACTGATAAAGGGACTGGAGACCATGACATATGAGGATCTGTTGAAAGAGCTAAGAATGCTTACTGGGTGGGTGGGGGAAGGAGGATGCTTGGAGCAAGGAATGGGTGTGACAGTTATCTTTGGGTATCTGAAGGACCATGACATGGAAGACTATTTAGGTGTTTAACTTGGGCCCAGAGCACAGAACCAGGACTAATGAGCGGAAGTTTCAAGTCAATGGGAGGAACAACTTTTTAACAATTCAAGCTGTCCCAAAGTGAAAAGAGGCGGGCTTAGGAAAGGGAAGAAGATTTCCAATCACAGGAAGTCTAAATAAGTCCTGGTTAAGGGAGTTTTAGAGGGGGATCAATTTCAGATGGGGTCTACCTAGATGCTCTCTGAGGTATCTTCCAATTCTGAGCTGTGGTTCTGTGATCACCTATAAGTGGTTTGGGAGAGGGGGAGGGAGGGTGAACTTTATATAGGAAGAATTCAAGGCAAGGATCCATTCAATAGGTCCTTGGGTTGAAGAAGTATTGTTCCTCCATCTAGGACTATATCCAATATCCAAAAGCATTTAGCTTCCCTTTTCTTAAACAGTTCTACAGGTGATTCCATAATAATCTTTGGTGATGTGCACCAGGCTGGTATATGCCTATAACTTAGGTCAGGAATTCTCAAAGCATAATCCACAGAGCTCTAGGTATGCCAAGATGCTTTTGTGGGTTCTGTGAGGTCAGAATTATTTTCATTATAATACTAAGATGTTATTTGCTAATAAAGTATTCCTCCCTTTTCCAACTCTATATCTGGGTGAGGCCAGATTTTCTTCATATACTTCAAGGAAAACAACATATCCCAACAGATTGAATGCAGAAGCAGATATGGAAATCCAGTTGTCTTCTATTAAGTCAGACATTAAAGAGACTTGTAAAAATATGTAAAACAACGTCACTCTTCTTGGTATCTTTTTATTCGGAAAAAAATGGTTCTTTTTCATATAAAATATCCTTTAAACTAACATATAATGAGTTTTTTATTATTATTTTAATGAATTAATATTTTAAAATTTATCATTTTATATTTATAACATTGATAGATATAATCCAAATGAACAAAAGCTCTTGGGAAACTCCAATAATTTTCCAGAGTCTAAAGAGGTCCTGAGACCAAAAAGTTTGAAAATCCCTAGTTTAGAAGTTCTTTCTAGCCACTATAGTAGAAGTATGTTCTTTCTTTACCTGTTACCATTGGGAGGGAAAATAAAGTTCATCTGCTGTGTACAACACAAATATAGTGTCTTACAGCTTAAACCTCTGGGGCGGCTAGGTGGCGTAGTGGATAAAGCACCGGCCCTGGATTCAGGAGTACCTGAGTTCAAATCCGCCCTCAGACACTTGACACTTACTAGCTGTGTGACCCTGGGCAAGTCATTTAACTCCCATTGCCCCGCAGGAAAAAACAAACAAACAAACAACTTAAACCTCTGAATGTTTTTTTCTAAGAAAAACATTCCAGTTCCTTTTTAAAAACTTTCATATTGTCAAAAAGATTCTGTTTAAAATATTATTTATTTTTAACAATTTCAAAAATGTTGAGTTTAATTCTCTTTCACCTACTGAGAAGGCAAACAAAATCATATCAATTATACACATACAATCATGCAAAATATATTTCCATATTAACCATGCTGCAAAAAAGCAAGAAAAATAAAATAAGAAAATTATACTTCAATTTGCATTTAACGTTCATTGGTTCTCTCTCTGGAGGTGCCTAGCCCTTTTTCATCATGAATCCTTTGGAATTGCTTTGAGTCATTGTACTGATCAGAGAGTAGCTATTTCTTCCACAGTTGATCATCAATTAAATCTTGCTGTTGTGTACAATGACATCCTGGTCCTATTCATTTAACTTTGCATCAGTTCATATAGATCTCAGGTTTTGCTAAAATTATCCCCTTTGTCATTACTTATAGTACAATATAATTCCATCACAATCATATGCCAGAAGTTGTTCAACCACTCCCTAATTGATAGGTATCCCCTCAATTTCTAGTTCTTTGCCACCACAAAAAAGAGCTGCTATAAATATTTTGGACAAACAGGTCCTTTCCCCTCTCTTTTATCTCTTTGAAATACAAACCAAGTAGGGTATGCACAGTTTTATAGACCTTTGGACATAATTCTAAATTGTTCTCCAGAATGGTTGGACTAGTTCACAACTCCACCAATAGTGCATTAGTGTACCTCTTTTTCCATATCCCTTCAAGCACTTCTCATTTCTGATAGGTGTAATATGGTACTTCAGAATGCTTTTAATTTACATTTCTCTAATCAGTAAAGATTTAGAGCACTTTTATATGACTATTTTAAAAATAAATTTATTCTTTATTTTTAACATTCTTTTCCTTTTAAATTTTGAGTTTCAAATTATTTCCTTCCTACCCCGTCCCTATTCACTGAGAAGGGAAGCAGCAGGCTCAGGGATGTCCTTCTATGTGAGGTATGTCTGCAGAAGGAAGGGCAGGAGGCACGAAAAGTAAAGGCAGTAGGTAAGAGCATTTGCCAAAACCCAGAGATGAGATCTTATGAGTTTATTTTCAGGTTGGGCAGGTGCTCATGTTTACAACATATTATTTATAAGAAGAACTTAGTTCATATCAGATGGATTCCTGAAACATTAAATCATTAAATTTTGAAAAATCAAGTATTATTTTTAAGACACAAAAGCAACTTATTATTTAAAGCAATTCTTTTGTATTAAAAAAAACCCTTCTAAACTCTTTGTTTCTGCCTTTCTCTTTCTGTCTCTCTGCATCCCTCATTCCTTTCTGTTTCTTTCTCTTTCTGTCTGTCTCTTTGTTTCTCTTTGTCTCTGTCTCTGTCTTTCCCTATCCCTCTCTCTGTCTCTTTTTCTCTGTCTTTGTCTCTCTCTCCTCCTATCTCTCTCTTGTCTCTTTTTCTGTCTCTCTCGTTTATATTTCTTTCCTTTCTGGTAAACTGAAGTTTCACATACTATCAGATTTTCTGAAAGCCAGTTTGTGTGTGCATAAACATATCGCCCAAACCTTTCACATACAGCATCACTTTCAAATCTTGGCAAAAAGCTGCTTTGGGGCTTCTTCCACCTGTCACTGCATCGAGTCTTTGTTCCCGGCTTGTAATCTTCAGACTGATCCTCTCCTCCTGCCTCCTACACCAGGGCTCAGGCTCCAGGGCACTCTGCCGGCACACTTCAGTTAGAGAAGACTTAGTCTGATCTCAACTCAACGGGAACAGTTGTCAACTAGGCATGATAAACACCTCGTGCACCTGGGCAGGTTGGCAGAATGCCATGCATAACCTTTATATTCATTAGATTGTTGGTTCCTAATTGCTGTGATTAGTATTCATAGACCTTCCTCCCTCACCACTGCCACACTATCAGGTTCACCTCCCACCACTGAGCATAGTTTTCCTCTCTTCTAAATTGTCCTATTGATGGTTTTCCCCAGGAATACCTGATATGACCTTGGATATAGGCAAGCCCTCCTCCAAGTAGCTACCTGTACCAGAAAGCTCAGTTGATGTGGTTATAGGTGTTTAAAGGAGTTACAGTGTCTGCCTCTATAGAATAAAGACAATCATTTAGATGCAGTGAATTGTACAATGGATTAAAGTGCTGCCATCCAGAAAGGCCTAGTTTCAAATCCTGCCTCTGACTCCTTATTGTTTTGTGACCCTGGTCAAGTCAATTAACCTCTGAAGTCTCAGTTTCCTCTCTGTAAATGGGGATGACACTTGTGTTATATTTTTCAGAAGGTTGCAGTGAAGCTCAAATAAAATAATGTATGTAAAGCATTTTGCAAAATCTAATGTGCTATATAAATATTATTTTATTAGTAGAATTACTAATCAATTAACCAGCAAGCATTTATTAAGCACTGACTGTACCTGGAATTATTGTTGTTGTTATATACTTACACTGTGAAAGGAATGTAGGACACATCTTGAGAGAGATGGTTTCAAATCTCAATTATAGCCCTGGAGGACAAGCCCAGAGTGAACTTTTTTTTCTCTCTCTTTGTTACTCTGCTAAGTTGGGTGTTGGATGTGTTTTCACCTACAGAAGAGGTTGTGTGGTATTGTAGAAAGAACACTAGACTTGGAGTCCATACACCTTACTTCATCATCTGTAAAGCGTGGGGGTTGGGCTGGATGATCTCTAAGGTTACTTACTTCTGGTTCTAAATCTTATTAGCCAAAAAGGGAAGGGAGGGAGGGAGGAAAGCAAGCCAGGAAGGAAAGAAGGAAGGAAGGAAGGAAGGAAGGAAGGAAGGAAGGAAGGAAGGAAGGAAGGAAGGAAGGAAGGAAGGAAGGAAGGAAGGAAGGAAGGAAGGAAGGAAGGAAGGAAGGAAGGAAGGAAGGAAGGAAGGATGAATGAGTGAGTGAATGAATGAATGAATGAATGAATGAATGAATGAATGAATGAAAAAACATGCATTAAGAGCTTGCCAGGCACTGTGCTAAGATCTGGAGATAGGAGTACACAAGAGAAGTCCCTCAAGTAGCTTTTTAATGGGGCAAAACAACACATATATGGGAAACATGGCCAAGAGGGATATTTTGTTTTGGTAAGTCTCAGGGATAGTAAGTGGAACCATAGGACAACTTTCCAGAATCAATGATAATGTTCATTTGAGTTCCTAGAGCAAGTAGAAAGGAGATAAAGGGGAGGGACAGGAGAGATAGGGAAGGAAGAAATCTGTGAAACATGGTCCAGTGTCAAGGAGCTGGTCTAGGTAAATTGAATTTTCACTAATCAGAATGGCATGGACCCACCAACTGGGAAATGGCTGAAAAAGCTGTGGTATATAATTGTGATGGATTATTATTGTGCTATAAGAAATTACAAGAAGAATGACTTCAGAAAAACCTAGAAAGACTTACATGAATTGATGCAAAGTGAAGTGAACAAAACCGGAAGAACACTATATACAATAACAACATCGTTTAATGAAGAACTGTGAATGCCAACTATTTTCAGCAATACAATGATCCAAGATAATCCCAAAGGACTCATGATGAAGCATACTATCCAAATCCAAAAAGAGAAATGAAATTGATTGAATATAGACCGAAGCATGCTATTTTCACTTTATTTCACTCTTGTTTTGTCTTCTTATACAATATGACTAATAATAATGTGATAAAATAATGGGATTTAGCAGATACTCAAAGACCCACCTGGAGATTAATCTAAACTGATTGAATCAAGTGAGAGTAACTGACTGCTGATTAGCCTACTTCGAAGTTAACTAGATTGTAATCACACCTGGCTAGCCCTTAATGGATTTAGAGGATGCCAACCAATCAGCTTGAAGCAGTGTGTAAGGACCGCCTGTATTCCAGACCTATAAAAAGCTTCCACAATCAGTTTGCTAGAGAGTTCATGATTGAAGCAGGCTTGTGGCAGAGGACTTGAGGAAGAACCAGACCAGCCTGGAACTCTAGGCTAAATAGGCTTTTTTCTTAACTTTCTGAACTCCATGGGAATATCTGTGTGCTTTAATAAATGTTTAATGCCCAAGGACTAGTGCTAAAGCTTCTAATTTAAGGCAACCACAATTTAGATTTTAAACATCACAATAACATGATTGTACATGTATAACATATATAGGATTACTTATGGTTTCAGGGAGGAGGGAGGGGAGAGAGGTAAGCAGGGAATGAATTTGGAACTCAAAATTTTAAAAAATGCTAAAAATTGTTTTTAACATAGAATTGGGGGAAATATACACATACACATGTACATATGCACATATGTATACATGTGTATTTATATATACATATGTGTATATGTCTGTATTTCTCTGTCTCTCCATCTCTTTGTCTCTCTCCCTCCCTCCTTCCCTTCCTCTCTCCCTCTCTAAATAGCATAGAAACTAGGGTGGGAGTTGGAGGTCCTGGTAGGAGGGTACAGTGGAGAGAGCAGGATGGTAGAAAGATCTGAATCCAAGCCCAAGATATACAATTACTAACTACAGGTCCTTAGGCAAGTTGCTTTACTTTTCTGTTTTTGTTTTTGTTTTTTAGTGAGGCAATTGGGGTTAAGTGACTTGCCCAGGGTCACACAGCTAGTAAGTGTTAAGTGTCTGAGGCCGGATTTGAACTCAGGTCCTTCTGACTCCAGGGCCAGTGCTTTGTCTACTGCACCATGTAGCTGCCCCTACTTTACTTTTCTGTATCTTGTTTTTCTTAACTGTAAAACGTCCAAAAAAGAATAACTTTTGTGTTGCTTACATCATAGGATTGTTGTGAAGATGAAATAAGGTAATATATCTAAAGTGTTTTGTAAATAGAAAAGGCTGTGAAATTCAATTCACTATTTTAAAGTATCTACTATATTAGAGGCACACACACACACACACACACACACACACACACACACATGCCTGAAATAGTGGACAGGATTCTGAATCAGAAAAACTTGGATAAGGTGCTGGACTTGTAATAAGGAAGACCTGAGTTCAAATCCTTGTTTACTTACTTTCAAACTGTGTGGCGATGAGCAAATTTTATAACCTCCTGTAAGCCTCTGTTTCCTCATCTGTGAAATGGAACTAAAAGGCTTTGCATACTTTGACAAGGCAAGTAAGTTAACCTTTGAGTGATCCAGAAGCAATTTTTTTTTTAACTTCCAGAAAAGTATTTGTTCTAAGCTGGCCAAGAAAGGCCCAAACTCCATATGTTAATGAAATGCCAGGCCTGTTCTCCAACAACAACAATAATAACAGCGTGCATGCTATTATAAGTAGTGCTAGGGAAGAAGGAACAGCTAGTAATAGGGTGTATGAAGGGGAATAATATGGAATATAGTCCTAAATAAAAACTTAGGAGTGGAGCTACAGAAATAAAGAATAATGCTGGAAAGATATGTTGGTGTCAGATTGCAGAAGGCCTTAGGTTCCATGCTGAAGTATTTGTATTTGATCGTAGAGTCAATAGGGAAACACTGAAATTTTCTGAGAAAAAGAGAAATATGGTCATCTGTTCTATTAGAAATTAATTCAGCAGCTGTTTGAAGGATGGATTGGAGATGGTAGAGGCTTGTGTTAGGGATACTAATTAGGAAGCCTGGGTGAGAGCGGATGAGGAACCAAGCTTAATGATTGGAATGACGCCACCTGCTGGAGACTTACTGTAGGAAAGCTCCACCATGAGGAGAAGGCGCCTGCGGGCAAGACATATGGGTTTTCTTTTGCATGTGGGAGGAAGAGGGGCGAGGCTGGTGCTCTTATCAAAGGGAGAGCACATCTCCATCAGATTCCTCAGGAAAGAGAGCGAGAGTGCCAGCCTCACCCCTTCTTCCTCCCACACACAAACATGACTTCCTGACGCCAAAGAAAAGCCACATGTCTTGCCCTCAGGCTCCTTCTCCTCATGGCGGAGCTTTCCTACAGTAAGTCTCCAGTAGGTGGCATCATTCCAATTGTTACACAGGCTAGGGCAATGGTTGGATGAGGGAAGAGAAAAAGACAAGGACAAGAGATGTGATAGAAGTAGAATCTTTAAGTCTTGACAATTGGTTGAATACAAATGAATGAATGAATGAATGAATGAATGAATGAATGAATGAATGAATGATGTATTAAATGCTTACTAAGTGAAAAACCACAAAATACTATGTTCTGAGGATACAAATAGAAATGAAAGGGGGCAGCTAGATGGCACAGTGGATAGAGCACCAGCCCTGGAGTCAGGAGTACCTGAGTTCAAATCTGGCCTCAGTCACTTAACACTTACTAGCTGTATGATCCCAGGCAAGTCACTTAACCCTTATTGCCCCATCAAAAAAAACCCACATATAGGGACACAGAGCTCTGGGTGGCTGGGAGTATAGTGGTGCCCTCCATAGAAATAAGGAAGTTGAGAGGATGGATGGATGGATTTGGGGAGAAATAGAATGACTATAAGTTCCTCAAAGGCAGGAAAGAATGCCTCATTGCAGAGCTGCTTATACAAATAAAACCCCAATCCCAAGGCCCATTTATAAGAGACTCTCTCCTCTTTGGAGATTGTTAAGGGGTACCCTGCCCTATATGAAGGGCAGGTAGAGTAATCCAAATGATCTGCGGCATCACTGATATGGCCATTCTTTCTGCCAGTACAGATCACAACCATACCTTCCCATCATGTAATTCTTGTCAATGACTTCCCATAAATCTCCCCTAAAAGATCTACCCAAACTAAAAGGGGTCTCCCTCTAGGCCGTTTATCATTTCATGGGGACAAGTGTGACATAGTCAGGCTGTCGATCTATCATCCTTCACCTTTCCTACATGAAGGCAAACCTTCTTTTCTAGTAATACATTTTATACTACCATTTACTTGCCAGTCATGTGACATAGCATACTTACACCCTCTCCCCTCCCCAAGGGTTTCCATTGGTCTTTGGGTCAATGATTGAAATATTTAAAAGCACTGTGCACTTTTCCAAATATAATCCAATCAGCTCTTTTCCTTTTATTCAATCTTGTGTCTAGTTTATGGTTTATTTGCTGTGCTTATAATGGCATACTCTTGGACTAACTTTATGAACAGAAGTACTTATGAACTAATTTGATTCAAAATGTTAAACAAATCCATGGCCTGTCTATTTCACAACGTGGGCAAGACTTATTCATCTACTTTTTTTTCTGTGTGTATTGTCAATTTCTTTCTTTTTTTCTCTCTGTGGTGATGTTTGGTTCGTATCATTTCTGGCATCATCTTAATAAGCATATCTTTTTTTATTTTTTTAAAGTGAGGCAATTGGGATTAAGTGACTTGCCCAGGGTCATACAGCTAGTAAGTGTTAAGTGTCTGAGGCCGGATTTGAACTCAGGTACTCCTGACTCCAGGGCTGGTGCTCTATCCGCTGTGCCACCTAGCTGCCCCAATATGCATATATTTTAAAAGAAATTATTCAAGAGGTTTTTGAATAGTCTGCAAGTATTGGATTTATTTCATTTTTAATCCTATGTCATATTTTCAAACTTTTTTTTTCCTTCATCTTTTCCCATGCCTGCCTTTGCATCAAAGTCACTGAGCAAAAAGATATGTTTTCCTTGGTATAGAAGATATTATCAAATTCATCACAGAATTTTTCTACTTCAACAATTCTAGCAGATGCTGTCCCATAAGCTGTAGTCATCTTCATGATGGTCTTTCTGTTTATGCTCACCACAGGCACTGCAAGGCCAGATTACAAGTATCTTGTGAAAGAAAGTTTGTTGTTATCTTTGAGCACATGAAATAAGCAACTCTGCCAGCTCCTTAATGTCTCTCCAACCCATGAGCAAGCCTCCCATTTAACTGCAATTTCTTATGTTGTCTGGTTTCATTTATAGCAAAAATGTCAATATTGATGTGGTTCATGTTCTCCTGTACATCACCTCACTGGTGGTTGGACAAAGATTTAGATCAGCAACAATTATGTTGATGATGTTTATAGACCATTTAAAAACTCTGCCATTCTTATCATCCTTTAGCCCATTCTCTGGGGTTCAATCCCTGTCACTTCAGGGGCACAAAAGGGCCACACAGGACTAAGGACCTGAACATGTTTTTTTCTAAAAAAAATATTTCATCAATCACTAAGTCTCTCCATATTTAAACAGGCTTTGCCTCAGACAACAAGCACTGTCTATATCTTGGATAATGCCTAACTTATTATGACAGAACTTGGGCTCCACCGCCATAGTCCATGGGAATACAAGATCATATTCAAAATATAATGAGATGTTGGAATAGGACTTCTATGGAGGCCTTAATGGAAGTGGGGGAAGGTTAAAAAGATGAGATGATGAGTTCAGTGTGGGGAAGGGAGGATGTCATCTAGGTCAGGGCTGTCAGACTCAAGTAGAAATTGGGGCCACTAAGCCATATATAAAGATCCCTATGGGCTGCATGAGCCACATACTAATATTGTATATTCTTTTGTATTTTTATTTATTTTGCTAAATAATTCCCAATTACATTTTAATCTCTTTCTGCCACATTGGAGTGTTTCAGACTGCATGTGTGACATCTCTTATCTTTGTGACAGCTGGAAATAGGGGGCTGAAGTTCAGAAGAGAGATTCATACTAGCCATATAGATTTGGGAGTTATCTGTATAGCAATGATAATTGAAGTCATAGGCTAAGCTATTTTTGCTAGTGTTAGGAAAGGGGTGGTAGTGTAATTCTTATCTTGGCCCTTTCTGTTTTCTTCTCTGTGTTCCTGCCTCCTTTTGTGTGTTGTCTTCCCCCCATTAGATTGTAAGCTCCTTGGGGATAGGGACTGTCTTTTTCTTATTTGTATCTCTAAAGCTTAGCACAGTTTCTGGCACATAGCTGGTGCTTAAACATTTATTGAATTAGCTGAATATCTTAATGGTATTGTGGAAGTGCATACAGGATTCCTGTGTGAATACAGGATTGCCTATGGAGGATGAAGTACAAGTCTTTAGCTAGTGAAGGGGGTCAAAGTTGCATGTGTATGTGGGGAAACCATTTCTTTAAACAAGTGCTTCAAGTGTATCATGTCTTCACCTGTATATACTGCCCAAAGAGATGATATCACTGTCTGGGAGCACTAGCACTTGCATCTGCAGAGAAGATGAGAGTGGAGACAAGGAGAGCAATGACCACACCTCTCCCCAGATCACACTACATTGGAAACATCAAAAACTTGCAGACCACCCAGAACTATCTCTGAAAACAACAGCATGAAAAAGCCTAAAGCTTAGGACAATGTCAGCAAAATTGAATATAGTCCTTCTGGGATAAAATGGGTAAGTAATGAAATAGAGAACTTTAAAGCATCCCTAATGAAAAGACGAGATCTAAATAGAAAATTTGACATTCAAACACAAGACTCAAGAGAAGCATAAAAAGATAAACATAGAAGAATAATCATAAGGGACTCAATACAGTTAAACTGTTTACACTTCTATATGGGAAGGTGATGCATATGCCTCCTAAGAACATTATAATTTTTAGGGCAGTTAGAAGGAGTCTACATAGACAGAGGGCATGGGTGTGAGTTGATTATGCTGTAATGATATAGAAAAAATTAAGAGGTGAGAAAGAAAGATGCATTGGGAGATGAGGGAAGGGAGAGGTAGAATGGGGAAATTTTTGTCACATGAAAAAGATACACAAAGAAAAGCTTCTAAAGTAGAGGAAGAAATGGGGTGCTGCTGGTGGGCAATTCTTGAACTTTACTCATATCTGAATTGGTTCTAAGAGGGAGGAATACACACACACATACACACATACACAGGCATACACATACATGTGTATACACATACATACATGTATATATATGTGTGTGTATATATATATACACACATATACACAGGTATACCCGAAAAGGAAATAGGAGGGAAAGGAAATAAGAGATATGGGGATTAGGGTGGGGGGATGATAAAAGGGAGAATGAATTAAGGGAGGCAGTGGTCAGAAGTAAGAGAGAGAGAGTATAAACAGAAGAAAATAGAATTGAGGAAATTTTAGTAATTACAATTGTTAGTGTGAATGGGTTGAACTCACCCATAAAATGGAAGCAGATAGAAAAATGAATTACAAATTAGAATCCAGTGATATATTGTTTATAAGAGACACACTTGAAACAAAAAGACACACAAAATTAAAATAAATGCCTGAAGCAGAATCTATTCTGCTTCAGCTGAAGTTTTAAAAAAAAGGCAGGGTTAGCAATCATGATCTCAGATAAAGCAAAAGCAAAAAGAAACCTAATTAAACAGATAACCAGGAAAACTACATTTGGCTAAAAGGTAACATAGACAATGAAGTAATATCAAAAAAAATTAAGAACAAGTTTCCCTGATAAAATCCTTATTTCTCAAGTATATAGGGAACTGAGTCAAATTTATAAAAATGAGTCATTTATCAATTAATCAATGGTCAAAGGATATGAACAGGCAGTTTTTAGAAGAAGAAATCAAAGCTATCTATAGTCATAGAAATGCTCTAAATCACTATTGATTAGAGAAAAACAAAATAAAACCACTCTGAAGTAACACCTCATTCCTATCAGAAATGACAAGCTGGAAGGGGATAAGGAAAAATAGTTACACTAATAAACTGTTGGTGGAGTGATGAACTGGTTCAACCATTCCGGAGAGAAATTTGGAATGATATCGAAAGGGCTATAAAACTGTGCATAGCCTTCAGTCCACTACTAGGTCTGTACTAAAAAAAGAGATCAAAGAAAAAGGAAAAAGACCTATATGTACTAAAATATTTGCAGCAGTTCCTTTTGTGGTTGCAAAAAATTAGAAATCGAGGGCATGCTCATCAATTCAGGAATGGTTGAACAAGTTGTGGCACCTGATTGTAATAGATTACTATTGTGCCAAAAGAAATGACAAGAAGTGTGGATTCAAAAAAAGGGGGGGAAAACATGACACAAATCACCTAATGCAAAGTGAAGTGAGAAGAACCAGAAGATCATTGTACACAATACCAGTGATGTTGTAATAATGATCAACTGTGAAAAACTTGGCCACTCTGATCAAGACAATGATACAAGACAATTCCAAAGAACTCATGATAAAAATATGCTATCCATCTCCCGAGAGAGAACTGATGAACTCTGAATGCAAATTGAAGTATAATTGTATCTCTCTTTTTTTGCTTTATTATTGTTTTTTTTGCAATATGGATAATGTGAAAATATGATTTGCATAATTTCACATGGATAATTTATGTCATATTGCTTGTCTTCTCAGGGGGTGTCAGAGGGGTGGAAGGGAGGGAAGGGATTTGGAACTCACAATTTAAAAAGAAAAAAATGTTGAAAACAAATAAATAATAATTTTTTTTAAGATACTGTGGTACATCTGGCAGCACAGTGGATAAAGCACCAGCCCTAGAATTAGAAAGACCTGCATCAAGGGAGCAGCTAGGTGGTACAGTGGATAAAACAATAGCTCTGGATTCAGGAGGACCTGAGTTCAAATCTGGCCTCAGACACTTGACACTTACTACCTGTGTGACCCTGGGCAAGTCACTTAACCCTCATTGTCCCACCAAAAAAAATCTGCATCCGAATCCAGCCTCATCTACTGACTGTGTGACCCTGGATAAGTCACTTAAATGCCATTTGCCTCAGTTTCCTCATCTGTATAGTGGAGATAATAATTGTATCTACCTCTTAGGGTTATTGTGAGGACCAAAGAAGATAATGACTGTAAAGCACTTAACATAGTGTTGTATTAACAGATTAGCAGTGTTAACACATATGCCTGGCACATAGTAAGTGCTATATAAATGTTACCTGCTATTGTTGTTGTCATTTTATTATTATTATTATTGTTTTTATTGTTATTATAATTACAAAAGTATGGGATAACAACACCTGCCTTGCAGGGTTGTTGGGAAAATCCAAGGAGATGAAAAGCTCTTAGCAGAATTCCTGTGACAAAGTAGGTACTATATAAATACTTCTTCTCTTCCCCTATTGCTATTTTTTAACAGATAAATCAAGAATAATTTGAAAATGGGTAAAATGGGAAATGGGAAAGATTTAGAACTGGATGAAAGCTGAAAAGGCATCCAGTTCAACCATCTCATTTTTCAGATGAGGAAACTGAAAGTTTAGAGAGGGTACATAAATTATCGAAGGGCCATCTAACTAGTAAGGAATGGAGGCAAATTTTGAACCAGGTCCTCTGATTCCAAATACAATGCTCTTTTTATGACATTGTATTGGAAAAGTACCTGTTACGATGTCCTAGTTAAGACAGTCCTAGTTAAATCAGCCCCCATTTGTGAGGCTCATGGTGATGTGCTAAGTACAAAAAAGGAGCTATTGCCAGACTCTATTTCCCAGTCCTACAAGAAGCCCAGCTGCTTGTCATAATGACTTCAGCTAGGGGCAGCTAGGTGGCACAGTGGATAAAGCATCAGTCCTGGATTCAGGAGAACCTGACTTCAAATCTGGCCTCAGACACTGGACACTTACTAGCTGTGTGACCCCGGGGCAAGTCACTTAACCCTCATTGCCCTAGGGGGGAAATAATGACTTCAGCTTCTGAATCCTAGCATTTTCACACTAACAGGGATTGTAGAGAGCATCTAACTTGATGCCTCCACTTCAGAGATGAAGAAACTGAGATTGAGAGAAAGAATGGGGCTTGATCAATACTACAACATTAGCTAAGGTCACTGTGGGGACCAGATTCCAGATCATGAAGTCTTAGATCAAGAATTAGAAGGCAGGGCAGCTAGGTGGTGCACTGGATCAAGCACTGGCCCTGGATTCAGGAGGACCTGAGTTCAAATACGGCCTCTGACACTTGATACTTACTAGCTGTGTGACCTTGGGCAAGTCACTAAACCCTCATGGCCCTGTCTAAAAAAAAATAGAAGGCACCATAGAGGTCATTAGTCAAACCCCTCATGTTTCAAATGAAGAAACTGAGTAACTTGAGAGTCAAATTCAAATTCAGGAACTCTGACTCCAAATCGAATGTTCTTCCCATTTTACTGTCTTCATTTGCCACCAGCTGTTCTGATTGGTTTTTACTCCATTGCTATCTTCATCATACCCTGTCCATGAAAAACTCATCAGATAATTTCATCACCAAGAGACACATCACACCCAGAGATTGCTTCACCTTTGCTCCTCACACTTCATCAGTTTCCTCAGCTGGGTCTGACCCTCTGATTGGAAGGCTAGAGGATGGAGAGAAAAATTCCTCATTTATAAAGCCTTCCTTTATATAGAGCTCAAAATGCCAGCCATCTCTTCATTTGCCACCGGCTGATCTGCTTGATTTCTATTTCATCATCATCTTTAGGGGGTATGCCCTCCTTCCCAACCCCATTCAGCTTTCTTTTCTGTACTGTTTTTACTCATTCGATTGTAAGCTCTTTGAGGGAAAAGACTCTTTTTAATATTTGTACCCCTAGCACTTGGCAGTAGCTTAATAAATGTTCTATTATATCATACTATTTATTCACTTGAAGTCAAGTTCTCTTTATAGTTCTTTATTTTCATTGTTGTTGTTGGACCATTTCAGTCCTGTCTGACTGACTTCCTGTGACTCCATTTGGATTTTGTTGGCAAAGATACTGTACTTGTTTGCTATTTCCCTCTCCAGCTCATTTTACAGATGAGGAACTGAGGCAAACAGGGTTAAGTGACTCATCCAGGGTCACACAGCTAATAAATGTCTTAAGCCGAATTAGCCAAGAGGAGTCTTCCTGATTCCAGGTCTGGCACTTCATCAACTGTGCCACCTAGCTTCCCTATCATTCTTTATACAATCTCTCAATTGGATATTCCTCAGTTTCCATGTTTGCTTTAGTTCTTGAATCAGACCTACTGTACATGCCAGTTTAATTTTGTTTTCTCTCTGTAGGTTTCGATAATGTTTCTTCTGAAAAGGATGTTTATGTCAGTAAGTTCCACTGCATTATTTATGTCATCAAATAGCAGGCTGTCTGGTCAATTTTCCAGTACTTGTTGTTCTGTTGTTAGGCTTCTCTCTTAAAGTGGTGGTTGTCTCAAACATCCTTAGGTTCATACTGAAATGCCCCCTCCTCTCACAGAAAAAAAAAAAATTTCACATTTCAGTCTGAATAAGCATGAAGCTGTCAGGAGGGATGCCCTCTAAACCTGGCTTTGTCTCTAGTTTGCTTTGATTCTTGATTTTATAGCTTAATGACAACAGAGTGCTGCATTTAGAGTCAGAGAACAGGATTTGATTACACAGAGCTATTTTCTTTCCATAAGACCCTGGGCAAATCATTTCACCTGTTTTAGGGCGTCAGTTTCCATATCTATATAGTTGGACTAGATGGTCTCTATCTAATGCCTATCTTAGTTCTGGGAGTCAACATTTCTCATTTCTTTCTTCATAATTTCTTTCTTGTTTAAGAGGGAAATCATGTCCTGTTATTCATGATCCAGATATTCCACTTTCAGACAAAAAATATGTGGATAGAGGGATCAAAAGCTCGTATCTCCATGTTCTGACTTAGTCATTGATGTCATTCAATTCCATAAACATTTATTAGACACCTACTATATGTAAATAACTATTCTAGGTGAAACAGACATGAAGATGGAAAACCACATAGTCCTTGCCTTCAAGAAACTTATAGTCTAATGGGGGGATTTTATATATATATATATATATATATATATATATATAAACCCTAACCCTAAATATATTTAGGATATATATACCCTAACCCTAAATTTATCTCTGACTCTAACTTTCTGACTCCAACTCTAATCCTAACCTGTATAGGGAGCATATAATATATATGGGGATTGCTATAGACACATATTATATTCCCCTTATATGTTATCCCTATAATATGTATTATATATTATGTATATATTTATGTTTTTATATTTATATGTATAATTATATATCATATGCCTCTTATACACTTATAACTTATTTTATTATATATAATAAACACACACACACATATATATATATATGTGCAGAAATGCATTTCCTGATATCCCCATATATGCTAATGCATCCCTACCCTTAAATTATCTGCTACGTATTGAATCATTGGAACTTAGATTTAAAAGTCTGAAGGACTTGAAAGATCATTGTCCAACCACTTCATTTTACAGATCTCTCTCTCTCTTCTCTGTTTCTGTCTCTCGCTCTCTCACTCCTTCCCATCTGTGCATGAGAGTCAGCGTCTCAATGGATAGAGATCTGTTCCTAATAGTTAGGAGCATTTGGGTCCATGTCTCACCTCTGACACATTGTGGCATGACCTTGGACAAATCCCTTAATCTCTCAATGCCCCAGGTAACTGACTCTCTAGGATTGTACATTAATCTACAGTTTCCAGTCTACATTGGCAGAGGGAATTTCCTTACGCTATGCCAATGTGATTACAGATGCAGATGGAAACCAAAAAAGGAGAGCAAGGGGAAGGGCAGTCTGATCACTGTTACTAGATGGTAAGATCCTTTAGAGAATTACTCATATCTTATCTACCTTTCAATCTCCTCCAGATCCACTCTGAGTGTTCCTTGCATGATTCAACAAATACTTATTAGCACCATGAGCAGTTCTCTTCACTTCAGTGACCCAAACATCCCTCTAATGACTAGAAGTTAGAGACAAGTTGCCAATCTGCATTTGGTAAAGGGAGTTACCAGACCTGGAATTTCGAATATTGATTAAATCACAAATATGGGTTTCTCATCCCTTCCAAAAGGTGAAAACAGTAGGTGCCTTAAGGAAACATTTTGGGTGAGCAAGTAAATGTGTATTTCCATATTCTCCCATCTCAAGGGAGTATAAATCAATGTAGAGTTGAAGTCTGCCAGTAAACTCAAAAATATTCTATATTCTTCCAAATTTGTTTTGTTTTGGTTTTGTTTTTAAAAACTAGGTCTCCCGATCTTGACAGGGCTGCAGGTACAGAGGCTGCTCACAGGCATGGTCCTACTTTGATGAGAACAAAAGCTTTGGTCTGTTCTGTTTTCCAACTTGGGCTAGCTTGTCCCTCCTTAGGTAACTTGGTGGCTCCCATTCCTATTGTCTGATCATCTTAATGCCTTCATGTGGCATTAATTCATACAACCAACTTTATTGTGGACATCTGATGGGCTAAGCCCATCAGAACTTAGCTCAGAACACCTCAACTCAAGAGATCTACCAGCCTTAATCTTCCCAGTAACAGGGATGACAAGTGTGTACCATGATGACCCAATATTCTCTTAGATCTAAAGATATTTTAGTCCTGGGATAGAAGAACAAGAAAGGTATCAAATCAAAACATTCTTGCAGTCCTTCATTATTTGATTTTTGCTCCAAGGAGGAAAAAATGAACTCAGAATTATTATTAGTATTATTAAACTAAGCACAAACTTATATACCTGGGACATGTACCTGTACCTTGTTTCTCTATGATACCCTCCATGAACCAACATTTTGGATTGTTGTGCTCCTATTTCCAAACCAGACGCATCTAGAAAGCTAGAATAAGCACTCACCTTATAGGCAAAATTGGTTCATGACTTACTATTTCATAAATATCTTCTTCATGTTCAAATAATAACAACAAATAATTTTACACATTATTGCTAAGTACGAGTATTGGGTTTAATCAATCAATTAACAAGCATCCAGGTACTAGAGATACAAAGATATAAACAAAATAGCATCTGCCCTCTAGTAGTTTATATTTTTAGCAAATAAAATGGCAGGCACAAAACATATACAAAGTAAAGGCTAGAGAGGCAGTGGGAAAGAATGCTGGATTTGAAGCCAAAGGAAGCGGTTTCTGATTCTGCTGTTTCCTTCCTGTGTGACTTTGGGTGAATCATTTTACCATTCTGGGCTTCAGACTCCCTATCTGGAAAATAAAGGGGCTGGACAAAAGGATATTTCAAGTGCTTTCAGATTCTAAATCTATGCTCCTATGATCTTATAACTAAAAGGCAATTTCAGAGTAAGGAAGCATTAGCAGCTGAGGGAATGGGGAAAGTCATCCTATATGAAGAAGGTGGTACTTGAAGTGAGAGCAGACTGAGGTCCAGAGAACTATCAAAGCTGGGAAATCAAGTCTTCTAATTCCAAATCCAGTGGAGATTTTTACTATGCTATGCTGCTCCTCAAAACACATTTGGGTGGTAGATGATTATAGCAATTGCATAGAATGCAGAAACTGAGCACTGTTAAACCAAGGTACAGGGCAAGTTGGAAACAGAGTTGAATATTGAGGCAGCAGAGTACTCTGTATAGATAGTAGCTATAAAACCAAGCCATCCCTTGGTTCCAACTGACTCAAGCCCCCCAAAATGAGCCTTACCAATAGGCAAATGCAGCCTTTGCAGCAGCCCAATGATGCTACAGTGAGAGACTGTTGTTTCTTTGCACAACATCCATCAGGTGACAAACCCTGGCATTTGTCTAGCAGCCAGAGATCATTATCTGGTAGCAATGTTCTCCCCATTGACAGTATCTTTTAAATAAGGGTCAACCATCCAGCAGTCTGTCTGCTGCAGATTTCTTCTGGTGAAGCAAAATGTATTCCAACCAAAGCAGGAGAAGGGAAAAGATAAAGAGTGAGGGGAGGGGAGGAGGTTTTCCCTTTCAGTACATTATCCCCCCAGTCTAATGAGGTTATCTCCACCCTGGATGTGTAGTAGCTTTCCCCAGTAGAAGGTGAGCTCCTTGAGGGAAGAAATTATTCTATTTTTGCTAGGGCAAATCAAGAGTTTAATCAAAGCTTGTGAATTGAATTGTATTAATGCAGGCAGAGACTGAGCGTCTTTTGATGGTGGCCGCAAAGCCAGGAGGAGTGCTCACTGCCACGGCCGCAATCTTTTGAAATGTACAAAAGTAGACCATGGCTATATTGTTAAATTTAATTTATACTTGAGGAAAAAATCCTGTAATAGAAATTCAGTTTCTTAGTCATATATTCGCAGACTCAGCTAGGCAGGGCAGTGGATAGAAGGTTGGATCTGGAGAAGATCTAAGCTTGTTTCCAACTTCAGACACCTACTAGTTGTGGGAGCCTGGGCAAATCACTTAACCTCTCTGTACCTTAGTTTTCTTATCTGAAAAAAAAGACACAATCGTATAACACCTACCTCCAACGATTGTTATGAATGTGAGATGGAATATTTGTAAGGAGCTTTGAAAACCATTAAGTGCTATATAAATGCTACCTATTATTACATTGATCCACCTTTTTCTTTGTATCTTGAAATGTTTAGATGTAGTATGGTAGAATGGATATGGAACTGGACTTGGAGGCTGAAAGATTTGGGTTCAAATCCCAGCTAATGCACTAGTTATGTTGCTAACTCTGAGTAATTCCCTTAACCACTCTATGCCTCATTTTCCTTATCTGTAAAATGGGGAAAGGAATTGTACTTGATGGTCCCTACTACATCTGAATCTATAATCCTATAATTCTGCATTGATCTTAATTTCATAATTTTGAAAAAGATTTCTGTAGAAAAAAGTGAAAAGGGGTAAAGCAATCATGACCATGGTACTTTTTAATCAAAAAACACAATGGTGATTGTTGGCTCAAGTGTTTACTTTTCTCATGCTTGCCCTTCTTCCCAGAATGCCCTTCTCATCTGGCTCTGCTCTCTAATGTCAACCTATCTCCTCAAGGAGATAGTATAATGATGGTATAATGAAAAGTCTTTAAGACCTGTTTCTACCACTTCTAGTTTTGTGATTTTGAAACAAATTTCTTAATCTCTATGTGTTTCAAATAACTCCCTAAAACATTTATTATTAGCCATAGATAAGTTGTGATCTGCAGTGGTGGGGTGAGCTGTCATTAAATTCAAGGTCCTTTTCACAATTCCCTAAGATAAAGATAATAGTAACTATAGTGCCTGACTCATAAGGATAACAGATTCCTGTCCAGTGATGAAGTAGACCTAATAAAGGAGGCTAAGAATGTATTTTCAAGATATCTTGCAAATGAAATGAAAAAAGACTTTAAGCCAAAAGGATGGGTGGGGGGGGAGGAAGAAAACTCTGAGTGTGTGTGTGTGTGTGTGTGTGTGTGTGTGTGTGTGTGTGTGTGCCCATGGTCCAAGCATAGCTAAAAAGAAGACAACAGAATAACAATTGAGATACTCAGAAGTTCACAGGAGATAAAACCCAAGGGAAACAAAAGTCAGCGGTAAAACCCATGGCTTCAAATGGTGAGTCATAAATGGCCAAAGCTTAGGAAATAAACAGTAGGAACTAGAGGTTCTAATAGAAGAATGAAGATTTGACTTCATAAGGGTCACTGATACTTGGGCAGGATAAAACCTATGACTAGCTCTGATAGATTATACTTTATTAAAAAGAATCAGAATAGATAAAATTGGGATAGAAGTAGGGCTATACTCATTTGAGGAAATCTAGGAAGAAGAAGGGAGAAATATTATTGAAAATGTTTGGTTGAAGGTCATTGGAGGGAGAAGTGATTTTTGTCAAGGGAGTATAATCCCACAGACTACCTAAACAAAAAGAAGAAACAGATGAGAAATTTAAGAAACAGGCCAAAATCTTTTTTAACACAGTGATTGAAGATCTCAATTATCCAGAAACCTCCTGTAACTTTGTGCCAAAAGCAGAGCAGCTAATAACTTCTTGACTTGTCTTAATGAGAAGGGCATTCTAGGCAGAGGGACAAGCATGAAAAAAGCAGACACTTGAGCCAACAACCCACTATGGACATTGTGTTTTTGATTAAAAAGTTCCATGGGCATGATTGGCCTACCTTTTTTCACGTTTCAACCTTCAAAAGGTGAAGAAAGCAACAGGGGAAAATTTTTTCTTAATTTAATTTTCACTAACACAGAGGAACAGGTTGCTGGGGTAGAAATGATGTGAACCTTGGAGGGAACTGACGACTGCCTCCTATAATTTCTTTTAGAGAAGAGAAAATCTAGGCATAGTCTGAAATGTAACCTAGATTTTGAGAAAGTAGATTTCAAAGGGTTCATAGGAAAAATAGATAGGATTCCATGAACTAAGATGCTACAGGGGAAAATAGGCCAGGGAAGGGAGTAATACACCAAATGAAATTAAGAAAATACAAAGGGAGCCAATTTCAATGAGGAAACATTATATTTGTCTAGAAAGACTTGAGTGTACATACAGACAATTCATAAATTAACTTAGATTTTAAAAAGGAATGTGCAGAAGATGAAAGCCAGACCAGGGGAAAAAGGATGCCAATAACAGGGCGACACAGTTCTGTAAAAATAGTCTGAAGAACTTAAGCTTAAAATGACCTTAGGCTAACAAGAGAATCCAGGGACAATGACAACAGCAAAAACAACATTGGTTTTTTAGTTTGTTTTTAGCTACATTACGAGGAAAATGGGAACAAAGAAGGAAAAGGGCCTTTACTTGAGTGTATAATATGACAATTACTGACAATGGAGAGAAAGCAGAGTTGCTTAATTATTATCTTATTTTTATTTTCTCTGACGATGAGAATGACCTCTGCACTAGAAATGACAAAGAAAAAAAGGACTAACAAGAGCTTGGCACCCAAAATAAGTAAGGAGACAGTAAGAGAGAACCTATCTACTTGTCCTTATTGAATTCAATTACCCTGGTACAGAACTTCAACCTGGAGTAATGAAAGAACTGGCAAATGTGATTCTTGAGATAGGGGCAAGATTGTGGAAAATAAGAGAAGCACCACACAACTGGAGGAGGGCAAATGTGGTCCTAGTTTTCAACAAAAGGAAGAGAACAGTTTGCAGCCTATGTTGATGGACTTCCTCAGGAAATTCTAGATTGGATAATTCAAGACATGGTTGTGGAACATCCAGAAAAGAAACCAGTGATTACAAAGAGATCTATCTAGCTCTATTAAGAACAGGCCATGCCAGACTATACTCATTTCCCCTTTTTTGACAAAGAAGGGAATACAGTAGAGGTAATTTACCTAGATTTTAGCAAAGCATTTAATGAAGTATCACACATTATTCTTTTGGAGAAGATGCAGAGATATGGATCAAATGCTAACAAAGTCACAGTCACTGCTTTGCCTGACTGTACTCAAATAATAGTTAACCTTCACTATCAGCATGGCAGGAGGTCTCCCCTGGGGTGCCCAAGGGATGTATGATTGGCCCTTAGCTCTTTGACATTCTTCATCAGTGACGTGGATAAAGACACAGATGGCATGCTATTCAGGATTTCAGGCGACAATAGTTTGACATTTCTACCTGCCAGAGGATGACCTATATATCAAACTCACCATACCCAAGAGTAAGTTCCTGATCTTTCCTCCTAAACCTGACCATCTCCCCATCTTCTCTACTTTAATTGATGGCACCACCATCCTCCACCTTCAGACTCACAATCTTGGAGTCATCTTTGACTCTTTGAGGTCTCCTAACTCCTCTCATCCCTTGCCATCAAGCCCCCAAACAGCAAAGAGTTATGAACTACTGGGAATTCTATTTCTGTCAAAACTCTTTCATCCATTTCTTTCTCTCCCCTAACGCTTTTTGAAGCCTTTCCTTACCACCAGAAGTGATAGTCTTCTCTCTCTTCTTACAGCTTCCTGCGGCAATGTTCCTGATCTTTCTTTGGTTTCTGCCTATCACATTCTACCCTATATTATACTTATCCACAAAAGTCTATTTCTCTCTCACACCCACTCCTGGAAAAGTAAGCTAATTGAGGACAGGGACTGTGATTAAAGCCAGTCTTCTAATGCCCAAGCTTCTCCTTGGAAATAAAGTAAATACACATAATGGATACCTGCTATAATTCTTTTTCTCTTGTATTATAAGCAACAGAAAGCAGTTTGGCATAGTAAATTGAATACTGGAACTGCAGTCAAGAGGACTGAAAGATGGATTCTGAGAATCAATATGAAATGACTGGAAAGGTAGGTGGGAGCCAGACTGTGGCGGGTTTTGAATACCAAGCTGAGATAGAGACATTGAGAAAACATTGAGTTTTTGGGGTAAGGGGACAAGGGAGTGTGTAAAGAACTAGACACTGGGAACATCTAGTTGGCAATCAATCATCCTCTCTTTCCTTGCTTCCTTCTGCTCCATTCTTTCCTCCAGCATTTATCTCAGTTAAGTAATACCAAGCACAGCTCAAATTTATGTCACACTTTGCAGATTACAAAACTCTTTACCACTTGCCAGGAGTAATATCCCCATTTTACCAATTAGAAAACTAAGGTTCAGGGAAATCAAATGGCTTCCTCCAGGACTCATAGCTAGTGAATGATATATCCAGGCTTTGAACGCCTGTCTCCTGATTACCGAATTCTCGCTTTACTACATCTTAGTAGGAGACAATGAGGTGGGGAGAAGTAGACAGGTATGGAGTCATAGTCTAGAAGCTTCAGGAGAAAGAAACAGCTTCAAGACCTGAGAAGGCTACCAGACATCATTAGGAGATGAATAAGTTTTGTCCAGCTAGCTGCAGTGAGGTTCAACCTCATGTTAAGTAGTATGAATTTGTGGTAGATCAACCCATGAGTGCTGTTTCATGATTCTCTATAGAAAAACTAAGAAACTTAGGTGTAGGAAGAAGAAATGGCATGATGGGGGCCCCCCAGAGTTGCAGACTAGCATAGCAGAAAGTCAAGGGAGTGCTAACAAGAGCATCCTTAACATGGCTGGCATGGGGGATGGACTGATAAGGAGGCAAGTCGAGCCAGAAGAGGGTCAATAGATGGCACACTATGGAACAGTCATGAAATGTTTGTCCAACAGGTTCAACAGAGGTGAGAGGTGGAATAGAAAGATTAAGCAAGCAGGAAGTTCAAGAGAAAAAATTTTGAGTTGGAGGCCTCAGAGGCATGGGACAGTCCCACATTATGGGACTGTTCAGAGTGGCTAATGTGGAGGAGACAGGGAGATCAATGTCACTGAAGAGGTCTGGGTGTTAGAAAAGCCATTCCTACTGAGGGTAAACACATCAAAGGGTGTAGACAGAAGAAAGCATTGAAAGATAACTGTTGAAGTCCATGATGAAAGTGGGAGAGAGAAAGTCCTGGCTGTTGTCACACAATGGATCCTAAAGATAGGGAGAGGGCAGTGTGAGCAAATGGGAAGGGTTTCAAATAAGGAGAGGTTGTCTAAGAGATAAGGAGGGAGTTTGGAAGTAGCATGGAGGAACTAGGAGTAAGTCCCTTATAATAATAATAATAACAATAATAATAATAATAACTAACATTCATTAACACTTACTGAGTGACAGGCACTATGCTAAGTGCTTGACAAACATTATTTCATTGGATCCTCATAATACCAGGAAGTGGATGCTGTTATTATCTCAATTTTACAGATGAAGAAACTGAGGCTGAGGTTAAGTGAATCCCCCTAGTCACATGGCTAGTAAGTGTCTGAGGCTGGATTTGAACTCAGGTCTTCCTGACTCCAGGCCTGGTGCTCTAACCACTGTGTCACCGAGCTGCCTTCTTTTCTGCCTGAGTCAGGAAATGGTAGCCATAAGAAAGATAGTGTCATAGGGGGAAAGTCCAGTACAGTGGAGGGAGCTAGTAGAGAGGCAGATATGACTAGGAAAGAGCATTTCTGCAAGAAGCCTTTACTATCCATTTTTCCTGAATATATCTTGTTTGTTCATAATTGCTTGCATGTGGTCTCCCTCATTAGATTGTGAGCTCCTTGGGAGCAGGAACAGGTTTTTGGGTTTTTTTTTCCCTAAAGTTTTTTTTTTTTTTTATTAATCCCCAGTGCTTAGCACATGTGACCAGGGGAATTCACTTAACCTCAGCTTCAGTTTCTTCATCACAGTGCCTTGTATGTAGTAGGTACTTGATAAGTGCTTCTTGACTGACTGGAATCTTATCATAGAATGATTTGGAGGTAAAACTTGATACTTGGATGGTGCAGTGGATGGAGCACTGGTCTTGAAATCAGAAAGACTTTCTGACTTCAAATCTGGCCGCAGACACTTGCTGGCTGTGTGACCCTGGGCAAGTCATTTAACTCGACTTGCCTCAGTTCTTCACTTGTAAAATGGTATGGAGAAGGAAATGGAAAACGCTCCAGTATCTTTCCCAAGAAAACCTCAAACAGGTGTAGGATGTGGCTGAAAATGAACAAAAAGACTAACCTTATCATCTTCCTTTGTGAACCTCACCCTTTCTCCAACTTCCCTATTTCTATGGTTTGCAGCTCTATTTATTAATATATCCACCATATCATAATGAATAGAGAGGCAGACTTGGACTCAGAAAGACTCAGGTTCAAATCCTGCTTCTGACATATTCTTACTGTGTAATCCTGATAATACAGGGTCTTCTTAATAATAATTACTAACGTTTATATTGCTCTTAGTATGTGCCAGGAATGGTGCTAAGTGCTTCACAGACATTATTTCATTTGAGCCTCACACCGATCCTGGGAAATAGGTGCTATTATTATCTTCACTTTACAGATGAGGAAACTGAGGCAAACAGAAGTTAAAATGTCTTGTCCAGGGTCATACAGCTAGTATCAGAGGCTATATTTAGTTTGTTGTTGTCGATGTTGTTGTTGTTGTTTTTAGAGGCTGTATTTGAACTCGGGACATCCTGAGTCCAGGTCTACTACTCTACCTACTGGGCCACCTAGCTGTCTTCTTAGTATTCCAGGTAGCTCTCTAAGATTGTAAGTTATGGAGCAGGTGAAAATCTATCTTGATCACATCTACCTTGATATAGATTATTTCATTTTGGCCTTTGCATATGGCCATGTACACAGTAGGTACCAAATAAATTTTGTTTAAATGATTCAACTACCTCATGAGGTAACCTGACAGAATAGAAAGAGGACTGGATCCAGAATCAAAGGGCCTGGGTTCAAATCCTGCCATTTGCTACCTGTAGCACTTTGGGTTCTTCATTCCCCCATGAAAGGCTTTCAATAAGTGATCTCTGAGGTAGTTTCCACCTCTGAAATCCTATGAACCCAAATTTACAGGCAGCTCTTCAGGAATTAGTCTATTACCTATAGCTATACTGGACTATCATGACCTTAAGCAAATCATTCTCCATCTCTGGGCCGTGATGGCCTCATCTGCAAAATGAGGGGGTTGGACTACATGACCTCTAAGGTCCCTTCTAGTTCCAAGTCTATGGGCCCCTGATCCTGTGAGAAAAACCTGGAAAGAAAAGCAGTTGAATTGGCTACAGGTCCCTTTAAGCTGCTAGGAAAGAACATTTATGCTACGTTACCAAGGCTTTTAAAAGGCAATGTTCTGTGCTGATGGTCTCCCTGCTGTATAGATAATTGTAAAACAAACTCCATATTTCAGTGACACCCTTTCTAATTACATCTCACCTTCATTAGGCTATTAAAGTGATAGATGGTAGCAATTACATTGAACCCCACTGAAAACATTCTATCTGTGACACACACTGACTAGAACATGAGTTATTTACCCAGGAGCCTGGAAGAACCCGGCTGCCAACGGGAGGCATGGCAAAAAGAAACCCCATTCACTCTGACAGTTGCCTAAGGCCTCCCGGAAGAGGGAAGGCACACAGGTCAGGCTGAATCTCCATCTTGGTACCTACCACCCCTGCCGGGCTTGCCAGATGTCAGGTGCAAAAGACAGAATTCTGCATATTCATTAATAAAATGTTGTTTGTCCTTCATTCTTGAAGAGGTCTATGACATTGGGAGGTGATGTCATGACTTGCTGTGAATTGGGTTTAAGTGAGGGAGGGCTGTGCAGAGTCACCAGCCTCACTCTCTTCTCCAGAGCCATCTGGGTCCTGTGGCAAGATATAAGGCAATAGGGGTTAAGTGACTTGCCTGGGGTCATACAGCTAGTACGTGTCTGAGGTGGATTTGAACTCAGGCCCTCCCAACTTCAGGACCAGTGCCCTATCCACTGCACCACCTAGTTGTCCCTTGTTTAGTTCAGTTTGTTTTAGTTAAGTTTTTTTTTTCCCTCCCAAACCTTATGTACTCTCTTGATAGAAGTACCACCAACACAAACAAGAGTGCTGAATTCTGGAATCAGATGGTCTACATTTGAATCCAGGCTCTGCCACTGACCTCCTTTGTATGACTTTGGGGAAGTCACATAACCTCCTTGATGTTAGCTTTTTTATCTTTAAAATGAAGGGATTAGATTACATGAACTCTAAGATTCCTTCCAACTCCAACGCTATGATCTTGTGATTCTCTATCCCCTCACTCACTCCTACCCTCATCCCCAGGAAATTCAAATAAAGGTCTCTTTAATCTTATCCCATTATTTTTTCCAGTGGAAGTCTTTGGCTCCCTAGACTTGGTGACCAATCTCCAATCATGGGTGCACTCTAGCGAATTAATTGCCTGCTGAGGACCTCAGCTTCACCAAGAATAGAATGGGATCTCACTGAAATCTATTGCAGTAGAGTCCTGCCCCTATGTCTCAGCTCAGGAGCTGCCCTCGGCCTGCAACCTAAATCTCACCAGTTTCTCAATTCAGGCTCAAGAGATTAAGTCCATGAACCTTCCTTAAGTCTCTTTGGTTTCCTAGGGTTCAGAAACTTCTTATATAGCTAACTCTTATTCACCGTCTTCTTTTTCTGCTTCTGCTGCTGCCGCTATCATAAGAGGTATCCTCAAATCAGCTGTTTCAGATAAATTCAGTTTGTTGACGTGAGAATGGGGACAGGCCTTGGACTTTGGGACTTTGAATCTTGGGGACAAAAGGCCCTGTGGTTCTAAAGACCCTAAGACACCACCCTCGAGAACAAAGGAGTCCTCTTGGTCCCTCAGTGGCACTGCTGGGAGGAAGTACTGTGGGACAGGGCCAGAGGAGCTAACATACAAACTCTTCTAGTTGCTTCCTGTTTTGACTAATTATACTTGCTAACTAGATTCCAGCTCTTCCAATTATTTCTATCTGCTGAAGCACAGCAGTGCTTAACTCAGCGGCTGGCATATAATAAGCACTTAATAAGCACTTGTTGACTGACTGATAGTACTAGTGTATCATTGCCCTCTATATGGTTGTGCCCTGGAGCAAAGCTCTCATTACTCTGTCCTGGTTTTGGCTCTGGCTGATACTACCCCTGAATACCCTCTGCTTCCTCCACTTCTCCCCATCCCTTCCCTTAGCACTCCCTTCTAATACCATCTCATAAATGTTTTCCCCCTGCTTAGGGTTTATTTACAAGTAAACAGAGTAATATGACTTCAGAAATAATATACAAGGCTAAAAATAGTCTTAGGTAAATGAGGCCACATTTAAACTCAGGTTTTCTTGACACCAGGCCTCGTATTCTACCTGGCTGTGTGACCCTGGGCAAGTCACTTAACCTCTATTTGCCTTAGTTCCCTCAACTGTGAAATGGGGATAATAACAGCATTTTTCTCCCAGGATTGTTTGGAGGATCAAAGGAAATAGTATTTTTAATACTTAGCACAGTGCTTGACACATAGTAGGCACTATATAAATGCTTATTCCCTTCCTTTCTTCCCCTATACTACAGGTTTTTACAAATATATACTCCTCGGGGGCAGCTAGGTGGCGCAGTGGATAGAGCACTGGCCCTGGAGTCAGGAGTACCTGAGTTCCAATCCAGCCTCAGACACATAACACTTACTAGCTGTGTGACCCTGGGCAAGTCACTTAACCCCAATTGCCTCACTAAAAACAAAACAAAACAAAACAAAAAAACAAACAAATATATACTCCTCTTACCCCAAGACACTTTTTTGTAATTAAGTAGGCCAAAACCAGCCTAATAATAATGAAAGCTCACATCAAAGTGTGCAATCTTTAAAATTTGCAAAGCACTTTACACATATTATCTTATTTGATCTTAATAACCACCTTATTGCTATTATTAATTTCATCTCAAAGAGGAGGAAATTGAGGCTCTGAGAATTGGAAAAGAATTGAGAATCATCCAAGGTGCCACAGCTAATAAGTGTCAGGTGAGATTAAAACCCAGGTCTTGCTGAGTGCAAATAAATGCTCTGTCCACTGTAGCCTACTGTCTCTCATATCTGACAGGGCACTTTGTATTCAGCATCCATAGTCCCCTGCCCTCTCATTGGCAAATAGCTCCCTCCTTCAGGGTGTCAACAGTGTACCCCCTCCCACCTTTTTTTTTTTTTTTTGGTTTTTGGTTTTTGTTTTGTTTTGCAGGCAATGGAGGTTAAGTGACTTGCCCAGGGTCATACAGCTAGTAAGTGTCAAGTGTCTGAGGCCGAATTTGAACTCAGGTACTCCTGACTCCAGGGCCGGTGCTTTAACCACTGCGCCATCTAGCTGCCCACCCCCCCCCCCCGACCTTTTTGCCTTCTTTATGGACCCAGAAACAATAAGGTCCTGACCCTTCTGCCTTTCACTATAAGAGGCTTAGTTGCAAAGGTCTTTCCCTGCTAGGCCAATTGGCCCAAGCTGGGCCCAAGCCCCAGAAATGAAATCAGTCTTATTAATCACTACCTTGCTAGTTAACTGCCCTTCTTCACAAACAAAAGGAAAGAAAATGGCCCAGTTTCTACAGACAGGTAACATTTTGGGTTTTTCTCCCATTGCCTTGAAAACTTATTCTACTGTTCTGAAAGTTCACAAAGATCATGTCATACACACCTGTTTGAAGCTTTCAGGGCCAAAGGCTCATGTCAGCCACTGTGGCTTATTCTGAATAGAAGCAGTAGCCTGAGACAAGAGAAGAGAGACCCAGCCTGCATTTGCTAATGACTTCAGGACTGTCCACTCAATGATAGACTGTCTTCCTTGTGCCTAGGTCATTAATTTGATAGTATGGGATTGTCAAGATTCACGGACCCCTAAAAATAAACTAGTGCAAAATCCCTCTTTATAAAAGAAAAAAAGTGAGGCATAGAGTACTTTAGTGATTTTAACAATATCACACAGAATATCATAAGATTCGATAAACATTTATTAATTACTATGTGCCAGGCACTGTGCTAAGCCATTGTTGTTTGTCCTTCATTCTCAAAGAGTATTGTGACAGATGTCATGACTTGTAATGAATTGAAGTGAGGGAGTGCTGTACAAGGTTGCCAGCCTCACTCTTTCCTCCAGAGCCATCTGGGTCCAGTGGCAAGGTATAGATCAAGACAACTAGATACGGCTCCAGAGGTTTGAGGCAATTGGGTTTAAGTGACTTGCCCAGGGTCACACAGTTAAGTGTCTGAGGTGAGAATTGAATTAAGGTACTGCCACTTTGGGGGCTAGTGCTCTATCCACTGTGCTACCCTCCCATGCTAAATGCTGGGAATATAAATAAGAAACAGAAAGACAGTCTCTGCCCTCAAGTAGCTTACAATCTAAGGAGGAAAGATAACAAACAAAAGGAAGTTGGAAATGGGTAGAGGAAGCCAGTGGAATATCTTGTTCCATGGAGTTGAAACCAGGCAGAACTGCAGATGGAGAGTGGAATTAGCTGAAAGTTCAGTTTCTGCTCCCTATAAAGGAAAGCTCTAGGAAGAGTTTGATACTTCATTCCCCAGTCCTCTAGTCAAAGGGAAAAGGAAATGGTATCCAAAGCTTGAGTTAGCAGCCTAGTGATGAGATTAGAACAGTGTAGCTAGATCCAGATGAGTATCAATAATGAATCCCCTGAAGTGGTCCCATCATTTAAATTCCCACTACATATTTCACTTGGGATAGAATTGTAAAGTGCTTTTCAAACCTTAAAACACTATACGAATGCTAATTATTATTATATTATTCTCTGACTTAAAAACCAGTGTCTTTCTATTAGACCCCAATAATCAAAAGAAGTGTGATTAAATTGAAGTTAGTGAAGGACTCCTTGCATCCATCCACTCCATGGATTAGGAATTTAATGAGTTGCTATGTCAAATTTTTTTTTAATTAAAAAGAATTATTCTTTAGAAGCTATGCTTTAGAGGCCAGGAGCCTTTTTTAATGTAGCAAGACAGGTTCTTGAATAGCTGATACAGAGTCTATCATTAGAACTCACACTTTCAACAAATACAGTACATTACCGAACATTAAATGCAGAATGTATTACAATCACAAGGCATTAAGGCTTAAAACTGCACTGACTTCAGGGATGTGTATCTATTACTCAAAACCTTTCCAGATTGGTGGGAGCTGCCAAAACTTCCACTCTGCTGGCATAGGCTTCAAGAGCCCAGGGTCATTTCCATGCTATAATATGACATTGGCATAAATAGAATTTAATGGAGGTGGCTTCAGTAAAAATGAATGTGATAATTAGCATTTTTTTTCCTACCAAATTCCCATGGATGGTATAAGGACTTGATGCCATAAGGGAGCCTGTCCTCTGACTTCTACATTGGGGAAGTGCCTTGCTTAGAAGTTCAAGATGGGGAAAAGTGCCTCCTTGGGGAGCCTGTCACTTGAGGAATGACTGAACTAATTGTGATATTTAAAGGTAATGGAAAATGATAGGGCCACAAGAAATGATTAAAGAGATGGGTTCACAGAAACCTGGGAATTTCTGTGAACCTATGCAGAGTACACTGAGGATAATCAGGGAATGATTATAGACTAACAAGAGTACAATGACCTTCCATGATTCTAGAGGACCAATAATGAAGAATGCTACCCACTGCCCAGTAGAGTGGTGATGGACTCAAGTTGCAGATAGAGACATGTTTTTAGACATAGCTACTGGGGGATTTGTTTTGTTTGATTATGCATATTTGTTACAAGGGTTTTTACCCCATTTTTTCCAGTGGGGGAGAGAAAACAAATGCCTATTAATTGAGAAACATTAAAAAATATATATCCCTGAGACTTATGGGAGTTAGTTTCATCGGCTCTTTTTCTTAAACATTATCTTAGAAAAGGAGGGTGTCTGAGCCAAGGGGAAGACTGACTGGTTTTACTGCCACCCAGTACAAAGGAATAGCCCCCATTTCTCTGCTCTCACTATTTTCTGTATGAATTTTAGAATGTTGAAAAATTCTTGAGATAATGACCAGGAAGGCCATGAGCTGAGGATAAGGAAAGGAAAACTGCATGGCAGGCTCCTGAAGACAGAGAAGGATTCCACGGTGCAATAAACACTAAAGAAAGGCAGTATGATGTAAAGAGAAATAACACTGGGCCAGGAGTCAGGGGAGAACTGTTTTCGAATCCTGCCTAGGATACATGTTAGCTCAGACCATGGGTAAGTCATTTAACTTCCCTAGGGCTCGGTTTTCTCCATTGTAAAAGGAGGACAATACTTTGATAGTATAAGAGGCTATGTGACCTAGTAACCAGACAATTGCTTCAGTCAAGAGGGCACAGGTTCAAATCTGCATCTGACATATACTATGATGCTGGGTAAGTCACTTAAGCTTCCAGTGCCCAAGTCAACTCTAAAACTTAAAGGTATACTTTGTAGAGCATTGGTAGAGATGGGGAGAGTCCACTACATTAGTAGATTTCAAAATGTGATTCAGGGACCCCTGGGATCCTTGAGACTTAACTATGTTATAATAATCCCAAGGTGTTTATATTTCTAATACATTTGATGTCAGTATATATAACTGACATAAGCAGAGCTCTTTAGAGGGTACTCAGTAGTTTTTAAGAATATAAAGAGGTCTGGGACAGCTAGGTGGTGCAGTGGATAAAGCACTGGCCCTGGATTCTGGAGGACCTGAGTTCAAGTTCTGACCTCAGACACTTGACACTTACCAGCTGTGTGACCCTGGGCAAGTCATTTAGCCCTCATTGCACTGCAAAAAAAAAAAAAGAATAGAAAGAGATCTTAAGATCCAAAAGTTTAAAAACTACTGCCCTATATCAATAAAATCAGAGACTCATGCAAAAATCCCTACAGTACCAACATTACAATGTTTCTGTGAAGATTGAATGAGAAAAAACATCAAAAGTGTTATATAAATGTCAACTTTTATTATTGTCAAAACCAAGAAAGAGGTGCTTATGACCAGTCCTTGGAATTATTCAATAGTAAAGGACCAGTTGCCATCAATCCAATGACTCATTTTCCTACCTTCTATCTGTACCATCCAACATCAAGAGGGCACTCCATGGTTGAGGCCAAGCTCTTATTGACTTTTGGGGTGTTGGCTGCCTCTTTGCCCTCAGCTCTGCCTTTTTTGGGAAATACTATTTGTCTTAACCTATAGTTTTGTATAAACCAATTATCCAATCTGATTCTTAGCTCAACCCCCATCTTACTAGGAAAAGTCTTCATCTCATTCCCTGCTGTCTTTACTAACAACTACAGCCTCTATATATAGTTAAAATCAAATGGAATTAGATAAATGGAAATGAAATGTAAGCATCAAAGACAGGTTTTTCAGAAGTGACTTGTCTGATTGATTAATAATAATTGCAAGTAACTAATAAATGCTTGTTGATTGACCCACCACTGAAATAATACCATTAATAATAGCAACAATTTACATTTATGCATCACTTTATGGTTACAAAACACTAATTTAATCTTCACAAAGCCCTTATGAGGCATGCAGGGAAAATATTATTATCTCTATTTTACAAAATAAGGGCAACTGAAGCTCAGAGAGACTAAATCATATGATCATATGGTGGATTAAGAGTGTAAAGGAAATCTTAGTGGTTATCTAGTCCAAATCTCCCATTTTACAGGTAAGGAAACTAAAGTTCAGAAATATCAGGAAGTATCCCCAAGGTCACACAAATATTAAATAGTAGAGGTGGGACTTGATTCCAGACCTCCTATTCTAAATCCAGCATTTGTGTGTGTGTGTGTGTGTTGACCCTTCTAGTATTGCCTAAGGCCACATAAATAGTAAGTGACAAAACAAGAAGTAGAACCCAAATTTTATTTATGAAACTTAGATTTACTCAGTCATTTTCTACATAATACCTGAACGCCATATGTGACATGTAGAACACATACTGAAACATTAGCAATGCATGGAGTGATGTCCAGTTCTGATTAGTTTTAGCTCTTGGCTTCTTCTAGGGTGCTTGACACACTCTTTATCGAATAGAAGGGGAGAAGAGGGAGCAGAGAAGCATTTAAATTGGATAGTACAGAGAAACAAGTGAGTTTTTAACAAAACGTTACATTTATGTGAATTGATTTTTCAAGATGTTTTCATAAATACTGTTTAGGCAGTCAGGTAGCACGAAAGAGAGAGCATTGGGCCTGGAATAAGGAAGACCTGAGTTCAAATTCAGCCTCAGACATTTCCTGGTTGTATGACCCTGGGCAAATCCCTCAACCTCTTTACCTGCCTCAGTTTCCTCAACTGTAAAATGGGAATAATACTCACATCTACCATCCAGGCTTGTTGTGAGAATCAAATGGAGCAATATTTTTAAGTCTTTAGTATAAAACCTAGCATACAGTAAGTGTTTAATAAATGAATTTATCCTTTAATATTTAATCAACATGACAACTTTGTAAAGAAATAGGACTAGAATTATGGTTTCTATTTCACACATGAGGAAGCTGAGGCACAGAGTGGTTAAATAACTTATTTGTTGTTTTAGTCATTTTTCAGTCAGGTCCTACTCTAAACTAAAAAGGGTTTTTGTTTGTTTTCAGAGACACTGCAGTAGTTTGCCATTTCCTTCTCTAGCTCATTTTGCAGATGAGGAAACTGAGGCAAACAGGGTTGTGACTTGCTCAGGGTCACATTTGAACTCAGGTCTTCCTGACTCCAGGCCCAACACTATATCCACTGTGCCACCTAGTGGCAGAGCTTGGACTAGACTCTAGATCTCCTGATTTTTAGTACCATTCTCTTAGAGAGAGAATTACAGTGTCCAAAAGTAGAACAGTCTGCCTCAAAAGATGGTGATTTCCTCCTTTTCAGAGTTTTAAAGAAAAGACTGGATGAGCACTCATCAGGTGTGTTATAATGGCAATGCTTTTGGGGTATAGATTAAACTAGATGGTCAATGAAGTCCTCTTTACTTCTCTTTTTTAAATTTTAAAAAATATTTTGTTAACAAACATTTATTTATTTATTTATTTATTTATTTATTTATTTATTTATTTATTTATTTATTTATTTTTTTGCTGGGCAATGGGGGTTAAGTGACTTGCCCAGGGTCACACAGCTAGTAAGTCAAGTGTCTGAGGCCAGATTTGAACTCAGGTACTCCTGAATCCAAGGCCGGTTCTTTATCCACTGCGCCACCTAGCCACCCCCATTTATTTTATTTTTTCCTGTTACATGTAAGGGTAGTTGCCAACATTCATTTTCATAAGATTTAGAGTTCCAAATTTTTCTCCCTCCCTCCCTTTCCTCCCCCCTCCACAAGACATCAACAAGGTTATATATGTACAATTCACAATTGCTCTTTTTATCAGTTCTTTCTATGGGGGTGGATAGTATGCTTCATCATTAGTCCCTTGGGATTGTCTTGGATCATTGTATTGCTGAGAGTAGTTAAGTCATTCGCAATTGCTCATCAAACAATACTGCTGTCACTATGCACAATGTCCTCCCAGTTCTGCTCACTTCACTATACATCAATTCATATAAGTCTTTCCAGGTTTTTCTGGTATCATCCTGTTTGTGATTTCCTATAGCACAATACCATTCCACTACAATCATATACCACAGCTTCTTCAGTCATTCCTCAATTGATGGACATTCACTTGATTCCCAATTCTTAGCCATCGCAAAGAGTTGCTATAAATATTTTTTGTGCAATTTCCCCCTTTCTCTTTTCATTATTACTATTGTTAACTCTTTCCCTCCAACCTATTCTCTTCCCCATGATAGTGACTCTATTATCTATCTTCTTTCACCCTATCCCACTTCAAAAGGGATTTGCTACTGTCTGTCCCCTCCCCCAATCTGCCCTCCTTTCTTTTGCCCCTCTCTCTTTATCCCCTTCTCCTCCTATTTTCCTACAGGGTTAGGTAGATTGCTCTACCCAATTGAGTTTGTATGTTATTCCCTCCTTGAACCAATTCTGATGAGTATTAGGCTCATTTACTGCCCAGATTAAATAGATTACTCCACCCAATTGTGTGTGTGTGTATATATGTGTGTGTGTGTGTGTGTGTGTGTATGTGTGTGTGTGTGTGTTAATCCCTCCTTGAGGCAACTCTGATGAGTTTAAGGTCTTTAATCCTATTCTGATGAGTGTAAAATTCATTTACTGCCCTGCTCCTCCCCCATCTCTTCCCAGCCTCCATAAGTCCTTTTCTGTTTCTTTCATGTGGTATTTCACCCCCCTCCCCCAATGAATTTCCCACACCCCTCAAATTAACCCTAAAGATGTCATCATGGGGCATCTAGGTGACACAGTGGACAAAGCATCCACCCTGGACCCAGGGGGATCCCAGCCAAAACCCAGCCTCAGAAAACAAGACAGTCACCCATTGCACGACCCCAGGTATGTCCCACAGCTCCAATTTTTTATGGTTCTCTAGGGTGTTGTATTTGAAAATCAAATTTGCCATTCAGTTCAGGTCTTTTCATCACAAATACCTGAAATTCCTCTTTGTCATTGAAGTCTCATTTTTTCCACTGAAAGATTATACTCAGTTTTGCTGGATATGTGATTTGTGGATGTAATCCCAATTCCTTTGCCCTCTGAAATATTATATCCCATGCCCTCTGGTCCTTTAATGTAGAGGCTGCTAGATCTTGTGTTATCCTGACCTTGGTTCCACAGTACTTGAATTCTTTTTGGCAGCTTGCAATATTTTCTCTTTGACCTGAGAGTTCTGGAATTTGCATATAATATTCCTAGGAGTTTTCCTCTTGGGATCTTTTTCAAGAGGTAATCAGTGGATTCTTTCAATTTCTATTTTACCTTCTGCTTCTAGAATATCAGGGCAATTTTCCCTGAGAATATCTTGGAAGATGGTGTCTAAGCTCTTTCCTTGATCATGGTTTTCAGGTAGACCAATAGTTTTCAAATTATCTCTCCTGTACCTATTTTCCAGGTAAGCAGTTTTTCCCAGAAGATATTTCACATTGTCCTCTATTTTTTTTATTCATTTGGATTTGCTTTATTGTTTCTTGGTTTCTCATAAAGTCACTAGCTTCCATTTCTTCAATCCTAATTTTTAGGCAATTATTTTCATCATAGAGCTTTTGTACCTCCTTTTCCATTTGGCCAATTTGTCTTTTCGAACTGTTGCCTTTTTTCTCATGTCTTTCCTGCATCACCCTCATTCCTCTTTCCATTTTTTCCTCTATCTTTCTAACTTTATCTTCAAAGTCCTTTTTGAGTGCCTCTATGGTCTGAGACCAATTCATATTTTTCTTGGAAGCTTTAGATATATGGGCCCTGATATTGACATCTTCCTCTGAAGGTGCACCTCCATTTTCCTTGTCACTAAAGAAACTTTCTATAGTCCTCACCTTTCTCTGTCTGCTCATCTTGCCTTTCTTTTACTTGACTTTTAGCTCCTAAAAGTGGAGCACTGTTTCCAGGCTTCACTATCCCAAGCTTCAGAAGGTCCAAGGAGGTATGATTTAAGGAGTTCTTCACTTGCCTGGCCTGTTGTCTGCTCCATAGATAACCCCAGACCAACTTGCTAATCAACCAGCTTTGTGTGTTGTGGTTGTTAGCTCTGATGAGCCTGTGTCCTTCCCCCACCTGGGCCACTGCTACTCAAGCCTACCTCCTGGTTCCCAGCAGGGGTGAAAAACCCAAATTCTGCCTCAGCACCAGCATAGACCTCTGTAGTTTCCCCCTGCCAAGGGCTCAGCCCTCTCACCAGACTGTGAGCTTAGTTCCAGATGACACTGGTGCTGCAGATGATTCAGAAGATCCGGGTGGGGGGGTGTCTCTTTCTCTGGAAAGGCCTTCCTAAGACTGGATCTGTGTCAGGGTGACTGTAGGGTTTATATCCACTCCTGTCTCATAACAGCAATTCCCTCCTTCTGACCTTCCAAGCTGTCCTTGGTTGGAAGATGATCTCAGCACATTCTTCTGTGGGTTTTGCTGCCCTCTTTACTTCTCAAACCCAGTGATTCTTTCCTTTAACACCACAATTTATAATTAGGTACTAAATGAATATTTGATCATGAGAATAAGTGGATGATGCTAAGGAAGAAGGTTAAGAAGGGCCATTGAAAAAACTTCCCCATGCCAATGTCCATAAATGTGAGACACACCCTTCAATGACTTTCTTCCTTAAATGGAGGTATTAAGAAAAGCAAATTGAAAGCCTAAAAGTAGAAAAATGCTGGTATTTAATATTTTATAATTATAGATAATGTTTAATGTCTATACTCATAGGCTCATAAGTTCCTTCATATCACAGATGAAGAAAGTGCGACCCAAGGAAGTTAAAAGATGTGTCCAGGGTCATAGAGATAAGTATCAGGGACAGTATCTGAATCTAGGTCTTCTGAATCCAGAGACATTGTTCATTATGCTGTACCATGCTGCCTAAATTTTTTTAATGAAAAATTTCATTGACATCATTGGTGGTGGAACTTCCTAAAAAGACTCAGATCTCAACCCTCCACTGCTTAATAGAGTGTCTCTATGAGTTTCTGTGGCTAATGGTCCAACTGGCTGCCAAGCCTCTGATGAAGTGCTTCTCCAAACTTAGCCACTTAGTTTCTTGGACTACAGATACATAGTACATCATTAGGCCTATATCTTATAGCTGGAGAACTTCCAGGTTGGCAGGAAATCCCAAATCTTATGTCCCACTGACCTAACTTTTGAGCACCCACAGTTGCCTTTATGTGATGAAACACTCAAGTAGGAGTTTAGTGTGTAACTCTTGTCAGGCTCCCTCCTGATATGAAGTGAGGGGACCTCTCACTTCTTTGGCTTGTTGCTCCAATGTAGGTAGAACCTGGGAGCATTAGTCAGTAACAGAAAACTCCCTCTCCACCCCAACACACACCCCTTCCACCCAGGGGATGTTCCAGCTCCCCTTGTAAGCTGTTGTTGTTTGTCCTTCATTTTCAAAGAGGACCATGATATTAGGGTGATGTCACGACTTGCAGTGAATTGGATTTAAGTGATGGAGGGCTGTGCAAGGTAACCAACATCATGCTCTCCTCCAGAGTCATCTGGGTCCAGTGGCAAGATTCACATCAGGACAACTGGAGATGACCCCAGATGTTTAAGGAAATCATAGTTAAGTTACTTTCCCAGGGTCACGGTGCTAGTAAGTCCTCAGTCTACAAGTTAGGAAGCACTGATCCAGAAAAGTCCCTTTGGGGGTTTTGAGCTTATAGAGAAAGTCTATAAGGAAAAAAAGGGGGGGAAATGGGAACTGCAATCGGAACACTTAAGATATAGTGATAGTGTCAGAGGAAGGATTATAAATTGGCTTTAGGTGCTAAAGAACTTCTTTCCCAAGATAGTCATATGAATGCCAGGAGCTTAGAAGGTCAAGAAGGTCAATGATCTAAGGAATTCAATGATCAGGGAAATTTAGAATGGAATGATATCAACCAGCATTTATTCAGAGCCTACTATATGCCAGGCATTGTAGTAGGTACTGGGTATACAGAAGCAAAAATGAAATACCTCTACCCTCAAGGAGCTTAATTACTATAGAAAGGAGAATTAAAGATTAAGGGATAAAGTCCTATTGAAAGTTCTCAGGATATGTTCTAAAAAGAATAAAGTGATTCACAAAGTTCTGAGGTTCCTGACTAGATCCTTGACCCCTTCATTTGGTGGCTTCAATAGTCTTAAGTCAAAGTCTGTTAATCTTCTTCAAGGACTACATTTGGGAAGATGTTGTCAAGAATTAACCAGCTCAGAATTCTGACAATGCTCTCTCACTTTTTTTATTTCTAAGGTCATCTCTCCTAGGCACCTATCAATTGATATGGTTTCTTAACAATAATTGTTTGGAATGCTTCAGACATTACCCTTGTGGTGAACTCCATTCCAAAGACTCTAGTCAACCAGCTGAAAAAAGACCACTTGTCTGGTTTACAGGAGAGGGACTTAGTCATCTAGGTACCAGGTTTGACATATGACTCATTATCACCCACCTGGGCTTGAAATGACTTCTTAACTGACCTATGGATTCTGGTAGAATGACACAGTTCATACTATGCTCAAAGGGAATGGAGGAATGATGGGAAAACATAAAGCCCAACTGGGCCATGGGGCACAAGAACTAATCATTTACTCATTCTCATTTTCTTTCCCTGCCCCCTCCAACATGATAGTATTTTATATTTTCCAATTATATGTAAAGATAGTTTTCAACATTTATTTTATAAGATTTTGAGTTCCAGATTTTTCTCTCTCCATCCTTTTACTCCCACCTACCTAAGACAGCAATCAATCTGATAGAGGTTAAACATGTACAATAATGTTACACATATTTCCACATTAGTCATGTTGTGAAAGAAGAATCAGGAGACAGAGCCAAGATGGCAGAGAAAAGGCAATGACTTGCCTGACCACTCCTCCCAAAGCCTTCCAAATAACTTTAAATGCCATAAAACAATTCCTGAAGCAGTGGGACACAAAAGTACTCTAAAATAATTTTCTGGTAAAAAAAAAAAAAAACTTAGAAGGTCAACATGAAAGGTCTATTGTACCAAGGTGAGAGTGGAGTGCAGTCCAGTGCAGGCTACACCAGTACAGATTTGCCCCCTGCAAACCAGGAGAAGATCTTGGGAGCCACTGAATCTGCAAAAGCAGTGGTTTCTTTGAGAGCTTGCAGTCTACAAACAGGGGGTTGAACAACTGGTCAGAAGGAGATTATGAGGTCTCTTTGCTGGCACTGAGGCAAGACTCTATTGCTTTATCCATACTCAGTTCCAGGTTGCATTCCTGGGGGTTGGGGAGTCCCAGGGTGAGGACGGGTGCTAGCACACCAGAGTTTGTGGCCACAGTGGACTGGGGACCCTGATCACAGTTTCAGGGCAGAAAAGAATGGTAACATGCCTCTAGGAGCACTGAAAACTTACAGGTCCCTACAAGTATCTCTGAAAACAGTTGAAAAAACCCTTGAAGCTTGTCAAAGTGCACCCTCCACTCTGGAAGTAGATACCTACTTTAACAAAGAGTTAAAAGTCAAGAAATAGACTGAGAAAATGAGAAAACAACAGATAAAAATCCTTACTATAAGAAAGTTATTATGGTGACCAGGAAGATCAAAACCTACCATCAGAAGATAACAAAGTCAAAGCTCCCATATCCAAAGCCTCCAAGAAAAATACAAATTGATCTCAGGCCATGGAATCACTCAAAAGGGACTTTGAAAGTCAAATAAAAGAGGTAAAGGCAAAATGGGAAGAGAAATGAGAGTGATCCAAAAAAATCATGAAAAATGAGTCAATAGCTCAATAATGGAGGCACAAACATTCACTGAAGAAAAAAACTCCATAAAAAATAGAACTGAGGGGGCAGCTAGGTGGCACAGTGGATAAAGCACCAGTCCTGGATTCAGGAGGACCTGAGTTCAAATCTGGCCTCAGACACTTGGCACTTACTAGCTGTGTGACCCTGGGCAAGTCACTTAACCTCCATTGCCCTGAGCCCCCCAAAAAAACTTTCATCAAGTAGAAGTTCTTAGGGGACCTGCTTCGATGAATATAAAAAATAGAATTGGCCAAGTGGAAAATGAAGTACAAAAACTCACAGAAGAAAATAATGCCTTAAAAATTAGAACTTAACTAATGGAAGCTAATGACTTTATAAGAAATCAAGAAACAATAAAACAAAGCCAAAAGGATAAAAAAATAGAAGACAATGTGAACTATCTCATTGGAAAAACAACTAACCTGGAAAATAGATCCAGGAGAAATAATTTTTAAATTATGGTACTACATTAAAGCCATGATCTAAAAAAGAGTCTAGAAATTATCTTTCAAGAAATTATCAAGGAAAACTGCCCTGATATTCTAGAACTAGAGAGTAACATAGAAATTGAAAGAACCTATCACTCACCTCCTGAAAGACATCCCAAAATGATAACTCCCAGAAATATCACAGCCAAATTACAGAACTCCCAGGTCAAGGAGAAAATATTGCAATTAGCCAGAAAGAAACCATTCAAGTATGATGGAGTCACAGTTAGGATAACACAAGATTTATCAGTTTATTCATTAAAGATTAGGAAGGTTTGGAATATGATAATCCAGAGGGCAAAGGAACTGGGATAAGAACCAAGAATCATCTACCCAGCAAAACTGAGTATAATCTTTCAGGGGGAAAAGTGGGTATTAAATGAAAGAGAAGATTTTGGGGCATTCTTGATGAAAACACCAGAGCTGAGTAGAAAATTTGACTTTTAAATACAAGACTCAACGGAAGCATAAAAAAGAAACAAAAATAATAAGGAACTTAATAACATTAAACCATTTACAATCCTACATGGGAAGATGATACTTGTAACTCATAAGAATGGTCTCATTATTAGGCCAGTTGGAAGATATATATATATGTGTGTGTGTGTGTGTGTGTGTGTGTGTGTGTGTGTGTGTGTGTGTGCATGAGAGAGGGCACATATATGTGTTGAATAAGAAGGGATTATATCTAAAAATAAATTAAGGGGTGAAAGGTAAATGCAGTTGGAGAAAGGGAAAGGGAGAGATGGAATGGAGTAAATTATCTGACATAAAAGAAGCAAAGAAAATCTTTTATGTGGAGGGGAAGATGGGGGAAGTGAGGTGGAATTAGTGAAACTTACTCTTATCAGCACTGTCTCAAAGAAGCAATAACATACAGACCCAGTTGGTATAGACATTTTTCTTACTCTGCAGGGAAATAGAAGGGGAAGGGGAGAAGAGGAAGGGGAAGGGGGTGACAAAAGGGAAAGCAGATCTGGGGAGGGGTAGTCAGAAGTGAAATACTTTTGAGGAAGGACAGGGTGAAAAGAGAGAGAGAGAGAGAGAATATAATAAATGGGGGTGGGGAGAAAAGGTTAAGGGAAATACAGTTAGCAATAGTAACTAAAAAAAAAAACTGAAACAAGTTGCTCTGAATACAAGTCATTTCCCAATTGATAAAGGGTCAAAAGATATGAACAGTTTTCAGATGAAGTAATCAAAGTTATCTACAGTCATATGGAAAAAAAATTCACTATTGATTAGAGAGATTCAAATCAAAACAATTCCAGGGTCCTGCTTCATACCTATTAGATTAGCCAATAGGACAGAAAAGGAAAATGACCAATATTGGAGGGGATGTAAAAAAATGAGACAATGCATTGTAGGTGGAGTTGTGAACTGATGGGCCATTTTGTAGAACAATTGCAACTAAGCCCAAAGGGCTATAAAGTCTTTCATATTCTTTGACTTAGCAATACCACTACTGTTTGCAAACAAAGAGAGATTTTTTTAAAAAGAAAAGGATCTATATCTACAAAATATTTATAGCATCTCTTTTATGGTAGCAAAGAATTGGAAATTGAAAGGATGTATATTAATTGGGGAATGGCTGAATAAATTGTGTTGTGTGATTGTGATGCAATACATTTGTGCTATAAGAAATGATGAGCAGGATGCTCTCAGAAAAACTTAGAAAGACTTATATAAGCTGAAGCAAAGTGAAATGTACTGTGTACCAAGTAACAACAATATTATAAGATGATCAGCTGTGAATGACTTAGCTATTCTCAGCAATACAATGATCCAGGACAACTCTGAAGGACATAATCAAAAATGCTATCCATCCCCAGAGAAAGAACTCATGGTATCTGAGTATATATTTGAAGCATATTTTTTTACTTTATTTTATTTGAGGCTTTTTTTGCTCTATGTTTTCTTTTACACCATGACTAATATGGAAATGTTTTGCATGGCTACACATGTATAACCTATATTAATTTGTTTGCCTTCTCAATGTGGGGGGACAGCAGGAGGAAGAGAGATAATTTGGAGCTCAAAAGTTTTTTTAAATGAATGTTAAAATTGTTTTTACACATAATTGGGGAAAAATAAAATACTAATTTTTTTAAAGTGTTAAAGGTCAAGAAATAGACTGAGAAAATGAGAAAAAAAAATTCTAATAGCGACAAAGATCAAAACACACCACAGAAGAAGACAAAGTCAAAGTTCCTATATCCAAAGACTCCAGAAAAAAATATAAATTGGTCTCAGGCCATGGAATATCTCAAAAAGGATTTTGGAAATCAAGCAAGAGAGATAAAGGAATAATTGGGAAGAGAAATGAGAGTGATGAAAGAAAATCAGAAAAAAAGAGTCAACACAAAAAAGGAAAATAATAAATGTTGGAGAAGCTGTGGAAAAAATGGAACACTAATGTTTTGTTGGTGGAGCTGTAAACTGATCCAACCATTCTGGAGAACAATTTGGAATTATGCCCAAAGGGTTATAAAGCTGTGCATACCCTTTGACCCAGCAATACCACTATTGGGTCTTTTTCCCAAAGAGATCATAAAAAAGGGAAAAGGACTCACATGTACAAAAATATTTATAACTGCTCTTTTTGTGGTGGCAAGGAATTGGAAATTGAGGAGTTGCCCATCAATTGAGGAATGGCTGAACAAGTTGTGGTATATGAATGAAATTGAATACTATTGCACTGTAGGAAACAATGAGCAGGCAGATTTCAGAGAAACCTGGAAGGACTTATATGAACTGATGCTGAGTGAGATGAGCAGAACCAGGAGAACATTGTACACAACATCAACAACATTATGTGTTGATCAACTGTAATAGAGTTGACTCTTCTCAGCAACATAATGGTCCAAGATAGTTCCAAAGGACTCATGATGGAAAGTGCTCTCCACATCCAGGAAAAAAGAACTGTGGAATCTAGCTGCAGATTGAACCATACTATTTCTACTTTTTTGTTTTTCTTTTTGAGGTTTTCCCCTTTTGCTCTGATTCTTCCTTTACAGCATGACTAATGTAGAAATATGTTTAATGTGATTGTACATATATAACCTAAATCAAATTGCTTGCTATCTTGGGGAGGGAACAGGGAGGGGAGGGAGAAAAATTTGAAAGTAGAAATATTATAAAAACAAATGTTGAAAACTATCTTTATATTTAACTAGAAAATATTAAAATATTTTAGTGATTTTAAAAAATCAATAGCTTATTAAAAGACACAAAAAATACTAAAGGAAATAATACCTTAAAAACCAGACTAGGCCAAATGTTAAAATAGGTAGAAAAAGGCAATGAAAAGAATTCCTTGAAAAGTATAATTGGCCAAATAGAAAAAGAGGTAGAAAAATTCACTGAAAAAAAAATAGTCCTTAAAAAGTAGAATTGGCCAAATGAAAAGGAGGTACAAAAGCTCACTGAAAAAATGATTACTTAAAAATTAGAATTGAATAAAAGGAAATCAATCTTACAAGTGTGAGTTGGTACTTCAGAGTTGTTTCAATTTGAATTTCTCTAAGCAATAGTGATTTTAGAGCATTTTTTCAAATGACTAGAGATAATTTTAATTTCCTCATCTGAAAATTGCCTTTTCATGTTCTTTGACCATTTATCCATTGGGGAATGACTTATATTCTTATAGATTTGACTCAGTTCTCTATACATTTGAGAAATGAGGCCTTTGACAGAAACACTGGCTGTAAAAATTACTTCCCAGTTTAATGCTTTCCTTCTAATCTTTGTTGCATTGGTTTTGTGTGTGTAAAACCTTTTTAAGTTAATGTAATAAAAATTATCCACTTTGTATTTCATAATGTTCTTTATTGTCCGGTCACAAATTCATCCCTTCTCCTTAGATCTGACAGGTAAACTGTTCCTTGTTCTCCTAATTAAATATAGTCCAAAACATGTCCCCATTTTGATCTTATCTTGGTATATGGTGTGAAATGTCATTCTATGCCTAGATTCTGCCATACTATTCATCCAGTTTTCCCAGCAGTTTTTGTCAAATAGTGAGTTCTTATCACAGAAGTTAGGGTCTTTGGGTCTACAAACTGTAGATTACTGTAATCATTTACTACTGTGTCTTGTGTACCCAACCCATTTCGTTGTTCCACCATTCTATTTATTTGCCAGTATCAAATAGTTTTGATGATTGCTGCTTTAAAATATGGTTTTAGATATGGTATGGTTAGGTTACCTTCCTTTGCATTTTTTTCCCATCAATTCCCTTAATATTCTTGACCTTTTGTTCTTTCTGGTGAATTTTGTTATTTTTTTTCTAGTTCTATAAAATAATCTTTGATTGAGTGGTCTGTCACTGAATAGTAAATTTACATAGAATTATCATGTTTATTATGTTAGTTTGGCCTACCCATGAGAAATTGATATTTTGCAACTTCTTAGATGACTTTATTTGTCCAAAAAGTATCTTGTAATTATGTTGATATAGTTCTTGGATTTGTTTTAGCAGGTAGACTCCCAAATATTTTATATTACCTAAGTTATTTTAAATGGATTTTCTCTGTCTTTTGCTACTGGGTTTTTTTTTTTTGGTAATGTATAGAAATGCTGATGATTTATGTGGGTTTATTTTATATCCGATGACTTTGCTGAAGTTAATTATTTCAATTATTTCAATTAGTTTTTTAGTTGACCTCTAGGATTCTCTAAGTATACCATCATATCATTCACAAAGATTGATAGTGTTGTTTCCTTATTGCCTATTCTGATTCCTTTAATTTCTTTTATTATTGCTAAAGGTACAATATTGTACCTTTACTAGTACAATATTGAATAATAATCATGATAATGGAAATTTTTGTTTCATCCCTGATTTTATTGGAAAGCTTCTAGCTTATCCCCATTACATATATTTCCAATACTACTTAGCATTCTAAGGAAAATGCCATTCATTTCTATGCTCATTAGTGGTTTTAATATCAATCAATGATGTATTTTGTCAAAATGTTTTTTTTTTCTGTATCTATTGAGGTAATCATATGATTTCTGTTGTTTTTGTTATTTATATGGTCAATTATACTGATAGTTTCCCTAATATTGAAATAGTTCTGCATCCCTGGTATAAATCCCACCTGGTTATAGTATATTATCCTAGTGATAAATTACTTTAATATCTTTGCCAATATTTTATTTGAAATTTTGCATCAATATTCATTAGGGAAATTGGTCTTTAATTTTCTTTCTGTTTTGACTCTTTCCTGTTTTTTTTTTGTATCAGCACCATATTTGTCTCCAAATAATTTATATATTAATTTTTCTTTAAATGTTTGGTAGAATTCACTTGTATATCTATCTGGATCCAGAGATTTTTTTCTTGGGGAGTTAACTGATGGCTTATTCAATTTCTTTTTCTAAAATAGGGTTATTTAAGTATTTTATTTCTTCTGTTAATAAGAGAAACTTATATTTTTGTTAAATATTCATCCACTTCACTTAGATTGTCAGATTTGTTGCCATACAGTTGGCAAAATAGCTCCTAATTATTGCTTTGATTCCCTCCTCATTGGTGGTGATTTCATCCCCTTCCCTTTTCCTGTTAATTTGATTTTCTTCTTTTTTTAAAAAATTAGGTTAATGTAAAATCTTTTTTTCCATAAAAACAGCTGTTAATTCAATTAGTTGAATAGTTTTCTTTCAATTTTATTAATCTCTCCTTTGATTTTCAAAATTTCTATTTTGGTAATTAATTAGGGATTTAAAATTTTTTTCTAGCTTTTTAGGTGCTTGCCCATTTCATTGACTTCCTCTTTCTCTATTTTATTTATATAAGCTTTTAGATATATAAAATTTCCCTTAAGAACTGCTTTGGATCAGACCCAAGATGGCAGAGAGAAGCCAAGAAGTTGCCTGAGCTCTCCCACATTTCCCTTAGAAATAACATTAAATCAAGCCTCTAAATGGATTCTTGCAACTTGAGATAATTTAGATGACTTCAGGAAAGGTCTAGCTCACTTGGGAAAAGGGGAGTACAGCACAGCTCAGCACAGCATGGAGGGTAACTAGGTAAGTCAGCAGAAGGCTTTTGACCACAGCATAGATCAGTAGCTGAGGACTCATGGAATAGCAGGCAAGTTGAGAGACCTGCCAACCCTGGGTGAGAGGGCACACTGCCAGCTATAGAACCACCCACATGTGATGAGTACAATCTAATGTGTAGTCACCTTATTCTTGTCCCAAGTGTAGGGAAAAGTAGCTAGGGTTTACTTATAAATTAGAAGCTTTAGCACCAAGTTTTGGCATTAAGCACTTAGTAAAGAGTAAAGAGAGAACATATGGAGTTCAGGAAGTTAAGAAACCTATCTACCTTAGAGGAGTGATAAGAATTCAACCTGGCCTGGTTCTTCTCCCAAATCTCCTGCCACTACCTCAGAGACCCAGCCAGAAAGAGAAAGTTCCTATCCCTGTGAGAGCAGAAGCTCTCTAGGATCTGGAAGAGAGGCGGTCCCCACACACTGCTCCAAGCTAATTGGCTGTTAGCATTCAAGTCCATTGATTAACATGACTTGAAGGTGGTCTTAAGTTAGTTAACTTCCTTTAGTTAGTTAGTTAGTGTGTGTGTGAGTTTTTGGGGGGGGGGAGGGGGCTGAGTCTATAGCTTCTCAAAACAATACTCTTGAGGGCCAGGCAAGTGTGGCATCAATCAAGTCAACTTTAAGTAGGTTAGTCAGCAAAGTCAATCACTTTAACTCAATTCAATCGATCCAAATCAATCTCTTCCAGGTAGGGACTTTGGGCTTTAGCAAATCCCATTATTTTCTCACACACAAGACAGGTGCGATGAGTCCAAGCCATCCTAGCACAGGGAGCAAGCCCGAGGAGTGAGGCATCCACAAGTCACAGAGGCCTCAGAGCAGAAACCTAGAGAACAGGCCCCTATCCAATAGCACAAGAGGCTTGCAACCGTGGCTCCTGTGGCCCAGGATCAGACCTCAACCTTACTTTTTATTTATCTATTCATTTATTTATTTGTTTCCCTATTCACTAATTAATTAATTTGCTCATTAATTTATTTAATTCATGCATTCATTCATTTATTATCTGTTTGTTTTGTGGGGCAATGGGGGTTAAGTGACTTGCCCAGGGTCACATGGCTAGTAAGTGTCAAGTCTCTGAGTCTGAATTTGAACTTAGGTCTTCCTGAATTCAGGGATAGTGCTTTATCCACTGTGCCACCTAGCTGCCCCACAGACCTCGACTTTAAAAGTCAAAAAAATACACTACAATATGAGTAAGAAAGAGAAAAGGACTCTTAGCATCAAGAGATTCTATGGCAACATGGAAGACCAAAACACAAATTCAGATGAGGACAATACTGTCAAAATGCCTAAATGTGAAGAAGCCTCAAGAGGGAAGATGAATTGGTCACAAGACCAAAAAGCCTTCATTGAAGATCTTAAAAAGGATTTTTCAAAATCAAATAAGAAAGATAGAAGAAAAATGGGAAAAGAAATGTGAGAAATGAGAGTTACACAAGAAAATTATAAGAAAAGAGTTTGGGGCAAAGGAAAGACAGTGAGCTCCCGAACTCATGACATGATTGCTGCAAAAAACATCCAAATAACACCATAGGAAAATGCCTGGAGCAGCAAAACTCACAGAAGATTGTGCTGAAATCATCTTCTAACCAAGAACAGCTTGGAAGATCAGAAGGAGGGAGCTGCTGTGCTGATACAGGAGTTGGGCCCAACCCCACAGTCACCCTGACACAGATCCAGTCCCAGGAAGGCCTCACCAGAGAAGGAGAGACCCAGAGCCTCTGAATCAGCTGAAGCACCAGTGTTGTCTGGAACTAAGCTCACAGTCTGGTGAGTGGACTGAGCCCTGGGCAGGGGGGAGACTACAGGAGTCTATGCTGGTGCTAAAGCAGAACTTGGATTTTACACCCCTGCTGAGAACCAGGAGGTAGACTCGAGTAGCAGTGGCCCAGGTGGGGAAGGGGCACAGGCTCGTCAGAGCTAACAACCACAACACACAAAGCTGGTTGATTAGCAAGTTGGTCTGGGGTCTTCTAAGGACCAGGGAACAGGCTGGGCGAGGGAAGAACCTGATTCTCCTTAAATCATACCACCTGGGACTTCTTAAGTTTGGGATACTGCAGCCTGGAAACAGTGCCCCACTTTAAGGAGCTAAAAGTCTAGTAAAAGAAAGGCAAGATGAGCAGACAGAGAAAGGTGAGGACCATAGAAAGTTTCTTCAGTAACAAGGAAGACCAAGGGGCACCCTCAGAGGAAGATGTCAACATCAGGGCCCCTATATCTAAAGCTTCCAAGAAAAATACGAATTGGTCTCAGGCCATAGAGGTGCTCAAAAAGGATTTTGAAGAGAAAGTTAGAGAGGTAGAGGAAAAAATGGAAAGAGGAATGAGGGTGATGCAGGAAAGATATGAGAAAAAAGTCAACAGCTTAAAAAGTCAAATTAGCCCAATGGAAAAGGAGGTAGAAAAGCTCTCTGATGAAAATAATTGCCTAAGAATTAAGATTGAATAAATGGAAGCCAGTGACTTTATGAGAAACCAAGACACAATAAATCAAATCCAAATGAATAAAACAATAGAGGGCAATGTGAAATATCTTCTGGGAAAAACTGCTGACCTGGAAAATAGGTCCAGGAGAGATAATTTGAAAATTATTGGTCTACCTGAAAACCATGATCAAGGAAAGAGCTTAGACACCATCTTCCAAGATATTCTCAGGGAAAATTGCCCTGAAATTCTAGAAGAAGAAGGTAAAATAGAAATTGAAAGAATCCACCGATCACCTCCAGAAAGAGATCCCAAAAGGAAAACTCCTAGGAATACTATAGCCAAATTCCAGAACTCTCAGGTCAAGGAAAATATTGCAAGTTGCCAAAAAGAAAGAATTCAAGTATTGTGAAGCCCCAGTCAGGATAGCACAAGATCTAGCAGCTTCTATATTAAAGGACCGGAGGGCATGGAATATGATATTCCAAAGGGCAAAGGAAACGGGATTACAACCAAGAATCACCTATCCAGCAAAACCCAGCATTATCTTTCAGCGGAGAAATGGGACTTTAATGAAAAAGAAGACTTTCAGATATTTGTGATGAAAAAACCTGAACTGAGTGGCAAATTTGATTTTCAAATACAAAACCCTAGAGAACCATAAAACATTGCAGCTGGGGGACATACATGGGGTCATAAAGTGGGTGACTGTCCTGTGTCTGAGGCCGTGTTTTGGCTGGTATCCCTCTGGGTCCAGGGGTGATGCTTGATCCACTGTGTCACTTAGCTAGGTGATGACATCTTTAGGGTTAAATTGAGGGGTGAAGGGAATTCGCAGGAGGGGCAGAAGTGAAATCCTACATGACAGTAACAGGAAAAGGCTTATGGAGTTGGGGAAGAGATGGGAGAGGAGCAGGGCAGTAAATGAATTTTACACTCAGAAAAGGCTCAAAGACCTTAAACTCATCAGAGCTGCCTCAAGGAGGGACTAATGGACACACTCAACTGGGTGGAGTAATCTGTTTAATCTGGGCAGTAAATGAGCCTAACACTCATCAGAATTGCCTCCAAGACCTCAATCTCATTAGAATTGGCTCAAGGAGGGAATAATGTACACTCAATTGGGTGGAGTAATCTCTCTAACCCTGCAGGAAAATAGGAGGGGAAGGGGATAAAGAGAGAGGGATAAAAGAAGGAAGGGCAGAGTGGGGGAGGGGACAGACAGAAGCAAATCCCTTTTGAAGAGTGATAGGATGAAAGAAGATGGATAATAGAATAAATATCATGGGGAAGGGAATAGGATGGGGGGAAAATTGTACAAAAAATATTTATAGCAACTCTTGGTGGAGGCTAAGAATTCAGAATCAAGGGAATATCCATCAGTTGAGGAATGATGGAAAAAGCTATGTTATATGATTGTAGTGGAATGGTCTTGTGCTACAGGAAATGACAAACAGGATGATCCCAGAAAAACCTGGAAAGACTAATGAACATGGATGTATAGTGAAGTGAGCAGAGCTGGGAGGACATTGTGTGTAGTGACAGCAGTATTGTTCAATGAGCAATTGTGAATGACTTAAGTACTCTCAGCAGTGCAATGATCCAAGACAATCCTAAGAAACTAATGAGGAAGCTTACTATGCACTCCTATAGAAAGAACTGATAAAAAGAACACTTGTGGATTGTAAATATATAACCTGATTGTGATCTTGTGGAGGGGGGAGGAAAGGGAGGGAGGGAGGGAGAAAAATTTGGAACTCTAAATCTTATGAAAATGAATGTTGAAAACTACCCTTACATGTAACTGGAAAATAAAATAAATCTTTGTTGCTAAAAAAAAAAAAGAGTTTGGAAAAGGAAGCACAAAAATTGACTGAAGAAAACAGTTCCTTAAAAAATACAATTGGTCAAATAGGGTAAAATTGGTCAAATGGAAAAGTAGGTGCAAAAATTTACTGAAGAAAATAATTCCTTAAAAATTAGAATCAGGCAGATAGAAGCTAATGATTCCATGATACACCAGGAATCAGTCTAACAGAATCAAAAGAATGAAAAAAAAAAAAAGAAAATGTCAATTACCTTATCAGAAAAACAACTGACCTGGAAAATAGATCCATGAAAGATCATTTAAGAATTGTGCTTCCTTTTTACTAATGAAATTCAGTTTTCATTCATGATTTTAATAAGCCATTTTCCAGAAGTTAAGTTAAACCTGTAAAAGCTGGGAAGTTCCATAAGACTAAAACATTCATCCTCCCCAGACAGTTTGAGGATATTTTATTTCTAGAGGTCCTGCAAGTCTTATTCCCATTGAGGGAAAGATGAACTCCAATAAATGCAAGGACCTGGGAACTTACCTGATTTGTTTGTTTCGTTTTTAGTGAGGCAATTGGGGTTAAGTGACTTGCCTAGGGTCACACAGCTAGTAAGTGTTAAGTGTCTGAGGCCGGATTTGAACTCAGGTCCTCCTGACTCTAGGGCCAGTGCTCTATCCACTGTGCCACCTAGCTGCTCCCAAACTTACCTGATTTAAACTGCTTTAAAATTCAAAATTAAAAACCAATGGTTCATAATTACGGCAAAACTTGGAAAAATGAACTGTTTATCAGAGGCACATTTATATCTAATGTAATAAAAGTGTGGCTTCATGGTGAAGAATTAGTTTGTCAAAACCATGCAGAGTGAATGACAAATTGCAAAACTTGTCATTGCTTCTAAAGGAGGGCATTTCGCTTATTAAATATTTTAAAGATGTCACAAAGGTTCATTATATATCAATAAATATAATTATTTCATTTGTCTCAAGTCACTTATATATCACTATAGTGACCTAAAACCCTTTCTTTTATCCCAGTAGAAATCAACAATTCCTTCCCTTTCCTTAAGAGATAAAACAAATAGTATAGTGTCTTGTGACAAATCACAAGATCATAAATTTTGAGCAGGAAAGGATGTTAGATGCCATATAATCCAACCATCTTATTTTACAGATAAGGAAACTGAGCCCTATAGAGTTTAATTGACTTGCTTCGAGTCAACTAATCAGATATAAAATAAAATTGAATACTATATATTATAATCACTAATTATGTCTACAAAGAAGAGATAGGGAAATATATGAGAGGTAAGAGTATTTTATCGTTTTTGTTGGATCTGACTCTTCATGACCCTATTTGGGGTTTTCTTGGCAGAGATATTAGAGCAATTTACCATTCATTACCTTCTCCATCTAATTTACAGAGAAGGAAACTGAGTTAAATGGGTAAATTATTTGTCCAGGGTCACACAGCTAGTAAGTGTCTAAGGCCAGATTTGAACTCAGGTCTTCCTGACTCCAGGTCCTGCAGCCTTTTCACTGTAACACTTATCTACAGGGGACTATAGGTATGGAACATTGCCTATGCTGTCAGATGCACTGTTCCAGCTAGTTTTACTTAACTATTTTTCTTAGTTTGTTTATTTTGTTGTTGTTGTTGTTAGAAGGGAAGGTTCATTAGATGGTATTGAGGTGGTAGTGGTATATCTTGAAATGATGGCAATATAAAATAAAAGGCATTAAATTGTTTTAAGCATGTACCACAAGACTTTGGTATGTCTAAGATTGAGGCATATGGTATCAGAACTTGGAGCTAGAGCCAAGATGGTGGAGAGAAGCCAGCAAGTTGCCTGAGCTTTCCTTCAGTTCCCTCAAAATCAGGGCAGCTAGGTGGTGCAGGGGATAGAGCACTGGCCCTGAATTCAGGAGGACCTGAGTTCAAATCTGGCCTCATACACTTAACACTTACTAGCTGTGTGACCCTGGGCAATTGTGTCACCAAAAAAAAAAAAACAACCCCACAAAAACAAAACAAAAACAAAACAAAAAAAAAACATTAAATAAATCCTCTAAATGAATTCTGAAACTACAGAACCTACAAAAAGACAGAAAGTCACAGTCACAATCTTCCAACCTGAGATAATATAGAAGACTTCAGGAAAGGTCAGTTTCACTTAGCAAAAAGGGAGCACAGCACACCTCAGTGCAGCACAGCATGGAGTGGATCTGGGTAAGTCAGCAGGAAGCTCTAGGCCACAGCCTAGCAACTGTGGAGGCCCTTTGATCCTGGCTCAGCAAGCTGGTAGCACAGCAGGCCAGTGGTGAGATCCACTAGCTCCAGCTGAGAGGGCAGACTGCCAGCTAGAAGGCCACCCACAGGACAGGCACAACCAGGCCTAGCCATCACAGTGTGCTGGGAGCAGGCACAAGGAGCAAGGTGAGGGGAAGGTGTCCAGGGCAGTGAGAAATCCATAAGCCTTAGAGTACTCAGAGTAGAAAGCCAGTGACACATGTAATGATTGGAATGATGCCACCTACTGGAGACTTGCTGTGGGAAAGCTCCACCATGAGGAAAATGCCTCAGAGGCATTGTGGCTTTTCCTTGGCATCAGGAAATGATGTTTGCTCATGGGTGCTGTCTATCAAAGTTACCAGCCAATCAACTTGAGGAGCCTCCTATTTTCTTGGAGGGGACAGGAAGGAGGAGAGGGAGCCTGCATGGAGAGCTCTTGCAGTTTTGGTGTTCCTGACTTGGTGGTGATGGCGGCAGAGGACTTCACAGGAAATTTGAGGAAAGATAGGAATGCCAGGCTGTTGGAATTCTGTTCTCAATCTTTTTCTTTCCATTTTCCAATAAACCCTTAAAAACCTAAACTCGTTTTATCAGTGATTTTAGTCAGTTTCCCCCAAAACTGGGGGAACAGATTAGAATCCACAATTAGAATCTTAAATTACACACACAGCCCCTATCTCTCAGCACAAGAAGCTTGAAACAGTGATCCTGGTGCCTCAGAAGCAGACCTCAACTTTAAAAAAATAAGCTGCAATATGAATAAGAAACAAAAAAAGAGCTCTTACCCTTGAGAGCTTCTGTGTTAACAAGGAAGAGCTAAACACAAACTCAGATGAGGACATTACTCTCAAACTGCCTACATGTGAAGCCTCAAGAGTGAAGATGAACTGGTCTCAAGACCAAAAGGCCTTCTTGGAAGAGCTTAGAAAGGATTTTAAAAGTTAATTGAGAGAGGTAGAAGAAAAATGGGGAGAGAAATGAAAGCAACACAAGAAAATTATGAAAAAAGAATCAACAGCTTAGAAAAGGAAGCACATTCCTTAAAACATTCATTTGGCCAAATGGAACAGAAGGTGCAAAAGCTTACTGAAGAAAACAATGCCTTAAAAATTCCATTTGGACAGATGGAAGCTAATGACTCCATGAGACACCAGGAATCAGTCAAACAGAATCAAAAGAAAGAAAAAATAGAAGATAATGTGAAATACCTCATTGAAAAGACAACTGACCTGGGAAATAGATCCAGGAGAGACAATTTGGGAATTATTGGACTACGAGAAAGCCATGATCATAAAGAGTGTAGACACCATATTTCAGGAAAGTATCAAGGAGAGCTGCCCTGATATTATAGAATCAGAGGATCAAATCATCATTCAAAGAATCCACTGATCGCCTCCTGAAAGAGACCTCAAAAGGAAAACTCCAAGGAATATTTTAGCCAAATTCCCGAATTATCAGGTGAAGGAGAAAATACTCCAAGCAGTCAAAAAGAAGCAATTTAATTATCATGGAGCCACAGTCAGGATTGCACAGGACCCGATAGCTTCAATATTAAAGGATGGCAAGTCTTGGAATATTATATTCTGGAAGGCGATGGAGCTTGGATTGCAACCAAGGATGAACTACCCAGCAAAAATGTGCATTCTCTTTCAGGGGAAAAGATGGACATTCAATGAAATAGGGGACTTTCAAGGTTTCCTGATGAAAAGACCAGAACAGAATAGAAAATTTGATCTTAACATACAAGACTCAAGAGAAGTTTAAAAAGGAGGGAAAAAAGTTATTCAATATGGTTAAACTGTTTACATCCCTACATGGGAAGATAATACTCATAATTCCTGAGAACTGTATCTCTATTCGGACAGACAGAAGGAGTATACATAGAGGATATAAATATAAATTGTCTTTGATGTGATGATATAAAGAAAATTAAGAGGTAAAAAAGGAGTTTATGGGGAGAAGAGGAAAGGGGAGGTGGAATGGGATTAATTACATCATATAAAGAAGTGCAAAAAACCTATTACAAGAGATGAAAAGAAGGGAGGGGTGAGCATTGTTTTAACCTTACTCTCATCAGACTTGGTTCAAAGAAGAAATCACATATACATTCATTTGGATAAAGAAATTTAGCTTATTCTTTAGGTAATTAAAAGGGTAAGGGGAAAAGGAAAGGTACTGATAGAAGGGAGGGCAGAAACAGGGGAGAAAGGGTAAAGAAAAGGGAGAGGGGCTGATAAAAGGGAAAGCAGATTGGGGGAGGCAAGATTAAGAAGCAAAACATTGGTGAGGATAAATACGGTGAAAGAATCACGGGAAAAGTACAAAGGGGTAAATAGAATGGAGGGAAATAGATAGTAATAATAACTATGAATATGAATGGAATGAACTCTGCCATAAAACGGAAGTGAATAGCAGAGTGGATTAAAAAACAGAATTCTACAATATGGTGTTTAAAAGAAATACATTTGAAGCAAAGAGATACACACAGAGTAAAAGTAAAAGGTTGGAGCAGAATATATTATGCCTCAGCTGAAGTAAAAAAAGCAGGGGTAGCAATCCTTATCTGAGCCAAACAAATGCAAAAATAGATCTAATTCAAAGAGACAAGGAAGGAAACTACATATTGCTAAAAGGCACTATAGATAATGAAGTAATATCAATACTAAACATGTATGTGCCAAGTGGTATAGCATCCAAATTCTTAGAGGAGAAGTTAAATGAGTTACAAGAGGAAATAGCAAAACTATACTAGTGGGGAATCTGAATCTTCCCCTCTCAGAATTAGATAAATCTAGCCACAAAATAAATAAGAAAGAGTGAAAGAGGTGAATAGAATGTTAGAAAAGTTAGATATGATAGATGTCTGGAGAAAATTGAATGGGGATAGAAAGCAATATACCTTTTTCTCAGTGGTACATGGCACATATTCAAAAATTGACCATGTAATAAGGCACAAAAAACCTCATAGTCAAATGTATAAAGGCAGAAATAGTAAATGCATCCTTATTAGATCATTATGCAATAAAAATTACATGTAATAAATAGTCATGGAAAGGTAGACTGAAAATTAATTAGAAACTAAATAATTTCATTCTAAAGAATGAGTATGTCAAACAACAAAGCAAAGTAATAATCAATAACTTTATCCAAGAGAATGGCAATAATGAGACAACATACCAAAATCTATGGGATGCAGCCAAAGCAGTGCTTAGGGGAAATTTTATAGCCCTAACTGTTTCTATGAATAAAAAAGAGCCCTGATTCTGAACTATTGGACCAAATCAAGTGTTGGTGGCCCAGTGGTGGAGGGGAAAAGGCATGCCAAGCTTCTGACCATAGAGAATGAGATTTCAGTCAGACATCTGCTTCCTTGTTGAGTAGGTAAAGAAAACAGTGGACAATAGACAGCTTCTTTGGGGGAAGGGTAGACCAGAATTCACCTTCAGAAGAAGATAATAACAAAGTCAAAGCTCTAACATCCAAAGGTTCCAAGAAAACTATAAAATGGTCTCAGGCCATGGAAGCACTCAAAAGGGACTTTGACAGGAAAGTAGGAAAGATAGAAGCAAGATATAGAGAGATGGAAGAAAGAATGGAAAGAGAAATGAGAGCAGTGCAGGAGAGTCATGAGAAAAAATTCAACAGCATAAAAAGCCAAATGTATAAGGAGATACAAAAGCTCTCTAAAAAAAATAATTGCCTAAGAATTAGGATTGAAGAAATGGAAGCTAGTGACTTTATGGGAAACCAAGACACAGTAAAGCAAATCCAATTGAACAAAAAAAAATAGAGGGCAATATGAAATATCTCCTTGGAAAAACAGCTGACCTGGAAAATAGATCCAGGAGACATCATTTGAAAATCACTGGACTACCTGAAAACCAAGATCAAAATAAGAGCTTAGACATCATCTTCCAAGACATTATCAGGGAAATTTGCCCTGATATTCTAGAATCAAAAGGTAAAATAGAAAATGTAAGAATACACCAAACACCTCCAGAAAGAGATCCCCAAAGCAAAACTTCCAGGAATATTATAGCCAAATTCCAGAGATCCCAGGTCAAGGAGAAAATATTGCAAACAGCTAGAAAGAAAGAATTCAAATACTGTGGAGCCACAGTCAAAATAACACAAGATCTAGCAGCTTCTCCATTAAAGGACTGGAGGTCATGGAATATGATATTCTGGAGGGCAAAAGAACTGAGACCATAACCAAAAATCACCTACCCAGAAAAACTGTGTATAATCTTTCATTGGGAAAAATGGAACTTCAATGAAAAATAGGACTTTCAGGCATTTGTGATAAAAAAGACCTGAACTGAATAGAAAATTTGACTTTCAAATAGAAGACCCTGGAGAAGCATAAAAAGGTAAACAGAAAAAATAAATCATGTGGCATATTAAAAGATTGAACTGTTTACATTCCTACATGGTAAGGTAATACTTTGAACTCATAAGAACTTTTTCTGTAAGTAATACACAGAGGGATGATATCTGTAAAGCATTTATTTTTCATTTATCCTTGTTCTTTGTGGGGCAAACAGGGTGGGGTGTCTTATGTCTGGGGCCAGATTTGGGCTTGGGGCCTCCTGGGTCCAGGGCTGGTGCTTTTTCCACTGGGCTACCTTGCTAACCCATGATGGCATCTTTAAAATAAGGTTGAGAAGTAGGAGGAATTGACTGGGGGAGGGGGAAGGGGAGAGGTGGACTGGGGAGAGGTAGCTCACATGAAGGAAACAAGAAAAAAGTTTATGGAGGGGATGGGAAGAGGGGGAAGGAGTGGGGGAGTGAGTGAACCTTACTATCACCAAAATTGGCTCAAAGGAGGAATAACATAGGTACTCAAGTGGGTATAGTAATATATTTTTGCCTTGAGGGAAAGTGGGAGGGGAGGGAGATGGGGGGGGTGGAGAAGAGGAGAAGGAGGGAAGGGCAGATTTGGGGAGAGAGCAGTAAAAAGCAAAACACTATCAACATAATCAACCATATCAATAACAGAACTAACCAAAATCATACGATTATCTCAATAGATGTAGAGAAAGTTTTTGACAATATATAGCACCCATTCATAATAAAAACACTAGAGAGCTTAGGAATAGGTGGTGCTTTCCTTAAAATAATAAGCAGTATCTACCTAAAACCATCAGCAAGCATTATATGTAATGGAGATAAGTTAGAGGCCTTCCCAATAAGATCAGGAGTGAAACAGGGTTGTCCATTATCACCTCTATTATTTAATATTGTACTAGAAATGTTAGTTTTAGTACTAAGAAAAGAAAAAAATGAAGGAATTAGAATATGCAAGGAAGAAACAAAATTATCACTCTTTGCAGATGATATGATGGTATACTTAGAGAATCCTAGAGAATCAACTCAAAAACTACTTGAAACAAATAACAACTTTAGCAAAGTTTCAGAATACAAAATAAATCCACATAAATCATCAGCAGTTCTATAGATGACCAACAAAGCTCAGCAACAAGAGATAGAAAGAGAAATTCCATTTAAAGTAACTGTAGACAAATAAAATCCTTGGGAGTCTACCTGCCAAGACAAACCCAGGAACTCTATGAATACAATTACAAAATACTTTTCAAAAAAACAAAATCAGATCTAAATAATTGGAAAAGTAGCAATTGCTCATGGATAGTCTGAGCTAATATAATAAAAATGACAATTCTACCTAAATTAATTTACTCATTCAGTGCCATACCAATCAAATGACCTAAAATTATTTTATAGAACTAGAAAAAATAATAACAAAATTCATCTGGAAGAACAAAAGGTCAAGAATATCAAGGGAACTAAGGGAAAAAATGTACTGGAAAGTGGGCTAGCTATACCAAATCTGAATCTATACTATAAAGTGGCAGTCATCAAAATAATTTGGTACTGGCTAAGAAATATAGTGGTGGATCAATGGATTAGGTTAGGCACAGGAGACACAGTAGTAAATGACTATAGTAATCTACTGTTTGATAAACCCAAAGACTCAAGCTTCTGGGATAGGAACTCAGTATTTGACAAAAACTGCAAGAAAGTATGGCAGAAACTAGGCATAGACCAACATCTTAAACCGTACACTAAAATAAGGTCAAAATGAGTACATGATTTAGACATAAAGGGTAATACCGTAGGTAAATTAGGAGAGGAAGGAATAGTTTACCTCTCAGACCTGTGGAGAGGAGAACAATTTATGACGAAATAAGAGATAGAGAATATTATGAAATGGAAAATGGGTAATTTTGATTACATTAAATTAAAAAGGGGTTGTACAAACAGAAGCAATGCAGCCAAAATTAAAAGGGAAGCAGAAATCTGGAAAATAATTTTTACAGCCAGTGTTTCTGATAAAGGCCTCATTTCTAAAATATATAGGGAAATAAATCAAATTTATAAGAATACAAGTCATTATGAAATTGAGAAATGGTCAAAGGATATGAACAGGCAGTTTCATATGAAAAATCAAAACTATGTATTGCTATATAAAAAAAATTCTAAACCACTATTGATTAGAGAAATACAAATTAAAACAACTATGAGGTGACACCTCACACCTATCAGATTGACTAATATGACCAAAAAAATAAAATAATAAATGTTGGAGAAACTGTGGAAAAATTGGAACACTAATTCATTGGTGGTGGAATTGTAAACTAATCTAGCCATTCTGCAGAGCAATTTGGAACTATGCCCAAAGGGGGAAGGGACTGTGCATACTCTTTGACCCACTAATACTACTACTAGGTCTATATCCCAAAGAGATCATAAAAAAGGGGAAAGCACCCACATGTACAAAAATATTTCTAGCAGCTCTCTTTATGATGGCAAAGAGTTGGAAATAGGGAGGATGCTCATCAAATGAGGAATGGCTGAACAAGTTGCAGTATATGAATGTAATGGAATACTATTGTGCTGTAAGAAATGATGAGCCAGCAGATTTCAGAAAAACCTGGGAAGACTTAAGTGGACTGATGATGAGTGAAGTGAGCAGAACCAGAAGAACATTGTACACAGTAACAGCAGCATTGTGTGATGATCAGCTGTGATAGACTTAGCTCTTCTCAGCAATACAATGATCTAAGACAATTCCAAAGGACTCATGATATAAAATGCTCTCCACATCCAAAAAAAAAAAAAAAATTGTGGAATCTGAATTCAGATTGAACCATACCATTTCTATCTTTTTTTTTCTTTTGTGAGGTTTTTCACTTTTGTTCTGATTCTTCTTTCACAATATGACTAATGCAGAAAAAGGAAATAGATGAGTGTCTGAGAAACAAATCACAAGCTTGGCATAGAGGCATAACATATTAGCAATGAGGGATCCTAATTTTCCAGAACTCTTGCTCTGTGAGTATGTGGCAAAAGCAAAGCTGCTTTTAAACAAAGAGGAACCAACAAGGAGGATTTGTAAAATGAAGGGCTAAACTATGTGGCATCTAAGATCCCTTTGAGCTATAGATCTATAATTCTATGATTAATAGGGCTGATATTCATTAACATGGAGGAACTGATTGCTATAGTCAAAATGATGGGAACACTGGGAAAAAGTAAGTGACTAGTGCTTTATAGAAGATAAAATAACAGAGAGGAAATAGAAGCATATTCCTAGATTTTGGGAAATTAAATTTCAAAAGTTTCTTAAGAAAGACAAATAAGCAGGATTCTATGAACTAAACTAATACAAGAGAAGCTAGTCCAGGAGAATAAGGGATGCCCAAGGATTAAATTCTGAGCATATTGCAGAGAAACAAAGGGAAATTATTCCAATGAGGAAGAAAAGTAGGATTTTTCTCAAAGGCCTAATCTGAAGTACAGAAAACTCACCACCTCACTTAAATTTTTAAAAGAAATGTACAAAAGATAGAAGCAGTGGAAGGTAATATAAGAGTATAGCACAGTCCTATAAAAAATAGTGTCAGGAAACATCCCCATAAAGACAGAGTGAACAGGAGTAGAATAGCCTAGTTTTCATTGAAGTATTCAAGCAAAGATGAAAAAAGGTTAACAGACCAACTAATGATTAAGGAATTCAAGGAGAAACTATAGAAAGTGCATTTTCTTGGCTCAGGTCTAGACAAAGAGAGAGCCTAAAGCCTGTAGGCACTAGGGAGAGAGTCCAGTAAGAAAACTGCAGCTTTGTAGTACAGTGCCCAGAAACTGTATAGCACACAGATCAGGAACTAACCAAGAACATGTAGAGCTTTGACCCCGAACTGGGGATTGGAAACAAAGGGAATTATACTGAGATGGCATTATCAGGCAGTATCCTTTATCATACCATTCTGGTATAATTCACTGACTTGCGATCTCCCTGAGGATCCTGAAGTATATAATGCTTAGCATCATGAAAAAGCATTGGCAGAACCCCAGATAACAAATATCAAGCTCAAACAAGGTTCTCTAATTCCTTCTAGAACTGAAGACTTCTTGGCTTTTACACAAAGTCCAAATAGAGAAAATAAGGTGAGAAAAATTAGCAAGCAAAATAAAATTCAAGAGATAAAGGAATATTATGGAACCAGTAACTCCAAAGCCACAAATCCATAATAAGAGAACAATCCTATAACATCTGCAAACAAAGCATCAAACAAAAACACATTCTGAGAGAAGTTCTAGAATTCTTGGAAATATGAAGTCAGAATTTTAAAATTATATTATAAAGGAAATGAGAGCCCTAGAGGAAAGAATGGTTAAGAAAACAAGTGCTTTATTGGAAAGAAGGGCAAAGGAAATAAGAGCAATAGAGGAAAGAATTGAAGGTAAATAAATAGCTTAGTATAGGATGCTTAAAGTCTTCCTCATATAATAGATACCTTGAAAATTAGATTGCACCAAACAAATTAATAACTCCATGAGATAACAAGAAATATTAGAACAAAAATGAAAGTCTGAAAAAAAAACATAAAATGGAAAGTATCTTTCATCCCCCTTAAAAATGATATGGAAAACAAGTCAAGGAGAAATAATCTAAGAATAACTAGATTCCCTGAAAATAACAGCTATAAAATAAAAAACCTAGACATCATATTTCAAAAAAATAACTATGAAGTCTATCCTTAAAAGAGATCCCCAAGAAGAACAAAAATAATGCATAAGTCAAAAATTATTAATACCAGCTCTTTTGGTGATGACAAAGATCTAGAAGCTAAGAAAATGCCAAAAATGGAGAATAGCTGAACAAATTATGGCATATTAATATAATGGAACACTATTGTGTTGGAAGTTTCAGAGACACAGAGAAATAGTTTGGTTATATTTTGATCATCTTATGAAAAGGGGGTAAAATAAAGTAAAAAGGAATACCCTAGGGAAGAAAAAGAGAGAAAGTTGAATTTATTATTACTTACATAAGAAGACTATATAAATATGGAGGAAGGAGTGGGGAAGGGGACACACTATATTTGAACTCCATTTTTATAATAGGGAGAGAGGAAATAAGGGTTGGGGAAGATTCTGGGAGGTCATAATTATTATTAGTCATAATAAAATAAAACCTCCATTGGGAGATAGACAATTAGGAGGAGGAATAAAGGGGATAAAGCTAGGATTTGATTGGGGACTACATGAGTAGAAGAGAAGAGTAGCAGTGGAGTGGAAATCTATTAAACCAATTGAAGATCTCTAATGATAAGAACACTCCATTATTACCATTTAGATCTCCCTTGAAAAAAGCAAAACGGGTCAAAGAGAAGAAAATATATAGGAAGGTAGGAAGGAGAAAAATAATTAACAGTGAAAAGAATGAATATAAATAGGATGAACTCACTCATAACTGGAAGAGAACAACAGAATTTTATTAGAAAGAAAATCTAAGTATATGTTTTTATAAGAAACACATTTGAAATAGAAATATATACATGAATTAAGAGACAAGCAAAATTCATTATGCTTCACTTGAACTTTAAAAATCAGGAATAGTAATCATGATCTCAGACAAAACAGAAGTTTAAAAGGACTGTTAAAAGAGATAAAGACATTATTCTTAAAGACAACATAAATAATGAATTGATATGTATATTTCAGAAAGATGTAAACAGTGAAACTATAATGATTGGGGACCTCAATGAACCCCTCTCTGACCTAAACAAATCTAAGAAAATTATAAATAAGAAAGGGGTTAAGCACCTGAATAGAATTTAAGAAAAGGTAGGTATGACAGAGATTTGATGACCACTGAATGGGAATTGAAAGGAGATGCATATTTCTCAGCAGTTCATGATATCTTTCAAAGTTAACCATATATAAGGCCATCAAAGCCTCATGAACAAATGAAGAAAAGAAGAACTATAAAACAGATTCTTTACTGACCACAATGAAATATAAATTATATTAAGTAAAGAGTCTTTGAAGAAGGCATTAAAAATAAGTGGGACTTTCCTCCCTGGGGCTTTATCATGCCTAGTAGCATTTTAGGAAGAAGTAAAATATAATTCTATAAGGACTTATAGGATTAGAGAATGTGGATGACACATGGCCTGTAGATATTGGCTTTAATTTTTTTGCCTTAACAATTGTTTTTCATTTTAAGTGAAAGAGACTATGTGTTATTACCTTTTTAAGTTTTGAAAGATCAGAAAAGTAAGATACTAAAAGGTCTAGAAGTGGAGTCTGTACTTGGTTTGTAGGCCTATAGGATCAAGGTTTGTTCTTCAGGTCCCAGCCCATAAATAGGTAAGACGGGAACTAAAGCATCAATCATATCACATTTGGATCTGAACTTGATGGGACCAATGCTATGTAAAATTGCACTGAGTCTGAATCTACCCTCCCTGAGACTGAGGTGGTATCTAAAAAAGCTTCTTCAACTGTGGGTCATAACCCCATATAGGATTGAATAAATGAATGTGGAGGTCACAATAATTTGGCAGCAAATGTTTGATTTGTATATTTATTTTATATGCCTATAAACCCAGGGTCATGTAAAAATTCCTTGGGCAAAAAGGGATTGTAAGTGGAAAAAAGTTTAAGAAGAACTGGTATAGGTAAGAATGAACATCCAAATTTATGGGTATAATGTTTGCACTTCTTTTCTTGCTATTTATTCAAAGTAAATTTACTTTAAATGGGACAGAAGTGTTAATCACTAGTGTTTAATATCAGAGGGACTGGACTAGAATATGGCATGAGCTGATAACATTACGAAAAACACACTCCAACCCTTAAGGGTACCTTAAGGGCAATATGGTCATCCTTGCTCTAGGAGAGTAAAGCCAGAGTACTTTCTACATATGGAGACTTGTCTGGAATAATGAGTTTTTTGTATTTACGAAAATTCCTAGAGATCTTCTCTGTCCAGGACTTTCATTTTTGGATACAACAGTTTTGGAAATCCACTAGAAAATGAATTGGTCACATTTTTTTCTCTTTGTGTTCAGCACAGAGTAAAATAGAAGGGAGGTCAGAAGTAACACAGACAAGCAAGACAGCTTGGAAAGTAATTAATTATAGCTAACTTTTCAGTATGTGTTTCCCTCATAAGTCAGTTCCTTTTGAGATAATTTTTGCTCACTTTGCATTTTTTAATTTGTTGAATATTTAAGTACTGTTACTTGCTATATTAGTGAATCCTGTGCAAGTATTAATATTGAAACTAATATGAGAAATATGAACCTTGCATCATTAAAATATGGTGAGTGGTTTAAAGAAACAAATGGAAGACTCAATTTAATTCTAAAGAATTATTGGTACAAAGAACAAATCATAGAACTGATAGATAACTCCATCAAAGGACAAAAATAGGAAAACAACAAACTTTTAGAATACAGATTAGGTTGTCATAAGGGGGAAATATATGTCTTAACACTTTCAATAGCTAAAGAAAGAAAAGAACAATGAATTTGGCATGCAACTCAATTTAAAAACAACTAGAAACACAACAAATTATGAAATACCAACTAAACAATAAAATAAAAATTCTGAAAATAAAAAATAGAATGAAAAACAAAAGAAAAAAGGAATTGATAAATAAAAACTGTGAGGAGTTTTAGGGGAAACCAATAAAATAGATTTAACCATTAGATAGTCTAATTGAGAGAGAGCAAATAATATTAAAAGTGAAAAAATTCAAATCAAATAGAGAAATAAAAAGAAATATGAGAAACCATCTCCATCAATTATATGCCAAGAAAAGTGACAACCCAAATGAAATGGCTGAATATTTACAAAAACAAAATCTGTTTAGGTTAACATTATAAGAAATTTAAAATTTCAGTTAATCAAATCTCAGAAAAAGAAATTAAACAAACCACATATCAAGTCCTAGGGAAACCAGATAGATTTACAAGCAAATTCCATCAAACAGCTAATGAACACTTGATTCCATAATATTTTTTAAATTACAAAAATAGGAAAAGAAGGGATCCAACCAAATCTCTTCCATGAGTACATTGTCTTGATGCTCCAACCAAGGAGAGAAAGAGAAAGAAAACTATATTTCAATGTACCTGATGAATATTGATGCAAAAATTTTAAATAATTAGCAGAGTCTGCAGAAACAAATTAAAATAATTGCACACTATGATCAAGTTGTATTTATACTAAAAATACAACAGGTTCTTGGAATAGGGTTTCCAGAAAAAAGAAGAGGGTCACTGAAGAATTTTTTGAATGCACAGAACAAAATAAAAGGGAGGACAGAAATAATAGAGATGAGCAAGATAGCTTAGAAAGTTACTTGCTAAATTTGCTATATTCCCTTTAAGTAAAAGAAAAAAGAAAGTTATACAAAATAGAGATTTATATACACTCCTTTTCCTGTTCCAGTTTGTATATGAACATGCCCATTTTGGTTGGTGTTAATTTCAGAGTAAAAAATTGAAAGAGAGTTTTTCAGCTCATAATAACCTTAAATTGCCAAGGGAAACTAAAGACAACAAAAAATGGAGGGATTTTAGGAAGTTTTTTTTTTCTATTTTTTGGAAGGGGGTTATACTATGAAAAAGAGGAGAATCAATGAACGGAGGATGTTAACTGAAGACAAAGAGAAGATAGATCTGCTCAATTTTTATTTTGTTTCTGTTTTATCTACCAAAAAGAATGACCTTTTCAGGAGAAATGACAGAAGAAAAAGACTAATGGAGCTGATACCCAAGATAACTTAGGAGAAAGTAAGAACACTTAGCAGCCCTCAGTGATTGTTAAATCGCTTGGTCCAGATGAACCAGTGGGTGTGATCACAGACATTGTCATATCAACAAACATTTATTAAGGGACTACTATATGCCAGGAACTATGCTGGGTAATGGGGATACAAAGCAAAGCAAGAACAGGTACTGCTCCCAAGGAATGGCATTTGAAAAATCATGGAAAATGGAAGAGGTACCACAAGATTCCAGAAGGGCAAATTTTGCCTTAATTTTTTTAAGCCTCTTCTCCCCATCTTATCCAGGTGCACAGGCCTCTCATAAGTGTGATCCCACTACTGATTTGCATAGGAGCTTTGCCTTGCTTCATTTCCACCTTGGGCCAATTTTCCCCTCTTTAGGCAACCCTGTGCCCCCCACCCCATGCTCCTAGGGGTTTATCACAGTGATGGTGAAATTAGTGCAGACCCTCAACTGCATAGATCATTGTGCCTCAAAACTTTTGAGCTCAAACAGCTCTCCAGTCTTTGCCACCATGAACCAGCTTCTTTCTCACTCCGGGGCTTCACTCATCCCAGTGACCTTCTCATAATGGAACATACCTCTACCATACAGGCTCCTTTATTGCACTGATGAGTTCCTTCCAGGACCCCAGTTTTGGAGATAAGCCAAGTTGGCATGCTTTATTCCCCTACTGTCTATGCTGCTGACTTCCCTGGGCTTCACCATCATAGCCTCATCTGAGTACCTTCTCCCCCCACCTTTTCAACTCTTTTTTATTTTGTCGTCTTCCCCCATTAGGAAATAAGCACCTCATAGCAGGCATTCATGCTTTTTGCTTGTATTTGTATCCTCAGGACTTAACACAGTACCCAGAACCAGTAAGTGCTTAATAAATACCTGTTCCCTTTTTTATCTCAGCATCCCAGGTAACTGGAATTATAAGCATCTGCCACCAAAACTGGCCTGGTTTTCTAAAAAGAGAAGAAAAGAGTCTTCACACTATAAGTCATAGAGTTTGATGTCAAATATTTGGAAAATTGTAGAATGGGTCACTGAAGAGATGGTTGGCAAATGTTGAGAAAGGATTACAAAGGCCATTCTGGGGGCAGCTATGTAGTATAATAAATAAAGTAGCAATGATGGAGACATAGCACTTTCAATCCTCTAATTAGCTTATAAAATAACCATCACATATATTTAATAGTCTTTTTAAAAACCCAGACAATCAGTTGTGAGGGCCAAAATTTGATATACTGAGCATTATTTGGGTGACTCACCTCAATATTGGGGTCCCAGAAATATCAGGGACCTTTAAGGTTTAACCCTCCCCTCTGAACAGCCCTTTTTTAGATATTTCTCCCAGGTCAATAAGAAAGGAGCCTCTAAGCTTTAGTTCACAAAAGGATCAGATTTTATTACTTGGGAATTAATTAAACAACAAAGGTAAAACTAATAAAAATCAAAGATACGGAAATAGGAAAATAGAAATACAGATAGATATTATTAACTCTAAGCTTAACCCAGACCCTTTCCAATTTAGCTAGTTCAAAGGAATTTAGGGTTTTCTGTAAGTAACTCACCAAACAACTGAACAGCCCGCCAGTCTAAGGTTGCTCATGCAGAGACAGCAGTCGCCCGAGCCAGAGCAACGAACATGCGCCACCAGCTCAAGGGCCCCAGCAGAAAGAATGAGAGCGAGCTCCTGTACCTTAAGTAACCCACCTCCCTTCCGGGAGCGTTCAATGTCCCCTTCCCCAAAAGGGGAAGTCCTTCATAAAGCTGCCTTCATAACCTTGGGGTGGGCCAGGTGTGGCTAACACCCAAATGAGTTAGCTAAAAATAGGAATATTAATCTTTACCACAAATAATTTTTACCACTCAGTCAAACAGGATAGATCATCAAGAAAAGAAATAGCAGATAAACTCATCAGCACAGTATTCAACAAACCCAAGAATATAAAGCACTGTGGAAAGGAATCCTTTATTGACAAGAACTGCTGGGACCAGAAAGCAGTTTGGGAGCCAATAGAGTTAGACACGCAGCACATAGTACAGTGAGCTTCAAACGGATACGTGAGTTAAATGTAAAAGGTCACCTAACAAGATAGTGGAGAATAAAAGGATATACCTTTCACAATGTTGGCTAGAGGGAGAATTCTTAACCAAACAAGGGATAGAGGAGATCATAAGAGAGAAAATAGACAATTTAGAATCCATAAAATTAAATGGCTTTTCATGAGCAAAATTAGCATGGCTATGACAGGGAAGATTTATTTGCAACAAATACTTCTGATAAAAGTCTGATATCCAAGATTTATAAGGAATTATCATATATAAAATAGTCAAAGCCTTTCCCCTATATTATAGCAGTTCCACCAAATAAAAGATAGATAAGAGGGCATCTAGGTGGCACAGTGGATAAAGCACTGGCCCTGGATTCAGGAGGACCTGAGTTCAAATCCAACCTCAGACACTTGACACTACCTGTGTGACCCTGGGCAAGTCACTTAACCCTCATTACCCTGCAAAAAAGAAAGAAAGAAAGAAAGAAAGAAAGAAAGAAAGAAAGAAAGAAAGAAAGAAAGAAAGAAAGAAAGAAAAGAATAGGCCATGCCAAACTAACCTCATTTGCCTTTTTGACAAGATTATTAAACTGGTAGATGAGGAAAATGCTGTGAATGTAGTTTATCTTGATTTTTAGCAAGGCTTTTTGACAAAGCACCTCATATTATTTTTGTGGCGGAGATGGAGAGATGTGGACAATACTATAATTCAGTGAACTGGATTCAGAATTCGTTGGATGACCAGACTTGAAGAGTTCTTAATGGTTCAATGTCAACATGATATAAGGCCTCTAGTGGAGTACAATGGAATATGTGCATTTTTATTGTTGGTTTAGATCTTGACAGACTAGAGTATTAGGTAGGATTTAATAAGATGAAACCAAATAGGGATAAATGTAATATCTTGTACATAGGTATAAAAAATGGGGAAGTCAACAAAATGGGGAAGACATGGTTAGACATCTACGTTGTGAAAAAAATAGATTTGCACAAGGCAAGCTTAATATGAATAAGTCACATGATGTGACAAGCTAAAACCTAATGTGATCTTGATCTCTGTAAAGAGAGGCATAGTTCTCAGTAAAAGGAAGGTAAGAGTCTCCCTGTACTTTGCTCTTGTCAGAACTTACCTGCAGTGCTGTACTGAGTTCTGGGTACCATATTTTAAGAAGAACATTGAAAAGCTGGGACATATGAATAAAGGGCAAATCAGGATGGTGAAATTTCTTGAGTTCATGCCATATTAGACCAGATGAAAGAATTGGTTATGTTTAGCTTGGAAAATGGGGGATTTGGTGGAGAGAAGGAGGGGAGACCGTATTCAAGTATTTTGAGAGTTGTCACCTGGAGAAGAGATTAATCTTGTTCTGGGTGACCTGGGGGGATCAGAACAAAGATCAATGGGTTGAAGTTTCAAGGGGACAAATTTATACTTGATGTCAGGAAAATCTCATAATAATTTGAGCTGCCCCAAAACAGAGTGAAGTGCCTTAAGAAATGCTGAGTTCTTCCCCCTTGGAAGTCCTCAAGTAGAGATTGAATGTTCATTTGTCAGAGAGTGTTATGTCGGAAACTTGTGTGTGTGTGTGTTGTGTGTGTGTGTGTGTGTGTGTGTGTATGTGGAACTAGATAGTAGCTAAGATCCCTCTCAACTCTAAAATTCTGTGATTTATGTAAGTTTCTAGGACCTTCTTCTCTAGGTCCTTGTTTCTTCATATTAAAAATGAAAGCATCAGACAGAATGATATTTAAGGTCCTTGCACTCTCTAATTTTCTGTGATTCTTTATCACAAGGTAGTTTTTATTGAAGCCAAAGATTATTGCAGTATACTGGCCTCATAGAACCAATATCTTTATTAGCATGAGTTAATACCTGGAATCACCTGTGCTTTAAGCATTAAATAAAACTATACTAATCATTCTTTACATGCTCACATTGGCAGCATATATACTAAACTAGAATGGTACAGAGAAGATTAACAGAGCCCCTGGGCAAAGCTGACATGCAAATTTAAGAAGAATTCCATATTCATTTAAAAAAACAAAACAAAACACATTCTTTGTATTTCTCTAGCAGAGGTTGTTTGAAAAATATTTTTAAAGTATTTTCACATCTATTTCTTCTCTTATTTTCTTACTTGACTCTGTAAGGGGTGTTATTATTTAAAGCTAGGATTATTTTTCTTCACCAGACCTTTTCATCATAGTGAAATGTGTAAGTTTCATATTTATCTACCTAGTAGATGAGTTGCTCTGATCTTGGGTACTGAACATTTCTGTTTTCTTCCACCTTTCAATAAAGCAATGAAGCAATGCAGCACAATGGAAAGAGTGCTGAATTTGAACTCAAAAGATATGAGTTCAAATCCTGGGTTTCCTCAAATAACTTTGCCTCTGTAGGTCTTAATGGTTTCATCTGAAAGATAATTAGACTAGCTGACCTCTAAGGTCCCATCCCTATTCAGAAGGGGGAATAGTACTTCCAGACCTCAAACTTCATTATAAAGTGGTAGTCAGGGAAAGCTAGGTGGTGCAGTGGATATAGCACCAACACTGGATTCAGGAGGACCTGAGTTCAAATCCGACCTCAGACACTTAACACTTACTAGCTGTGTGACCCTGGGCAAGTCACTTAACCCCAATTGCCTCACCAAAACCAAAACCAAAACACTCAAATAAAGTGGTAGTCATCAAAACCATGTAATATTGGTTAAAAAATTATTTTTTGAAGTTGATCAATGGACCAGACTAACCAAGGGAGAATCACAAATAATAGAACTCAATAACTCAGTGTTCAATAAACTCAAAAACATAAATTACTTAGGAAGGATCTCTCTATTTGTTAAGAAATGCTGGAAAAGCAGTCTGGTAGGAATTAGGTTTATGCCAACAACTTATACTATATTTCACAATAAATTCAAGATGGCTACATGACCTGAATGTTAAAGAGCATACTATTAAAAATAGAAGAGAAGTATGGAAGAGATCATATGTCTCTCACATGGACAGGATAGATGAACAGGGTACACACATATGCATATGTTTATGTATATATGTATACATATACATATATATATTTGCATGTGTGTAACTGTCTGTCTGTCTATCTATTGCTCGATCAATCATCTATCTAACCAAAGGAAAGAATCAATTACAAAAGATAAAATAGATCATTTTTATTACATTATAATAGAAAAGCTTCTACACAAGTAACATAAATGGATATAGAATAAGAGAAGTGGTCAAAAGGGGGAAATCACTTTATCAGATTTATCAGATAAGGGCTTGGTATCTAAGATATATGAAAAACTAACAGCAATTCAAAATCAAAAGTCATACACCAAGAAATAAACAATCAAATGATATAAGAAAAGTTCCCAAAAGAAGAACTATTATGATCAACCTATGAAAGGCTGCTCTAAATCACTAATAAGAAAAATACAAATCAAAGCAACCCTGAGGTTTCACCCCACAGTTAATAAATTGGAAAAGGTGACAAAAATGAAAATAGTCACCCTTGAAATATAGGCACACTGAATCATTGTTGGTGGAGCAAAGAATTAGTATGACCGTTTTGAGTTATTCTAATAAAATGACTAATATGTCCATATACTTTAACAGAGATTTCACGGGGCAGCTAGATGGCGCAGTAGATAGAGCACCAGCCCTGGATTCAGGAGTACCTGAGTTCAAATCCGGCCTCGGACACTTAACACTTACTAGCTGTGTGACCCTGGGCAAGTCACTTAACCCCAATTGCCCCTCAAAAAAACAAAAAAACAAAAACCAAAAAACAGAGATTTCACTACTTAGCATAGATAGATAGATAGATAGATAGATAGATAGATAGATAGATAGATAGATAGATAGATAGATAGATAGATAGATATAGGTATAGATATGTACACCAAAGTACCTATAGCAAAAAAAAAATTGTGGTAGCAAATAATTAGAAATAAAGTAGATGCCCATTGGAACAGGGATTGATTAAAGATACTGTGGTACATAAATGTAATGGAATATTTTTTGTTTACTAAGAAATGACAAATGTAATGACTACAGAAAACCATGGGAAGACTTACATGAACTGATGAAGAGTGAAGGAGGGAATACATAATGATGACAGCAATGCAAATAGAAAAATGACAACAACCACAAAACAGTAGACAATGAATACTATAAAATTACAAAGAACAAGTATGTCCAGGTAGAAGAAACCTCCCCCAACTCCTGTACAGAAGTGTGAAAAGGCAGTATCATTGGTGGGGGGAAATTTGCATATATTTGGGGGTATATATTGATCCATTTTGTTAGTTTTTTTTTAGTGTTCTTCCTATGTATTTTCCTGAAAAAAAAATTCACTTTTAAGTTAGCTTTCTAGGAGTGGGGAGAAGAGGTACATAGGAGGAAATACAGGGAATGTAAAAATATCAATAAAAATTACTTTTTAATATATGCTTCTATTCAGCAAGCATTTAATGAGTTCTTCTTGTGTACAATCCAATGTAGTAGGTGCTATAGATATAAGGACGAAGATGAAACAGCTTTTGCCCCCAAGAAGCTTACTTTGTCCACTAAGTAAGTCAATCAACAAACCTCATTAAGTGACTACTATTGGCTAGGGACTGTGCTATATGTTGGAGATAGGAAGAAAAGCAAAAGGCATTCCCTACTCTCAGAGAGTTTATGTTCTAATAGAGGAGGCAATATACAAATTATTAGGGATATACAAAATATCTATTCAGAATATTCATAATAAATAATATTAATAATGAATGGAAGACAATTCAAGATGGCAAGTCATTAGCAGCTGAAGAAACCATGACAATTTTGCAGAAGGTAGAATCTTAGCTCATTCTTGAAGGAAAACCAGGGAGTCTAAGAGGCAGATGTAAGGGAGCAGGACATTCTAGGGGTGGGGAATAGCCAGTTCAAATCCATGGGCACTAGAGTTGGAATATCATGTATGAGAAACTCCAAGTAGACCAGTGTTGTTGGATTGAAGAAGAACATGTAATGAGTGTTTACAAAGTACTTTGCTAAGCCCTGGCATTACAGTAGTGCCTGATTGCAGGTAAATTTTGGGACATCACAGATTTAAGACATTTCACCTACATCTGGTGAATAGTCCAGAGGTTTTTAGAGTGAGAAACCAAAGCAGATGTCAGTGCATCTACTATAATGCCATTTCTATTGATAAAACTACATCCATTTCTGAAGTTGAGTCATTTGACTGAACCAAGAAACTGGTTGCTTAGAACTTTCTTTTCTACATGTTCAGTAGCTGTGGCTGCTGAGCAGACAGGGGCTATTGCACTTGCATACAATATGAAAAGGGAAGGTAGAAAGATTTCTGCAATTGCAAAAATATGAAAATAAGATAGAAGGAGCTCAAATTTGTTGCTACAGAACATCTAGCCTTTCATAATCAGTCAGTCAGTCAGTCAACAAACATTTATTAAGGCTTGCTATGTACCAGGCACTGTTTTAAGCCCAGGGAATAAAAAATATAAACAAAAAGAAAGGCAGTTATTGTCCTCAAGGAAATTAAATTCTAATAAAGGAATATGATGTAAAAGGAAGCTGAAAGGGGGCAATGAAAAGATAGAGGCATGGCAGAGAAGCCCCAAGGGCAGTTTGATGAGAAACAATGAAATAGTTGGCCTGGGACATAAATGGTACAGGTTAATTAAGGCACGATTAAGACACTGTAGGTCAGGACCTGCACACTAAGGTATGGCCAAGCATATCACCAGTACTGCCTTTAACCCAAGAATGGTTTTTACATTTTAAAATAAAATTTGAATGCATTTTAAAATGTAAAGCTAGTCTTAGTTCATGCCTTATAAAAATAAGTAGTGGGCTGTATTTGCCCCTCTGGCCATACTTCTATAGGCCATGAATAGAAGAATAGAATTGGGAATAAACTACAAGGCAATAGAAAACAGAAGACAAGGAAAATGACAAATTTCAAGTGGAAAAAAAGGTGTAACAAAAAATTGTGATTTAAGGTGAAAGGAAATGTGGGGGATGGATTTTGAACCACATTCATATGTGTATGTGGAATGAGAAGAGTAAAAAGTAGAAGGGGCAGAAATTAATTGTTTAAGTAGAAAGAAATAAAAAGGAACAATTTAAATAGGAACTTCATATAAAGAAGGTAAATAGGACCTAGGTGAAAAGGGAAAGTTGAAGGAATAAACTACTATCAAAATACTGGAAACAAAATAAATCACAAAGTACTAACCCTGAAGAGGAAAGCAATAAAAATCAATACAAAATAGGTAAATGAATAAAAGTGCAAATATAATAATCATAACTTTAAATGTGAATATATAAAAGAAACCAAATAAAATATAATTGAATGGATAAGAAAATAAAGCTCAACCATTTGCTACATATTTATAAAGCTAAAGACACATGAAGATTGACACTAGGAATGAAAATGAGAGGCTGGAACAAAATTGGCTATGTATCAAGTAACTCCAAAAAAGTAAGAGCTTCAGTCATGCTTTCAGAAAAGCAAAAATAATAACTCGTGATGTGGAGAAATAGAGAAACTACATTATGCTTTAATTGACCATACACAATGAAAACAATCAATATTAAATGGGTATGAATCAAATGGCATGGCATCTAGATTTGTATATTAAAATCTAGCTAAATTGCAAAAAAGCGTGAATAGTATTAGAATGTTAGGAAGCTTTAATATTCTTCTCTCTGAGATGGATAAATCTAACAGAATGATTAACAAAATAGACATTCACTATAAAATAAAGCATATTGTTGGAGGAGAATGAGTTGGAAAATTTGTCAACTTCTTTTTGTGAACATTAAAGAATATCCATATTTTTCAACATTATATAGTACCTGTACAAAAGTAGACTATATGCTAAGGAATTGTTTATGTTTGTTCTCCATTCTTGAAGGGGATCATAATATCACATTGATGTCATGGCTTGCAGTGAATTGGATTTAAGTGAGGCTCCTGCAGAGCCATCTGGGTCCAGTGGCAAAATATAAATCAGGATGACTGGAGATGGCCCAGATGTTTAAAACAATTGGGGTTAAGTGACTTGCCTGGGGTCACACAGCTGGTGTCTAAGGTGAGGTTTGAACTCAGGTCTTCCCAGCTTCAGGGTCAGTGCTCTAACCACTGTGCCACTTAGCTGCATTCTAAGGAATAGAGAAACTATAAAAGTAGAAATATCAAACATATTCTTTATGGACTATAATACAATAAAAATAATAACTGGTGTGAAGAATGAACACGAAAGATACAGGGCTTAAAAGTAAAGACTTAATAATGACATCCTAAATAATCTGGATTAATAATCATATAAAAGAACATAATAACAATAAGACAACATATTAAAATTTGGGGGATGTCTAAACCACACTTGAGGGAAGTGTGAGAATATTATTACCAGGGGAGCAGCCAAGATGCCAGCTATCCATGAAAGGAATACATACATTACCAGGCATTGAACTGTCACAGAAGGGGAGACACACAAAGTCCAGGTAGTGTACTGCCTTGGGAAAGGCCAAGAGGACAACTATTGGCAAGAACTGAAGTTGGATTCTCTTGGTTTAATTCCCGCCCCTCCCCCCATATACCACCTAATGGCTGGACTATGCCTTCTCATTCTACGCCTGACTTCGATTCCCCCTCCTATATGCCTGATGCCATGGACATCTCAATCCTGTGCATCTGATTAAGCCTGACTTAGTTTCCCCTCAACATACTGCATTGGCTGTCTTCAGAGCCACAAAGTTTGGCTCATTTCTTTTACTCCTCTGTTCTTTTATGATAACCCCATAATTATCTCAGATGTCATGATAAACACGATGTTGAATCTGGCCATGGCATCTGTTACCAGTTATATTAGATTCTTTAATTTCTCATAATGACATGAGGATAATTAGGCAGATGATGCAAAAAGTGATGAAACAAAGATGAACATTCTTTTCTTAATTGATATCACAATTGTCTTAGCCTTGTATTAAAGAAGGGTATATAAGCATAACTTATGGACTCTCTTACAAGTAACTTAAGGAGACATCCACTTTTGTTAGAAGTTACATCTTCTGAATTTATTCTCCACAGGGGGCTTTACAGTAATATTAAGTTAAAAAAAAGTTTCAATTTTTGTTTTTATAATATCTGTTTCACATGTAACAACCAGAAGATAATTGTAAAATCTCTAAAAGTTTCTGAATTTCTTGAGACATGTTTTTTGGGTTTTGGGTTTTTTTTTTGTTTTTTTAAGTGAAGCAATTGGGATTAAGTGACTTGCCCAGGGTCACACAGCTAGTAAGTGTTAAGTGTCTGAGGCCGGATTTGAACTCAGGTACTCCTGACTCCAGGGCTGGTGCTCTATCCACTGTGCCACCTAGCTGCCCCGACATATGTTTTTGAGAACTCTCATTGTTTGATTTGGTTATTGGCAAAGCTACTTAAAGTTGTGTTAAAATCAATTTTGTAGGAAATTTCCCAGCTGAGGAGACTTTCTAGCTGATTATCAGTATCTGAATCACCTGAAAGACTTTTCTACAACCACACCTGAGAACATGCCCACGATCCAGAGCCAGAATCCAGAGCTATACAGAAATGACATCCCAAGAACCATCTGAAATAAGACTTTCAAAGACTTAAATGGACATTTTCCTGTTTTCCTCTCCCCATTGCATACACTATTTGTAATATTCACTTCCTAAATGGGAATGCCCCCTTTAGTTTTTCTTTGTTTGCAATGTCCACCTACTAAAGGGCAGTGCCCCCTTTAGTTTTTGTCAACGCATTGCTCAATTTCTTTTCTCTCTTTTCATTCCTTTTACTTTGTTAGCTGTAAGTATCTGTAATGTTATTGCTTCATTTAAGGAAACCATGTTTCTTTTTTGTTTTTTGGTTTTTTTAGTGAGGCAATTGGGGTTAAGTGAGTTGCCCAGGGTCACACAACTAGTAAGTGTCAAGTGTCTGAGGCTGGATTTGAACTCAGGTCCTCCTGAATCCAGAGCCAGTGCTCTATCCACTGTGCCATCTAGCTGCCCCGGAAACCATGTTTCTTAATGAAGCACAGGGAGGGAGTGTGAGAATATTATTACCAGGGGCTCCCCCTGCTGAGAGAGCATGGGTTGACCAAGGTCAACCCAGCATCAGGAAGTTACCTCCCAATTCATGGAGCACCTTCATGTCATGTAAATAAATCGACTTTTATGCTACCAGCCAATTAGCTTGGAGCAGCGTGTGGGGACTGCCTCTCTTCCTGACCCATAGGGAGCTTCCACTCTCTCGGACACAGGAACATTCTATTTGTGGCCTGGAACTCATGGGTAAAGGCAGCTTTTTCTCCTCTCTCTTCCCTGTAGATCCTAGCTAGGCATTCCTATCTTTCTGAACTCCATATGTTCTCTCTTTACTCTTTAATAAATGCTTAATGCCCAAAGACTGGTGCTAAATCTTCTAATTTATAAGTAAATCCTAGCTAGCTTTCCCTACATGAGGACAGAAATAGGCTTCCACACATTTAGTGTTACTCATCACGGAAGCTAGGTGGCACATGGATAGAGAGCCATACCTGGAGTCAGGAAGGTTTCTCTTCCTGAGTTCATATCTGGCCTCAGACATTTACTAGCTGTGTGATCCTTGGCAAGTCACTTAACCCTGTTTGTCTCAGTTTCTTCATCTGTAAAATGAGCTGGAGAAGGAAATGGCAAACCAATCCAGAATCTTTGCCAAGAAAATCTCAAAAGGGATCACAAAGAGTCAGACAAGATTGAAAAAAAAATTCTAAACAACAACAAAGACACTCCTCAGATGGAAAAGTATATATCTCTGAAAACATATGTTAATGAGATAGAGAAAGAGATAATTGGCTGAGTGTGGGATTAAAACAAAATTGGAGAATAAATTGAATTAAATTTTAAAAGTTTCAGAATGGTTCTAACACTATGCATGAATACTCTATCTGGAATGTGCTATCCAGGGTCACACAGCCCTTGAATGAATGAATAGCTAACTAATTAACCAATGGCAGCACCCATATTAGAATCCATTGACTACATAACAATTTACTGTTGTAATGGAAAAAGTGCAGTATTTAGAGTCAGAAGACTCCAGATTCAGTGCTGACTCTGCTATTTCCTACTGGTGTGACCATAGACAAGTTGCTTGATCTCTCTGTAATTTGGTTTGCTCATCTGTAAAATGTGAAGGCCATCTCTGAGGTCCCCCTCAGCTCTAAATTTCTTATCTTCTGATCTGTGTCCCGTAGTCTCTCTTGTCTTTAGCCACTACTTCTACAATACTTTCAGGGAGCATAACATGAACAAAGATCATAGAACCTTAGCTTTAGAGTGAGAAGGTGCCTAAGAGATTATCTAGTTCAACCCCTCACTTTACAGATGAGAAACCTGAGGCTTAGAAAGGAAGATTACTTCCTCAAGGTCACACAAATAGCAGCAATGGGGATTTGAATCTAGGCCTTTTGTCTCCAAATGCAGCATTCCCCCCACTATATACCAAGTAAAACAGCTTACACTTCACCAACAAGATTGCTCTCAAAGCCCACATTTCTGATATCCTCTATACAAATATTGACTTGGCTCACAGCCAGGCTAATGACACAGAAATGCCATTGGATTGTCAACATATTTTGAAGGAGGCCTGATAAAAATGTGAAGTTAAACTTGTCTCATCTGACTTTAGCTAGGCATAAGGCAAAGGAAAAACACATATCTTGCCCCCCCCCACACCCCGCAAATAATTTCACACAGGTAGCATCACATTTCAGAAGTCTGTAGGAATGTGGGATATTTTAAAAATGAAGTGCGATTAGAAAATGTAAGAAATCAGAGGTGGTGCTGAAATATAATGGGGCAATTGGAAAGAACTTGTTAAAATAATCAGTCCTCTGAGACACCTATAGAAATGTAAATCAGAAGCTACCCCTGGATCACTAAGCTAACAGAATTAATCTAGAGGCTGAATCAGTTTTTCCCTTTGGATCATAACTGCAATTTCTATAAGTTGAAAGCACAGAGGTGGAAAACAGAAAACTTCAGTTCTTGTAGGACAAGAAGACAGTTATAAAAGTGCTACTGTTTGCTCACTCAACTTTCCCAGCTCTTTTCCCACAAGGCCCCCTGTCTGAGCTATCTCCCATCTCCACTGGGCTTTGTTCTCACTTTCCTTGGATAAGTTATCTAGGCAAAATTTGGTTTCTCATGTCTATCTCTGCCTCTTGAAGCTTGATTAACCTAGCAAGTAATTTCCAATTACTCAGGTTCAGATTTCCAATGACAATGTAACTCATGAACAGTGAAATCCATATAACTTTAGTAAGGTAGCTTGACCAACAACAACAAAAATCAATGCTCTAAATTCTTATTTTGAAATTGCTCTATGCAAGTTACTGGGCATTGCAGATACAAAGTTAAATGGGATTTTTCTTTCTAGGAAAGGGGAGGAAGGGATGACAGTATCTCCTTCCTGGGTGAGAAAGATTATAATAATCATAACACTAACAAGTATATAGTCTCTTAAAGTTTGTATAGTGCTTTATATTGCTACAATGTTGAGACATAACAAGCCTGGGAGACAGGTACTATGGGAATTATTATTTCCTTTTCATTGATGAGAAAACTGAGGCTTGTAGAGGTTAAATACCAGGCCTGTTAAGGAACAGCTAGTAGATGAAGATTTTCTATCTCTAGGGTACTCCAGCCCCACAGAAGGATGTGATCATCTTCAGAGAATTAGGTACTAAAAGGGATTTTGTACTTGTATAAAGGGAGGAGGTATGGACCTAGTAGAATGTAATCTCCTTGAGGTCAGGGATTGTTTCATTGTTGTATTTTTATCCCCAATGCTTAGCAAGGTGATTCCTACATAGTAAGCACTTATTAAATGTGTATTAAATTGAATTATGGGGTGGTATGGGGAGAAAAAAAACAACATTAAAACTACAAAGTTACTCCCAGGGCACAAAGTAGCCAGCTGACTTAAGAGAAAAATTACAGTCACCTCAGAAAGAGGAGTTCGGGCAATGGTCTCATGAAATTTGGAGATAGTAGTAGGAAGTAGACCATCTTCTAAGGGTCTGGAAGGAGCATTAAAGTCTCTGTGTTCAGAGTAGTAATGCAAAGCCAAGTAACAGCAGGGAGAGAGTCAGGGCTCCTCCAATCCCTGGTACCTTCCCAGGAGGTACATGAAGCTAATTAAACTATGCCCTGCAGGAAGTAGGATCTCACCAGCCCCTAGAGTGAACTTTTCCACTGCCTTGTGAGAGGATGATTAATTCCACTTCCCTGCTCACATAATCCCACTGAAGGCTGCCCTTTACATTAAGATTTCTCAGTAAATGAATCAGGTTGAATATGAAGTTCAAGGTTCCTCCCCTATTTCTTTCCTATAGAACTACATGGAATATGTCCACATGCTTTTCGTGCCTTCCTTAAAATGTGATGCTTATAGACCAACATCTTACACCTTATACTAAAATAAGGTCAAAATGGAAACATGATTTAGACATAAGAGGTGATACCATAGGTAAATTAGGAGAGAAAGGAATAGTCTACCTATCAGATCTTTGGAAAGGAAAACAGTTTTTGACCAAACAAGAGATAGAATATATTATAAAATGCAAAGTGGATGATTTTGATTACATTAAATTAAAAAATTTTTTGTACAAACAGACGCAATGCATCCAAAATTGGAAGGGAGGCAGAAAGCTGGGAAACAATTTTTGAGGCCAGTACTTCTGATAAAGGCCTCATCTCTAAAATATATAGGGAACTAAATCAAATTTATAAGAACCTAAGTCATTCCCCAATTGAGAAATGGTCAAAGGATATGAATAGGCAGTTTTCTGATGAAGAAACCAAAGCTATCTATTCCCATATGAAAAAATGCTCTAAATCTCTAATGATTAGAGAGATGCAAATGAAAACAACTCTGAGGTACCACCTGACACCTATCAGATTGGCTAACATGACAAAAAAGGAAAATAATAAATGTTGGAGCTGTGGGAAAATTGGAACACTAATCCATTGTTGGTGGAGCTGCGAACTGATCCAACCATTCTGGAGAGCAATTTGGAATTTTGCCCAAAGGGCGATAAAGCTGTGTATACCCTTTGACCCAGCAATACCACTTTTGGGTCTTTTCCCCAATGAGATCATGGAAGGGGGAAAGGGACCCACATGTACAAAAATATTTATAGCTGCTCTTTACATGGTGGCAAAGAATTGGAAGTTGAGGGGGTGCCCATCAATTGGGAAATGGCTGGACAAGTTGTGGTATATGAATACAATGGAATACTATTGTGCTATAAGAAATGATGAGCAGGAGGAGTTCAGAGAAACCTGGAGGGTCTTGCGTGTGCTGATGATGAGTGAGATGAGCAGAACTAGAAGAACCTTGTACACAGTAACATCAACAATGAGTGTTGATCTACTGTGATGGACTATATTCTTCTCACCAATGCAATGGCACAGAAGAGTTCCAGGGAACTTGTGATGGAAGAGGATCTCCAAATCCAGGAAAAAAAAAAAAAAGAACTGCGGAGTATAGATGCTGAATGAACCATACTATTTCTTTTGTTTTTGATGCTGTCGTTTTTTTTTCTATTTTGAGGTTTTCCATCATTGCTCTGATTTTTTTCTCTTATAACATGACTAATGCAGAAATAGGATTAATGTTATTATGTGTGTGTGTATATATATATATAACCTATATCAGATTACCTGCTGTCTAAGGGAGGGGGGAAGGAGGGGAGGGAGGGAGAAAAATCTGAAATTGTAAAGCTTGTATAAACAAAGGTTGAGAACTATCTTTACATGTAACGGAAAAAAAATAAAATACTTTATTAATTAAAAAAAAGAAAACATTAAAAAAAAAAACTTGGTAAACTGAAAAAAAAATGTGATGCTTAAAAGGAAACGTGTGATCCAGGTATGAACTGACAAGAACCCACACAACCTAGTGGCTGTTCTCTCCCACACCCTAAAAGTTATACATCTATTAACTGCATTAAGGTTACCTTTGGTTTTGTGGCTGCCAACTCACTATTTGCTCTCAATGAAAATTACGAAATTGTCTTCATGTGAATTGTCATGAAACCAGATCTCAATGGAAATGTAGGACTTCACATTTAAGTCTATTAAATTTTATCTTGTTAGTTTCACTTCCAAACTGTTCCCAGCCTGGCTTTCTGGACCATTGCACCACCTTGTCCTACTTTTCCATCTTTACCTCCCACTACATGCCTGAAGTAGGACTTTATTGTTGTTTTTTGTCCTTCATTTTCAAAGAGGATCAATGACGTCATGGGTCAACGTCTTGATTCTTGGGTGAATTGGATTTAAGTGAAGTAGAGTTACCAAAGTTGTCATTCTCGCTCTCTCTTCCAGACTCATCAAAGTCCAGTGGCAAGACAAAGGTCAAGGAAACTGAGGATAGCTTGGCACATGGTGGATGACCTTCCCATCTTCCATGTCTAACCAAGTTCTAAGTGTTCCATGGTTCTTGCTTCAACTACCTTCATGAAGGTTGGAACAAATTGTTCTTATCAGTACATTTTACCGGAGGAATTTTTCACATTCTGGGGGCAGACACGTCCCCAACTTACCAAGGACTTTGAGGCCTGTTAGTTACCCTTAACCTGGTTTATTAAGTGTACTGAGACACTTTACCAGTGTGTGGTCTCTGCACATGCTATTGCTTCTTGGAGCCACGATTGAGAACTAAGCACCAGGTAAATACCAAAGATGGAAAGCAACCCTAAAAAGGACTCAGCAAGCCCTCACACAAGAGTTGCCAGTCTTCCTTGAATATGTCATACACCCCAGTATGACTTCAGCCAACAAATAGTAATAATTCTCATTTATAGAGTGATTTTTCAAACTGTTTTCCTCAATTTTAAAACAATTTTGAGGCAAGTAGTATTATTGCCATTTTAGAGATTCAGAAATTGAGGGTCAAAGTGTTAAGGTGGCTTGCCTAAGGTAACACAGCTAGAAAATCTCAGGGGTGAGACCAAAACTCCCATCTCCTGAATATGAAACTGATGCTCTTTTCACTATAGTATAAAAGATTAATCCCTCATATTATACTTCCTTGCCTTTGCCAATATTGTTCTTTCCACCTGAAATGTTCTCCTTCTACATGAAATATCATTCTTCTTCCTTGTCCACAAACAAACAAAATCCAACCCTTACATCAAAATGCACTTTGATTGGCATTCCTTTCATGAAACCTGAATCCTGTTTGATTGTATGGGATTTCTTCTTCATAAGGCACTATTTTGCTTGGTTTGGGCTTCTGCTAAAGCAATTAGTAAGCTCAACTTTGGATCATACTTATATTCATCCCAACTAGACTACAAGCTCTCTGATGGCTGAAGCTTTGTCTTACTTATCTTTGTATTTTCTTCAACACATAATACTGTCCAAGTTATGCATTCAGTAAATATATGTACATTTTAATTTAATTGAATACAAAAATTTGAAAGCTCCTTCCCCCAAGCCTAACTGCAGCTCCTCTATTTCAGATTGGGAAGGTGAGATAATGTGTTATAGCAAATAGAACATGTGACCTGGAGTCCGGAGACCAGGATTTCAATACCGGCTGAGACACTTAACTAGTCTTGTAACTAAGGGCAAGTTACTTCCTTTTAGCTGGGCCTATTTTTATCATCTGTAAAATGAGGGCAAGTGAAGCTAGGTGGTACTTTGGATAGAGTGCTATGTCTCTAGTCAGGAAGAACCTGAGTTCAAATCCAACTTCAGACATTTATTAGCTGTGTGACCCTGGACAAGTCACTTCACTCTGTTTGCCTTAGTTTCCTCATCTATAAAATGAGCTGGAGAAGGAAATGACAAACCACTCCTGCATCTTTGACAAGAAAACCCCAAATGGGGATCGTGAAGGATTGGACATGACTGAAACGACTGAAAGACAACAAAAATGAGATTAATAATATCTGTGCTGACCTTTCTCACATGGATTGGGAAGGGAATTACTAGGAAAATCTTAAAGAATTCTATGATCTGGGGTATCCTTAGAAGTAGGAAGGAAGTAGACCAGAGTTATCTAATGAATCAGCATAAAGACAAAGGACAGGAAGTTATATCCCTGCTTCAGCATAGAAGGCCTCTGTGACTTGAGGAAAGTGATTCAATCTCTCTTAGCCTCAATTTCCTCATCTGTAGAAGGAAAAGGTTGTATTAGATGTCTCCAAAGTACTTTCTAGGTCTAGATCTCTGATTCTGTGACTCCTATCCTTCATGTCAGAAACCTCCTTCTTTCCAAGAACCTCTCCTCACTTCTGGATATCCCTGGAAAATTCTTCTTGGAGCTTACCTGTTGTTATGGTGGGAGTGTTGGGGTGGTAGGGGTAGTAGTCCTTAGGAATTCCTCTTTAAAGAATTACATCCCTGGGAGGCAGCTAGGCAGTGTGGTGAATTAAGCACTGGTCCTGGACTCAGGAGGATCTGAGTTTAAGTCTGGCCTCAGATACTTGACACTTACTAGCTGTGTGACCCTGGGCAAGGCACTTAACCCTCATTACCTTGATAGATAGATAGATGAATGAATGGATAGATAAACAAATAAACAAATGAATGAATGAATGAATGAATAATTTTTTTTAAAAAAGAAGAAAAGAATTATACCCTCTTGCACGCAAATCCAATTAGAATAAAATAATATTTTATTTGGGTGCTAGGGGAAAGGAAACCAAGAGAGAAATCCTTGGACTTCTCATGAGGAGAAGGCATGGCACAGAGACTTGGTTCTCTGAGATACCTATCTCCTCGAGCAGGAGACAGGCAAATATTTTTATAGAAGACTGATAGTGGAGGGGGAGATGGGGTGATCATGTGACTGTGCAAAGTTCCCTTATTGGGGTGATCACCTGAGAGAGAGGACTGTCCCCCACTGGTGGTGACTGGGGGAACTTGGGCGAGAGGTGGCTCTGATCTCTTGAGCCATCTCTGTCCCCTTCACCACTCAGGCAGCAGCCTAATGGGCTTATCGCTCTTGCTTCAAGGTATAACTCAAGGAGAAGACCTGTGTCAGCTGGCCAGGTTAAACTTTAATAGTCCTAACCATATAATAACTGGTACCCTACAAAAGAAGACAGAGGTTGATTTTGCAGCCTTGTGAAAATGGAAATGAAATTTGCTTCCAGGATGCTTCAGGTTAGCACCTGTTACCACATTTATTTGCTGAACAACATATTGGTTGCCCTGTAAATTTGGCCTTGGGTTTGTAGTGGTCTGAAAACTCACAGTAGAAGGCTTTCAGATAACTGGGAAAATTAGCTAAAGATGAACTGGGAGGAAGGTGAGGAGGATTGTACTTGAGTATTAAACTGGCAGAATATGCATGAAAAGAAATGTGATCATTATTAGGCAGCCGGTTATGGGTCCTAGACATATGGATTAGAGTGGTGAGGTATTCCCCATGATCTGGCTTAATTTCTAAGTCCCTTCTTCTAAAAGGGGGCTCAGCAGTGCTGCCCTTTCCATTAGCTCCCTCCTCCTTTTCCTGATCTTTCTAATATTTCCTCCTCTTTATAAAACCACAGATAAGAGCTGAAATTATCTTGTCTAATCTACCAACTACAAATAAGGAAACTGAGACCCAGGAAAATCTCAGGGGTGGGACCAGATAGAAGGTCAACTACATGAGGGGACCAGTAATGTTTTGCTCTTCTTGGTAGCCTACAGATTACCTGTTTACACTTAACATTCAATAAATGTTTGTCTAATTGAATTGGATGGACAGCTAGGTGACAGTGAGTAGAATACAGGGCCTAAAGTCAAGAAGAACTAAGTTCAAATCTAGATTTGGACCGTTACTAGCTGTGTAACCCTGAATAAGTCATTTAACCCTGTTTGTTTCAGTTCCTTATCCATAAAATGAGCTACAGAAGGAAACATCAGGTTATTTTGCCAAGAAAACCCCAGATGGGATCATGAAAAGTAAGACATGACTGAAATGACTGAACAACAACAAAATTGAATTGAATAGAGCACTGGGCTGGTAGTTGGGAGACCTGGGTTTATTTCTTGACTTTGTCACTATTAACGTCTTTGAACCTCCATTTCTTACCTTATAAAAAAGAGGATAACAGTAGGGGAGGGGTCATGGAACAAATGATAATCTGGAATCAGAGGATGTGGATTCAAGTCTTGGTTCTTTCCAGTCACTTAATTCGCTGTGTCTCATTTTCCTTATTTGTACAATGAAAAAGTCAGATTAAATATAAAAAATCCCTTCTAGATAATCTTCTATAAAAAGTAAATTGAAGGGGCAGCTAGGTGGCGCAGTGGATAGAGCACTGGCCCTGGAGTCAGGAGTACCTGAGTTCAAATCTGGCCTCAGACACTTAACCCTTATTAGCTGTGTGACCCTGGGCAAGTCACTTAACCCCAATTGCCTCACTAAAAAAAAAAAAAAAAAGTAAATTGAAAGAAAAGTAAATTGCCCAAGGTCATGTATGTAGCTGGTTAGTTGTAGAGCCAAACATTGAGCTCAGCTCTGCTCATTCTCCATTCAGTGTTCTTCTTTCTACTGACCAAAGCTTTCTCCTCATCCACCAATGTCTCTTCAGAGGGGTGTTCCAAAAGTCTTAGTACAGTTTTAAGCTTTAATAACTTCAGAACAAACTTACAAAAACATTTGGAAGGTTAATTATTTAAAAATCTAAAATATTGATATGTTTCTCATTAAAATTTAAAGCCCCTGTCTTGTGCTCTATTTCACTCTAGTCAATTTTCAAACTTTGCAAAAACCTTTCCTCAGCAGCTGCTCAGTGATTGAAAGGAATGCATTTGAAATTGTAGCCCTAATATCATGCAAAGAATGAGGTTTTGATGCATCCATGACAGTTTCGATGTTATCTCACAAGAAAAAGTATAATGATAGATGAGGTGACCAAACAAGAGGACCTTCTCTATCAATCCACTAGTCTAGAGAAATGTTCTCCAGAAATGGTCACCCACAAAATGCATAATAAAAGGGTGCCCCATTTTGTTAAAAAGTCAAAATAAAAAAAAATTATTATTCAAATTAACAAAACTAAACAAGTATATGATAAATTTCAATAAAACTTTCAAATAATAGTCTTGTTTGTTGCATTTATGCTTCTGAATTTATTGACACTGAAAGCTTACTAAGACTTTTCAGACACCTTATATTTATCTTGTCTTCAGTTAGGTTTAGTTAGCCTGATGGGATGTCATGAAGGGCTGAGGTCAGGACTTGAAACAGGATGGGGAGAGATGGACCTGAATAAAGCAGATTGTGACAGATAATGAGAGTGGAGATATGGGAAAAGGAAATGGTTTTTGTGCTCTCTTCATCCCCCATACCCAGTCTACTTCAAGCTCCTCAATAAAAGGAAGAGTTGAAAATGGATGAAGTCACTCAAGATTCTCAAAGGAATCTCTTCTGGTGTTTCCAATATTGTTCCTCCTGCAGGACACTGCAAGGGCAAAATTTTCTAAGAACATCTATGCAAAATGGGATGTAATAGAAAGCATTTGTCTTGCAATCAAATGACATGAGTTCAAATCCCAGGTCTGACACCTACTAGCTCTGTGTTTCTGGGCAAGTCACTTTACCTCTGTGAATACTTGTTAATAAATGGAGCAGGGGGGTGGAGCCAAGATGGCAGAGAGGAAACAGCAAGCTGCCTGAGCTCTCCTTCTGTTCCCTCGAAAAGAAGATTAAATCAATCCTCTGGATGGATTCTGAAGCTACAGAACCTGAAAAGAGACAGAGAGACACAGTCTTTCAACCAGAGATAATTTAGAAGACTTCAGGAAAAGGTCAGTCTGACTCAGGCAAAAGGGAGGCCCAGCACCGGACAGCAGCCCAGCACCAAGGGGGTCGGGGCAAGTCAACAGGAGCTGTGGGCCACAGCCGAACAACTGAGGTCCCTGGAACCTGGCTCAAAAATCTGGTGACCAAGAAGGACAGTGGAAAAACCTACCTGCACCAGCCAAGAGGGCAAGTTTCCAACTGCAGGACCACGAACAGGATAGGCATGACCAGGCACACAGACGCAGCACGCTTAGACAGGAAGTGCAGGGGGGCGAACTGCACACACTATAAAAGCCTCAGAGTAAAAAGCCAGTCACACAGCACCTATACCCCTGCACAAGAAGCCCAAAACAGGGACCCTGGTGCCCCAGAGCAGACCTCAACTTAAAAAATAAATAAATAAGCTGCAATAATGAGTAAGAAGCAAGAAAGAGCCCGCTCCATTGAGAGCTTCTGTATCAATAGGGAAGAAGCCAACGCAAACTCAGATGAGGACAATACCCTCAAATTGCCTACATGTGAAGCCTCCTGAGGAAAGGTGAATTGGTCTCAAGAAAAAAAAAAAGCCTTCCTGGAAGAGCTCAAAAAGGATTTCAAAAATCAATCCAGAGAGGTAGAAGAAAAAATGGGGAGAGAAATGAAAGCAAAACAAGAAAACTATGAAAAAAGAATCAGTAACTTGGAAAAGGAAGCACAAAGATTGACTTCAGAAAACAATTCCTTAAAAAATTCATCTGGCCAAATGGAAAAAAAAGTGTATAATTTCACTGAAGAAAACAATGCCTTAAAAAATTCATTTGGCCAAATGGAAAAAAAGGTGCATAATCTTATTGAAGAAAACAATGCCTTAAAAATTAAAATTGGACAGTTGGAAGATAAGGAATCCATGAGACACCAGGAATCAGTCAAGTAGAATCAAAAGAATGAAAAAATAGAAGAAAATGTGAAATACCTCATTGGAAAGACAACTGATCTGGAAAAGAGATCGAGGAGAGACAATTTGAGAATCATTGCCTGCCTGAAAGCCATGACCAGAAAAAGAATCTAGACACCATATTCCAGGAAATTATTAAGGAGAACTGCCCAGATATCATAGAATCAGAGGATAAAATCATCATTGAAAGAATCCACCGATCACCTCCTGAAAGAGACCCCAAAAGGAAAACTCCAAGGAATATTGTAGCCAAATTCCAGAATTATCAGGTGAAGGAGAAAATACTCCAAGCAGCCAGAAAGAAGTAATTTAAATATCATGGAGCCACAGTCAGGATTGCTCAGGACCTGGCAGCTTCAACCTTAAAGGACCACAAGGCTTGGAATATGATATTCTCGAAGGCAAAGGAGCTTGGATTGCAGCCAAGAATCTATTACCCAGCAAAAATGTGTATTCTCTTTCAGGGGAAAAGATGGACATTCAATGAAATAGGGGACTTTCAAGGTTTCCTGATGAAAAGAGCAGAACTGAATAGAAAATTCGATCTTAAAATACAAGACTCAAGAGAAGTTTAAAAAGATAAACAGAGGGGAAAAAAGGTTACTCAATTAGGTTAAACTGTTTATATCCCTACATGCGAAAATAATACTCATAACTCTTAGGAACTGTAAATGTATTTGGGCAGAGAGAAGTACTTTACACAGAGGGTATACATATAAATTGTCTTTGATGTGATGATACAAAGAAAACTAAGGGGTTAAAAAGGGAGTCTATGGGGAGGAGAGAAAAGGGGAGGTGGAATGGGGTGAATTATATCATATGAAAAGGTGGGGAAAAAAACCTATTCCAATAGAGGGAAAGAAAGGAGGGGTGAACATTGTTTCAACCCTACTCTCATTAGATTTGATTTAAAGAGGGAATAAAATATATGTTCATTGGGATAAAGAAACTTAGCTCATTCTTTAGGGAAGCAAAAGGGGAAGGGAAAGGGGGGGACCGATAGAAGGGAGGACAAAAGCAAGGGAGAAAAGGGTAAAGAAAAGAGAGGGGGTGATAAAAAGGGAGGGCAGATTGGGGGAGGCAGGGGTAAGAAGTAAAACATCAGTAAGGAGGAATAGGGTGAAAGAAGGTGGGAAAAGTACAAAGGGGGTAAATAGAATGGAGGGGAATAGACAGTCAGTAATAATAACTGTGAATGTGAATGGGATGAACTCTGCTTTAAAACGGAAGCGAATTGCAGAGTGGATTAAAATCCAGAATCCTACAATATGCTGTTTACAAGAAACACATTTGAAGCAGAGAGATACACATAGAGTAAAGGTAAAAGGCTGGAGCAGAATATATTATGTTTCAGCTAAAGTAAAAAAAAGCAGGGGTAGCAATCTCAGACAAAGCCCAGGCAAAAATAGACCTCATTAAAAGCGATAAGGAAGGAAACTACATCTTGCTAAAAGGTACTATAGATAATGAAGTAATATCAATATTAAATATGTATGCGCCAAGTAGTATAGCATCCAAGTTCTTAGAGGAGAAGTTAAATGAGTTACAAGAGGAATTAGACAGTAATACTATACTAGTGGGGGAATCTGAATCTCCCCCTCTCATAATTAGATAAATCTAGCCAAAAAATAAATAAGAAAGAAGTGAAAGAGGTGAATAGGTTACTAGAAAAGTTAGACATGATAGATGTCTGGAGAAAATTGAATGGGGATAGAAAGGAATATACCTTTTTCTCAGCAGTACATGGCACATTTTCAAAAATTGACCATCTATTAGGGCACAAAACCATCATAGTCAAATGTAGAAAGGCAGAAATAGTAAATGCATCCTTCTCAGATCATGATGCAATAAAAATTACATGTAAGAAAGAGCCAGGGAAAAGTAGAATGAAAATCAATTGGAAATTAAATAATTTCATTCAAAAGAATGAATGGGCCAAACAACAAATCATAGAAACAATCAATAACTATATCCAAGAGAATGACAATAATGAGACAATCTACCAAAATCTATGGGATGCAGCCAAAGCAGTGCTTAGGGGAAAATTTATAGCTCTAAATGCTTACATGAATAAAAAAAAGAGGAGATTAATGAATTGGGCATGCAACTTAAAAAGCGAGAAAAAGAACAAATTAGAAATCCCCAATTAGATACTAAACTAGAGATCCTGAAGATTAAAGGAGAAATTAATAAGATTGAAAGAAAAAAAACTATAGAATTAATCAATAAAACTAAGAGCTGGTTTTATGAAAAAACCAATAAAATAGATAAAATATTAGTCAATTTTATTTAAAAAAAGAAAGAAGAAAACCAAATTACCAGTATCAAAAATGAAAAGAGTGATGTTACCACCAATGAAGTGGAAATGAAGTCAATAATTAGGAATTATTTTGCCTAACTGTATGCCAATAAATTTGACAATCTAAATGAAATGGATGAATATTTACAAAAATACAAACTGCCTAGGTTAACTGAAGAGGAAATAAAATCCTTAAATAAACCCATATTAGAAAAAAGATATTGAACAAGCCATTAATGAACTCCCTAAGAAAAAATCCCCAGGGCCAGATGGGTTTACAGGTGAATTTTACCAAACATTTAAAGAACAATTAATTCCAATATTATACAAATTATTTGGAAAAATAGGTGAAGAAGGAGTTCTACCAAATTCATTTTATGACACAAATATGGTGGTGATACCAAAACCAGGCAAAGCAAAAACAGAGAAAGAAAATTATAGACCAATTTCCCTAATGAATATTGATGCTAAAATCTTAAATAAGATATTAGCAAGGAGATTACAGTAAGTGATCACCAGGAAAATACACTATGACCAGGTGGGATTTATACCAGGAATGCAGGGCTGGTTCAACATTAGGAAAACTATTAACATAATCAACCACATCAATAAGAAAACCAACCAAAATCATATGATTATCTCAATAGATGCAGAGAAAGCTTTTGACAAAATACAGCACCCATTCCTAATAAAAAGACTAGAGAGTTTAGGAATAGGTGGAGCTTTCCTTCAAATAATAAACAGTATCTACCTAAAACCATCAGCAAGTATTATATGCAATGGAGATAAATTAGAGGCCTTCCCAGTAAGATCAGGGGTGAAACAGGGATGTCCATTATCACCCCTATTATTTAATATTGTACTAGAAATGTTAGCTTTAGCAATCAGAGAAGAAAAAGGAATTAAAGGAATTAGAATAGGCAAGGAGGAAACAAAACTATCACTCTTTGCAGATGACATGATGGTATACTTAAAGAATCCTAGAGAATCAACTCAAAAATTACTTGAAACAATTAACAACTTTAGCAAAGTAGCAGGATATAAAATAAATCCACATAAATCATCAGCATTTCTATACGTGACCAACAAAGTCCAGCAGCAAGAGATAGAAAGAGAAATTCCATTTAAAGTAACCATAGATAATATAAAATTCTTGGGAGTTTACTTGCCAAGACAAACCCAGGAACTCTATGAATACAATTACCAAACACTCTTCACAGAAATCAAATCAGATCTAAATAATTGGAAAGATATCAATTGCTCATGGATAGGCAGAGCTAATATGGTAAAAATGACAATACTGCCTAAATTAATTTACTTATTCAGTGCCATACCAATCAGACTACCTAAAAATTATTTTATAGAGCTAGAAATAATAATAACAAAATGCATCTGGAAAAACAAAAAATCAAGAATATCCAGGGAAATAATGAAAAAAAAATCACAGGAAGGTGGGTTAGGGGTACCAAACATGGAGCTTTAATATAAAGTGGCAGTCATCAAAACTATCTGGTACTGACTAAAAAATAGAGTGGTAGATCAATGGAATAGGCTAGGCACAGGAAATGCAGTAGTAAATGACGCTAGTAATGTAGTGTTTGATAAACCCAAAGACTCCAGCTTCTGGGATAGGAACTCAGTATTTGACAAAAACTGCTGGGAAAACTGGAAGATACTATGGCAGAAATTAAGCATAGACCAACATCTTACATCTTATACTAAAATAAGGTCAAAGTGGATACATGATTTAGACATAAGAGGCGATATATAGGTAAATTAGGAGAGAAAGGAATAGTCTACCTATCAGATCTTTGGAAAGGAAAACAGTTTATGACCAAACAAGAGATAGAGTATATTATAAAATGCAAAATGGATGATTTTGATTACCTTAAATTAAAAAAATTTTGTACAAACAGAAGTAATGCATCCAAAATTAGAAGGGAGGCAGAAAGCTGGGAAACAATTTTTGTGGCCAGTACTTATGATAAAGACCTCATCTCTAAAATATATAGAGAACTAAATCAAATTTATAAGAACCCAAGTCATTCCCCAATTGAGAAATGGTCAAAGGATATGAACAGGCAGTTTTCTGATGAAGAAACCAAAGCTATCTATTCCCATATGAAAAAATGCTCTAAATCTCTAATGATTAGAGAGATGCAAATTAAAATAACTCTGAGGTACCACCTGACACCTATCAGATTGGCTAAAATGACAAAAAAGGAAAATAATAAATGTTGGAGAAGCTGTGGGAAAATTGAAACACTAATTCATTGTTAGTGGAGCTGTGAACTGATCCAACCATTCTGGAGAGCAGTTTGGAATTATGCCCAAAGGGCGATGAAGCTGTCCAAACCGTTTGACCCAGCAGTACCACTTTTGGGTCTTTTTCCCAAAGAAATCGTGGAAAGGGGAAAGGGACCCACATGTACAGAAATATTTATACCTCCTCTTTTATGTGGTGGCAGGGAATTGGAAGTTGGGGGGATGCCCATCAATTGGGGAGTGGCTGGACAAGTTGTGGCATACGAATACAATGGAATACTATTGTGTTATAAGAAATGATGAGTGGGAGGAGTTCAGAGAGACCTGGAGGGTCTTGCGTGTGCTGATGATGAGTGAGATGAGCAGAACCAGAAGAACATTGTACACAGTATCATCAACATTGAGTGTTGATCTACTGTGATGGACTATATTCTTCTTCCCCATGCGATGGTACAGAGGAGTTCCAGGGAACTCATGATGGAAGAGGATCTCCAAATCCAAGAAAAAAAAAAAGAACTGTGGAATATAGATGCTAAATGAACCATGCTATTTCTTTTGTTTTTGGTGCTGTTTTTTTTTCTATTCTGAGGTTTTTCATCATTGCTCTGATTTTTCTCTTATAACATGACTAATGCAGAAATAGGATTAATGTTATTATGTGTATATATGTGTGTATATAACCTGTATCAGATTGCCTGTCTGGGGGAGGGGGAAGGGAGGGGAGGGAAGGAGAAGGATCTGAAATTGGGAAGCTTGTATAGACAAAAGTTGAGAACTATCTGTACATGTAATGGGAAAAAATACTTTATTAATCAATCAATAAATAAATAAATGGAGCAGGCTATTGTCAAAAGTGAATTTTTATCCTATCACTGGGAAGGTTCCAAGCACCCCCAAAGCCCCTAGGGTAGTGAGGTAGGCAGGAGAAAAGCATGGATAGATATGAAGGACATAGCTGATAAACTCAAGGAAATCCCATCCAGTTCTTAAATCTTCCAGGCTACAGAGAAAAGAGCCCAATGTCCAGTTCTCTCTCTGACTCCTGGATATTGAAAGTGCAAGGTTGAGTAGAAGAAAATGGGAGATTTCTTTTCCTTCTTGCCTTGCCTGACCTCACTCTGTGTCTAGAGAATAGGAAGGGAATCAGCCCAATGGGGACGCTAATTCAAGGCTTTTCCCACTAACCAATTAAAAGAAAAATACCACATCACCCTCAATAGACATGTTTTTATTGTAATTGCTTAGTATTTGAATAGCACACCATAACTATCCCCATAAATTGAACTTCTTTGGATTTATTAAGCTGTTTATTGAACGGTGGGTAATAAACATTCAGGATTAACTGCTCCACAACTGTTCTATGCCAGTTATGTATGGAGTCGCTAAACTTCCATAAAATAATTACAAATCAATTACTGCATCGACAGACCATCATTGTGGAAAGTTCAGCGCAGATTCAGGAGCTTATTTAAGTTTGTTTCTTTTTGTTCCTTAGAATGTGGTCTCCCCACTGTCCTGGGGTCTTCTCCTTTTCCTTCTTTCCTGATTTTTCTTATTTGAAAGAGGTTTACATCATAGTCCTTCGCCACTTTTAGATTTATTTTCTTAAAGCACTACTTCCCTATTCATAATGTGATAATCAGCTATTTGGTGGTAATCCTGGATTCAGGAAGATCTGAGTTCAAATCCAACCTCAGACACTCACTAGTGGTATGACCCTGGGCAAGTCACTTAACCTCTTTTTGTCTCAGTTTCCTTGTCTATAAAATGGGGATAATGACAGCACCTACTGCATAGGATTGTTGTAAGGTAATATTTGTGAGGTATTATTTGTAAAGCACTTAACACTTTTCCTAGCCCTTAGTAACCCCTATATACTCATCCACTCCCCCTCAACTCACATTTATGTTACATTGTCTGATTACAAAATGTTTATACATGATCTCAATTCGTATACTAACTCTTTCAGTTGGCTATACCTTATTTTTCTTTGTTCTAGACTTGTGATTACAGACAGTTAGATGGTGCTGTGAATAGAGTGCTGGGCCTAGAGTCAGAAAGACTTCTCATTCTGAGTTCAAATCTGGACCCAGACACTTAATAGCTGTATGATTCTGGCTGAGTCACTTAATCCTGTTTGCCTCCCTTTTGGCCCTACTGTAGCCCAGAACTCCTAAACTGAAGTGATCTGCCAGTCTCTGCCTCCCCAGTAGCAGAAATACAAGTGTGAGCCATCATACCCAGCCTTTTCCTTTTTAAGTTTTATTGATGTGTTTTGTTTTTATTTTACATATGCTTACAATTTACTCCTACTTTGTAGGAGGTACATGTAACAAGGATAAAAATAATAATACAATGCCCTCATCTGAAATTACATGAAACATTTCATATCTTCAGCACATTCTCCCCATTTTTTCTATTTTTTATGAAAAGAAACATATTTTCTCTCTCTCCCATCTTGTACACTATTGAGAAAAGAAAAAACAAATTCCTTTTAACAAATAGAAATAGTTAAGCAAAAAAAAATGACCTCAATTGTTATATACATTACTGCATCTCTTTCTGCACTTTAAATATGGTATTTGAGGCTGTTAGGTAGTACCTTGGGCAGAGGGCCAAGTCTAGAATCAGGTAGATCTAAGTTCAAATCTAACCTCAGACACTTACTAGCTGTGTGACCCTGGGCAAGTCACTTAACCTTTTTGCCTCAGTTTCCTCATCTGTAAAATGAGGATAATGATAATACCTACCTTTCAGGGTTGCTTTGAAGATCAAGTGAGATATTAACTTTAAAGCAGTCACACATCGCCTAGCACATAGTAGGTGGTATGTACATGCTACGTATTATTTATTATTATATCTTTGTAATGGATTCGTGTTTTATCATAGTTGGATCATAGTTCTTATAGCTCTCAAAGACATTCGTTTTTATAGTATTGTTCTATTGTTTTCCTGGTTTTGCTAATTTTATCCATCAGTTTATAAAAGTATTCAAAAGTCTTCATTTTTGTAATATTGTTGTTAAAGTATAACTTGTTCTTCTAGTTCTGTTCACTTCACTCTCCATCAGTTCATACAAGCCTTTCCATTTCCTTTTGAAACGATTTATTTCCTCATTTCTTATTAGTACACTAATAATCCTCCATTCATATACCACAACTTATTCAACCATACCTGAATTGTGGACATCTTAGTTTCCAGGGTTTTTTTGGCACCACAAAAAAAAAGAGCTACTATAAATATTTTTACATAAAGGACTTTTCCCTCTTTCTTTGATCTCTTTTGGATATAAGCCTAACAATGGTGTAACTGGGTCAAAAAGCATGCACTGCTTAATAACTTCTTGTGTATAATTCCAGATTGTTTTCCAGAATGGTCATACATATTCACAGGTTCATCAACAGTGTATCAATGTGCCAATTTTTGCATAGCCCCTCTAACATTTATCATTTTCCCTTTTTTGTCATCTTTGCCACTCTGATGGATGTAAGATGGAATCTCAGGAATGCTTTTATTTATATCTCTAATTAGTAATGAAGAAGAATGTTTTTCATATGGCTACAGATATTCTGGGTTTCTTCCCTTAAGAACTTTCTGCTCATATCATTAGCCCACTTATCTAAAGTCAAGAGCTATTATTATTATTTTTAACAGAGATAAACTAGAATCTTTTCCAGTAAATTTAGGGGTGAAACAAAAATATGTATTGTGACAATTTCTATTTAACATCACACTAAAAAGGTTGGCTATAGTAAAAAGATAAGAAAAAGGAGTTGAAAAGAAGAAACAAAATTATTACTTCTTCAGATGACATGATGGGGTACTTAAAAAACCTTAAAGAGTCAACTAAAAATAATTGATAATAATAATTTCAAATTAAAATTAATAACTTTAGCGATCATCCAATAAAACCCAGCAAGAAGAGATATAAAGAAAAATTCCATCTAAAATTACTGCAGAGTAAAATACTTGGGAATCTAACTTCCAAAATATATACCAGATCTATATAAATACAACTACAGAAAACTGTTTAGAGAAACAAATACAGATCTAAGTAATTGGGAGAATATTGATTTTTCATGGCTAGTATGAGTCAGTATAGTAAAAAAATGATAATACTACCTAAATGAATTTACTTATTCAATGCTGTACCAATAAAACTACCAAAGAATTACTTTATAGAACTAGGAAAATAACATCAAAATTCATATGGAAGGAGAAATGGTCAAGAATTTCAAGAGAAATAATGAAAATAAATGGGTATGAAAGGGATCTAGTGGTGCCAGATCTCAAACTATACTATGAAGCAGTAATTGTTAAAACATGTTGGTACTGGTTAAAAATTAGAGAAATCGTGCAGTTAGGGGGTACAGTGGACTTGGAATCAGGAAGACTCATCTTTATGAGTTCAAATCCTGTCTCAGATGCTTACTTACTAGTTGTGTGATCCTGGTCAAGTCACTTAACCCTATTTGCCTCAGTTTCCTCATCTGTAAAAATGGCAAACCATTCTAGTATCACTGTCAAGAAAACTACAAATGGTATCACAAAGAGTCAGACACTACTGAAAAATCACTGAACCCTATAGCCAAACTCGTAATGAGTCTTTCCAAACTTAGCAAGGCTATTCCTTCTATGCTAGACACCTTAAAAGCCTGTTATCTGAGCCATACAAAAAGCTATTATAACTTCAGAGGACCTGACAGAATTCATGTTTAACTGGCAAAGCCTTTAAAACCCAGGGTCAGATCTGTGCCAATATGAATTATCTCAGGGTCACCTTGGTATATGTGCAAGATTACAAATAAATTGAAATAAACATTCTCATTTTATTAGACAATGAGATATAAGTTAACTCAGGATATGATTATGTTTTTGGGTTGGTTTCTAGTAGTAAGAACAACTAAGGGAGATGGAACTTAGAGGTAGAGAGAAGCCAGTAAGTTTCCTAAGCTCTTCTAAATTTCCTTCAGAAACAACATTATATCAAGCCTCTAAATGAATTCTAGAGCTACAGAACCTATAAAAAGATGGAATGAAACAATTTTCCGAAAATTTTTCTGAAACCCTCAGTCCTAGGTCAGTACACTATTGGCACAGTAAACCAGTTGTGAGGCCCCTAACCTCCATGCAGAAGGCAATTTGCCAGCTGGGGTATCCACTACACAATAGGAACAACTAGGCCAGGACACCCCAGTATACTAATCAAGCCTCTGAGATCTCAGAGCAGAAAGCTAGTGATCAGGGCCCTGACCCCCAGCAACATAAGTTTGGGACAGTGTCCCCTGTACTCCAGGAGCAGAACTCAACTTTAAAAGTCACTAAATAAGTGAAAATATGAGTAATAAAAAGAAAATAACCTTCAACATAGAAAGCTACCATGGCCACAGAGAAGACCACAACACAAACTCAGAGGAGGACAACATTGTAAAAATGCCTACATGCAAAACCTCAAAGGGGAAGATGAATTGGTATCAATACCAAAAAGTCTTTTTGGAAGAGCTCAAAAATGATTTTATAAATCAAATAAGAGAGGTAGAAGAAAATTTGGGAAAAGAAATGAGAGTTATGCAAGAGAAAGTCAATAGCTTGGGAAAAGGACAAAAATTGACTGAGGAAAACAAAACAAAACAAAAATATAATTGGCCAAATGGGAAAAATCCACTTAAGAAAATGACTCCTTAAAAAGTAGAATTGTCCAACTGAAAAAGGAGGGACAAAACTTAACTGAAGAAAATAATGCCTTAAAAAATCAAAATTGGATAGGTGTAAGCTAATGACAACAGGAAGTGGTCAAACAGAATTTTAAAAATGCAAAAATAGAAGAAAATGTAAAATACATCATCTGAAAAGCAACAGACCTGGAAAAAAGATCCAGGAAGGACAATTTAAAAATTATTGGACTACCTGAAAGCCATAATCAAAAAAAGAGCCTGGACAGCATGTATCAGAAAATTATCAAGGAGAACAGCCCCAATATCCTAGAAGCAGAAGGTAAAATAGTTATTAAAGGAATCCACTGATCACTTCCTGAAAGAGACGCCAAAATGAAAATTCTGAAAAATGAAGAGCTGAGTGGATTAAAAAACAGAATCCTACAACATGCTGTTTAGGAGAAAGACATTTGAAGCAGAGATACACACTGAGTAAAGGATAAAGGGTGGAGCAGAATATATTATGCTTCAGCTGAAGTAAAAAATAAAAAACAGGGGTTGCAATCCTGATCTCAGACAAAGCAAAAGCAAAAATAGATCTAATTAAAAGAAATAAGGAAGGAAACTCCTTCTTGCTAAAAGATACCACAGACAATGAAGTAATATCAATACTGAACATATGTGCATCAAGTGGTTTAGCATGCAAATTCTTAGAGAAGTTGAGTTATAGAAGAAATAGACAGCAAAACTATACAACTAGGGGACCTCAACCCCCCTCTCCGAACTAAATAAATCTAACCACAAAATAAACAAGACATAAGTTTAGAAAGTGAGTATACTTTTTTAAAAATTTAGATATTTTAGAGCTCTACAGAAAACTGAATAGGGATAGAAAGAAATATACCATTTATTCAGCAGTACAAGGCACCTATAAAAAGATTGACCATGCATTTGGACAGAAAAACCTCACAATCAAATACAAAGGCAGAAATAGTAAATATATCCTTTTTAGATCATAATGGAATAAAAATTTTGTACAATAAAGGACCATGGAAAGACAGATAAAAATTAATTGGAAACTAAGTAATAACATCCTAAAGAATGGATGGGTTCGGGGGTAGCTAGGTGGCACAGTGGATAAAGCACTGGCCCTGGATTCAGGATGGACCTGAGTTCAAATCCGACCTCAGCCACTTGACACCTACTATCTGTGTGACCCTGGGCAAATCACTTAACCCTCATTGTCCTGTGGGGGGAAAAAAAAGCAAAGAATGAATGGATTCAACAAGAAGCAATCAATAACTTCATCCACGAGAATGACAATAATGAGACAACATACCAAAACTTATGGGCTGCAGCCAAAGCAGTTCTGAAGGGAAATGTTATATATCTAAATGCCTACATGAATAAAATAGAGAGAGGAAATCAATGAATTAGGCATGAAACTAAAAAAAGTTAGAAATAGAACTAGTTAAAAATCACCAATTAAATTGCAAATTAGAAATTCTGAAAATCAAAGGAGATATTAATAAAATTGAAAGAAAACAATTCAACTAATAAATAAAACTAAGAGTTGGTTTTATGAAAAAACAATAAAATGGAATGGAATGGAATACTATTGTGCTGTAGGTAATGATGAGCAAGCAGATTTCAGAAAAATCTGCAAAGACTTAAGTTGACTAATATTGAGTGAAGTGAGCAGAACCAAGAGAGCATTGTACACAGTAACAGCAACATTGTGTGATGATCAATTGTGATAGACTTAGCTCTTCCTGGCAATGCAATGATCTAAGACAATTCCAAAAGACTCATGATGGAAAGTGCTCTCCACATCCATAAAAAGAACTATGGAGTCTGAATGCAGATTGAAGCATAATATTTTCACTTTTTTGTTGTTTTTTGTTTTTCCTTTCTTGTGGTTTTTCCCTTTTGTTCTGATTCTTCTTTTACAACATGACTGATGTGGAAATATGTTTAACATGATTTTATGTATATCATGTGTAATTTTACATATATCACATATAATCTATATCATATTTCTTGCTATCTTGCAGAGGGGAGAGGCAAGGGAAGGAGAGAGAAAAATTTGGAACTTAAAATCAAATGAATGTTAAAAACTCTCTTTACACATAATTGGAAAAATTAAATGCTTTAAAAAAAGAACAGCTAGGATAATCATGCAGCTATGTTAGTCTGGGGTAATTAAATGAAACCCAGGAATTTGTTTTCTGGATTTTTTGAAATTTATTTTTTAAGCATTATTATACAGATACTCCACCAAACTTCAGATTTATTTTAGGGAGGAGAAGACTGTATTTAGTATCTGTGCATAAATTATATTCCTCCAAACAAAATATAAGCTCCCCGAGGGCAGAAATTATTTCAATTTTTTTTCTTTCTATCTTCAGCTTTAGAAATAGAATCTTGCACTTAATAGGGAGATGATAACTATTTTAGGGTAAGTTGAGTTGAATTTGTGCACATATATGCACATGTGTGTGTGTCTTCTCTAGAATAATACTTGGATGAGATTCTTTTTGTTTGTTTGTTTCTTTTGTTTTTTTGGAGAGGCAATTGGGGTTAAGTGACTTGCCCAGGGTCACACAGCTATTAAGTGTCAAGTGTCTGAGGCCGGATTTAAACTCAGGTACTCCTGACTCCAGGGCCGGTGCTTTATCCACTGTGCCACCTAGCTGCCCCACTTGGATGAGATTCTTAGATGCGTCGTCAGATTTAAACCAACCTCATTTAAAACAGCACTATAAAAGACCCATTTTCTCACAGGAATGATTTTATAAAAGGGAATTTTATTTCTGAAGATTTCCCTAGTGACACATAACACCACTTAGGAAAGGACAAATGTTAAAACTGAGAGTTGGAGGAAAAAATGAATCATAAGGAGAATTTTGTCTCTTTAGTCTTTCTAGGTATGATAAAGTCCAAAACAAGAGCATTTTCTTAAGAGCCATTTAGGGAATAGACCAGTTCTCCCAACTGGCCAGGCACTGAGACTTTAGCAGGCTTCTGATCTTCTCTTCATTTCTCTCTAAGTTGTTAGCGTTTGACATTCACAATGTCAGACCTGTGGAGGATGGAAGGAGGACAGAGGAGACAATATTTCTGGGTCCCAGCTTTAGGAAGGCTCTTCTTATAGATGGTTAATGAAATCAGCAGTAGCGTTATGAAAATGGTCTCCCTCGGACCTATGTATAGCAAGAGTTTGCCCTGAATCATATAGAAGCTCACCATTGCTTAAGCTGGTGCTTATAGTCTTCCCCTATGCTCACCCAGTGGGGTACAAGGTGGGAGAGGAAGAAAATATATTTCTTTTCATTTAAAAATAAATAAGGGAAGGGGAGTGCTTTGCATATACTTTCCAATAAAGTCACTGTATTATGAATTTTCCTTAACCATTTTATCTTGTTATAGTCACCTTTTACAACATCAACGTAAACTGTGAGGTCATGTAATATCAAAATAAAACATCAATAAATTTTGAAAACACAGGAGAAGAAGACAGAATCAAGATTGTAAAGCTTGTTTATTTTGTTGGAAGGATTCTGGTGCTCTTGACTTTAATAAGGAAGTTCAGAGAAGGAGAGGGTTTGGTGGGAAAGAGATTGAGTTTACCTGGATAACTGTATGGGTGATAGGAAGAATTTTAAATAGCTATCTCTATAAAACACACCCAGTGCGTTCATCAAATCTCCACTGATCTGATAAACATTTTTAAAAATAATATTGTTTTCACCCAATTACATGTAAAAACAAATTTTAATATTCATTGTTGCTGTTTTTTCAGTTTTGAGTTTTTAATTCCATCCCTCTTTTCCTCCCTTCCACCCTCCCTGAAGTGGTAAGCAATCTGATATAGGTTATACATGTGCAATCATGTAAAATATTCAATAAACATTTCCAAAGAAGAGAATGTTCCTGTTTGTAACAGAACATTATGTGTATTCTAAGATTTATTTGTTATATCATCCTTATCTTATAGAATGCATGTGCCATCTTGATCATTGCATATTATGCTCTGCATGCTGGGGGACTTAATAGACAACCAACTGACTAAAGGTTTGTGGCAGGTGGAAAAAGAGAAAGAAAAGCAATAATAAGGTCCAGGGTCAAGATATATGGAATTTCTCTAGAATTCTATCTACAACTTGCTGTAGGTGAAAGAACATTAAACTGGAATTCAAAAGGTCTAGGTTAGACTTTACTCTTTCTTAACTAATTAACTCTTTCCCTTTCTAGCTGTGTGACCTGAAGAAAGTCACTTAACTTCTCTGAGTTGTTCCATCTATAAAGTGGGAATCATCATGCTTGAACCACCCATATCACAAGATGTTTTTGAGGACCAAATGAGGTAATGAGTAAAAAAAAAGGTTAACAACAATAAATCTTATATAAATGGAAGCTATTTGGAGAAACTATAAAATTCATGTATTTCTTAGGGAATCTTCATATACAACTTTAAAAAAAATTATCTTGGCAAGGTATTTTCCAAAGCAATGCAAAGTTCTTAACAATATGCCAACAGACTGCTTGCATTCCTGAAAAACACAGCACATGGTTGCACCCACACCTATGCGCCATTCTTCCCCCACGTGTTAAAAAGCTATATGAGGTTTAAAGTACTATGCAGGTTCATATCAACTCAAAATCATTGCTCATGAGCCCTCACCAATGTGCTGACATTTACTTTTCAGCCAGAGGACATAATTAGTTGAGAAAAGATATTTAATAAAACAGCTTAGTAAGTAAAGTAGCAACAAAATATTTCCCCCAGAAATCTGGGACATTTTTCCACAGCGGCATACACCCATCCTCCTAACTTCTTATCCTCTCTATAGCATCATACCAATCCATCTCCTATCATGCTTTCAGTTTCTTGGAAAGTTAACTCCTTCAGCTTTGGAATTCTCACCCTGGCTTGAATTATTTTTATTAATTAAGAAAATCTAAACTCACCTAGCACACTATATCTATTGAATCCCCCAAAATATCGTGCTTCACATGCTATCCACTTAATTCATACAAATATGCCTCCTACCCTTCCACTAATTCTTCCTTTAAAACTCCTGCTCTGGGCGTGGGCAAGGCCTGAAGTCAGAAAGACCTAAATTCAAATTTGGCTACAGACATTCACAGGCTGTGTGACCCTGGGCAAATCACTTTCCCTCTATTTGCCTCAGTTTACACACCTATAAAATAGGAATAATAATAGCATCTACTTTCCAGGGCTGTTGTGAGTATCAAATGAAACAATAAGGAAAGTACTTAGCACTATCCTTGGCACACAATAAGCTGGATAAGTAAATGTTAGTTACATTCAAATTAATATGAACATTTCTTCTGAAAGGTCAAACCAATCTATGGATGAAAACTTGTGACTACCCACACTAAAATTCAATTCCCTGGCCATCACTCCTCTATATCTGTCATCTCCCTTTCTTTGAATATAAGCTCCTTGAGAGAAAAGACAGTGTCACTGTTGCATTTATATTATTAGCACATAGCATACTGCCTAGCATATAGTATGTGCTTGACAAATGCTTTTTCTTTTGTACACTCATTCATCTATTCATTTTCTGGTCACAAATATTCTTGATATTATTTAGTCCTCATTTTGATTGTAAAGTCATCATTGTTTATATTCTGCAGCCTGTTTCTCTACTCACAGACTAACATTATACCACTTCCCTTTGAATAATCTTCAATTTTGCTTCTAATAAGATTGTGAAATTCTAAGGTTTGTAGTAATCACCAGGAGATTTTGGTGTTAAAGAGTGTGGCTTGTATAGCAGAAAAATGGCTCAAGATAATTGAGAATGCTATATAATTTTCTACTATCTGTGATATTGCCACTGAAGGGAGACAGGTCATCAATATGTACCCACAAGCTACCTCCCTAGGACCTACAAAGGCTATGGAACCAAAGAAAATCCAGAGAATAAGTCACATAGAAAGTACTTCTGTGAGCAAGTAACAGTTTTCACAGAAGTTGAGGTAGACTTTAGCCCCACCTTTTAAAGTCTCCAGGCTATGAATTGGTTTAATTCATTCTAGAAAGCATTTTTTAATTATGTCAAGAAAATATTCAAGATTTTAATTACTTTTGATTCATAGGACCCACCACTAGGCATCTATTCCAATGAATTCAAGGGAAAAAATAATCGTCCAATATACTTCAAAATATTTACAATAATATTCATAGTAGCAAAGAACTGGAATCAAAGTGGATTCCCATACAATGGAAAATGGCTAAATAAGCTCTATATAATATATGAATGCAATAGAATATTATGTCACAGTAAGGGGTGATGAATGTAAAAAAGTAAAAAGAAATATGAGGATATTTATATGAACTGATAAAAATGAGGCAGAACCAAAAAATTGTTTTACACAATGACAACAACGATGTAAATGGAAAGAACAAGAACCACAAAAATCAAAGCTGAGTCCCTTGCCCTCATAATAACCAAGCTTGGCCCTGAAGAAGAGATATGTGAATTTGATTCTCTCCTTTCTATGGAGATGTTGGGGAGAATGACTGGTAAGACGGGAAAAGCATTGGCTCTAAAATCAAGAGACTGTAAAAATAATTAATAACTTAACTTAATCTGAAAATTTCATAACTGTACTTATATAAAAGATATCTATATGGAAAATTATAAGTTTAGAAAAATTATAATTTGGGCCATAAGTCCCTTTGTGGACACCATTCAAATGTGAGAAATATTTAGCTAACTTGCTTGGGGGGACTAATCTGACTGGGGGCCTAAACTGGGGACTTTTGACTGGCTGGCTATCTGACTGCTATTAATTTAATATGGGCCATTTAAAAAATTTCTCCACACAGCTCCCAAATTGATAAGCAAATAATTAAGAAGCCTCTTAATTAAATAACAGAACAGAATTTATTTATAAAAATCAATGTAAAGAATAAGGGTTAAGAAATGCAAATTATACAACCTGTCTGCTTTTAATATAATAAGGGCTGTTACCTCCTCTTGCCTTAGGGTATGCTCCAGCTTTCTCTAACTTTCATTCTTTTTCTCCTTCACTCCAGCTCCCCTGCACTTTCACTTTCACTGCTCAGCTCCTTTCTTCTAGCTCCAAGCCCCTTTCACTTTGTCAACCCCCCTTATTGTCTAACTTTCCTTTCTGTACTGCCAGCTGAACCCCTGCGTCTCTCTCTCACAGACCTCCTTGCATTCTCTTAGTACTCAGGCGTCCCTTCTGTTCTCTCAATCTTCTGGCCTCCTCCTTTCACTGTCTTCTCCCCTGTATATATGTTCCTTCTCTCCCCTCAAACCTTGGGCTCCCTGCACCCCCACACATGCCAAGCTAATCTGCCGGCCACACTAGGGCTGCGACCAGGGGCACTCAAGGGGCCTGTGCCCCTTGCTGCACACCTGGGACCTCCACACGGGCTGCGCTAGGTCCTGGCAGGACAAGCCTGGGATCTCTTGGGTAGATCCCCCCAGGGTGGAGAGAGCTGGGGCTTTTTTCCCCAGCCATCTGACCTGGTGTCCCATAAAGCCCATAGGACTTTTTGGCTCAGCTGGAGCAGAGAGGGAGGGCCACCAGACCCTTTTACATGGAAAAAAAACCCCTGAGGGCCTAAGGCTTTTTAATCTCAGCCCAAAGGCAGGGTCCCCAAATCAAAATAAAGTCCCACAAGACCCAGGTTCAAATCTGAACTGTGACATGTCTATTTACATGACTCTGAGCAAGTCACTTCACCCCTATGGGCCTCAGTTTCTTTATCTCTAAAGTGATTTGATTTGATTAGGTCCTAGCTTCTTAAACTGTGGGTTTGACCCCATATGAGATCATGTAACTGAATATAGGGGTTATGAAAAATTTTGAAATGGTAAAAGGTTATGTATACCTATTTTATATACTTTCATACCTGGAGTTGTATAAAAATTTCTCAGGCAAAAAGGGATAACTTGTGGAAGAAATTTAAGAAGCTCTTGACTAAGTGACCTCTGAGGCTCCTTTCAGCTCTAAATCTATGATCCTTTAGAATACAGTAAAAAATGCCAAACATAGTTGATGTGTCTGTTTATCTGACTGGTTTTATTCCTCTTTTTTAAAAAAAATTCTTTGTTATAAAGGATGAGTCTTTGTTATAAAAGAGTATATACTGGAAAGTAAAGATGATATCAAAACTAAGAATAGCAATTTTAAAAAGTGTTAATGGGATAAAATATTTATTTAGATAAAGAAAAAAGCTCCCAACAGAGAATCTCACTGAATTGAATGACCATTCAAAAAGAATAATACCAAATTAATAAAGTCAAGAGAAACCCTTCTTTTCCTTACCCTATTCATCTCAGGTGAATGCATGAAAACTCTAAAACAGGCATCTGTAGCTTTTTTGTGTCAGATGAATCCTTAGAATACTGTAAAAAGTGTCAGACATAGTTGATGTGTCTGTTTATCTGAATGGTTTTATTCCTCTTTTTAAAAAATTCTTTGTTATAAAGAATGTCCCTTTAGCAGTCTGGTCAAGTCTCTGGACCCTATTTCAAAATGTTTTCAAGTTCATAAAATAAAATGCTTAGAATTTCAAAGGAAACCAATTTTAGTGAAGTAAAGCTTTTTTCATTTAAGTTGTTGGATCCCTTAAAATCTATCTATAGACACCTTAGTTCCTAAGTTAAGAGCCCTGTTCTAAAACAAAATGGTCTTTAATTCAAGACCAACAATATTCCTTCTGCCTCTAACACAACTTCCCTGTTACATGATATTCCTTCCTTGGAAGCCAGAAGCACATTTATTAATTCATTCTGATATTGACACAGATGAAGTAAGAGCAGTAACCAAAAATTGGTAAGCAGAATTAAAAATGGATTTATTATCAAGTGGACCCATAGCATTTATCAAATCACCATTGATCTAATAAGAATTTCTCAAGAAGAGAATGTCCCTGTTTGAAAAATAATATTAACTATATTCTAGGATTTGTTTGTTTACCTTATCCAAATCTTATAGATGATAGATTCTTTTCTTAGTAATTACAGATTGTGTCCTGTATATTTGAGGAATTTTATAGATGCTTTTGACCATATGACTGAGTAGTTTGTGGAGATTGGAGAAAGGGAGGAAAAAACAGTAATAAAATCAATGTTTTGTCAAGATGTATAGGGTTTCTATAAGCCTGCATCAGTAATTCAATGTAGTTAAAGGAACATTAAATTGGGGTTCAAAAAACTTGGTTTGAGTCCTAGCTCCAACCTCTGGTACAAGTCATTTAACTATTTGAATTTTTTCATCTGTACCCTGAGCTTCTGGGGATGTCCAATTCTAACACAGAGCCCACTGTGTGCAGTGGAGAAAGTTTCATTTTATTGGACGCCTGAGACTTTAAAAGTGATGAGACTAAGCCATTTGCTCTTTCCCACCATCTTTTCTGACTGAGCTCTTTTCAGCAACTCTTATCAGTATGAAAGCCATGAATTAAACCATTGAGAGAGCAAGGGCTTACCTTCCCCTGCTTACCTTTATTTTATGCCAATGCTAATAAATATGTACAGTGATGTTTATTTCTTTTCTGTGCTGTTTGTCCTCAGTTTCAGGTGCCTGAGTTGATCCCCCTGGGATTGAGAATAAGAACCATGGCAACCTCGAAGCCAGGATTGCAGTTGGGGTAGTTCAGTTAGCCATCCTGAAATGGAAATCCTGAGAAGCCAGTATGTTTGAGACTATAGCCTGAGGGGGGTTTTGACCTTTGAAATGGGATTGTGATCTATTGAAACCAGCTAAACTATGATCTTAATCTCCTTCCCAACCCCAGAGACTGTAGTAGTACAAAGGAGAAGGAGAATTATGGCTCCCACATGTTGAGGGAGTAAGTTTGTATGTTTCTTATTATACCTGTCTTGAAGTAAATATTACTCTGTAAAAAGTTCTATACTACACATCTAAAAAAGTAGAAATGATCACATCTGAACTACTCATCTCACAAGACTTTTGTGAGGATGAATGAGGTTATATATAAAAATGTTTTGTATTAATAAATCTTATTAAAATGGAAGATATCTGGGGAGAGAAACCATAGGATTCATATATTTTAGTGAATTTTCATATATAACATAAAAATTAATCTTTTCAAGGTATTCCCCAAAGTAATGCAATGTCCTTAGCAGCATGAAAATATACTACTTTCCTATAATACATGTAATACCTATTATCACCTATATCTATAAAGACCTCCCTGTCATACATTCACCAAAACATTACTGAAAATGTAAACTACTCTGTGGGTCCACATTCATTCAAAACCAATACTTTTGAGCTTTACCAATGTGCACACACTCACTGACATTTAGAAGATAATTAGAAAAAGCAAAAGGCATTTAACAGAATAGTTTAATAAGAAAAGTTGTAGTATAGCAATTACAATAGGACTATGCTAATGGGGGGGGGTAAAAAAAAAGACAAAAGACAGTCCCTGCACTCAAGAAGCTCACAATCTAATGGGGAAACAACAAACAAATATGTACTGAATGGGAATAGAAAGGAGTATACCTTTTCCTCAGCTCTAGATGGCACCTTCACAAAATTTGACCATGTATTAGAGCACAAAAACCTTGTAAATAAATGCAGAAAAGCAAAAAAATACTAAACGCACCCTTTTTGGACCACTATATAATAAAAATTACATTCAATAAAATGACTTCAAAGAAGAGATTAAAATTAATTAGAAATTAGATAATCTAATCTTAAAGAATAAGTGGGTCAAAGAACAAATCAGAAATAATCGATAATTCATTAAAAAGAATGACAACAATGAGACAACATACCAAAATTTGTAGGATATAGCCAAAGTAGTACTTAAGGAAAATTTTATATCTCTAAATTCTTACATCAATAAAAAAGAGAAAGAGTAAATTAATAAATTGGGTCTGCAACTAAAAAAAAAGCACAAGAAAAGGATGTTGTTGTTGTTGTTTGTCCTTAGTTCTCATAAAGGACCAACAACATCACTAGGGTGATGTCTTGACTTGCATGTGAATTGGATTTCAGTGAAGCATATCTCACTCAGCCTTATCCTCTCCTCCAGTCTAGTGACAAGAGTAAAGGCAATGGGTGACCTTGGCCTTTCTAAATTAAGGTCTTTCCCAGGTCTCAGTTTGTCTGAGGTAATGTCTATTCAATGACTAGGAGCTAGGTAAAAATTGAAACAAAAGATGGCCAAATTTACAACCACAAAATATCAATGTCAGTGAAGAGTTCACTGGTAATTTTAGATGGAACAATTTCAGTTCCATTATTAGGTCAAAAGCCAGAATGGTGAGGATTTATAAAAGTGAGATGAGAAGAAGTGAAGGCACTGAATGTAGATTTTCTTTTTCCAAGTTTAATTGAGAAAAAGAGTGACATAGAATATAGAACAATAAATGGTGGGCACAGTAAGATCTGGTTAGTTTTTGTTGTTTTTAGAATGGGGAAGACTACCGGGATGATTGTAGGCAACATGGAAATAACCAGTAGTACGGAAGACTGAAGCAGAGACAGAGACAAAGAGAATAATAGTGGGAATAATGTGCTGGAGAAAATAGAAGATGGGATCAAGGGTATATGTAGAGAGAAGAAGGGACAGCTTTTCTTCAAAGACTAGAATGAAAGGAGATAGTGGAGGATGATTTCAGGGGGATGTAATTTCAGAGGAGAAGGGGTGATCTTTAGTGAATTGTTCTCAATTTTTTGATGTATGAGGTGAAATCCTCAGTTGAAAGGTTGTGTGCGTGTGGGGGGTGGGGTGTAATATGACTTATAGGAGGCTTGTGGAGAGAAGAAACAGTTTGGAATAGCCATTGTGGTGAGTTTTGTGACTTCCAGCTGCATTCAGTAGCATATGAGTAGAAGTACAAGTTAAGAATTAAGAAGGGTTTAGAAAAGCTTGCTATAGATGAAAATTTTAGTTGGGACTTAAAGGAAGCCAGTAGGCAAAGATAAAAAAGGAGAACATTCTCCCTCCCTATGGGAGCCAAGCATGGGTGGGGTAGGGATGGGGGATAACAAGCCATAGAAATTGCCCGGAACTGAGATATATAGTTTCTTATTTGTGGAATAGCAAGGAGGTCAGTGCCACTGGAAAAAAGAGCATGTGGTAGGAAGTAAGGGGTTAAAAAATACTAGAAAGGGAGCAGGGGGTCTAGATTATGAAGGGCTTTGAGCAACAAAGGATTTTGTATTAGATACTGGAGGTGATAGGGAGCCATTGGAATTTAGTGAGTTGGGGTGGGGTGGTGGGAGTGACATGGTCAGACTTGCGCTTTAGGAAATTAACATTGGCAGCTGAATAGAGAATGGATTACAGTGATTCAATATCAGAGGAGAGAAGGGACTAGATTCTAGAGATGTTGGAAAGGTGAAATCAATAGGTATAGACAAAAAATTTAATGTGGGAGGTAAGAGATGGTAAGGAATCACAGGTGACACCTAGGATGTAAGCCAAAAGGACTGGGAAGATGGTGCTGCCCTCAACAATAATAAGGAAGTTTTAGGAGAAAGATGAGTTTAATTTTGAATACATTACTTCTAGGATGTCTACCATATTATCCAGTTTGAGATGTCTGAAAGGCACTTGGAAATGGGAGGCTGGAAGTAAACAAAGAAATTGAGACAGGATAGGTAGATTTAAGAATCGTCAGCATAGAGATGATAATTAAATCCATGAGAGCTGATGAGATCACCAAGTGAAGTAGTATAGAGGGAAAAGAGAAGATGGCCCAGGACAGAACCCTGATGGACATTGATGTTAGAGGGCATGATCTGTATGATGATCAGGCAAAGGAGATAGAGAGAGTTGTCAGACAGCGGAAAAGCAGTAGAGAATGCTGACCTGAAAACCTAGAAAGAAGAAAGTATCAAAGAGGAGAGAAAGACAAACACTGTCAAAGGCTGCAGAAAGGTAAAGGAGAGTGAGGATTGAGAAAAGGTCATTGGATTTGGCATCATTGCTAAGGAGAGAGAAGATTCAGTGTGATGATGAGGTCAGAAGCTGGATAGTAAGGGGCAAAGAAGAAATAAGCCTGGGGCATTGTCAGATAAATGCATATCCTCATCATTCCAAGAGTAAATTGACATTGGGAACACGTGTTAGGGATAGAGATGCAGCCAAGATAAAGGTATTGAGGAGGACACATGTTGGGGGCATGTTTGTCAAGGTCAGACTGGTAGAAGGGCAAGTCATTCCTCAAGTACTTCAGGACTATTGATAGCTTCTGGGATTCTTGATCATTGTTGGGTCTACTGTGCCTTGTTCTTTCTCTACACTCGGTGCCACATTGTAATTACTCTGGGATGGGCATGGTGCTTCAACAGTTTTCTTCTGAGGAATAGTTTAAAACTCTGCTGCCTCCAACTGGTCTTTAGCAAGCAGCCATCTAGTGGGTACTGCCACCTCCCTTTTAGTTTTGTGCTAAAATTCTAGCTATGATGTCTAAAATCTAATGAGAGGGTGCTTTAAATTAGAAGCTTTAGCAAGAGTTTAGACATTAAAGTATTTATTAAAAGTGCATCAGAAGTTGGTGAGGAGAGAGAGGTAAAAATCTAACTATTTCTAACTATCTAATAGACCCCAGCATCTGACCCCTCAAGCCAAGGTCAGGAACCCAAAAGGACCAATGCTTCAGCAGCTACTCCCAGAACCTCCTGTGAAACAGGAAAAAGGGCTGTCCACACACACCCAGCTCCAAGCTACTTGGCTGGTAACTTTGATTGACAGGACCCATGAGCAAACATCACTTCCTGATGCCAAACTGACCTTCAAAACCCCAGAAAATGTCACTTCCAGACGCTAAAATCACATGGTTTCTAAATCACGTGCTTTCTCTTCATGGTGGAACTTCCCTGCAATATCTCTCCAGCAGGGGGTGTCATTCCAATTCTCACAGTGCAAATGCTAAGCTTTAGCATTTTCAAGGAGAAGGTAGAATCTCTTAGTCCACTTAGGGACAAACAACTCCATACCTCAAAGTATGGATGACTTAATGGTTTACCTTATCAATTTTCTCTCACCAAGTCAGTCTGGTGTGTATGCTCTGGAATATTATCAGAAATTACAAGAATTGCAAAAACCTTTTCTCTAATTGGCTCAACAAACTTCTCAAAGTGATGGGGAAAATCTCTTTTGTCATGGATGACTTTCCTCTTTCTTAATTTCAAGCCACAAACTTATAAACTTAGACAGAAATAACTCTTAATGTCCAAATAATTAATTAGAAATATAAAGTAATAAATAAAGGAAATTAAACACATGAGATTAGCATAGAAACTCTGATGGGGCTTTTATCCAAAGTCATCTCTGGGCTATGGGAAAACAGAAAATATAAGGGCTACTGACTCAATTTTCTCTCACAAACTGTAATGACTGCTATTTTCTCCTAGTCTCAGCTCCCAGCCACTCTTCTATCATACATTCCCATTCTCCCTTCTTACTCTCTGAATCACAGCTTCATTCTTACTCACAGTCTTCCACAAGGAGGAGTAAAATTAACTTGCAGAAGATCAGCCTTCAGGAGTTGAACAGTCTTGAAACTCAAATCAGTCATTCAGGTAACAGGAACCCACAGATAATAAATTGGTCTTTTGGACGTAACTTCCCCCTGATAATAGGATCCATCTCCCTGTACCATGCTTCTATCTAACTGAATAAAAAGTATTTAGAATCCTTGTCTAATGTCCTATAAAGATCTTGAACCCCAAAACCCATTTCAAGGAGCTTACTAAAAAACGACAAGGTCTATGAAGGTTACTTCTCTCACCAAACATCTTGCTTAAAAATCAAGTGAATCTGAGGAACAACAAAACTAATCAAAGACAATAAGATCATTATCCATTACCTTACCTAACCTGGGTCATATTTGTGTCCTTTACTATATACATAAATATATGTCTATATAATATTTCCATGCATATGTGGGTATGGATGTATGAGTATTATATATACATGGGTGTATATCCTATATAGTTGTATAGGCTTTAGTTGCTGAGACCAAAAATCTCATAATCATTGGTTACTGATGAGTACTATGATCATAAAGACTTTGTAGTACTTTCCTAGATAGATAATCTTTGAATGTATATAATTAACTGATGTGGAATATATATATACATATATATATATATGTTCTCTATATTAACATACATTCATATGGGGCAGCTAGGTGGCACAGTGGATAGAGCACCAGCCCTGGAGTCAGGAGTACCTGAGTTCAAATCCAGCCTCAGACACTTAACACTTACTAGCTGTGTGACCCTGGGAAATTCACTCAACCCCAATTGCCTCACTAAAAACAAAAACAAAAAACATTCATATAAATTTGTTTATACACACACACACACACACACACACACACACATATATATAAATATAATATCAGTTCCAAGTTGCTTCATATTCCCTAAATTCTCATCTCTTCCAAAGTGCAGTATTTCTTTGATGGGCGCCACTTTCCTGCCCGTCATCCATGCGCACAATCTTGGGGTCATTCTTACCTCACTGTTCTCTCTTAGCTCCATATATAATCAGTTTTCATATCTTCTTGATTCTGCCACCATATGTCTTTCATTTGTCCTTTTCTCTAGTCCTGTGGTCACCACCCTAAATGAGAGCCTCATCATTTCTCAACCTCTCTATTATGATAACATCTTAATTCCTTTTCACTGTCTCTAGTCTATCCCCTTTCTAACCCATCCTTCACACAACTGCAATTTTAAAAATAATAATAAACATTTTTATTTAAAATTTTGAGTTCCAAATTCTATCCTTCCTTCTCTCCCTTCCCTTTCCCCTCCCTGAGGTGGTAAGCAGATATAGATTATACATATGCAATTATGTAAAACATTACCATATTAGTCATTTTGTATAAGAAAACAAATAAAAGAAGAAAGTGAAAGAAAGTGAAAAATAGCATTTTTAGTCTGTGTTCAATCAATATTGGTTCTTTCTTTGGAGGTGGAGAGTATGCTCCATCATTAGTCCTTTGGGATTGTCTTGGATCATTGTGTTGCTGAGAATAGTTGTCATTCATAGATCTTCATCAAACAATATTGTTGTCACTGTGCACAACATTCTCCTGGATCTGCTCACTTCACTATATATCAGTTCATATAAGTCTTTCCACGTCTTTCTGAAATCATTCTGTTTGTCATTTCTTATAGCACAATAATATTCCATCCCAATCAAATACCCTAATTTATGGGCATTCCTTTGATTTCCAATTCTTAGCCATCACAAAAGAGCTGCTATAAATGTTTATGTATAAATAGGTCTTTTTTGGAATGTCTTTGGGAAATAAACCTAGCAGTGGTATTGGTGGATCAAAGGGTGTGCACAATTTTATATGCTTTTGGGTATAATTCCAAGTTGCTCTGCAGAATGGTTGGATCTATTCATAACTCCACCAACAGTGAATGTGTCCCAGTTTTCCCACATCCCCTCCAACATCCAATATTTTCCTTTTTTGTTATATTTGCCACTCTGATAGGTGTGAGGTGATACCTCAGAGTTGTTTTAATTTGTATTTCTCTTATCAATGGTAACTAAGAGCATTTTTTCCTATGACCATAGTTTTGATTTCTTTGTCTGAAAACTGCCTATTCATATCCCTTAACCATTTATCAATTGGAGAATAATTTGTATTTTTAGAGATTTTATTTAGTTCTCTATATATTAGAGATATGAGGCCTTTATCAGAGATACTTGTTTCAAAAATTCTTTCCCAGTTTTCTGTTTTCCTTATAATCTTGATTACATTAGTTTTGTTTATGCAAAAGCTTTTTAATTTTACATAGACAATATTATCTATTTTACATTTTGTATTGCCTTCTATATCTTCTTTGGTCCTAGAGTCTTCCTCTGTCCACAAATCTGACAGATAAAACTATTCCATGGTTTCTTAACTTGCTTATGGTATCACCCTTTATGTGTAAATCATGTACCTATCTGACCTTATTTTAGTGTATGGGGTGAGATGTTGGTCTATACATAGTTTTTGCCATCCTGTTGTCCAGTTTTCCCAGCAGTTTTTGTCAAATAATGAGTTTTTGTTCCAAAAGCTTGGATATTAGGTTAATCATACACTGCATTACTACAATCATTTACTATAATGTAATTTGTACCTATTTTATTCCACTGAACCACCTTCTTTTTCTTAGCCAGCACCAGATTGTTTTGATAATTACAGATTTATAACAAAGTTTGAGATATGGTATTGCTAGACTACCTTCTTTTTCACTCTTTATTGATTCGCTTGATATCCTTGAGCTTTTGTTCTTCCAGATGAATTTTGTTATTATTGTTTCTTGATCTATAAAATAATTTTTGATAGTTTGATTGGACAACTGCCAAATTTAAGTTCCTACAATACAGGCCTAACCGTGTCACACATCTGTTCAATAAGCATTAGTAGCTACACATTGGCACTAGAACAACGACAACAAAAAAGAAATTCTCTTTATTATTTAAATTCTTTCAGTCTGGTTCTCATATTTCTTTTTTGACTGATTTTATAATATTTTCTCACATACTCTTTGATCTAGCCAATATGGTTTTCTTATTGTTTCCCATGCATGGTATTCTGTCTTATCCTTATATACTTTTCACCTTTGTTCCTTATGACTGGAACAGATTCCTTCACTTCTATTTTATCAGATCCCTAGATCCTTTTATAGCTTTGCTTCCCAATATGAAGGAGGCTTTCATGTTCTCCTAAGTTGTTATTGCTCTCTTCCAAACAACTGCAGCCTGGGAATCACTTTGTATTTATTTTGTATATATTGCATATGTATTCTTGCCTATAAGAATTTCCTCAATAGATTACAGCTCTTTGAAGGTAAGAAAATGTTTCAATTTAACTCTGTAACTCCAATCATTCTCACAGTGCCTTGCCCACAGTAGACACTAAACAAATACTGAATCGAATTAAATTTAATGAAATGATGTTTATGTCTTATGGAGACTATCTGTGCTTCAAATTTAATTCTTGAAAGTGAATGGTACCTTTTGTTACATAAGATGCCACACAATTTTCAAAGCAGATTTTTTAAAAATCCCAGGATAAGAACATGATGAGTTTTGGAATTAGAACTTAGGTCACAGTTAACCTCTATTTCTGATTAGGGAATTAATACCACCAATTTGCATACCAATCTTTAATAAACTTTGGCAATTTCTGGGACTTGTGATCTCATCACTGAGCACCTCCTCCATTGGTGGTATAGCTGATAATCTCCTGACAAATTTTCACAAAGCCCAGTTTATATCTATGTATTCCTATAAATCATATATTGAAGGTTCACCTACAATTTAGAATGTCTTCTTTTGATTCTTTAGATAATTTGTGGATAACAATGAAAAACTTAAACTCCCTATATGTTACCTTTCTCCCTCTGTGCATCACCAGCCCATCTCCTATTATGCCTCCAGTTCTAAAGAAGTTAATTCCTTTACTATGTAATTCTCAGCTGGTGGTGTTGTAGATAGAAGGCCAGGCCTATATCATCAAGAAGACATGTTCAAATTTGGTCTCAGACACTTACTTAGCTGTGTAACCCTGGGAAAGTGACAATTTTTGTTTGCTTCAGTTTCAGTATCTACCTCACAGGGTAGCAAACTTAGCAAAGACATTGGAGTTGTTTTTTTTTTCCATTTCCTTCTCCAGATCATTTTATAGATAAGAAAATTGAGGCAAGCAGGGTTAAGTGACTTGCCCATGATAATACAGCTTGTGTCTGAGGCCAGATTTTTTTTTTACAAGTTTATTTAATTTTTTATACACTGTTTAGTATTTGTCTCCTCGCCCCCCGCCCAATTACATGGAAAAACAATTTTAAACATTCATTTTTTAAAACTTTGAGTTCCAAATTCTTTCCTTTCTCCATTCCCACCCCCCTCATCAAGAACACAAGCAATTTGATATGTTATATATTTATAAGCATGGAAAACATATTTTCATACAAGTCATGTTGTGAAAGAAAACATGGACAAAAAACTCAAAAATAAAGAAAGTTTAAAAAGTATGCTTCAATATGTATTTAGACATCATCAGTTCTTTCTCTGGGAATGGATAGCATTTTTCATAATAAGTCCTTTGGAGTTGTCTTGGATCATTGTATTGCTGGGAATAGCTATGTCATTCACAGCTAATCATCTTACAATATTTCTGTTACTTTGGACACAGTACATTTCTTAGGTTTCAGCTCATGTAAGTCTTTCCAGGTTTTTCTGAAAACATCCTGCTGATCATTTCTTATAGCACAGTAGTATTCCATCATAATAATATGCCACAATTTGTTCGGCCATTCCCCAATTGGTGGCCATCCCCTCAATTTCCAATTCTTTGCAACTAGAAAAGCTGCTATAAACATTTTTGTACATATGGGTCATTTTCCTTTTTCTTTTTCTATACAGACCTAGTAGTGGTATTTCTGGGTCCAAGAGTTTTATAGGGTTTTATATGTATGGTTTTATAGGCTTTTGGACATAGTTCTAAATTGCTCTACAGAACTGTTGAATCAGTTCACAACTCCACCAACAGTGCATTCATGTCTCATTTCCCCTCTAACATTTGTCATTTTTCCTTTTTTGTGCTATTAGTCAATCTAATAGGTATGAGGCGGGACCTCATAATTGCTTTAATTTACATTTCTCAAATCAATAATGAGTTAGAGCATTTTTTCATATGGCTATAGATAGTTTTGATTATTTCATCTGAAAATTGTTCATATATTTTGATCATTTATCAATTTGACTCAAATCTCTATTATGTTTGAGAAATGCGGCTTTTATCAGAGAAAATGGATTCATTTTTTTTCACTTAATATTGCTAACTATATTTCCCTCCATCCTATCCCTGCATTTATTCTATTATCTCTTTCCTTTCACCCTGTCCCTCCTCAAAAGTGTTTTGTTTCTGACTATTAACTCCCCCAGTCTGCCTTCACTTCTATTATCTCTCCCATTCTCTTACCCCCTTTTCCTCCTACTTTCCTATACATAATTATATTCTATAGATTCTATAGATATATAGATAGTTTCTATGCCCAGTTGAGTGTGTATGTTATTCCCTCTTTCTGAGCCAATTCTGATAATGGTAAGGTTCACTCATTCTCCCCTCATATGCCCCCTCTTCCCCTCCACTGTGAAAGTTTTTTCTTGCCTCTTTTATGTGAAATAATGTGTCCTGTTCTATGTCTCCCTTTCCCTTTCTTCTAATATATTACTCTCTCACCCCTTAATTTTATTTTTAGATATCATCTTCATATTCAACTCATACCTGTTCCCTCTGTCTATATATACTTCTTCTAAGTGCCCTAATAATGAGAAAGTTCTTAGGAGTCACAAGTATCATCTTCCCATGTGGGGATATAAATAGTTTTACCTTATTAAATCCCTTATGCCTTCCTTTTCCTATTTGCTATTTTGTTTCACTTGAGTATTGTATTTGAAAGTCAAATTTTTTATTTAGCTCTGGTCTTTTCATCAAGAATGCCTGAAAGTCCTCTTTTTCATTGAATACCCATTTCCCCACCCTCACCCCCGAAGGATTATACTCTTTTTTGATCATGGCTTTAATGTTGTGCAATAATTTAAAAATTACTTCTCCTGGATCTATTTTCTAGGTCAGTTGTTTTTTCCAATGAGATTATTTCATATTGTATTCTATTTTTCATTTTTGTTTTGTTTTATTGTTTCTTGATTTCTCATAAAGTCATTGGATTCTATTTGCTCAATTCTAATTTTTAAGGAATTTTTTTCTTCAGTGAGATTTTGTACCTCCTTTTCTATTTGGCCAATTCTAATTTTTAAGGAGTTATTTTTTACTTCCACGAATTTTTATGCCTTTTTTTTTTCAGTTTGGCCAATTCTACTTTTCAAGGCATTTTTCTCCTCACAGGGTTTTTATACCTCTTTTATTTACCATTTGGCCTTATTTGTTTTTAAGGTATTATTTCAGTTCTTTATCTGTTTCCCTTACAAAGCTATTTACTCATTTTTCATGATTTTCTTGCATTGCTCTCATTTCTCTTCCCATTTTCCTTTACCTCTCTTACTTGACTTTCAAAATCTTTTTTGAGTTTTTCCACGGCATGAGACCAATTCATATTTCTGGATGCTTTGGATGTAGGAGCATTTACTATGTTATCTTCTTCTGAGGGTGGGTTTTGGTCTTCTTTGTCACCATAGTAGCATTCTGTGGTCAGAATTTTTTCTGTTGTTCGTTCATTTTCCCATTCTATTTCTTGACTTGCAACTCTTTGTTAAAGTAGGGCTCTGCTTCTATGATGGAGGTTGAACTGTTCCTATCTTCAGGTGTTTTATGCAGCTATTTTCAGAGATACTTCTAGGGACCTGTACCTTTTCAGTTCTTCCAAGGTGGTGTGATCTAAGAAGAGCTGTGTTTATTACTCTGTCTCCTGACCTGAGCTTTGGTCTGTAAGTAAGCCCAAGCACTCTATTCTGCCCTGGAAGTATGAGGAGGGTCCCTGTTCTCTTGCTGTCCCAAGCTCTGGTGTGCTAGTACTCTTTTCTCTAGGACTACCACCCAGGGCTGCAACTCAGATCTGAGTATGGGAAAAGCAACAGAATTCTGACCCAAGGGACAGCAAAGATACTTCTGTAATTTCCTTATCAGTTGTTCGACCCCTTTATCTTCTGTGGACTGAGAGCTCTTGGAGCTGTCAATGCTACTGCCACTGCAGATTCAGTGGCTCCCAAAGTCTGCTCCTGGTTTGTTAGGGCAGGTGTGTGTTGGCACAGCCTGTTCTGAATGTGTGCTCCACTCTTACCTTGGTACAACAGACCTTTTCTGCTGACTGAAGTAGTTTTTGGCTAGAAAATTACTTCACTGAAGTCTTTTCTGGGTTCTGCCACTCCATGAATTGTTTTGTTGCAATATTTAAAGGTGTCATGGGGGTGAAGAAGTCAAATGGGGGTTAGGGAGAACTCATGTGAACTGCTGCTTTTTCTCTGCCATCTTGGCTCTGCCCAACTAGAGGACTGAGGCAAGATTTGAAACCAGGAAGATGAGTCTTCCTGAATTCAAGCTTGGTGCACTATCCACTGTGCTACCTAGTTGCCCTGCTTGCATCATAGTATATTCTATATAAATGCTTATTGCCTTAGCCTGTTCCCCTTCCCTCTGCACTAGAACTATTGTTATTGGCAATTAAGTCAGTCCTGTCTCACCTATCCCATTATATCAATTGAACCTCTGGCCAGATGATGCTTCACAGCCTATCTACCTGATCCACCAGGGCCATTTTACAATCTGTCCTCTGTCTTTCCCTCTTTCCACAACTAAAGCTTTCTTCTCTAGGCATCATAGTCAAATTAACATAAATGTTTGTTCTAAAAATCATGCCAATCAACTGACCTACAGATGAACACACCATCCCTGTGACTTGCCAGACAAAAATTTCCTTCCGTGGCTCTTACTCCTCTCCATCTGTTATTAGAATGTAAGCTCCCTGAAGGTGCAGACTGATCCACTTTCACATTTATATTACTGTTTCTTTGCAAACTCCCCAGCAAGTAGTGGGAACTTAATAAATGCTTTTTCTTTCATATATTTTAGTCATTATTTTGCCTCTAAGTCATCATTGATCATAATCCAAAGCCTGATTTTGCTTCTTATAAGATTGTTATGTACCATGGTTTGCAGTAATATATTATCACCAGGAGAATATTGGTGTTAAAAGAGATTGGCTTCCATTGTTATGAAACTAGCTGAAAATGCTTTGTGGTTTTCCAGTGTCTATGATATTGCTCCCAAGGGGAAATAGGTCCTCAGTCACTAGCTCAAAATTTCTTTCCTAAAACACACATAAACTTTAATACAAAAGAAGCTGAGTAAATAAGTTACACAGAACAGATTTTTTGAGCAAATCACAGCTATCTCAGGAATCGAGGTAGACATTTGTCACCATTTAAAAAGTCTCCAGGGGGAAGCTAGGTGGTGCAGTGGATAGAGCACCGGCCCTGGAGTCAGGAGCACCTGAGTTCAAATCCGGCCTCAGACATTTGACACTTACTAGCTGCATGAACCTTGGCAAGTCACTTAACCACAATTGCCTCACCAAAAGAAACAAAACAAAACAAAACAAAAAAGTCTCCAGGCTTTGAATTTGTTTAAGTATTCTGGAAAGCATTTTTTAATTTTGCCAAGAAAAGATCAAATATCAAATATTTTAATGCCACAAGACCCAGAATGCCCACTATCAAACACTTATTCCAGTGAGGTCAACAATAAAAAGAACAGTCTGATATAAATCAAAACACTAACAGCAGTACTTTTGATAAAAGCAAAGAATTGGAAACAGAGTAGATGCCCATCCACTGCAGAATGAATAAGCAAACACACACACACACACACACACACACACAATTTCATGCCAAGAAATGATGAATATTAAGAGTATAGAAAAGAATGGGAACACTTCAATGAACTGGAAAAAAAATGCAGTGACTGGAACGAGAAAATTGTTATTACATATACAAGCTTATATACGTGTGTGGACATGTATATATTTGTCTCTAAAGAAATTATGAATATTTTCCTCCAACTAATCCACATATATAGAATGTACATAAATTATATACTATATAACTATAAAGCATATTAATCATATTTATTTATAGTTTATATTTAATTATATAATGTGTCATATAGAGAATAAATAAAATTGTATATGTGTGTATACATACATGCATGTATGAATGTATATGATAAAAGCAGGAATATGATCTAGATTGGGTTAAGGAAATCAGAATTTTAAATGGATTTGTGTATACAGAGTGATAAAATAATGGGATTTGTCAGACACCCAGGGGTACCACCAAAAACGTAATTATTCACTCATCCTATTGTTGATTCAAATGAAGTAAGGGCATTAAGTAAAACAAGGTAAGCAAAACTTATTTCTTTTATAAGGGCGAGTGGTGGCATTTATCAAATCGCCATTGATTTGATAAGCATTTCTCAAGAAGGGTGTGCTTCTGCTTGTTTACATTATCCCAATCTTGTAGATGACAAATTCTTTTCTTTATAATAGCCAATTGTGCTCTGCATGCAATGGAAATTTTAGAAATGTTGTAGACCGTATGACTAAGTGATTTGTGGAGGGTGGATGAAGAAAAAGAAAAGTCAAATTAAAGTCAAAGTATGCTCTAGATAGCTAATGTTTCCATAGAACTGTATCTACAATCCAAAATGGTTGAAAGAACATTAAGTTGGATTCAGAAGACATAAGTTTGATGCCCAATTCTGACCCTTTCTACCTGCATGACCTGGGGCAAGTCACTTATACTCTCTGAGATTTTCCATCAATAAAGTGAGAATTATCATATTTGCATTAACTATCTTACCAAATTTTTGTGAGACTCTAATCAAGCAATATATTTTTTAAAATGTTTTGCAGCACTAAAACTTAGATTTTTTTTCTTTTTGTTCTGATTCTTCCTTCACACTATGACTAATGCAGAAATAATTTTAATGTGATTGTACATATATAACCTATATACTTAAATATGGAATTGCTTGCAGTCTTTGGGAAGGGGAAGGGAGGAGAGGGAGGGAGAAAAATTTGGAACTAGAAGTGTTATAAAAATAAATGTCAAAAACTATCTCCACATGTAAGTAGAAAATAATAAAATATTTTTATGATTCTATGATTTTTTTTAAATGGCCCTAAAGAAGAGAGAAAATTTTCTGAAATATTTTCCTATCTAATTTGAGGGATCCCTGGAAATTTCTTCACAGGATGTTTAGCTCCAAAGTTAAAAAAGCCCTGCTTGTAAAATATCAATGGACACCTCTTCTGCCTCTAACTTGTTAGGTCAAGCCCTTTAAGACCCCAAACACCTATTTTCTCATTTTTCTGTTGACTTAGATGAAGGAAGGGCATTAGCAAAAAATGGCAAGCAGAATTTAAAGTTGATTTGGATATAGCATTTATGAAATCACTTTTGATCTGATGAGTTTCTCAAGAAGAGATTGTTTCTATTAAATAAAAGTATGTGTATTCTTAGGATTTGCTTGTTTATATTATCTCATTTTTATAGATGCTAAGTGTATTTCCTGATGATTCCTTGTTACCCTCTGTATACTGAGGAATTTTGAAGACATTATTGGTCAATTGACTGACCAGGTGGATTGTGGAGGGTAGGAAAAAGCAGGGAAAATTAATAATAAGGTCTAAGTTTGGTTAAGATATATGGAGTTTCTGTAGAATTATATCTACAGTGTACTTGAAGGAACATTAAACTGGTACTCAGAACACCTAGATTGGGGTTCTAACTCTGATCCTTTCTAGTTGTGTGACCTGAGACAAGATACCTAACCTCTCTTGAGTTTCTTATTGTTAACATTAATTACATTACCCAATTCATAAGGTTTTTATGAGGATCAAATGAGGTAGTATTTAAAAAGTATTTTAAAGCAAAAAAAAATTATAGGAAGGAAAAATATTTGGGGAGAGAAACTATAAAATTATTTCTTGAGGAATTTTCATGTACACTTAAAATTAATCTTGGTAAGAAAAAAATTAATCATGGCTTTCCTCAAAGTAATGCAAAATGCTTAGCAATGTGTAGACATGTTGCTTACTTTCTTGTAACATATTTCTTACCTAAGTACACCCACTTCACTGTATTTCTCCCTTTCATGTGTATCTCCCAAATTTTCCAGAAGCCTATGGACCCTTTCTCAAATAAATTTTAAATGCATAAAATAAAATACTTAGGAAAACAAAGCAAAGAAATTTTTTGAAATAGTTTTTTTTTTCCATTCAAGTTGAGAGATCCTATAAAATTTATCCATAGAACCCTTAACTCCCGTTAAGAAGCCCTGCTTGAAAAATGGCATACCCTTCAACTGAAACCAAATAATATGCCTTCTGCCTCTAGCTTGTTATGGCAAAGGCCTTTGAGACCAAAAACATAATTATTCACTCATCCTGTTGTTGATTCAAATGAAGTAAGGGCATTAAGTAAAATAAGGTAAGCAAAACTTATTTTTTTTATAAAAGTGGCATTTATCAAATCGCCATTGATTTGCTAAGCATTTCTCAAGAAGGGAGTGCTTCTGCTTGTTTACATTATCCCAATCTTGTAGATGACAAATTCTTTTCTTTATAATAGCCAATTGTGCTCTGCATGCAATGGAAATTTTAGAAATGTTGTAGACCATATGACTAAGTGATTTGTGGAGGGTGGATGAAAAAAAAGAAAAGTAAAATTAAGGTCAAAGTATGCTCTAGATAGCTAACGTTTCCATAGAACTGTATCTACAATCCAAAATGGTTGAAAGAACATTGAGTTGGACTCAGAAGACATAAGTTTGAGGCTCAATTCTGACCCTTTCTACCTGCATGACCTGGGGCAAGTCACTTAAACTATCTGAGTTTTTCCATCAATAAAGTAGGAGTGATCATATTTGTAATAACTATCTTACCAAATTTTTGTGAAACTCTAATCAGGCAATATAATTTTAAAAATGTTTTGCAGCACTAAAACTTATTAAAGTAGAAGATATTTGGAGAAACCATATATATATGCACACACACGAATATATACATATATGAATATTCCTTAATAAATGAATTAGTTTTATGGTTTCTCCAAATATCTTCTACTTTAATAAGTTTTAGTGCTGCAAAACATTTTTAAAATTATATTGCCTGATTAGAGTTTCACAAAAATTTGGTAAGATAGTTAATACAAATATGATCACTCCCACTTTATTGATGGAAAAACTCAGATAGTTTAAGTGACTTGCCCCAGGTCATATATATATATATATATATATATATATATATATATATACATATATATATATATATATATATATATGTGTGTGTGTGTGTGTGTGTGTGTGTGTGTGTGTGTATAACCTTTAAAAAAGTAATATTGATATGGTATTCCCCAAAGTAATACAATGTGCTTAGCAATGTCTAGACATACTACTTATTTTTCTCTATTACATTTTGCACCTGCGTATACTCCCCACCATATATTCAACATCTATCCATAAATCCCTTGTGTGCCAATTTAAGAAGCCTGGATTTAAAATAAAGTATACTTTTATATGGGGCATATTACACCCTTAAAGTTTCTTCATTGTTATGTTCAAGCTCTCTGGCCAAAAGCACAGTTAGTTAGTTATTTATCCTCCTGTTGACTCAGTTAGCTGAGGCAAAGGCATTAAACAAAAAATGGCAAGCAGAATTTAAAATGAATTTATTTATAAAAAGTTCCCCTACCATTCATTAAATCACTGTTAATCCAATAAGCATTTCTCAAGAATGGAGTGTTTCCATTTAAATTTTTTTTATTTCCTCTTTGACAATTCCTTAATCTGAAGTTTTGGGTTTTTTGACTGTTTTCTCTCAGAACTAGCTAATATGTGAATTTTTCCATGACTACTCATGTATAACTTATTTTGAATTGCTTGAGTTCTTGTGGGTGGGGGGTGAGAATGGAGGGGGGAAGAGAAGTTGGAACACAAAGTTTTTTTAAAAATTGATGTTAAAATTTTGTTTTTACAGATATTTTGGAAAATAAAATTCTATTCAAATACAAAAAAAGAATGGAGTGTTTCTGTTTGTAAAATATTATTTGTATTTTACAGTTTATTTTTGCTTGCCTAATCTTTTGTTTATTTTTTTAAAAAAACATAAGAAAATATTTTATTTTTATTTGATATGTGTATTTCTAGAAGTTGATGAGATTAGAGAAGGCTCCATGTTGTATCTATAAGGCCTAATAAAAAAACTGCAGGAAATTATTTAAAAGAAACTTGAATTCTTAATAAAAAATTTGAAGAGAAAATCTATGAATTAAAACATAAGTTTAAAAAGCCTTAGGTGAAATGAAAACTGGAGGATATAGATTAAATAACACAATAAGCATTTGGAAGTATGGTTTTCTTTAATTCATAAAAGTATTTTATTATTTTCAGGTTACATGTAAGGATAGTTTTCAACATTTTTTTCCATATTATTTTTAGTTTCAAAATTTTCTCCCACCCTGCCTTTCCTCCCACTTTCCCACAAAATGGAAAGCAATCTGATATAAGTTATATATGTACAATCACATAAAAACATATTTCTGCATTAGTCATATTGTGAAAAAAAGAAGCAGAAACTCAAAAAAGAGAAAAAAATAGCCAAAAAGTCAAAACAGTATGAATCAATCTGCATTCATAACCCACAGTTCTTTTTTCTGGATGTGGAGAACATTTTCTAGGATGAGTTCTTTGAGATTCTTTTGGATTATTGCAATGCTGAGAAGAGCCAAGTCTATCATAGTTGATCATCACACAATGTTGCTATTACTGTGTACAATGTTCTCCTGGTTCTGCTCACTCAGCATTAGTTCATGTAAGTCCTTCCAAGTTTCTCTGAAATCCTCTTGCTCATCATTTCTTACAGAACAATAGTATTCCATTACATTCATATACCACAACTTGTTTAGCCATTGCACAATTGATGGGCATTCCCTCAATTTCCAATTCTTTGCCACCACAAAGAGAGCTGCTATAAATATTTTTGTTCATGTGGGTCCTTTTCCCTGTTCTATGATTTCTTTGGGATACAGACCTAGTAGTGGTACCACTGGGTCAAAGGGAATGTACAGTCCCATAGCCCTTTGGGCATAGTTCCAAATTGCTCTCCAGAATGGTTGGAGCACAGCTCCACCAACAATGCATTAGTGTTCCAATTTATCCACAGCTACTCCAACATTTTTTATTTTCCTTTTTGTCATATTAGCCAATATGCTAGGTGTGAGGTGGTACCTCAGAGTTGTTTTAATTTGAATTTCTCTAATCAATAGTGATTTAAAGCATTTTTTCATATAGATAGCGTTGATTTCTTCATCTGAAAACTGCCTGTTTGTATCCTTTGACCATTTCTCAAATGGGGAATGACTTGCATTCTTATAAATTTGATTTAGTTCCCTATATATTTTAGAAATGATAGCCTAATCTTTTAGATGGCAAATGACTTTCTAGATAATTAATTACAGGTTGTGCTCTGGATATTTTGATTATTTTATAAATGTTGTTGACTGTAGAGGATGAAAGAAGAGAGGGAAAAGCAAAATTAAGATCAAAATATGGTCAAGGTAGCCTGAATTTCTATAGAATTGTATCTACAGTCTAATGTTGTCAAAAAAACGTTAAACTGGTAATTCAGGTCTAGGTTTGGGGCCTAACTCTGACCCTTTCTAGCTGTATGACCTGGAGCAAGTCACTTAAGCTCTCTGAGTTTTTCCATCAATAAAATGGAAATGATCATATTTGCAATATCTCACAAGATTTTATTAATATAATATCAGATAATATACTTTTAAAAGTTTTACAGCACTAAAATTTGTAAAAATGGATGGTGTTTGGAAAGAATAAATTTCTTGTGTTCTAGTAGAATTTTCTTTTATAACTTTTTTTTGGTGATTTTATAATTTATAAAAAACATTTAGTCTTGATAAGACGATCCCCAAAGTAATACAAAGTGCTTAGCAATGTGTAGGCATACTACCTACTTTCCTGTAACATGTCACACCTGGGAGCACCTAGGAGAAGTGGACTCTGGTCTGGAATCATCAGGAAAACTGGACTCTCGTTGTCTCTGGACTCATTTCTTTAGCTGTTGAACTGTTGGATTTTCACTAATCCTTAGCATAGCATTGTCAATGATCAAATTAAACAGTGAGTTCTTCAAAATATAATTAATGGGGCAGCTAGATGACGCAGTGGATAAAGCACCGGCCCTGGATTCAGGAGTACCTGAGTTCAAATCCGGCCTCAAACACTTAACACTTACTAGCTGTGTGACCCTGAGAAAGTCACTTAACCCCAATTGCCTCACCAAAGTATATATATACCACCATGTGTCTGGATCAAGGCCAATTGGGGAATGGCTGTATTTTGATACAAATAGACATGACTTCACCCATGATATAAAAGAATGACAAAAGGCACATGCCACTGTGTTTGTTGAATATAACTAAAGTAATGTGTCTGTGATGACACCTGAAAATGTTATGGAAAGCTTGCCATAACACATCTCATGGTTCTGAGACATCCCATTTGTAACATGTATTCTCTGCTGAGGCCCTCCCTCTGCAGGAAGTGTCAAAATTCCGGTTCATGAGGAACTGCCCCTCTGGAGGGGAGGGAGCTTTAAACCTAGAGGTCCCTCATTATCTCTGGGACCCCAATATTTAGGTGAGCCACCCAATTAACTCTTCATATATTAAATTTTGCCCCCACAGTCATATTTTCTTTTCAGGGTGTCTTTCTCAGCAGATGGTGGCACTCTGATTCTCACAGTTACCACAAAATTTAAATTACTCTGTAGGTCGATCTCCACTGAAAAATTTTTCCTATGATCCTTACAAGTATGTTTATGTTTACTTGCCAGACAGAAGACACAATTGGTACAGACAAAAGCCATTTAATAAAATAGTTTAGTAAGAAAAGTAATCCTTATGTTATCCCTCATCTTCTCTACATTACCAGTCTATCTTCTGTCATACATGCCTTCAGTCTTAGGAATCCAGTTTTGGAATTCTCATTCTGGGTTAGAACTGCTTTTATTGGCAACTGAGTCCAGATTCACCTAACTTACTGTAACTATTGAACCCCCAGACCATATTAAGCTTTACATCCTATCCACCTGCTCCATTGGACCATATCATTATCATCAACTTCCTTCCTTTCCTCCCCACTTACCATTTTCTGCTCTTGTAATCACATTAATATTGCCATTTCTTCTGAAAGATCAAGTCAATCAACTGACCTATGGATAAAAATATGCTTCCTGTGACTCCCCAGATGAAAACCCCCTTCTGTATCTGTTAACTCCTCTTATTGAAAGATAAGTTCCTTGAGCACAAAGGATGCCTCACTTTTGCATTTATATTACTAGTACTTAACTTATTGCTTAACACTTAAGAAGGGCTTGATAAAATATTTTTCTTTCTTTCATTTATTTATTCATGTTTTGGTCATAAATATCTTTTGAGCTTTATTGTGCCTCTAAGTCATCATTCATTGTTCATGCTCCACAGACTGTTTCAATTCACTTACTAACATTATACCACTGCCCTTGGATCATCTGCAATTTTCCTTCTTCTCAGATTGTGATATTCCATGGTTTGCAGCCATATAGCATCATCAGGAGATCATTGGTGGTGAAGAGGTTGGCTTTTACAGTGGCAAAAGTAAGTTAGGATTATTGAGAATACTTTGCAATTTTCTAATATCTGTGGTCTTGCCATCCAAGGGAGACAGGTACTCAGTCTGGACCCAGAAACTTCCTGGAACTTACAGAAGCTGTCAAAGCAAAGAAAATCTTGCAAATAAGCCACTTAGAAAGAGTTTTTATGACCAAATCAAAGCTATTTCAGGCATCAAGATGTAATTTTGTTCCTTTTCAAAAAGTCTCTAGATTGTGAATTGGTCTAACCATTCTAGAAAACATTTTTGAATAATGCCCAGAAAATATCAAAGAATTCAATGCTCTTGAACACAGAGTACCCTCTATCAGGCAACTATTCCAATGAACTCAGTAAAAAAGAATGCCTAATATATATCAAAATATTTATAACAGCATTTTTTATCATGACAAAGAACTGGAAACAAAACATATGCTCATTTGTCGATTAGAGAATGGCTAAACAAACTATGGGCAGTGAATAGAGTGCTAGACTGGAGTCAAGTTTAAATCCAGCCTCAGAACTAGTTGTGTGATTCTGGGCAAGTCATTTACCCCTGTTTGCCCCTGTTAACTTATCTATAAAATGATCTGGAGAAGAAAATGGCAAACCACTCCAGTATCTTTCCCAAGAAAACCCACATGGGGTCATAAAAGAGTTGGACACAACGGAAATGACTGAACAACAAAAAAGCAAACTGTACTACATGTATTTAGCAAAATATTATTTGGCAATAATAAATGATGAATATGAAGATTACAGAGAAATATGGGAATGTGTAAATGAACTTTTAAAAAATGAAGTCAAAAGAACCAGGAAAATGTTATACACAGTGGCAACAACAATGTAAATGGAAAGAACAAGAAAATACACAAAAAATCAAAATCAAAATCAAATTACTGTCATAATGATCAGGGCTGGCTCTCTAGAAGTAATATGAGAATTTACCTTCATTTCTTCTGTGCAGAAGTTGGGGAGAAAAACCGGTAAGGTAAATAAAATCACTGCCTCTAGAATCAGGGCGACTTGATTCAAATTCCACATCTGACACTTAATAATTCTGTGACCCTGAGCAAATCACTTTCCCCTTATGGGTCTCATTTTCTTCACTTCTAAAATGAGGGGAATGGACTCTGAGGCACCTCACAGATAAATCTGTAATCTTTTAGAAGACTGTAATGTCAAACATAGTTAATGTGTAAGTTTACTTGGTCTTTATTTGTTTTTTTATTCTTTATAATAAGGGATTGTGATGAAATAATGGGATTTAGCAGATACTCAAGGACCCACCTGGAGATTAATCTAGACTGATTGAATCAAGTGAGAGTGATTGACTGCTGATTAGCCTATTTCAAGTTAACTGGATTGTAATCACATCTGGCTAGCCCTTAAGAAGGTATTGTTCTCAGAAGCTAGACTGTGAACTCAACTTGAGAACACCTTCAAAAGCAATGGATTTGGATGACACCAACCAATCAGCTTGAAGCAGTGTATAAGGACCGCCTCTGTTCCAGACCTATAAAAAGCTTCCACAATCAGCTTGCTGGAGAGTTCCTGATTAAAGCAGGCTTGTGGAGGAGGACTTGAGGAAGAACCCAACCAGGATGGAACTCTAGGCTAGATAGACCTTTTCTTAACTTTCTGAACTCCATGTGAATACCTGTATGCTTTAATAAATGTGTAATGCCCAAAGACTGGTGCTGAAGCTTCTAATTTAACGTGACCACAATTTAGATTTTAAACATCAAAGTATGAATCTTTATTGTTAGGGATATATTGGAAAACAAAGATGATATAAAATGACAATAAAATGAAAAAGTGGAGAAAAGGAACTTGTATGGATAGAAAAAATCTCCAATAGAATCTCATTGAATTGATACAAATTATTTTAAGAAAAGAGGAACTCAGGGCAGCTAGGTGGCACAGTAGCTAGAGCACCTGCCCTGGATTCAGGAGTACCTGGGTTCAAATCCGGCCTTAGGCACTTAACACTTAATAGCTGTGTGACCCTGGGCAAGTCACTTAACCCCAATTGCCTCACTTTAAAAAAATAAAAAAGAAAAAAAAAGAAAAGAGGAACTCCTCTCTTCCCCTTGCCCTATTCATCCCGTGCAAAAAAACTTTAAAATAGATAACCAGATACTTCTTTTGTATTATGCACTACATTAGCAGTCTACTGAAGTCTATGGAACTTTTCTTGGAATATTTATAAGTGCATAAAATAAAAGAATAGGATTACAAAGTAAATCAGTTTTACTGAAATAAGGACTTTTTTCCATCAAGGTTGACGAACCCCCTGAAATCTATCCACACTTCCCTTGGATCTCAAGTTTAAAATCTCCGCTTGTAAATTATAATACATTTTTTTTTCTCTTGTACAACTTCATTGCTACATCAAAGCCCTTGGAGGCCAAAAGCATGGTTATTCCCTCCTCCTGCTGTTGACTCCTTTAGCTGAGGTAAAGGCATTAATCAAAAATGGCAAGCAGAATTTAAAATAGATTTATTTATAAAGAGTACCCTCATCATTCATCAAAATCATTGTTGATCCAATAAGCATTTCTCAAGAAAAAAGCATCCCTGTGTGTAAAATAATATTATGTATATTTTAGGGGTTGCTTGTTTATACTAACCTGATCTTATGGATTGTAAATGCCTTTCTTAATATTTGCATATTGTGTTCTGCATATTCTGATAATTTTATAGATACTGTTGACTGACTGATTTATTGAGAAGATTTTGGGAGGTGAAGGAAGGGAGAGAAAAAAAAATGTAAGGTCCAAGTTTGGTCAATAGCCTGATTTTCTGTGGAATTGTATCTACAACCCAGAGTAATTGTAAGAACATTGAAATTGAATTCAGAAAACCTGGATTTGAATTCTATCTAATTCTGTGACCTGGGGCAAGTGACTTATCCTCTTTGAGTTTTTCTTCTATTAAAAAAGGGTAATCATATTGTAATATTTTTATCTCTCAAAATTTTTATAAGAATCAAATTAGTTTGCTGCAACTCAATTGATATATTTGGGAAGATTTTGTTATTACTGCAATAGATGGGTACACACAATGTGGGTCTATAGAACTAGGCAAAAGGAGTTCAGACAGATGATAACTGGTGAATTTAGAAAATCCCTCAGGGGGCAGAATCAATTTCCATATTGCTGCCAAGTCCTCAGCCATTTGGCTAAATTGCCCTGTTTGAATGCTCCCCCCAGCAGCACATGGGGACAATAGCTCAGCCCCCCGCTCCTCCTCCTCCTCTAGGGACCACAGCTCTTTCTGCTGTGACCTCATTTCCCCTTTCCCTAGCCCCACCTCCTGCTCCCTCCATGGCCATGCCCCTTGATTCTCCCACCAGGGCAGTCAAGAGATGGAATCCACCCCCCTCTGGTCCTGAGCTTACACATATGCTGACTTCTCTACCTGCATTTCCTGCTTCTGCACAGTTACCAGAGCCACCTGCTGCAGCCACTGCCATTGCCCCAACCCTGCCAGCCTCAGCCCCAACTGCTGCAGCTGGGCCATGCTGTAATTCTACCACTGACTGTTTAAAGTCCAGAAATGTTCATTTTGTTTATAATCATTTTGTTAATCTGCTTTTGCCTTTAATTAATAACCTTATAAAGCATTTGTATTTTGAAAGGACCAACAGAGAAAATAAAGGGGTTAAGAAAAACAAGAGAAACTTAGCCCAAATAAAAGTGTACAAGACAATTATCATATTTCAAAAACCAGTTTCTAATACCATAAACGGTGACATATTTTACAGAAATGTAGAATTAGACAACAAGATATTAATATGAGATTTGGGGATTTTAGATATCAAAATCAAAAATGTCCTAGATTCATTCAGAGAAATAATGTCAATTCAAATGTTACATAAAGGTTTCTTTTTTATGCTATTACATCTATATTTTGAAATTAATGGTATGGGTTTATTTTCATAGAGATTTCCATTCTTTTAAGATTGTGTTTTAAATTGTATTAGAATATGTTCTGATTTTTCACAAAGATGTAATCAGACTTATATTTTGCAATATTCTCATTAATATTAAGTTCATATTCATTTAGACTTTTCCAGTTTTCACAGTATGTTTTACTTTTTTTTTTAATTACTAGGCCATTGAATTTCATTGACTTTTATTCTTCCATGTGTATTTTGTTCTATTCATCTATCTTTCTATTATTTTTGAACCAATGCAAAATGTTCTTGATTTCATAGTACAATATTAATTCTGGAAATATTATTCTCCAATATTCTAAATTGTTTATTTTTCCAACTGATTATTTGATCAAATTCTATGAAGTATTTCCTTGGTAAACTGATTGCCATGGCAAGTGTAAATTAATTCTATAAGTATTATTTTTACTAAGCTTAAATATATATATGTATATATATATATATATACATATATATATATATAAAGGGATTCATGGGCAGCTTACATTGATTCTCAAGGTAATGTAATTATACTTATTAATGCATTGATGGAAATTATGTAATAATGAATTATGAATAATATCAGTCATTTATATTTGTCATCTATTTTCTATGTGATGTTGATTTGTAGTTATTATTTGGAATTATTTTATATTATATCCTGAGTCATAAAGCAAATTCACATTTTTTGCTTTCATCAATATTCTCATTAGTTAAGTCCATTTTAGCCTTGGATTATGGGAACTTACCATTTGAGACATTAATTGCCTTTATCAGATCAGAGCAGCCAAGATGCCAGCCATTCATGAGGGAAATACATACAAGAGCAGGTATTGAACTGTCTTGGATGGGTGACACTCATGAAGTCCAGGTACTACACTGCCTTGGGAAAGGCTGAGAAAACGGCCATTGGCAAGGACTGAGGTTGGATTCTCTTGGTTTAATTTTCCCCTCCTACATGCCTGATGCCATGGACGTCTTAATCATATGCATCTGATTAAGTCTGACTCAGTTTCCCCTCAATATAGTGCATTGGCTTTCTGCAGAGCCACAAAGTTTGGCAACATTCATTTCCCTTACTTATTTAGGGGCCAAATTTTAATTGGGGAGTGTTAGTTAGGTGGCTCGCGTCAATATTGGGGCAAGGAAGGAGATGAACAGTATCTTTCAAAAAGAGAACAGGGTTTATTAACAAGAATGAACTTAAAAACACAAGATTAGTAGAATTAAGGGAAAAGGGAAAAAAGGGAATGGGGGAAGGAGAATAATACGACCTGAATCACACCACTGCCCGGGACTCAGCAGAATATACGGCTGTGTCCAGAATGGCAAATCTCCTCCCTTCTCCTTACCAGCAACCCCCAGGCTCCCAGGAAACAAGGCAGACAGACACACAATGCAAAGCTAATTGGCTGGCAGTCCTAACTGACAGAATTAACAGATGTTTATAGAATGGCAAGCCTCCCAGCTTCCGCACGCCAAAGGTCACCTGGCTTCCCATCATTATAATTTGGCCAGGCCCACATAGGCATCAGCACGAGGTGGGTGAAGCACTGCACCAGCATAGAGGCCCGGTGCCTAAGCCCCGTCTGGAACGTGTGCTGGGGCTTCTAAATCATGATTAATTCTTTACACTTCTCTATTCTCTTATGGCAACACCATAATTATCTCAGGTGTCATGATAAACATGATATTGAATTTGGCTTGACATCTGTTACCAGTTATATTAGATTCTTTAATTTCTCATAATGGCATGAGGATAATTAGATGATGCAAAAAGTGATGAAACCAGGATATAAATTCTTTTCTTAATTAATATCCCAATTGTCTTAGTCCTGTATTAAAGAAGGGTATACCAGTATAACTTATGGAGTCTTTTGCAAGTAACTTAAGGAGACATCCACTTTTGTTAGAAGTTATTACAACAAATTAATCTGACAATTTTTACATTACATCTTCTCAATTTATTCCCCAAAGGGGGGTATGTAGTAATATTAAGTTTTAGAAAATATTTCAATAAGAGGGTATATCATAATATTAAGTTTTTTAAATGTTTCCATTTTTGTTTTTATTATATCTGTTTCATGTGTAACAACCAGAAAATATAAAATCTCTAAAAGATTCTGAATTTCTTTAGACATATTTTTGAAAGCTCTCATTGTTTGATTTGGTTATTGGCAAAGCTATTTAAAGTTGTATTAAGATCAATTTTGTAGGAAACCTTCCAGCAGCATGGAGAACCAGGCAATCCCCAGTGTTCTCTGGGTACCCGATTCCAAATTCCATCAACACCTGAGAGACTTTTCTATAACTATACCTGAGACCATGCCCAGAATACAGAGCCAGAATCCAGAGTTACACCCAGATGACATCCCAAGAATCATCTAAGATAAGACTTTCAAAGACTTAAATGGCCATTTTCCTATTACATATACTATTTGTAATATCCACCTCCTAAAGGGGACTGCCCCCTTTAGTTTTTGTCAATGCATTACTCACTTTCTTTTCTCTCTTTTCATTCCCCTTATATTGTTAGCCATCATAGAACTCCTTTATAAGTATTTTATCATATGCATTGCTTCATTTAAGGAAACCCTGTTTCTTAACAAAGCAGAGAGCGGATTGTGAGAAAATTATTAATAATAGGGGGTTTGGGACTCCTAGGGGCCCCCGCTGAGAGAGCCAGGCTGACCTTTCTTAAGGTCAGCCCAGAATCAGGAAGTTACCTCACCTACCTAAAAGCCTTGTTTCTGCCAGAAACTCTGGGCTCTGACCTCAGCATGACTGTGCTGAACCACCCTCAAATCCAGTGAACCAATAGATTTGAGTGATGCTAGCCAAGTAGCTTTGAACAATGTATATGGGCAGATTCTGCTCTTGCCCACAACAAGCTTGCACAGACACTCATTCTTTTTGACCCAGAAGTTTGATGAGAGCAGATGCAGTCCTCTATGGTTTCCCATTTTCTTTCTTCTCTCTCTTCTATTTCCTAGCTAGACTTTCCTATCTTTCAGAGCCATGTGAGCTCTCTTTACTAATATTTAATATACTTTAATAATTGCTTAATGCTGCAAAACTGGTGCAGTAGCTTCGAATTTCTAAGTAACAAATATATGATAAACCCTAGCTAATTTTCCCTACACTTGGGACAGAAATAGGGCAACCACATATAGTTTTACTTGTCACAATTTCCCTGTCTCACCCCCTAGTCATCAGTCTTGGAGAAAAACAAGCAAACACACTTCATCTGCTTTCTTTCCAGATGAAAGAGGAAGTCTTTTAGCTCCCAGAGTCTTAGCCTTCAAGGGCTAAGCTGTTTTGGAACAGAAAATAGCCATTTAGCTAATAAGGACCCAGAGGGATTTAATCAACCTTTATAACTCTACCTCCAGCTCCCATAGGATCTATCTCCTTGATCTAAGACCCTAAGATTCGAGTTTGCAATTCTGATTTATCTATGCTGATCCTGGATCCCAAAAATATATTTTATAACATCTATGATTCCCCAACACCCCATAAGAACTATGAGGAACTGCGGTATGATGGCTATTTCTCTTCCAAAATACTCTTTGGCTTGGCATGGAAGTGGATCCAAGGAAGAACAGAGGAAAACACTTAAGATCATTCTCCTGTATTGCCTTGGACCATAATCTTGCCTTTAATGTGTGTGTGTGTGTGTGTGTGTGTGTGTGTGTGTACATCAATAAAACTTCTAACACCTCAACAACCCTACATGCAGAAACGAATGTATGTTTGGCATTCAACAAGTCATGGAACATCTCTGAATTTCCATAAAATGGAATTGTAAAGTATAAAATGAGATAATGGAGGCAAAATGCTTTGTAAAACACAAAACATCACATAAATGCCAGTTATTATTGCTTCAAATATCTTATATTTTCCTCTCTAGACTATTGAACCACCTCAACACATCTCCCTGTTCTTAGAAAGAGCCCAAATGATTGAAGTCTTAAATGGTTTCAGAGAAACCTTGGAAGACCTATATGAACTGATGCAGAGTAGAAAAATCATAACCTAGAAAACAATGTACAGGATGGCCCACAAGTCACAAAGGGGTTTCAATACTTAATAATTCCTTTATTTTTTGTTTTTAATTTATAAGGTAGAATAATATATTACATATAGTAAATGAATTTACATTATGTGTGAAAAATAAAATTTCATACATGCAAAAATTAGAAAAAATAATTTTCAAAAAGTTATTAAAACATTGTGACTTTTGGCCCACCCTATATATAATAACCTTATAAAGAAACAACTTCGAAAGATTTAAAAGAACTGTGACTAACACAATAACCAACCATGACTCCAGAAGATACTATATATATTCAATTGTGGAAATTGGGAGAAAACTTTATTGCATTGTTTGAACCCAGACCCACCTGGCTGGAAAGCTGGACCACCTCTACATGCTGCTTAGAGATCCTTAACTAAGGACCTGGGTTATGCTGACCAGAAAGCCAGTCAGATCAAAATATTGATGCAAGGAGTTTTTTCACAATTATACATCCCAAGCAACATATCTTACCTAAAAACTGACTCCATATTGATTAATCAATTATTGTTTCCATGTTCTTTTGATTGTTTACAGACACTTGTGGAAAGTGGGATGCCTTTTTTGTCTTAATTCAGGGAACTATATCTCTTCAATCTCTTTCTCCCACCTTGTAAAATCCCTTATCTTTCCTTCAATTACAAATCAGATCACCTAATGGTGTATTGTTCCCTTTAAAATAATTGACCTTGGGGCAGCTAGGTGGCACAGTGGATAGAGCACCGGCCCTGGAGTCAGGAGTACCTGAGTTCAAATCCGGCCTCAGACACTTAACACTTACTAGCTGTGTGACCCTGGGCAAGTCACTTAACCCCAGTTACCTCACTAAAAAAAAAATTGACCTTATTTGATTAATTGTTCTAATGTATAAAAGTCTGTCTCCCCCTGTTGTTGATGTTCAGGCCTAAACTGAGGAGCTCTAGTCCCAATTTGTTAGTAAATTGCCATGCATTACTTAATAAATCAATATGCTCAAGAGATCAAACCTTTATTTCCTTAGTCACTTCATCTTTTATCCACCACAATATTGTGTGTATAATAAAGCTGTAAAGATAGTTTTGAGCCAGAATATGGAGTCTGTTAAATGCTAGGCTAAGGAGTTTATATTTTATCCTATAGTCAGTAGGGAGCCAGCAAAGGTTATTAATCAGGGGAGTGGTATGGTCAGGACTGCTCCTCTTGTAAGGTTATTTTAACATCTGTGTGGTGGATAAATTGGAGAGGAGAGAGACTGAAGTCAGGGAGACCAATTAAAAGCCTTTTACAATGATACAGATGAGAAGTGAAGAGTCTGTGAACCTGAGTGATGGCCAGCTACATGATAAAAATAGAAGTTGGGTTCAAAGGATGCTGTAGAGGCAAAATCTATAGGACTTTGTAAATGGTTGGATTGCAAAGTGAGGAGAGAGAGAAGTTAAGAATGACCCTGAGGTATCAAACCTGAGAGACTGAGAGGATACCTGACTAAATGATCATCCCTGCTTCCAGCAGTGAAAGGGGAATAGAAGATGATGTGCAATTGATGATCCTTCCCATTATGACTGTGAAGGCTGATGGAGAAAAGGAAAGTGGTGGCATCAATAGGCATCAGAGGAGAATAAGATCAGCCTAAATTTTATAAGCAAAGTTATCAGAAGTCACCACAGTAAGAGTGTCTACCTCCTTCTAAACACATGGCACTTATAAGATCACACTTGATGCAGTAGCCTCTCACTAAATATGAGGTACTTGTTAATCTCTCCCCCTCCCCTACCCCCTGTAATTAAAATTTTCTAGATCTTTAGACAGCAAAAAAATAGAGATAGAAGTGAGAGGGTTTTGGGGCCACCATAAAAGACAATTTTCATGGTTGAGTAGAGTTGAGTGCTTTGATGGGACATTTAAATAGAGATACAGTTCTTTCTTCTGGGGTCTGATCTTTCTTAACAACTGATACTCCCAGTAGATGGCTACAACACTGGGAGAAGCTGTAGCCATATATCTACATGAGAATTCCAAGGGGTGAGGTAGAGGGTGGACCCCAGGGTCAGCCCATAGGATTATGGAGAAGATGACCTACCTTTAGGTTTCTGACTGAGTCCACCCCATATTTGTAGAAGCAATAGGAGGAATCTGAGCTGTCCAGGTAGCCCAGTGAGATTTTCTCAGTACCAGCAGTTGAAATATCAGATAATGAGTTTCACCTGACTGTTGGCCAGGTGATGGTACTAATGATAGCCACTGGCCCTACCAAGGAATTGGGGAGCTGAGAGATAATCTCTCATTGTCTCTGAAGATGAGAATGTTTGATAATACATTTCTACAATGGCCTTCAGGTGTTTCCCTACAGCGACCTTTGGGTGCATCTGAATGACCTTCCCTAACCCATATACTCCTTTTCTCTATGAGAATAAAGTAGTTAGTAATAATAACAACAACAAATAACTAGCATTTATATAGAGATTTAAAGATTGCAAAAAGTCTTTACAAATATTACAACATTCCTGCAATGTAAGTTCTTTTATTAACCCCATTAAAGAAGAGGAAACTGAGACAGACATTGGTTAAGTGACTTTCCCAGAGAGAAAAAGAGAATCTGAAATTCAGTTTCAGGAGTGGAAATTCAGGAATGGTTGCATTCTGCCACTTCAATTTATTGTTACGCTTGATTTTCATTTTAATTATAAATGCATTATAGCCAATATTCTGATTGAGTTCTTTGGGGATATGTTGAGGAAGGGAGAGAGACTGGGATCTAGATTATTGGTGAATGTAGACCAAAAGATTTATGAATTTATATTATAATACCCATAACCCTAGATGGGAGCACAGAAAACACTAAGAGGGGAAGAAATACTTTGGAGAAGTTGGGACTGCTAAGTATTTTTTGTGTATGCCTAGTTGGATGTGAGCTGGCAGAGTTCACTTAGACACTTAGAGTGCCACCTAGTGGCTTGTATAGATAGTAGCCCTTAGGGCTACCGAATGAACCTTTGTATCCATGAGAACTATTCTTGTTTCCATTGAGATGTGTTTCATATGAACATTTTATTACCCGGTGATTCTGAACAATTCATGTACTAATTAGGGATGTTTCCCTTCTTCTCTATCTTTCCAAAGCTTAGTACTGTAGGCTTGTGATATAGTAGAAGGAACACAGGGTTTGAAATCAGGATACTTAGATTGAACTCAGATCTTCATTCTGCCTCTAGCAAGGCACTTCTCTCTCTTAAAGCTCCATCTGTAGAATGGGGACAGTGGTATTTATCCTGCCTTCCTCACAGGGTTATTATGAGAAGAATCTAATCTAGTAACCTGGAAAATGCTACAGAAATGAGGATATAATAATTCATCATTTCAGTAATGTCACCATCAGCCTATCCCAATATTTACCTGTGAAGCCACCACTGTGAAGATGACTCCTCTTCCTCCAAAGACAATGGACTGAACAAGTACAGCAGTGTGACACAGTAGAAATACACCAAAATAATAGTCATGGATGGATATGTCATTAAATAGCTCTGTGACTGTGAATAAGTCACTTATCCTCTTTGGGACTTGGTTTTCTATGCAGTAATATGAAAGAATTTAACTAATCGATCTCTAAGGTCCCTTCCATCCCTAAATTCTGATCTGATGAAATTTGTAGGGCCTCCATTTTAAGGAGGCTAATTCTGATGTACAATCAACCAGAATGGTTTAGCTCAGTGGTGTAAAATTCAATAAGAGGCTGGGCCACTAAATGATACATAATAGATCCCTCTGGGCCATACATTGATTTGGAAAGTCATATACTAACATTATCTACATTTTATCATGTTTTGTTTAATTAAACTAATGAAACTAATTTAATTATATAAATTAATATACTAATTTTGTTATATAAACTAGTTAAATAATTCCCAATTACATTTTAATTTGGTTTACTGCACTTAGGAGTTCTGTGGGACACATGCAGCAAGCAGCCAGTGTTTGACACGTCTGGTTTAGGCAATTAATCCACCTGTGTTCTCATTCAGTATTTATTTGATATATTGAGAGAAGACATCATTCAAAAAAGCTGTTACTAAAATAAACAAATCAGTCATTCAACAAGCATTTACTAAGTACTTACTATGTGCTAGGCACTCTAGCTGGTATAAGTAAGAAGAAAAAGTCCCTGCCCTCAAGGGATTGCACTCTAATGGGGAGAGATAACACATAAAAGGAAGCTAAAGGAGGAGAAGGAAGGTAAGCATCATAAAGTCATGATGGAGGGCATGATAGAGAAATCCAGAGTGTAGCCTTGTAAGAAATGAGAGAGCTGACTTGGGAACCCTCCTTCAATGGAGTCATGCATTCAGAGGGAAAAGCTGCAGAGGTGGTGAGTACTTCCAGGCTGAAGAGATTTCTGGGGCATAATGGAAAAGTCTGGATTTAAGCCTGGTGAGAGAGGAATGAATGGACTTCAGTGGGCATCAATTAGAAAAGACAGGTGTCTCTTAAGGAGTTTACATACAGGGACTCTATCCTATGAGAAACCATCAAGTAAAAGTTGAATGTTGGGAGCAACTTTGGAGATCACCTCACTCCAATCAACTCCCCATCTTCTCTATTCCCTAGCATAGTACAGTACCTAGAACTTGATATTTTTTGGTAGTGGGGCAAGACAATCAGGGTTAAGTGACTTGCCCAGGGTCACACAGCTAGGAAGTGTCAAATGCCTAAGGTTGGATTTGAATTCAGGTCCTCCTGACTCCAGGGTCAGTGCTCTATTGTTTGCCCCAGCTGCCCTCTAAAATTTGTTCCTTGCATAGAATGGAATTTAAATGACATAATGAATGCTAAGAGGGATTAAATACCAATTTTTGTTATTAGCATTATTATCTCATTTTTCTGATCTCCCTTCACCCACCCAGCACAGCACCTAGCACAGTGCCAGGAATATAGTAGGCACTTAAATGCTTGTTGAATGGAATGGAATTAAAATGAAAAAAAAATGCTAAGAGGTTTATAAATGTCCATTGATGCTATTATCTAGTGCTTCACATCTGTTCTTTCTCATTTCTCACCCCTTAGACCTCTACCAACATCAATGTCAGAAATATAGCAGGTGCTTTATAAATAACTGTTGATTAATTATTGAAATTCCGTGTACCTCCTCTTTTCCTCTCCTTTCTTCCTTTCTGGTAGGGACAACCAAATCCACTAGAGGTACACATGTTGTTGTTGATTATAATGATTGGAATGACGCCACCTGCTGGAGATTTACTGTAGAAAAGCTCTGCCATGAGGTGAAGGTCTCTGAGGGCCAGACCATGAGTCTTTTCTTTGGCATCAGGAAGTGACGTTTGCTTGTGGGAGGAAGAAGGAGGAGCCTGGTGCTCTGATTCACTCTCTTTCATGGTGAACTCTAGCGGAGAGCAGAGCTAGGAATCTTCTCTCCCTTTAATAGATAGGAATCTAGGCCTTTTCTTCTCTCTTTACCAAATTCTTATTCTCCTTAATAAATGCTTAAAAGTCTAACTTTTGCTAAATCTTATAATTTATTGGCAACCACTTATTAGAGATTTTAGACAGACTAGCTAGAATTATAGCCCTTAACATGATGATACAATTATTCAGTCCTTGCTGTGGAATCTGCCTGAACCACTAGCAGGATAAGGCTGCCAACAAGGCTAAAAAAGACCACTTAGAAAAATAAATAAATAAACAAACAAACAAACAAATAAATGAATGAATGAATGAATTAATGAATAAATGAATGAATAAATAAATAAATAAATTGTGGATGAGGGCTTGTGGGACTTAGCTCTCCAATTCTGGGTGAAACAGACAAATCCAGGCACCATCCAGACTTTTCTTGAACCATCCCAGCCTCCCTTGCAAGCTTACAGGACCTGGCATTGTTTTAAACTTAGGAGATGCAAAGATTTTAAAACCTCCCTCTGGGCTTGCTGGTGGTGCTTTCTAATCAACTTTGCCATGAATGTAGTTTGGACAGTAATCCTATCACTTAAACAGAGAGATTGGTTCATTTAAGCAGAGATTGGTTCCAGACATTGAGCCACAACACCTGGAGGGGAATAGACTGGTGGATACCCCCAAAGGAAGAGTGATTAGCAGCACATACAGGCTGCTTGATGAGCAGGCTCTGGGGTTTGTTCAGTTCTTAGCTCTTTGTTTATAAGGGGAAGGAGAACTCCCTAAGCTTGTTGATGGGCCCTATTCTCCCATCTTCCTTCCTTCCAAGTTATCTTCTTAAAGGAGAACTGATTCAATTTTGCTTGCTTCCCCCTCTTCACCTCTCCCAACCTTCCCCCACCTAACCCCAATATCTTTAAATATAAGAAACTAGGTTGTGTAAACCTACTCAAAATGAAATGCTCCAACATGCTTTGAATCAGTAAAGTTTAGTGGAATGTACATTATCTATAGAGTCAGAAAAGATCTAGGTTTTATTCCTTTATCCCACAATAAGTGTGTGATCTAACCTCTCTGATATATGTAATAGCAATGATGGTGGTGGTGGTGATGGTGATGTCACAGATGAGGAAAAGGAGGGAAGAAAAGGAGGAGAAAGAGGAAGAGGAAGAGGAAGACAAGGAGGAGGAGGAGAGACGATGTGGTGTTGGTGAAGTGGAAAGAGGACCAACCTTGAATTTAGGAATCAGAAGGTAGGTTCTGGTCTTTCTTCTGACATATCCTGACTTTGTGATCCTGGGCATATCATTTGATAACTCAGTGGCTCAGGGAACTCTAAGACTGTAGGTTGCAAGGAGCAGCTAGGTGGTGCAGTGGATAGAGCACCGGCCCTGGAGTCAGGGGTACCTGAGTTCAAATCTGGCTTCAGACACTTGACACTTACTAGCTGTGTGACCCTGGGCCAGTCACTTAATCCCAATTGCGTCACACACACACACACACACACACACACACACACACACACAGACTAGGCTGCAGGATATTCTCTTATCCACATCGGTAGAGGAAGTTTTCTCATTGAGAACTCCATAAATGAGTCAATTGGTCAGTCAGTGAATAAACATCTGATTGCCCAATGTATGCCTGGAACTGTGCTAAGTACTGGGGTTGGTTACAAATAAAGACAAAAGATAGTCCCTGCTTTCAAGGAGGTCACAGCCTAATGGTAGAGACAATAACAACTATGTACAAACAAGATACATACAGGATAAATTGGAGATAATCAACAAGAGAAATGAAATAGCATTAAGAGAGATTGAGTTTGGGAAAAGTTTTCTATAGAAGGTTGGATTTTACCTAGGAACTGAAGGAAGCCAGAGAAGCCAGAAGGGAGATGACAAGGGAGAGTATTCCAGGAATGGAAGAAATGCCCAGAATCAGTAGATAGAATGTCTCATTAGAAGAACAGTCAAGACAGCAGAGTTTACAACTAGATCACAGAGTATGTGGGGGAGGGTGGTAGTAAGGCATAAGACTTCAAAAGTAGGAGCTTCCAGGTTACAAAGGGCTTTTAACATCAATCAGAGGATTTTATATTTGATCCTAAGGGTGATAGGGAACATGTGGAGTTTATTAAGTTGGGTGGGGGTGAGGGATATGTATAGATATGTTCAGACCTTTAGTTAAAACATTTGAGCTAGGGGTACAAAGAAAAAAAGTGCCTGCCTTCAAGGAGTTTAAATGTTACTAGGGGAAGCCACACATGGATATTAGAACACACTAAAGTAAATGGAAGGTCACTTTAGAGGCAATGGCACTAGAATCTGGAGGACAGAGAAAGCCTTGGGAGATAGCATTTGAACTGGATCTTTAAAAAAGTCAAGGATTACTAGAGTTAGAAGTTGGAAAGAAGAGCATTGTAGGCCTGGCAGTATGACCAGTGTAAAGGTACAGAGATGAATAATAATATCACGTTCAAAGAAGAGCAAATAGGCCAGTATGACTGGGTCATGGAATATATGGAAAGCATTAGAATATAAGATGATTGAAAAGTAGGAAAAAGATGGTGGAGCAAAGGCAGGGACTTGCCTGAGCTCTCCCAAATTCCCCTACAAACAACTTTAAATAAGGTCTGAAAACACATTCTGGGGCAGCAGAACCTACAAAAGGATGGGGAGAAACAATTTTCCAGCCCAATACAGCTTCAAAAGTATGTCACATGGAGGTGAAAGTGGAGTGCACTTCAGCATTGGCTACAGGAAACCTGCAGCAGACCTTGGGAGAATCTGAATTTCTAGCTACAGACAATAGCTGCTTCCAGAACTCCACAGACAGTAAGGGGGTTGGACAACTAGTCAAAAGATTACATTGAATGCAGGACTGTTGCATTATCCACACTCAGATCAAGGGCTCAGTCTTAGGTCACAGTCCCAGTGTAAAGAGGAGCAATAGCACACAGGAGTTTGTAGCTGTAGGGGAGCAGAAATACTGGTCACAATTCCGGGGCAGAAAAGAGTGCTTGTGATGACTCACAGACCAGGGCACAGGTCAAGAGAGTAATTAACACACTCAGATAATATCACCTTTATAGAAATGAATGCTTACAGACTACCAGAACTAGATCTGAAAACAGCTACACACTCAAAAAAAATCTGAAGCTTGGGACAGTGCTCCCTCCACCTTGGGATCAGAGTCTAACTTTTATTTATTTTTTACAAGGCAATTAGAGTAAAGTGACTGGCCCAGGGACACACAGAATCCAACTTTAATAAAAAGCTAAAAGACAAGAAATAGACTTGAAAATGAGCAAACAAAAAAGATACTGACAAGAAAAAGTTACTATGGTGACAGGGAAGATCAAAATACAAACACAAGAAAACAAAATGAAAACTGCCACATTTAAAGCCTCAAAGAAAAATATGAATTGGTCTCAGATCCTGGAAGAGCTACAAAAGGATTTCAAATAAGAGAGGTTGAGGAAAAAAGGTGGGGGAAATGAAAATGGTACAAAAAAATCATGAAAAAAGAATCAACAGCTTGGTAAAGGAGGCACAAAAATCAGTGAAGAAAATAGTACCTTAAAAATACAATAGGTAAAAAAATGTACAAAAATCCAAAGAAGAGAAGAATGCCTTAAAAAGTAGGATTGGTCAAATGGAAAAAGAGGTACAAAAATTCACTAAAGAAATAAATGCCTTAAAAAGTAGAATTTACCAAATGGAAAAGGAGGTACAAAAGCTCAACAAAGAACATAACTCTTTAAAAATTAGAATTGGGCAATGACTTAACGAGAAATGAAGAAGCAATAAAGCAAAATCAAAACAATAAAACAAGTAACCTGAAAAATAGATCAAGAAGAGATAATTTAAGGATTATTGAACTACCAGAAAGCCATGAATTTTTTTAAAGCCTAGACATAATCTTTCAAAAATTATCAAGGAAAACTGCCCTGATATTCTAGAACCAGAGGATAAACATTGAAAAATATCCAATGCTCACCTCCAGAAAGAGCTCCCAAATTGAAAACTCCCAGGCATATTGTAACCAAATTCCAGAGCTCCCAGGTCAAGAAGAAAATATTGCAAGCAGCTAGAAATAAACAATTCAAATCACAGAGCCACAATAAGGCTAATACACAATTTATCAGCTTCTATCTTAAAGTATTGAAGGACTTAGAATATTATAATCTAGAGGGCAAAGGACTTAGAATTAAAACTAAGAATTATTTACCCAGTAAAACTAAATATAATCTTTCAGGAGGGAAATGAATATTCAATGAAACAGAGATCTTTCAAGAATTTGTGATGAAAAGACCAGAACTGAATAGAAAATTTGACTTTCAGATATTACATAAGAGAAGAATAAAAAGGTAAACATGAAGGAGAACTCATAAGGAATTCAATAAAGTTAAAATGTTTATATTCCTACATGGGAAGATAATACTTATAACTCTTAAGAACTTTCTCATTATTTGGGCAGTTAGAAGGAGTATACATAGACATAGGATATGGATATGAATTGATTGTGATGGGATGGTATTTTTAAAAAATAAAATTAAGTGTGAAAAAGAGTAATGTTGCAGATTATCTCATATGAAAGAAAAACAAAATAGATTATGATGGAGGGGAAAATGGGGAGAGTAGGTGGGAGCACCTGAACCTTACTTTCACTGGAATTGGCTCAATGAGGGAATAACACACATTCAGTTGACTATAGAAATCTCTCTTACACTATAGGAAAGTAGGAAGCAAAAAGGGTTAAGAGAAGAGGGGAGTTGATAGAAGGGAGGACAATTTATGGGAGACAGTAGTTGAAAGCAAAACACTCGAGTATGAACAAGGTGAAAGGAGAGAGTAGGATAAACAAAGAGAAAAATAGGTTGGAGGAATATATACAGTAATTGTAACTGTGAAAAAATTTACAGCAAGTATCTCTGATAAAGAGCTCATTTCTCAAATTATAGAGAACTGAGATAAATTTACAAAAAATAAGAGCCATTCCCCAAATTACAAATGGTCAAAGTATATAAACAGGCAGTTTTCAGACAAATTAATCAAACCCATCTAGAGTCATATGAAGAAATGCTCCAAACTGACACTGATTAGAGAAATGCAAAGGGCACTCTGAAGTACCATTCCATACCTATCAGATTGGCTAATATAACAGAAAAGGAAAATTATAAATGTTAGAGAGTATGTGTCAAAATTGAGACACCGGGGCAGCTAGATGGCACAGTGGATAGAGCACCGGCCCTGGAGTCAGGAGTACCTGAGTTCAAATCTGGCCTCAGACACTTAACTAGCTGTGTGACCCTGGGCAAGTCACTTAACCCCAATTGCCTCACTAAAAAAAAACCAAAAAAAAAAAAATTGAGACACCAAGGGCAGCTAGGTAGTTCAGTGGATAAAGCAATGGCCCTGGATTCGGAAGGTCCTGAGTTCAAATCCGTCCTCAGATACTTGATACTTACTAGCTGTGTGACCCTGAGAAAGTCACTTAATGCTCATTGCCCTGAACAAACAAACAAACAAACAAACAAAATTGAGACACCAAGGCATTGCTGATAGAGTTATGAACTGATTCAGCCAATCTGGAAAGGAATTTGGAACTATGCCCAAAGGACTATAAAAGTGTGCATACTCTTTGGGCCAGCAATACCACTACTAGGTCTAAATCTCAAATAAATAAAAAACAAAAAGGAAAAGGACATATGTGTACAAAAAATATTTATAGCAGCTCTTTTTGTGGGGGAAAAGAAATGGAAATTGACATGAGCATCAATTGTTTTTTTTAATAGTAATAGCATCTTTACAGTTACATATAAAGATAGTTTTGAACATTAGTTTTTATAAGATTTTGAGTTCCATATTTTTCTCTCCCCCTCCCCACAAGACAGCAACAAGTCTGATATAGGTGATATTTGTACAATCATGTTAAATATATTTCCATATTAGTAATGTTGTGAAAGAATCATCAGGAAAAAAGGGGAAAATCCCAAGAAAGAAAAAATAGTATGAAAAAAGTATGGTTCAATATGGATTCAGATTTCACAGCTCTTTTTCTGGATGTGGAGAGCATTTTATATCATGAGTCTTTTGAAATTGTCTTGGATCATTGTATTTTGGAGAAGAGCCAAGTCTATAACAGCTGATCATCACACAGTGTTGCTGTTACCGTGTACAATGTTCTCCTAGTTCTGCTCATTTCACTCAGCCTCAGTCCACTTAAGGCTTTCCAGGTTTTTTCTCAAATCTGCCTTCTCATCATTTCTTATAGCACAATAGTATTCCATTATATTCATACACCACAACTTATTCAGGTATTCCTCATGGATGCCCATCAATTATAATGGAATATTATTGTGCTATAAGAAATGACAAGAAGTATGCTTTCAGAAAAACCTAGAAAGACTTACATGAATTGATGCTGAGTGAAGTGAGCTAACCAGAATAGTATACACAATAGAAGCAATATTGTATGATGATTAGCTGCAAATGACAGTTATTCTCAGCAATACAGTGATCCAAGAAAATTCCTAAGGATTTACGATGAAAAATGCTATTTCCAGAGAAAGAACTGATGAAGTCTGAATGCAGATCAAAACATACTTTTAAAAACTTTATTTTTCTTTGTTTTTTTTGTTTGTGTTCTCTTTCACAACATGACTAATTTGGAAATATATTTTGCATAACTGCATATATATAACCTATGTCAAATTGTTTACCTTCTCAATGAGGGGGAAGAGAATACAGAACTCAAAGTTTTAAGAAACAAATATTGAGAATTATTTTTACATGTAATTGGGGGGAAATAAAATATTAAAATTGTTAAAACGCAATTACCAAAATAAAAAAAAGAAAAGATAGGGGGAGGCTAAATAATTGAAAAGTGCTAAGCACAGTATCTGGCACATAGAAAGAGCTATATAAATGGTAGTTATTATCATCGCCATCATTCTCATTATCATTGTTATAAGAGCTTTAAAATTCCAAGAAAAGGACTGTATTTGATCTAATCATAATGAGGAATAGGGAGTCACTAGAGTTGGGGAGAGAGGTAGGATAGATTGCAGTGGAAAAACATTTGAATCAGGAAGGCCATTGAAAGTCTATTGCAGTAACTGGAGTCAACTGTGTGGCCCAGTAGATAGAGTACTGAGACTAGGGTCAGGTAAACCTGAGTTCAAATTCAGTCTTGGACAGTTACTGGCTTTATGACTCTGGTCAAGTCATTTAACATGTATCTCAGTTTCCTCAACTGCAAAATGAGGATAATAATAGCACCTACCTTGATAATAATAGTTAACATACAACATTTACTATATTCAAGGCACTGTACTAAGAACTTTGCACATATTATCTCATTTGATTTATATGGATTGAGAAAGAAATGATAAGGAAGATGAAAGTGTATCAAGACAGATTGTTCTCAAGTCTTTTTGACTCTGAGTCCAGCTCTATATACACTTCCACTAGTGAAGAATACATGTATTACTCACCTCACTGAAGAAAGTGCTTTGTATATCTTGAATCCTATGTAAATGTAGATGCCTAGACTAGCCAAAGTATTTATTTCCCAGCCAAAATAGAAAGGTCAAGAGAAATCTTAACTTAGAAGGTAGGACATCCAGGCCCTCCCTGACAAAGCCCATTTCCTTTCCAGAAGGCTAGATATAATTTGCCTTAGGGAGAGTGTATCTCCTACAAACCTCAAACCCCTGTGGGCTGAGATGGTAAGGCAGCTCTTTATTCTCAATGTATGCTATTGAAACCTAGATAAATCTAACCAGAAAATGATCAAGAAAGTTCAGGAAATGAATAAAAATTTTTAAAAGTTAAATATAATATCTCTGGAGAATATTGAATGAGAATAGAAATGAGTATATTTATTTCTCAGCTATGTATGGAACCTTTGCAAAAACTGACCCTGTATTAAGGCATAACATCATAACAAACTAAAGTAGAAAAGCAGAAATATTAAATGCATTTTTCCTAACCATCATATAATAAAAATTACATTCAATAAGGGTTTTTTGAATCATAGGTTAAAACTGATTTGAAACTAAAGAACCTAATCCTAAAGAATTAGTGGGTCAAAGAAACAATCAGTAACTTAAAAAATAATTACAACCACAAGACAATATACCAAAATTTGTAGATTAACCAAAAACAGTCCTTGGGGGGATATTTCTATCTTTAGACTCTTATATCAATAAAAAGAGAGTAAGGGGGGCAACTAGGTGGCACAGTGGATAGAGCACCAGCCCTGGATTCAGGAGGACCTAAATTCAAATCCGGTCTCAGACACTGGACATTTACTAGCTGGGTGACCCTGGGCAAGTCACTTAATCCCAATTGCCTGACTAAAAGAAAAAAAGAAGAAGAAGAAGAAGAGTAAGATCAGAACAAAAAATTGGGACTGCAACTTAAAAAAATCCTAGAAAACAACAAATTTTAAACTCCCAATTAAACACCCAAAACAAAATCCCTCAAAATCAAAGGAGAGATAAATATAATTAAAAGAAAAACAAAAACCTTCTTGATCTAATAAATAAAGCAAGGATCTTGTTTTATTTTTTTATAAAGCACTACAATTGATAAACCATTGACTAATTTAGTTTAAAACAAAAAGAAGAAGGGGCAGCTGGGTGGTACAGGGGATAAAGCACTGGCCCTGGATTTAGGAGGACCTGAGTTCAAATCCGGCCTCAGACATTGGACACTTAATAGCTATGTGACCCTGGGCAAGTCACTTAACCCACATTGCCCCACCAAAAAAAAATTTAAAAAAATAAAAGGAAAGAAAACCAAATAACCTGTATCAAAAAGAAAAAAGGTAAACTGGTAATGAAGATGAAATAAAAGCAATTATTAGGAGTTATTTTGCCTAACAATGTCATTAAACTGATAATTCAAAGGAAATGGATTAATATTTATAAAATAAATCAATTGCCCAGATTAAACAAAGAGGAAATATAATATTTATACTATCCTATCTTAGAAAAAGAAATTTAACAAATCATAAATTAAGTCCCCTAATAAAAAAATGACCAGATGAATTTATAAGCAAATTGTATCAAAAAATTTAAACAATTAATTCCAATTTTGAAAAAAATGTGTAAAAATGGACCCCTACCAATTTATTCTATGATACAAAAGGGTTTTGATACCTAAACTAAGGAGAGTCAATGCAGAGAAAGAAATCTATAGACCAATTTCCCTAATGAATATTGATGCAAACATTTTAAATAAAATAATATCAAGGAGATTACAATGATACATAACAAAGATCAGACACTATGACCAGACTATATTTATATGAGTAATACGGAAATAGTTCACTATTAAGCAATCTATCAGCATAATCAATCATATCAATACAATAATAAATACAACAAAAATCATATGATTATTTTAATAGATATAGAAAAGGCCTTTGATAAGATACAACGCCCATTCCTGTTAAAAACACCAGAAAGCACATGCATAAATGAGTCTTTTCTTAAAATAAGTAGCATATATCTAAATCAAGAGCAAGAATTATCTATAATGGTGATAAACTAGATGCCTTTCCAATAAGATCAATCATGAAGCAAGGATGTCCATTATCACCATTATTGCTCAATATTGTACTAGATATATATACTAGCTATAGCAATGACTAGAAAAATAAATTGAAGGAATAAACACAGACAATGAGGAGACAAAATTTTTGCTTTTTAAAGATAACATCATGGCAAAGTTAGAGAATCTAAAAATCCAATTTAACAATGAAGAACTTTAACAATGTTGTAGGACATTAAACTCACACAAATAATGAGTATTTCCACATATTGTCATCAATAGATAGTAAGAGGAATTCCATTTAAAATGACTATATTATAAACTAATTGGGGGTCTACCTGCCAAGACACACCCAGGAACTATATGAACATAATTAAAAATATTCTTCATGCAAATAAATACAGAGCTAAATAAATGGAGAAATATTAATTGCTCATGGGTAGGTAATTTGATTAAACCAATGTGATTAATCTTATTTTTTTTTTTAGTGAGGCAATTGGGGTTAAGTGACTTGCCCAGGGTCACACAGCTAGTGTTAAGTGTCTGAGGCCGGATTTGAACTCGGGTACTCCTGACTCCAGGGCCGGTGCTCTATCCACTGTACCACCTAGCTGCCCCAGCCAATATGATTAAAATGACAATGCTACCTAAATTAGTTTACTTACTCAATGCCATACCAATCAAACTGTCAAAGAATTGCTTTATAGAGGAAGAAAAATAACAAAATTTCATCTGAAGGAAATAATGGTTAAGAATATCAAGGGAATCAATTCAAGCAATTCAAAATAAGTTATACATGAGTAGTCATGGAAAAATTCCCATATTAGGGAATCAATGAAAGACAAAGTTAGGGAAGGCAGCCTAGTAATACCAGTTCTCAAACTATGCCACAAAGTTTTAATCACCAAAACAATTTGATACTGGATAAGAAATCGAGTGGTTGATCAATGGGAAAAAAATAGGTACACAGTATACAGAAGCAAATGAACACAGTAACCTTGTGTTTGATAAACCTCAAAAACCCAGCTATTCGGGGCAGCTAGGTTAGATAGAGCAGCAGTAGATAGAGCACCGGCCCTGGAGTCAGGAGGACCTGAGTTCAAATCTGACCTCAGACACTTAACACATACTAGCTGTGTGACCCTGGGCAAGTCACTTAACCCCAATTGCCTCATTAAAAAAAAACAGCTATTGGAGTAAGTATTCACTATTTAACAAAAACAGCTGGAAAACTGGAAGTAGTCTTACAGAAGCTTGGCATAGGCCAACATATCACACTGTATACTAAGGTAAGCTCAAAATGAGTACATAATTTAGACAAAAAGGGTGACATCATAAGCAAATTGGATCATGGGAAAAGTTACCTGCCAGATCCATGAATAAGGGAAGAATTCATAAAGAAACAAGAAGTAAAGAAGTTCATAGGAAGTAAAATAAATTATTTTTATTGTATTAATTAGAAAGTTTTTTCACCAAAAAAAGCAACTAAAATTAGAAGAAAAACAGAAAAGCAGGGAAAAAATTTTGCAGCAAGTTTTTAAATAAAAGTCTTATTTCTCAAATATATAGAAAACTGAGCTAAATTTATAAGAATAATAGCCATTCCTTAATTGATAATCAAGGGATATAAACAGGTAGTTTTCAGAAGAAGGGATTAAAACTATAAATAGTCATATGAACTGTTCTAAATCACTAATAGAGAAATGCCAATAAATGTGGCTCTGAGATTCACTTCATCCTTATCAGATTGGCTAAGATGACGGAAAAGGGAAAGGACAAATTCTGGAGGACCTGTGGGAAAATAGGTATATAGCTGTACTATTGATAGAACTGTGGACTAGTCCAACCAATTTAGAAGGCAATTATGCTCAAAAAGCTATTAAATTGTGCATACCCTTTGACTCAGCAATAGTGCTACTAGTTTATACCCCAAAGAGATCAAATAAAAAGGGAAAAGACACACATGTACAAAAATATTTATAGTAGCTCTTTTGTGGTGACAAAAATAAGAAATAAAGGGAATGTCCATCAACTAGGGGATAACTATACAGATTATGGTATATGAATATGATGAAATATTATGATGCTATAAGAAATGTAGGGGATAATTTTAGGAAAAATCCAGGAAGACATATTAACTGATCCAAATATGAAGTGAATAAAACCAGGAGAACAATTTACACAGGAACAGTAACATTATAAAGATAATCAACTATAAAAGACCTAGTAAAACTGATTAACATGATGGTCAACCACAATTCCAAAAGATTCATGATAAAAATTTCAATCCACATCCTGACAGAGAACTAATGTATTCATAGATTAAACGCATAGATTGAAGCAATTTTTCTCTTTATCTTTCCTTTATTTCCCTTCAGAACATGAATAATGTGGAATTTTATTTTGTATGTTTTCACATTTGTAATGGATTTTCTATTTCCTGCTTCTCAGTGGGAGATGGGAGTGGGGAAAGGAGAGAATTCGGAACTAAATATAAAAGAAAATTGAATGAAAAAATAAATTAAAAAGACCTACTCTCTGTAAGAAAACCATTGTACAACTCATATGTACAAAGGACTTCTTATCACAGATTGCCAGTGAGGATACAGTGAGATAATTCCTACTTTCCATGTAGAGAGGGAAAGTAGGCAAACTTATGGACGGTGGTCATCTAGATTTCATATAGTTCACAGGGGTGGAACCCAAGAATTTAAAGACAAGGCTGGCATAGTTATGAAGCTGAAATGAACACTAGCCTAAATTGTCAGTCATCTTTGGACATACCCCACTCTATAGAAGGGATACACAAAGAGAAATGAAACTAGAAATTCAGAAGCAATATACATTGGAAGCAAGAGGCACTGGAAAGATTGCTGCATCTTGAGTCAGGGGGTCAACCTGGGTTCCAATCTCGCTTTTGACATTTTCTAGCTTTGTGAATATGAGCAAGTCACTAAACTTCACTGAATTTCGGTGTCTTCATGTATAAAATGATGACAATAATAAATCTGACTCATAAGATTGTTCTGGTGGGGATCAAATGAGATCACGTAGGTAAGGTGCTTTGGAAAGCTAAATGCAATATATCAATGTTAGCCATTCTTATTCATGAAGAAAATCTAGAGGGACTTTTTCTGGGACTAGACCCAAAGCCACAGTCTTTTCTTTTTCTTTTGACACCAGGCAAAGTAGATTCTTTTTCTTTATTGACTTTCCTTTCACCCTCCCCCCCCCACCCCAGTATTATTTGCCTCTACTGTAATCACTGGTAGGTTGGGACAGTTCCATTGAATAATCCCCCTGGTGTCCCAACTTGTTTACCCAAACACAATAACTCCTTTGTTCCATATTTCAAAGGAATGCACATGAATCCTCTACCTAAAACTGGATTCTAGGTTGTTTTTTTTAATAAAGGTAGGAGGGAAGGGAGCTTGAATACTTTCCCCCATCAGCTTAACTATAATTGTCTTCACAGGTTATTTTTATATCCTGTAGGCCCTTTTTCTTCGAGGAGCTCCAGGCATTTTACAGTACCAGATTGAAACTGTCAATCCATTTCTCTAGTAGAGGAGAGAGAACAGAATAGGACAAGCTGGGAAAAGAAGAGCAAAAAAATAGTAAGGGTTGAACTAAGGAGGAGGCAACCTCTGTTTGGCATGTGGAGTCCATCACATCCTAGCCCCTGCCTACCTTTTGAAGCCTTCTTACATGTTACTTACCTCCACATGCTCTTTGATCCAGTAACACCTACCTCCTTGCTCTCTGTCACACAGCTTACTCCATCTCCTAAATCTGTGCCTCTTTATTGTTTGTCCCTGCATCTGGAAAGTTCTCCTTCCTCTCTTCCACCTACCTACCTACTAGGCTCTGTGGCTTTCCTCGAGTTGTTATTCAGTCTTTTTCAGTCGTGTCTAACTCATTGTAACCCCATTTGGGGTTTTCTTGGCAAAGATACTAGAGTGGTTTGCCATTTCCTTTTCCAGTTTATTTAATAAATGAGGAAACCGAGGCAAACAGGGTTAAATGACTTGCCCAGGGTCACACAGCTGGTAAATGTCTGAGGCAAAATTTGAATTCAGGATGACGACTCTAAGCATAGCACTCTATCCATTGTACCATCTAGCTGCTTCCACAGGTGCATGATCCCCAAATAAACTACCTCACAGAGAAATATAATATAGGATTATGTCTAGGCCCGAGACATAATTTCTCCATTTTATCTATGTTTGTGTACCCTGAGTCAAACAAAAATGTGTTGGCCATGGTAGGTGTTTAATACATTTGTAGAATTGAATTAAATCGAATGGAAATATGTTTTGCATGATTTCATATGTACAATTCATAACACACTTCTTGCCTTCACAATGTATTGGGGAGGGTTGGGAGGGAGAGGGAGAATTGGAAACTAATTTTTTTTTTAAAAAGAACGTTAGAGGGGGCAGCTAGGTGGTGCAAGTGGATAAAGCACCGGCCCTGGATTCAGGAGTACCTGAATTCAAATCCGGCCTCAGACACTTGACACTTACTAGCTGTGTGACCGTGGGCAAGTCACTTAACCCCCATTGCCCCGCAAAAACAAACAAACAAACAAACACACAAAATGTTAGAATTAGATTGAAACTTAACTCTATTGGGAGAAAGTTACAGTAGAGAAACAAGATACAGGGAGCTATTGGCCTAGAGAATAAACCTTCAGAAACTACAAAATAATGAATGATTTTTCCTCACATTTCAATTCCCTTTCAATACCATCTTCCCACACCTCCCTTCTGCCACAAGGTCTAGGTTGCTAAGAACATGAATTCAAATTTGGGCCCAGCCACTTAGGAACTGTGCAGCCTTGAAGAAGTCACTTAACCACCAATAGCCTCAATTTTCCTCTGCAACATAAGAAGGTTGCAGTAGATAGCTTCTAATGTCTCTTCTAGAATTAAATCTATGCTCTATAGTTCTCTGAACTATATCATCAGCTCCTGATATTGAACCCAAGCCTGGGCTTTTCCTCTCTGGTAGGTTCTAGACTTTTCTTCCTGTATTTTAAAGTGGATCTTCATTTCTATGTTCCTCCCCAAGTCCCTTACAAACTTCTTGTCTATTTCAGTTTGGAGAATTTATTTAAATATAACACCTAGTATCTTTCTTGTGACTTGTCACAGTATTCAACTTTAGCACTTTTATCAAAACAATTTTTATCTGTAAAGGTTGCTTTTATAAGTTTAGTCATAAGGCTTCTAACTCATGTACCACTTACCTCTTTCTTCAGTGTATTCCCCAGCAACATGACTAAGAGCACATTCACTTCAGCCTCACTAGACATCTAACACTAACAGTTCTCTTTCAATCCCTCACTGTGGTGTGCAGATGACTTTAGAATATGCAAGGCCATGTCAGGGAAGTAAAAGGTCTAGCATCCCTACAGAGCTGGAGGAGCTCAGAGTACAGACCTGCAGATGGACTATATGTTTAATGATAAGCCATAGTGTATAGTGCTGCACTTAGAGTCCAGAAGACTTGACACTAGCTTCATGACCCTGCCTACATTACTTAACTTCTCAGCACATTTCCTTACCTGTGAAGAGGGGATAATAATATCATCTGTCACTTAGGGCTATTGTGGGGATCAAATGAGATAATATATGTCCAGTGTTTTGTAAACTTTAAAGCAATATATAAACATTTATTCTTATTATTCTTGTCATCAGATAAGCCTCACTAGGTTTAGGGAAGCTCAATACTAGAAGGTGGGCCACCAGATAATGAATACCTATAGCACAGGAGTACATTTCAACTTCTTCCTACAGTATAGAGGTATTGTTTTCTAATTTGGTGGAAGGAAGAATCACACTGATGAGATCATGGACATTTGACATAATAAAGTTTGAAGTCAGCAGATGAGCCTGGAGTCAGCTCCAAAACTTATTATTACTTGTATAAACCTAGACATGTCACTTGATTTCTCTGGACTTCAGGTTCCTTTTTTGAAAAATGAGAGGGTTGGACTGGATGCCTGAATTGCCCTCTAGAAATAGTGATCTATATTTATTTTTAGGCTTAAATCTCCCTGTATCTTATTTCTGTACTGGCTCGTTCCCACAATAGAGTTTAGTTTCAATTTAATTCAATTCCACAAATTTATTAAGCACCTACTGTGGCCAAAACATTTTGCTTGACTCAGGGGACACATAGTTCCAATGCATTTTCTGCTCTTAAGTAGGTTACAATTTAATGGGAATGTGAGGAACAAGTACACAAATAACTGTAATATCAAGGACAATGCACGAAACTTACAGAAAAACTGGTCTGAGAAATTTGAAAAGGGTTAGATGACTTGCACCTCAGTGTGGCATTGGAATCAGCAAAGTTTCATGGAGGAGGGAGTAGATTTTGAGATGCAGGGTCTTGTTTTGCTTTCCTCTTTTTCTCCCCAGAACATAGCACCTTGCACATAGTTCCTAGGATCATAGATTTACAGACAGGGAAAGGAGACTCAGAGAAGTTAGGTGAATTGCCTATGGTGCTACAGTTGAGAGCCTGAGATTGAAAAACCTTTTTCTGACTTCAAGCCCAATGCTCTGTTCATGGTACTGAATTGATATTTATTGAATTAAACTGAATCTGTTTCCAAATGCTATCAATTCAGCCTGTATAATGCCTCTTATATTTGTCTTCTCCTTCCTCGTCTACTATCAGTCTGACCCAGGTTGTCAATATGGACTTGGCAGGTGACATGGTATTAAAGTATAGCATACATCACCCCATGATGTTAGCCCAAACCTGATCTTGTGAAAGTAGTTGTTGATCACTTCTCCTTACCACTAGTCATACAATATGTAGAAAGATCTTTGCTTTGGACACAGAGGACAGGAATAGAAATTGAACCTGAGATTTCTATGGTATAGGGAACTCCTAGGTGAGAAAATGTCCTCAACCTGCCTTTTTCCATAACTTATCCTAGATAGTGGCCAAGCAAAGCAATGAAAATTAAGTGACTTACCCAAGATGCTGAAGTAAATAAAGATTGGAAATACAGAACTGGGACTCTGGTGAATGGTTGGAGTTGTGATGAGGTAATAAGGGACAAAAGATGGCATTTACTTTTCAATGATTTCTCATGGAAGCATTTCATTTTTTTTTCCTACATCAAGAGGGAAGAATAAGAGAATATTGCGTTTCACTATATATGGTGTTTCCACTTCTGAGCATCATCTCAGGAAATCCCTGAAATCTGCAGTGGAGTTCCAGGAAAGAAGAGATTATAGTAGGATAATGACTGAACTAAATGTGACACCTCTGGCAACACTGAACAGCTACAATAAGGGCAATCAGCCAAAAGGAAATCCTTGAACCCTTTGACTTTCTGGAGAAACAGTAAGGACCAATGTTTACCCAGTTTAAACTAGGTAAACTGTTTAACCAAGGAGGGGCCCGACAGCTGTGGTTATATAAGGAAGAGCAGGAGAGAAAACAGCAAATAAGTGCCAACCTTCTTTCCCTTCTTCCAGAAGAGGTTATAGAAAGGTGCAGTGCACAGCCCATAAAACATCTCTCTGTTGAGAGACCAAGCTAGCCAATATTTCTATTACTGATTCCAAGGAGCAACCCAGTCTTGCTTTGACTTGCTGCAAGTGAATACCTGTCAATTTTCATCAGATTCACCAACCACAGGAAAACAGGTAGGGCGCTTCAATATTTCCTTAGGGGTTCTTATTCTGGATCCCATAAACTTTTTTCTGAATATTTTGTTAACTCGATTTCAATAGTCAATTTCATTTGTAATGTATGCATTTTATTTTGTGCTTTTAAATGCATTATTCTGGAAAATGGTCCATAAGCTTCACCAGACTGCCAAAGAGGTCCAGGACACAAAACAGGTCATATTCACTCATTGTATGATCTGCAACATTGAGTTGCTTACGGTAAGGAGGGAGCAGGGTCTGACTTGATTCAAACATTGCCATGCTCAGGACAAAGGGGGTGAGTCTCATTACCATTCCAACTCAATCTACATTTTGTTCACAAACCTAGGACCTGATATTTTGAAGGCAATATTGTCCTTAATCAACAGATCAGGTAACAGAAATCTTGAAAGAAAAGCAGATTGTACCTCTTTAGGCTGGGAAGTCAATGAAGCAGAAAACTTTTTATGCATTTTAAAGAAATGTAATGTAGTCAATATACTTGTAGGCCACATGCTATCCCATTGCTGGGACTTAAAGAAGGGTACTGCAGAAGAATTAGATGGTCCATTAATGCAAAGCAATAGGCTTTTATCACCATTGTATTTTAATTCACAAGGGAAGGTTTGTAGCTTAACTGAGACACTCAAGGGCATGAGGAGGGGGAGTGAAGGAAGAGGAGAAAAGGATACATTCAGATAAATTGCTGGTGAGATATGAGCACAGCTGAAATCCAGAAGGGGCAGATTACATAGGGTCAAGATCAAAATTACCATATTCTCTCTTGCTATACTACCAACCTATTGCTTTTGCTGATCAAACATCTCTTAGATGAAAGGTAGTACCTATTATCCATTGAATTTTTAAAAGATTTTTAACTTGTCTCTGTCTCAAAAGATTTGAGGTAGTGTGTAGATGAAATCACAGTATTGGATAAGATGTTTAAAAATAAACAGTCTATTAAAAAGAAATAGCAGGGGGCAGCTAGGTGGCGCAGTGGATAGAGCACCGGCCTTGGAGTCAGGAGTACCTGAGTTCAAATCTGACCTCAGACACTTAACACTTACTAGCTGTGTGACCCTGGGCAAGTCACTTAACCCCAATTGCCTCACTAAAAAAAAAAGAAAGAAAGAAAAAAGAAATAGCAGGCCTTGTTCTAATACCCAAGATGAGCAGACTTTATTGCTTGGGTAATAAATTTTGCTTTAACTCTTCTGGCAACTAAAGCAAAAAGAGAAATACACTGGGCCACATAGCCTTCAGTTTCTTATTACAGAAAGTACATAAATTCATCTGTAAAGAACTTCTTTTTCTGATACCCAATTCAAGCAGGAATTCATTGTGTGAAACTTTATATAAAAGACACTATATTAATCTACTTGGCATCTCAAGGAACAAAATTCCCATCATATCCACCTTAAATCTAAATGTGGAATTTATTAATAGCATACAAACAACCAGTGAAATCTCACATACACAAAAAGCATACAAGGAGGCATTCTTCCTCTTCACTGCCAACTTTTGGACCCAGTGTTGGTACGGTTCTGAAAAATGAAGCTGCACATATGGCTGTAACATATGTAGACAATTCCATATTACAGGAAAACTCAGGGTGACTTGAGGCTATTAGGGGCTATGTGGTTTTATATTGAGGTAAAGCAAAGGAGAGAGACCTACTTGCAAATGAATGAATCTACAATGAATAGACTAAAGGACCCTTGAATATACCAGTATGCCAAAGAATAGAGGTTGTTGGAATTTGCATGGAGTCAAGGGTTACAATTTTAGATTCATCAGTCATTGTAACTATTACTTTGCAGTGACCTCCTCCTTTCTCTGAAGGATGGAAACCAGTGTATAACTAGCCAGCCGGCACCAGACACCAAGTGATATAGGAAGCAATGTATTTACTCATAGTTTCACAAAAGACATAAAAGTGCTGTTCAACCAGATGAATATCTTATTCACCCTCTAAAAAGGCAGAAGTCCTGACATTAAATTGTATTTCAATTAAAGTGTTTCATGGAGAGAATAGAATGTGATACAAGTTTTCAGAAAAGCTAATGCCCCACTGGATTTGTGATCTCATGGAATCACACTTTCAGACTTAGAAGGAATACCATTGGTCATCTAGTCCATTACATACCTAGAAAAGTGGATTGCAGTTTCTTGGGCTAATTATAAAGAATTGTAAAGGGCAGCTAGGTGGAGTAGTAGATAAAGCACTGGCCCTGGATTCAGGAGTACCTGAGTTCAAATCCATATTCAGACACTTAACACTTACTAGCTGTGTGACCCTGGGCAAGTCACTTAACCTCCATTGCCCCACAAAAAAAAATTGTCATTTAGCCTTCATTTAAAGACTTTCAGGGAGAGAGAACCCACTATCTTCCAAGTTAATCCACTCCACTTTTTTTTAGTTCTGATAAGGAAGTTTTTATTTCTTGCATCAAGCCTAAATATGCCTTTTTTCAACTCTCCACCATTATTTATGGTTATGTCTTCTGGGATGATACATAGTAATTCAAATCCCTTTTTATACAGGCTGATCCTTGAAATGCTTTCATAGAATATAATGAACGATGAGCTGGAAGGGACCTACCTCATAAGCCACCCCTTATTTTATAGATGAAGAAATTGAGAACTAGAGAGGTTAAATTAAACTCAAGGTTCATGTAGGTGATAGACATCAGGTATGGGATTTGAATGTTGGTATTCTCACTCTTTCCACTGTAGCATGTGTTGAATATTAAATATAGTTTTCATACCCATACTCCTACAAGATGATAAACAGGTCAGAGACATCAATAATTTCTCCTATAATTTGTTCACCCAGATCAGAAAAGGCTATTTCTGCCTCTCTTACCAAAAGTAGGTATCTCGCAGAAACCAGATCAGAGAATGGATAAGAAAAACATGATATCAATGTAATATTTTGTCCCAAGAAGAAATATAACACATGATCATGTGGAGACTCACCTCCTAAGAAGAGAACTCAGGGGACTCCCCATTTCTGAGGGTATATATGGGGTTTTTGTCCACTAATTACAAGGGCATTGCCAGTTTCAATAGTATGATACAGAAGCAAAGGCAGTTTAACAATTTCAGTTATAACAAATATGGAGGAAAAGCTGAATCATCATGATAAGATTACAAGATTCCAAAAAATGGTTTGGCAAGGACGAGAACACCCAGATGTCATCAAAAGATAGGGACTTACTATCCTGAGGGAAAAGAAGTCACTAGGTAGGGTCTTTTATCTGCTAGCTTTCCGGGTTCAGTTTTGGAGTTCAGTTGAAGGACATTTTGGTTCCTATTAATCCAGGGTTTTATAAAAAATACTTTTGGATAAGAAGGTACCTCCATCAAATACAGGTGATACATATATTCCTATTAATACATGCCACTGTATCATGAAAGCCATTATTATGTCCTCTACTAGTCTTCTCTTCGCCAGGCTAATTTTCCCCATTTCCTTAAATGAATCTTCATGTGGCATATCACAACTCCACCATTCTGGTTGTCCTCCTTTGTGTGCACTTCAGCTTTTCAATTTCTTTCCTAGAATGTGGTGCTCAGAAATGAGAACAGTACTATAGATATGATATCACCAAGGCACAGTATGGTAGGACTAGCAGTTCCTTTGGAGTCAGAGGGTCTGACATCCCCTCCTGGCTCTGCCATCCCCTCCTGGCTCTGCCATTTTTATTCCCCCCCCCAATTACATGTAAAAATAATTTTTATCATTAATTTTTAAAGTTTTGAATTCTGTATTCTATCCCTACCTCCCTCCCCTAACCTCTCCCTGAGATGGTAAGCAATCTGATATAGGTTATATGCATGTAATCATGTAAAATATTTCCATGTTAGTCACTTTGTTTAAGAAGACAGACAAAAAGAAAGAAAGAAAGTAGAAAAGGAAAGAGGGAAGGAAGGAAAGAAGGAAGGAAAAATAAAAATAATATGCTTCATTTTTTTAAAGGCAGGAAGGAGGGAAAAAAGATGAAAGAAAGAACAAAAGAAAGAAAGGGGAAAGGAAAGAAGAGGAGGAAGGAAGGAAGGAAGGAAGGAAGGAAGGAAGGAAGGAAGGAAGGAAGGAAGGAAGGAAGGAAGGAAGGAAGGAAGGAAGGAAGGAAGGAAGAAAAAGAAAGAAAGAGAGAGAGAGAGAGAGAATATGCTTCAGTCTATTCAAATGACATCAGTTCTTTCTCTGTATGTGGACAGCATTTTTTTCATCATAAGTCCTTTGGATCATTGTGTTGCTGAGAAGAGCCAAATCATTCACAGTTCTTCATCATACAATTTTGCTGTTACATGTACAATGTTCTCCTCATTCTTCTCATTTCACTTTGTATCAATCCATATGACTTTCCAGGTTTTTCTAAAATCATCCTGCTTGTCGTTTCTTTTTTAAATTTATTTTATTTTGAATTTATGGAATAAAATAGGCATTTCTATAACATAGTATAATAAAATTGATCATTGTATATGAAAATTCAAGTCTGCTATGAACAACTTACTATTCCTTTCAAATATACAACAAAATTATCATGTAAATATCTTTTTTCCCTTTTTTTCTTTACTCCCTCCCCTGCCCTAAAGATGGCCACTAATGGATACAAATGTGTGTGTATAATTATTCTATACATACTTATATATGTTAATTCTTTCTCTGGATTCAGATAATATCTTTCTTCATATGTCCTTTATAGTTCATTTGGTATTTACAATAGTCAAAATAACTTATTCAAAGTCATTCTTAAAACAATATTAATGTATACAATGTTCTCTTGGTACTGCTCATTTCATTCTTTGTTATTTCATCCTAGTCCTTCCATATTTTTCTGAAGTCATTAAGTTCATCATTTATTATAGCACAGCAATATTCCATCACAATCATATACCATAACTTGTTCAGCCATTCCCCAATTGATGGGCATCCCTGCAATTTCCAGTTCTTTAATGCCAAAAAGAGTGCTGCTATAAACATTTTAGAACATATAGGTTCTTTTCCTTTTTTCTCTATTCTTCTTTGGAAATAGACCAAATAGTGATATTTCTGGGCCAAAGGGTATAGATAGTTTAATAACTCTTTGGGAATAATTCCAGATTGCTCTCCAAAATGGTTGAATCAGTTCACAATTCCACCAACAATGAACTAGTGTCCAAATTTTTTCATATCCCCTTCAACGCTTGTCTGAAAAGTGTTTTGTAATTGTGTTTATACAGTTCCTGGGTTTGTCTTGATTGGTAGACTCCAAAATATTTTATAGTCTACAGTTACTTTAAATGGAATTTCTCTATCTTTTGCTGTTGGGTTTTGTTGGTCATATAGAGAAATGCTGATGATTTATGTTTTTATATCCTGCAACTCTGCTAAAATTATTCATTGTTTCAAGTAGTTTTTAGTTGATTCTTTAGGATTCTCAAAGTATACTATCATATCATCTGCAAATAATGATAGTTTTGTTTCCTTCTTGTCTATTCTAATTCCTTCAATTTCTTTTACTTCTCTTATTGCTAAAGCTAATAATTCTAGTTCAATATTGAATAATAGTGGTGATAATGGGAATCCTTATTTCACCGGTGATATAATTGGGAATGTTTTTAACTTATCCCCATTACATATAATGTTTGCTAATGGTTTGAGATAGATACTGCTTATTTTAAGGAAAGATCCATTTATTCCTATGTTCTGTAGTGTTTTTAATAGGAATAGGTGCTATAATTTGTCAAAGGCTTTCTCTGCATCTATTGAGATAATCATATGATTTTGGTTAGTTTTGTTATTGATGTGGTTGATTATGTTGATAGTTTTTCTAATATTTAACCAGCCCTGCATTCATGGTATAAATCCCACCTGGTCATAGTGTATTATCCTAATGATATATATATATATATATATATATATATATATATATATATATATATATATATATATATATATATATATATATATGTACATATATATATATATATATTGCTGTACTCTCTTTGCTAATATTCTATTTAGAATTTTGCATCAATATTCATTAGGGAAATTGGTCTATAATTTTCTTTCTCTGTTTTTGTTCTTCCTGGATTAGTAATCAGCACCATATTTGTCTCACAAAAGGAATTTGGTAGGATTTCTTCTTCATCTATTTTTCCAAATAGTTTGTATAATATTGGAATTAATTTTTTTAATGTTTGTTAGATTTCACTAGCCCTGGAGACTTCTTCTTTGGGAGTTCATTGATGACTTGTTCAATTTCTTTCTCTAACATGGGCTTATTTAAGGATTGTATTTCCTCTTCTGATAATCTGGGTATTTTATATTTTTAAAATATTCATCTATTTCATTTAGACTGGCATATAATTGGGCAAAATAGCTCCTAATCATTCCTCTAATTTCCTCTTCATTGGGTGCAGCTAGGTGGCACAGTGGATAAAGCACTGGCCCCGGATTCAGGAGGACCTGAGTTCAAATCCAACCTCAGATACTTGACACTTACTAGCTGTGTGACCCCGGGCAAGTCACTTAACCCTCATTGCCTTGCTCAAAAAAAATCTTCTTCATTAGTGAAGCATTCACTATTTTCATTTCTTTATACTGATAATTTGGTTTTCTTCTTTCTTAAAATCAAACAAAGGTTCATCTATTTTATTGATATTTTCATAGAACCAGCTCTTAGTTTTATTTATTAATTCTGTAGTTTACTTACTTTCAATTTTATCAATCTCTCTTTTGATTTTCAGAATTTCTAATTTGTTATTTGAGAATTTTTTTTAATTATAAAAGTATTTATTTTCCAGTTACATGTAGAGATAGTTTTCAATATTTGTTTTTATAAAATTTCTAGTTTCAAATTTTTCTCCCTCTATCCTCTCCCTCCTCCCTCCCTAAGACAGCAAGTAATCTGATATAGGTTATATATGTACAATAACATTAAACATATTTCTGCATTAGTCTTGCCATGAAAGAAGAATCAGAGCAAAAAGGAAAAAGCCTCAAAAAAGAAAAACAATAGCACCAAAAACAAAAGAAATACTATGGTTCAATCTGCATCTATATTCCACAGTTCTTTTTTTCTGGATTTGGAGAGTCTTTTCCATCATGAGTCCTTTGGAACTATCTTGTTCCATTGTATTGCTGAGAAGAATCAAGTCTATCCTAGTTGATCAACATATAATGTTGATGATACTGTGCACAATGTTCTCCTGGTTCTGCTCATCTCACTCATCATCAGTTCATGAAAGTCCTTCCAGGTTTCTCTGAAATTCACCTGCTCATCGTTTCTTACGGCACAGTAGTATTCCATTACATTCATATACCACAACTTGTTCAGCCATTCCCCAATTGATGGGCAATCCCCCAATTTCCAATTCCTTGCCACCACAAAAAGAGCAGCTATAAGTATTTTTGTACATGTGGGTCCTTTTCCCTTTTTATGATCTAATTGAGGATTTTTAATTTGTTCTTTTTTTAGCTTTTTAGTTGCATGTCTAATTCATTGAACTCCTCTTTATTTTATTCATGGAGGCATTTAGAGATGTAAAATTTCCCCTAAGAACTGCTTTGGCTACATCCCATACGTTTTGGTATGTTGTCTCATTATTGTCATTCTCTTTGATGAGGTTATTGATTATTTCTATGATTTGTTGTTTGACCCACTCACTCTTTAGGATGAGAGTATTTAGTTGCCAATTAATGTTTGGTCTATCTTTCAATGGCCCTTTATCACACATTTTTTTTATTTCATCATGATATGAAAAGGATGCATTTATTATTTCTGCCTTTCTGCATTTGTGTGAGGGTTTTGTGCCAATTTTTGTGTAGGTGCCATGTAGTACTGAGGAAAAAGTATATTTCTTTCTATCCCCACTCATCTTTCTACAGAGTTCTATCAAATTTATTTTTCCTAAAATTTATTCACCTCTTTAACTTCTTATGAATTTTGTGGTTAGATTTATCTAGTTCTGAGAGGGGGAAGTTGAGGTCCCCCACTAATATAGTTTTGCTTTCCATTTCTTCCTGTAACTTGACTTCTCTAAGAATTTGGATGCTATACCACTTGGTACATATATGTTTAGTATTGATATTACTTCATTGTCTATGGTACATTTTAAGCAAGATGTAGTTTCCTTCCTTATCTCTTTTAATTGGGTCAATTTTTGCTTTGTCTGAGATAATGATTACTACCTCTGTTTTTTGTTTTTATTTTTACTTCAGCTGAAGCAAAATATAGTCTGCTCCTATCTTGTATCTTTACTCTGAGTGTATCTCTCTGCTTCAGATATGTTTCTTGTAAACAACATATTGCAGGATTCCGATTTTTAATCCACTCTGCTATCCACTTGTGTTTTATGGGAGAGTTCATCCCATTTACATTCACAGTTATGATTATTAGCTGTGTATTTCCCTGTATCCTATTTTCCCTTTCTTTGTACTTTCCTCTCTCCTTTCCCCCTGTCCCTTCTTACCAGTGTTTTGCTTCTAACCACCACTTCCCTCAATCCACCCTCCCTTTTTTCCTCTCCAGCATTTGTCTATTTGCCCTTCTATAATCTTAGCCAATCTGGTAGGTCTAAGTTGACATCTCAAGGTTGTTTTAATTTGCATTTCTCTAATCAACAATTATTTAGAATATTTTTAAATGGCTATAAATTGTTTTGATTTCTTTATTGCAAAATTGCCTATTCATATCCTTTGACCATTTATCAATTGAAGAATGACTCATACTCAAAAATTTGACAAAGCTTGTTAAATATTTTATACATGAGACCTTTGTCTGATAAACTGCCTATAAAAATGTTTCTCACTTTTCTGCTTTCTTTCTGATCTTGACTAGATTTGTTTTCTTTGTATAAAACTTTTTAACTTAATGTAATAAAATTATCCATTTCACAACTAACTTTGCTCTTTATCTCCTATTTATTCATAAATTATTCACATATCCATAAGTCTGATAAGTAATGTGTTTCTTGTAAAATTTACCTGTATATCTATGTCATGTATCCAATTTGACCTTATCTTGGTAAATGGTATAATATATTGGTTTATGCCCAGTTTCTGCCATATTACTTTTCAGTTTTCCCAACAAGTTTTTTAGCAAATAATGAATTCTTAACTCAAAATATTAAATCTATATACTTGTTAAATGTAAGGTCAAAGGGTTTCTGATAAAAGCCTCATTTCTCAAATATATAGAGAAATAAGTCAAATTTATAAGAATACAAGTTATTTCCCAATGGATAAATGGTCAAAGGATATGAACAGGCAGTTTTCAGATAAAGGAATTGAAGCTATCTAGTCATATGGAAAAAAAATGCTCTAAATCACTATTGATTAGAGAAATGTAAATTAAAACAACTCTGAGGTACCATGTCATACCCATCAGATTAATTAATCTGACAAAAAAAAAAGAAAATGATAAATGTTGGTGAAGATGTGGGAAAATTGGGACACTAATGCACTGTTGTTGGAGTTGTGAACTGAACTAACTATTCTGGAGAACAATTTGGAATTATGCCCAAAAGGCAATCAAACTGTGCATACCATTTGATCCATCAATACCACTACTAGGTCTGTATCCCAAAGAAATCATAAAAAAAGGGAGAAAGAACCTACATGTACAAAAAATATTTATAGTAGTTCTTTTTATGGTTGTCAAAGAATTAGAAATTGAGGGAATGCCCATCAATTGGGGAATGGTTGAACAAATTCTGATATATAAATGTAATGGAATACTACTGTACTATAAGAAATGATGAGCATGCCTTCAGGGCATCATAAAAGCACTTTGGATTGTTTCTATCAACACAAAACTCAATTTCATCTGCCTTCTTCCCTAACCATAAATCCTGCATCTCTAAGTTTTGCTTGCACTTAACTTTTGGTGAGGTTAAACAATGCCTGTTTAGAAATGGAGGAACCCTGGGGCTGGTTTTGCTCTGGAAATAGTCTCTCTACTGGGAGGTCACAGGGTGGGAATCTGTTGTTGACCTGCTTGGGTGGAGCTTCACTACTATTCTGCCAGCTCTGAGGTCTGTTGTAGGCTTCTGCTGTGAGCCCAGAAGCTGTTTCTGTTACTGCTCCTCCTGAACCTCACTTCCCTCACACCCAGTATAGTCTAAGATCTGGCATTGCTAAACTTTCTTCCTTTATATTTCTTTTCATTATTTCCTGATATTCTTGACTTTTTGCTTTTCCAAATAAATTTTGTTATTCTTTCTTCTAATTCACTAAAAAACAAAAATTATGGGGCAATTTAATTGGGATGGCATTGAATATGTAAATTAGTTTTGGTAAAATTGTTATTTTTATTATATTGGCCCTGCTTACCCATGAACAATTAATATTTCTCCAATGATTTAAATCTGATTTATTTGTATAAAAATTTAAAAAATAATTTTGTTTATATAGTTTCTGGGTGTTGTTTTTTTTTTTTGCAGGTGTACTCCCAGGTATGTTATACTATCTAAAGTTATTTTAAATGTGGTATTTTTTTTTTACTATCTTTTCTTGCAGAATTTTGTTTGTGACATATAGGAATGCTAATGATTTATGTGGATTTACTTTATATCCTGCTACTTTGCTAAATTTATTAGTTGTTTCAACTAACTTTTTAGTTGAGTCTTTGGGATTTTCCAAGTATATCATCATATTGTCTGCAAAAACAGATAGTTGGGGTTTTTTTAACCTCATTTCCTATTTTAGTTGCTTCTATTTCTTTTTTTTCTCTTATTGCTATTGCTAAGATTTCTGATATAATTTTGAATAATACTGGTGACAATGGGCATCCTTGTTTCTCACCTGATCTTACAGGGAAAGCTTCTAGTTTATCCCCATTAGAAACAATGCTTTCGGGGCAGCTAGATGGCGCAGTGGTTAAAGCATTGGCCCTGGATTCAGGAGTACCTGAGTTCAAATCTGGCCTCAGACACTTAACACTTACTAGCTGTGTGACCCTGGGCAAGTCACTTAACCCCCATTGCCTCACTAAAAAAAAAAAAAAGAAACAATGCTTTCTTATGGTTTTAGATAAATGCTTCTTCTCAATTTAAGGAAAAATCCCTTTATACCAATACTTTCAAATGTTTTTATTAAAATGAATCATATTTTTACACTTATTATTTATGTAATAATTATGTTAATAGTTTTCCTTATGTTAAACTACCCCTACATTCCTGGTATGAATTCCATTTGATCATAATATATAATCTTTATATTATGTTGATATAATCTTTTAACTTGTATTTCAGGCATCATTATTATTTATTTATTTGCTTGTTTATTTATTATTTATTTATCTTGGCATCCATATTTATTAATGAAATTGATATGTATAATTTTATTTTTCTATTTTTACTCTTCTGGTTTAGGTATCAGTATCATATTTGTTTCATAAAATGAATTTGTCATTTCTTATACTACAATAATATACCATTATAATAATACACTACAATTTGTTCAGCCATTCCACAGTTGATAGGTATCCCCTCAATTTACAATTTCTAGCTACCACAAAAAGAGCTGCTATAAATATTTTTGTACAAATAGATCCTTCTCTTTAAAAAAAATCTTTTTGGGATGCACACCTAGCAGTAGTATTGCTGGATCAAAGGGTATACCCAGTATGATTGTCTTTTGGACATAGTTCCAAATTGCTCTCCAGAATGGTTGCATCAGTTCACACAACTCTACCAACAATTCATTAGTGTCCCAGTTTTCCCACAGCCCCTCCAACATTTATCATTTTTCTTTTTTGTCATATTAGCCAATCTGATAGGTGTAAGATGGTACCTAGAAGTTGTTTTAATTTGCATTCCTCTAATCAATAGTGATTTAGAGCATTTTTCATATGACTATAAATAGCTTTTATTTCTTCATCTGAAAACTGCCTGTTCATATCCTTTGACCATTTATCAATTGGGAACTTGGATTTTTTTTTGTGGGACAATGAGGGTTAAGTGACTTGCCCAGGGTCACACAGCTAGTAAGTGTCAAATGTCTGATACCAGATTTGAACTCAGGTCCTCCTGAATCCAGGGCTGGTGCTTTATCCACTGTGCCACCTAGCTGTCCCTGACTTGCATTCTTATAAATTGGTTCAGCCATTTTTAACTAACAACTAGCCCAAATTTCTACAAGTATAGAAGTGGCATGTGGGAATCAACTCTTTCCTAAAAATGTCCACTTCTGGTACAAGACTTGACCATCTGTAAGACATATACATAGATTTTAAGATGAAATGTAAAGAATTTCATATTTGGTAGAAACTGCCCAGGGAATGGGCCAAATGTAATTACTTTTTGGGAAGAGAGCCAGGGTTGTGAGGTTAACATCTTGATCCAACTAGAAAACCACCAGGGGACTTTTTTCCAACACTACATTGAATTAATGGTCCCTTCTGTAAAACTCTACTTTCTAATCACTAACTAGATCAATTTCAATTTCTCCAATAATATTTTCTACAGATGCCTACTCAGTGTATATATAGACACACATGTGCTATGTACATACATACATACATATATACATATGAAACCTTACCATTTCATGGGAGCAAAGAGGATCCTGAGATCAGGGAGGGACACTGACCTAGCAATAATAGACCATTTTCAAAGTTGACCTGGTAGGTGCTAACAGTATGTGGCACATTATAAGTAGGTGCTTGTAAATTGTAACTTAATTGTAAAAGTGCATGGTTCTTAACTGATTGGTTGCTATTGTTTCTTCCAATATAACATGAACTCCTTGAAGGCAGACAATTCATTTTCATCTTTAGATTCTCAGCATCTAGTACAGTGCCTGGCACATAGTCAGTGTTTAATGAGTGCTTGGTGTTTGGTTAATTTCATAAATTATAGTGCTAAAGGGCAGCTACATGGTGCAGTGGATAGAGTGCTAGACCTGGAGTCAGAAAGACTCACTTTCCTGAGTTCAAATATAGCCTTAGACACTTACTTAGACCGTGGGTAAGTCACTTCACCCTGTTTGCCTCAATTCCTCATCTTTAAAATTAGCTGGAGAAGGAAATGGCAAAACTACTCCAATATCCTTGCCAAGAAAACCCCAAATAGAGTCATAAAGAGTTGGACATTAGTGAAAGGCGTGAATGACAGTAAACTTCACGTTAGATTCTTTTAAGTGACCAGGAGCACAGTGTTTTAGAAATAGAAAGGAAGAAGAGAGAAAAGATACGTTGAAGCTCTGTTCAACAAAATTATTAAATACCCTCAGTAGTCTAATTGTTTTCTGGAATGGACCTGTTGTTTCTTTGGTATAGAGTTATTAGTGAAGAAACTCCTTTTATGGATGTAGATTACCAACTACCCTGCAACTAAGAGTCTTCTATACCCACCTGGGCCATGGAGGGGTTGTTTAAACCAGTATGTTTCTGAAGCAAGACTTGAACTCAGCTCCTTTTGATTTCAAGGCCAGCTCTCTATCACTATGCTATGTTTCCTCTCAGTCTATTTAATAGGATCATTAAATAGATACAAAATGTCATACTCTCCATTAGAACAAAATAGTGCTCAAGGTAAAATATTATCCTCTTAGCTTCATTAGTTTATAGTCAAGGTAAAAGCACTTTCTCATATGAAGGGAGGGGAGTATAGGTGGGCAGGGAAGTGAAAAGACTGGGATTTCTCCTTTCTTTGTACCTGTGAGATATTGGCACTGATACTGAACATGTGCTGGCACCAAGAAAAGTATTCTCCTTTGAAATTGCCTGCAGTCATTAACAGACAATTGATATTTGGGTTATGTATTTATTTACTTAGTATCAGGTCTGGAAGCATCATTACAAGCAGAGGCAAGTAAAGAGTTTCCCTTTGGTTTTCCCTTTGTCTGGGAATAGTAGAACTGGCCTAATCTCAAAGGATAAGAAACATAAGCCTAAACTGTTCACTTTGGAGCAGAAAATGATGGCTTCTTTAGAAAAGGGTAGGATTTATTGTTTGTGGGTTTGCCTACTGGAACTGACAGGGCCTTGGAATATTCTATCTGGGCTCTATTCCCAGTGCTATAACTGGCTCACTTTATTTGGTTTCAGACAAGTGACTTCCTCTGGATTTTCATTCCCCCATATAAAGAGAGAGCCCACCATAGTCTGTCTGTCTGTCTGTCTCTCTCCTTTCTCCTCCCTTTTTCTACCCTCCCTTTTCTCTTTTTCTCTTTCTCAAATGCATTTATCCCCCTTGTTATTACATCATAGTCACTGCCAGATATCACTCCTTCTCACAGAAATGAGCCCTCCCTTATAACAAAGAAAAACTGTTGAGAAAAAAACATACCAATATAATAACACATGGAAAACTGATAATATAACTGCATATGCAAAATGCTGTGCTTATGGTCCTCCATTTCTCTGCTCATAATAAATTTGAAATCAGAAAGGACTTTAGAATTTATCTACTCCAATCCCTTCATTTACAGATGACGAGGCTATGGCCCAAAATGACTTGCCCAAAATCACTCGGGTATTTTGTCAGAGTTTAGGAATTTGAACCCCCTTGACTCTGATTCCAGCACATTTTCTACTATATTTCAGAAGCTCTGGGTCATATATTTCATTATCTGTTCTGTTGGGACCATGATAAATCTTTATAGTTACTCAGAGTTTGACTTTATCTTAGTGGTCTTATTGTTCACATTAGTGTAGTCATTGTGTATATTGTTCTCCTGGTTTTGTTTACTTCACTTTGCATCAATTCATACAACTCTTCCCATGTTTCTCTGAATTTTTTATATTCATCATGTTATTGCACAATAATATTACATTACATAAATATCATATAATGTATTCAGCCATTTCCTAATTAGTATACATCCTTATATTAATTCTAGGAAGTCACATTAACAGCTATAGGTCTAGTTATTCTTTTCAATAAGTATTTTGGGAATCCGGGAAAAAAAATGAATCTTCTTGATAAAGAGTGATAAATTTGTTTCTAAGTGTAGGGTGTTGTTAAAGGAATCTGTTGAAAGGATAAGAAGCCTTAAATTTGAATTCCATCAAAATATCTTAAATTCTCATATTCTCATCCTCAAATGCTCATTTCTTTCCAATTGCTTACCCATATTTGTGTTGATGTATGTGTGTATGTGTGTATGTATATGTGTGTATACAGAGTGGGCCAAAAGTCACAATATTTTAATAACTTTTTGAAAATTATTTTTCTTCATTTTTTGCCATTTATGAGATTTTATTTTTCACACATAATATAAAATCATTTCCTATGTAAACCATGTATGATTCTATGTTATTGTAAATTAAAAACAAAAAATGAAGGAGTTTAAAATATTGAAACCCCTTCATGATTTTTGGCCCACCCTGTACATATGTATTATCTATATCTTATATCTGACACTTTCCCCTTTTCTCTCACCTGCTACAGCACTGAGAATTTAATAGTATAAAAATTAGAGCCACAGGGTTATTTTTAAATTTTGATTTGTTTTGAGATTTTTCATTTTTATGTTACTTTAATTTCCAAATCTCCCCCTCCTTTGCTGAAAGCATTTCTGCAAAACTAACACATCAACAGACTTTGACAGTATATGTAATTTCACATCCATAAATCTCTATCTCTCCAATGACGGGAAAAATCTGAATTTTCTCGTCACTTCTTCAAATCCAGTCTTGGTCATTATAATTACACAGTGTTCAGTTTCAATAATTTTCCAGTTGTTATTTCCATTTACATTGTTGTATTCATTGTATATATAGTCTTCCTAATGCTGTCTTCTTCACTGTATCAATTCACACAGGTCTTTCCATATTTCTCTGAATTCTTCAAATTTATCTTATCCTTCCAGCACAAGAATATCCCATCATATTCAAGCTCCACAATGTGTTGAATTGTTCTTAAAGCAAAGGGCATTTGCTCTCTTTCTAATTCTTTCTGACTACAAAGAGTGCTGCCATTATTATTTTTAATGGAAAGGTAACCCCAACATTTTAGAGATGATAATACTAGGGCCCAGATGTGTTGAAAGGATTTATACAAGACCTTGAGAGAGTTGAACCCAGGCCTCCTGACTCCAAAGCCAGTGCTCTTTCCACTCTAATTATGCCTGCTCTTCCTCCCCTCATGCCCCCTCTCTCCTTGTGGGAGACCCTGTAGGTATATGAGGCTTCATGCGGCCTGAGGCAACTAGCTCCCGCAGAGCTTTTCCACCAGAGAGCAGTTAAGTGCCTTTATTTTCTCCACTCTGGTGGCTAAATTATTCTCGATGTGTTAAACAATATAATTAAACACACACACACATGAGGGTGTGCATGCCCCCCCCAGCACATACCCCGTCCTTCCTTGTTCCCTGTCAGCCCTGAGCGTGTGTCAGCCCCAGCCTTCAAGCTCTGTTAGTTTTAATTTGAGTTGTGGAATTAGTAATCGGTTTTGCTGGAACACTGTTGTGGGAAACAGATCACTCCTTGAACAGAGCTCGGGCACCATTTCAAATGAGTATTTGTTAAGGGGAAAACCATCCCCTTGTTGTGTTCCACTACATTACATTAGATTTATTTCTATTGTACTGAAAAACACCAGTCAAGGGAGAACAATGAACATTTCTCTGGAGCTGGGAATGGTCGAGCTTTTCTTCTTGTTTTTCATTGGGTTTAGAAAAGAGGAGGAAGAAGAGAGATGAGGAAAGAGGAGAGGAGAGGAGAGGAGAGGAGAGGAGAGGAGAGGAGAGGAGAGGAGAGGAGAGGAGAGGAGAGGAGAGTAGAGGAGAGGAGAGGAGAGGAGAGGAGAGGAGAGGAGAGGAGAGGAGAGGAGAGGAGAGGAGAGGAGAGGAGAGGAGAGGAGAGGAGAGGAGAGGAGAGGAGAGGAGAGGAGAGGAGAGGAGAGGAGAGGAGAGGAGAGGAGAGGAGAGAAGAGAAGAGAAGAGAAGAGAAGAGAAGAGAAGAGAAGAGAAGAGAAGAGAAGAGAAGAGAAGAGAAGAGAAGAGAAGAGAAGAGAAGAGAAGAGAAGAGAAGAGAAGAGAAGAGAAGAGAAACCCTCTTATTGGCAAGATGATGTAATAGACCCAGTCCATTTGACAAGCTGAAAGTTATGTGCTGGTAACTCAGCTTACTTGTCTTTTTAAAGAGGAAACAAGCCATAGCTGCAGATTTAAATTTTGGCTTAAAGAGATCCCTGTGCATTCTGGTTCTGAAAATAAAGTAATAGAACCATTAAACATTTAGAATCCTATGCAGAAACATATAGTCATAGAAAGTCAAATTTAGAAGGAACCTCAGCACTCATCCAGAGCTCTAACTAGGAATTTTTTCACCAGGGGCAAAAATGGTAGAGGATTAAAAAAAAAAGTAATGTAGAAAAACAGTAGAAGATACATTTGTGGATGCTGGGGGTGTAATATTTGGGGTGCAGCCATGTCAGGAGAGGAGTCAGCTTGGTAATGGCAACCAGGGTGACATAAGATGGTAGAGGACCTTAAGGCAAGATGAAGAAACAATTGCCATTAGGAGGAAACATGCTCTTCTGGGCTGGAAATATGGCCCGTTGAGTATTGACACCATGGGCGAAAGCCCCTTAGCTCCATGATAGTTGTCCTTTTACAATAACCCTTGTCAGATGGTCATCTAGCTTCCTTTTGAACACTTCAATTAGAGGACCATCAACTACTTTATGTTTGAGCAGCTCTAATTGTTAGAAAGGTTTTTTTCCCCTTTTTATTGAGCCAAAATCTGCCTCTTAGGCATCTCCACAGAGTAGTCCTAGTTCTTCCCTTTGGAAAGAAATAAAACATGCCTACTCTTTTAACTCAAATGAGTAAAGCTCTTTGTGAATCTTAAAGTGTTATACAAATGCAAGCTAATTAAATGAGTAGGGATTACCCAAATTGGTGCTACTGCTTTCAACCCACCTCTCCCAGCCATCATCTGTGGAGAAAATACTAGCCATCCCCATTAATTGCCAACCAACTGCTACAGATAGGACAGGCAAGCCAGCCTAGTGGAGACAGAAAGGCACCCTGAAAGAGAGAGAGTGGGCAGCATGTTGAGGTAGGAAGTCAAACCAATACCTTGACCACCGTTTCCCCTCAGACCTTGATATAAAACATCCAAGGACTCTGAATCCAAGTGCCTTGGGGAAAACAGTCCCCATTCAAACTACCAAACCTGCTTCTGGACTCCCCCTCACAGCCATCATTGAAGAGAGAAATTTTGAAGAAGGGGCTTCACCTTCCTCATCACAATGAGCAACAACTTCTAACCAGATGCTGCCAAAGGTCACACAGGCATAGGAGCCCTGGGAGTGGCAGCACCTCCCAGACCAACAGTCCTGCTTCCAGCCCAGCCCTAACAGTCACCCTCCAGGGAAGCAACTCTTATAAAAAAGAGGTCAGTCATTCCCACCAATGGCCAAACACATATGAGGCAATCCAGCTTAGCTCAAGCAGCAAGGGAATACCTTAACTTGCATAAGGCAAACCAAACCACTAATATTGACCCCTGTGTCCTCTGTGCTGTTGATGTATAAAGTCCAGGACTCTGAGTCCAAAAGTCTTAGAAGAAAATTCAATATGTGCATCCCAGTGCCCTCAGTTATGATTGTGGGAAGTAGCCCCTGTGAAGATGCAGGTTCTTCAGCCACCACAACTGAAGAACCAAAGAAAGACTTGTCACCCAAAATATTTCAATGTCAAAAGCTGATATTTTACATAGGGGAAATGGAATTACCGAAGAGGCATTACCAACTACTTTGCAGCTGCACCCTAAGAACCATGGGATCTTTCCAACTACCTTACAACTGAAACTTTCCATCTATATTGTCTCCCCCAATAGAATGTGAACTCTTAGGAGCAAGGGCAGTCTTACTTTTCAGATTGTTTCTTTTGCTTAACACAGTGAGTTGCACATAGTAAGCACTTAATAAATGCGTAATTCATTCACTGAATCATAGAAGTCCACTTGGAGGGCCAACATGAAATTATGCTGGGAAAAGGGAGGAGAGAGAGGGAAAATTAATCATTCATATGTTTATTTAATCAATTATTTAAGCCTACGATCTGTCAGGCACTGAATTAGGCACTGGAGACAGAGAGACAAAAAATAAACAATCTGTGCACTCATAGAGCTAACATTCTGTGTAGGGAAATACAGTGTATGTGAATATGAATGTAAAAAATAACTACAAAGTGATTTGGAGGGAGTGAGGTATTAGTAGCTACATAAGTGGGGGGATCAGGAAGGAACTCATATAGATGTCACTTGACCTGAGGTGAGCTTTGAAGGAATCTGAGGATTTGAAGAGAAAGAAGGAATTAATTCAATGTATGGGAGATAACCTATTCCAAATCATAGAGATAGGAGGTCAGTGTGACTGTACTATATATGTTCTGTGTGAATGAGAGTAATATGTAATAAAGGTGGAAAGGTAGATAGTAGTCAGGTTGTAGTTAATTTTAAATGACACGTGGAGGAATCTGACTTGATCCTAGAAGTAATAGGAAGACAGAAGGGTTAAATTAGGCAACTAGGTAGCCCAGTGGATGGAGAATCAGGCCTAGAGTCAGGAAGATCTCATTTCAAATCCAGCCTCAGACACTTACTACCTATGTGATCCTGAGCAAGCAACAATCTCTTCTGCCTCAGTTTTCTCAAATGTAAAATGAGTCCAATAATAGCACCTGCCTCCAGAGTTGTTGTGAAGATCAAATGAAATGAAATATGTAAAGCATTTAGCACAGTGTCGGGAACATCATTGTTGTTAAGTGTTAGTTCTCTTCCCATTGAGCAAGGGATGGCATAATTCTGTGTTTTAGGAATATTACTTTGGCAATTGTATAAGGGATAGATTGGAGAGGGAGAGAGACTGAAAGCAGTGAGACAAACTAGTAGGCTTTTGCAAAAGTCCTCATAAAAGGCAATACTAGCCTGAACTAGAGCAACTAGATGGTATAGTAGATGGTGTGTTGGACTAAAAGTTAGGAAGACTTGACTTAAAATCTGGTCTCGGACACTTATTAGCAGTATGACTAGTCAAGTTATTTTTCCCTCTTTGTATCAGTTTTCTCGGCTGTAAGATAGGGATAATAATAATAATGTCTGCCTCTCGGGGTGATTGTGAGAATCAGATGGGTTAATATTTGTAAAGCTTTTTGAAAACCTTAAAGCAATACATCAGTGCTAGCTATTATTATGGTAGTAGCCATGTGAATAGAGAGAAGAGAGCAGATACCGGAAATGTGAAGATTGAATCCCCAAGATTTGTCTATTTGATTGGGTATCTGAAGTGAGGAAAGAGGAGAAGTTGAGAATGACTCAAAAGTTGAAACTCTAGATGGCTGGAAGTTTGGTGATTCACTTGACAGAAAATGAGAAGTGAGGAATTGTGGAGAGGCTTTGGGGAAAGATCATGAATTGTGTTTTGTATATTTTACTTTTGAGATGCCTATGAGTCATCCCATTCAAAAAACCCAAAAGATAGTGATTCAGGACTAGAGCACAAGAAAAAGACAATGGGAAAACATAGAGATATGGGAGTCATTTTCATAAAGATAATAACTGAACTCAGAAATGAATGATATCAAGAAGAGAAATCTATATGGGCTCAGGATGAATTGGGGGTATATCCACAGTCAGGGCTGGGGCTAAATGGAAGATGATACAGAAAAGAAGACTGAAAAGGAGTAGTCAGGCAGTTAGGAGGAGAACCATGAGAGAGCATTGTCACAAAGATACAGAAAGGGATGAATAACCAGAAGAAGAGGAGAGTCAACTTTGTCAAACGCTGCAAAGAAGTTAAGAACGAGAATTAAGAAAAAGCCTGTTATTTGACAATATCATTGAAAAGAATTTTAAAAGGAGATTATTGGAAGTTCTGTAGAAAGATGGGTACCTTAGCTTCATTGATGGGATTATGAATTCATCTAAATATTCTAAACAGCAATTTGGAATTATGCAAAAAAGAAGTATTCATATCATTTGAACCAGAGAACCCACTGCTAAGTTATATCAAATTGATCACAGACAGAAATGATGGTCCCATATACAATAAAAATTTCCTAGTCATACTTGTTTTTTGTAATAGCAAAGAAATGGAAATAAAGTACATGTCCATAAATTAAGGAAGGGCTAAAAATGGGGGTACAAGATTTAATGGGACATAACTGCACATGAAAATTGAATGAAACATTATTATACAGACTATAATGGAATATCCCTATGCTAAAAATAACGGAATATTACAGCAAAGGAACAATGAATATGAAGAATTCAAAGAAGAATGAAAAGACTTATATGAATTAATGTAAAATGAAGAAGCTAAAACCTAGAAAACAATATACACAAAACTGCAATAGTGTAAATGGAAACAATAAAAAATGTTGTACAGTTACAATAACCAAGTTTGGCCTAAATAAGTATGACAAAATATACTTCATTTCCTTTTTTGCTGAGGTGGAGAAATACAGGTTGGAGGATTACAAATACTGTCAGACTCAGTGGTTGAGTTGATCAGTTTTCCTGAACTGTTTCTTTTTTCCCCTTTTTTATTCTTTGTTAAAAAGTATAGCTCTGAGTAGGAGAGTGAAAGGGCTACATTTGAAAAGGAAGGTGTTATAAAAACAAAATTTATTTTTAAAAAATTAAGACTATTGGAATATTTGGAGAGAACATTTCAGTTGAGAGATGAAGATGGAAGTCAGATTGCAAGACATTAAGTAAGTGGGAAGAGATGAAGTGGAGACAATGAAAGAAGGTAACTTATTCTAGGAGCCTGTCTGAGAAAAGGAAAAGAGCTATAGCTTGAGAATTTGAGGCAATTATAGGGCCAAGAGAAAAGGTTTTGCTGCTGCCATTTTTGTTATTATTGTGATTTGTTTTTGTTTTGGGGATAGGAGAGGCCTGGGTATGTTTGTAGACAGCAGGGAAGGAACCAATAAAAAGGAAGAAATGAAAGATTGGTGGGGTTAGGGGAGAAGAATAATTGTGGAAGCATTTTTCTGGATGAAATAGGAAGATATATAGAGGGGTTGGACTTGGTAAGGAGAAAGATCACCTCTTTATCAGAGATTGGAGTAAAGAAAGTATTAGAGATGACATCAAGGAAGGACATAAGAGGGAGCTCACAGAAAACATTCTCTGTTTTTTCAATAAAGTATAACTTTAGGTCCTCTGCTAAGAAAGAAGGAATGAATAGCATAGGGGACTTGAAGAGAGAAAAGAAGATTTTAAATAACCTCTTTAGGAAATAGGTAGGAGAATCAATAAGGAAGGGATTGAAGAATGATTACCTTGCTGCAGTGAGGGCTCAGTTGAAATTAGATCAAATAAATTCATAGTCAATTCATCAAGATTGCATAAAAAGAATTGTCTCTTGCCTTGTATCCAAGTAAAAAAATTTATGCTGTTGAATTGGGTGGGGAAATATCAGAGAATACCATTTCATTCATTCATTTGTTCATTTATTCATTCATTAATCATTTACTAATAATTTTTATTTATTTCATTTATTATTCATTTATACATTCATTCTTTCAGTCTACTATACATAGGCTTTACAGCAGATGCCACCATATGTCTTGCATTCCCACCTTGGTCCATATGTAAACACCCCCCCTCCCCACAAACAATCTATAACATGGGATTCTCTTGATCCCTAGATGCACTAGAATGTAGCTGCTGCAATAGTTACTGAATTTGGAAAGACATAGGTTGTCAGAGCAGCCAGGGGTTCATCTTGTAATTTAAAGGCAAGAACCCAGTTCAGTTTATAGATGTAGAAAGAAAGGTAAAAGGGGAATTAGATTTTCAAATAGCAAAGTTTGAAGAAAACTCCCAATTATACACCATAAATTCCAAGTTCCACCCTGGAACTTGAGTCATTAGTCTGAGTAGCTCTTCAATGCCAAGTACTTGCTATTGACTAAAAAAAAAAAATACCTAATATCTCAGTGTTCCTGTGAGGACTAAGTGTCTTCTACTAATCCCTTTTGTCTATACTCTCTGTTTTTCTGTCATACCTAGGGAAGTAGTACCACATAATAATAATAATAGGCATAGGAACGGGATTGTACCAGACTTCACTGACATAAGGAACTAACTCCAGGGTAAGGAAACTCTGTCCATGCAGGTTGCCATTTTTCCTCAGCTTAGAATATTATAGAGTTGCCTAAAGTCAAGCATCCTGGGCACTTTAAAATGCTTTCACTTCCAGCCTAGCCCAGCCCTTCTATATTTGGGTTTTTAACTGATTTGTTGTTTTACACAAACCCCATCTGACATGGCTGAGTTTCCTCAACCAATCCAAATAATTTGCCTGGGTAGCTTCGTTTCATTTCATCCAGTTAATGTAATCAATAGGTTTTCACTGGTTTAAACCAGTTTTATACTGATTTGAACTGATTTAGACTAGTTTCAACCAGTTTCAACTGGTCTAAACAGGTATGAACTGGTCTAAATAGGTTTTGACTGGTTTAAATGGGTTCAAACTAATTCTGACTGGTCTTAACCAGTAAGAAGAGCCTAAATGACTGCTTTGAAGTGTTTCAAGCAGGTTTGAACTACTCTGACCTAATTTTGAATGGTTTGAATTGGTCTAAACCGGTTTTAACTGATCCAATTTTTTTTTTTTTTTTTGCGGGGCAATGGGGGTTAAGTGACTTGCCAAGGGTCACATAGCTAGCAAGTGTTAAGTGTCTGGGGCTGAATTCGAACTCAGATACTCCCGAATCCAGGGCCAGCCCTTTAACCACTGCGCCATCTAGCTGCCCCCATCCAAATTATTTTGAACTTGTCTAAACTGGTTTAGACTGGTTTGAACTGGTTTGAACTGCTCTGGTACTGAGGACAACTCTATAGCCATTATCTAGGCCATACCTCCCTCTAAGTAAAGTAGAACTGACTTTTATTGAGTACTTGGAAGTTTGCAAAATGCTTTCCATACATAATCACGTTTGAGCCTTTTAACAACCCTGTAATGGGGGCGGCTAAGTGGCACAGTGGATAAAAGCACCGGCCCTGGATTCAGGAGTTCCTGAGTTCAAATCTGGCCTCAGACATTTGATACTTACTAGCTGCGTGACCTTGGGCAAGTTACTTAAGCCCCATTGCCCTGCAAAAAAACCCCAAAACCAAAAAACAACCCTGTAATGTAGGTAGTACCTATATCATTATCCCAGTTATATAGAGAGGAAACTGGGGCTCAGCAATGTTAAGGGACTTACCCAGGGTCATACAGAGAGTAAAGTATCAGAGATAGGATTTAAAGTTAGATGTTATTGACTTCAGCTCTAGCCCTCTTTCCACAATACCATGCCATGCCCTAGGATGTAAATAAAGCTGCTGCATATGTACAGTGGCTTTTAAGAATTCAGTGTGGAATGATATCCTTCTTTTTAAGGTCTTTCCTTGTGGCAGTGATCTTGGGTATCTGTCTTTCACAGGCCTTGGTCACACACTCTTCATTTTTTTTTTGGTGGAGGGGTGGGTTTACACAAACAGGAAAAGCAAAAATAAAGACTAAGGGAAAATATACATTGGCTTCCCTTGTTGCATGATTACAGTGTGGGGCTGGAATCTTTCAGAAGCCATCCTGGGAGAATGAGGAGCTAGGATATTCTCTGACAGCTCCCTGTGTGGTGCAGAAAGATAGCAAAGCTGAAACTGGATAGGTACAAATGGAAATGCATTTCTGGACAACAGAGACAAACTTTCCTCTGTCCTGCCTTTCTCACTGGTATTCCTGACAGGAATATTTGTCTCTGTCTTTCCCATTCTCTCTAGCACCAGCGAGTAGCAAATGCAAGAGAATGTTGCCTCTTCCTTTTCTCTTATACACTACATCCTACAAGAAAATCCTATAAAGTCAACCGCTGAAGTATCTATGCTACCTATCCTCTCCTTTCCATTCCCAGGACCATCACCCTAGTTTGGTCTGTCAGCACTTCTTCATTTATCTAATGAAATCTTCTCCTAACTGTTCTTCCTGAATTTAAAATCTCTTGACTCCAATCCTGCTCTACACCAATAGATTAATTCTCCTACATCATAATTCTAATCATGTTTAGAATTCTTTAATACCTTTCCATTGTTTACCAAATAAAATCCAAACTCCTTAGCCTGCCCTTCAAGGTCTTCCAAACATACCTTTGCAGACTAACATAGTAGTCTATGCTTCCCAAAACTTAACTACTTTCCTCCATGCTTTTGTTCTTACCTATATTCTCTATGCCTATATTCCTTCTGTATACTACCCCCATACTTAATATATCCATTGAAATCTTACCTATCCTTTAAGACCTAAGCAGCACAAATTCCAGTCCCTTCAAGGAATTCTTCCCTGATTACTCCCAAGACAAAGTGATTTGTACCCCCTCTGAACTCTTCAGGAACTTTATTCATAACCTTTTAATGTACTTGTTATATTTTATATTATAATGATTTATACACATACCTTAAATTGTAATTTTCCTGAAAGTAGGAGCCATATTTTACTCATCTTTGTACATATGATATCTAGCATCATGCTTTGAACAAAGTAGGTGCATAATAAATGTTGATAGCATAATTGATTGAATGAATGTTTCTTCATTGAAACTGTTTAGTTCAGCTGATGAGAGTCCCTTGCCATTAGGGTCAGAATTCTGGCCCTAATGAGTTCCTCTAGGGGAAACCCCAAATCCAGACTTTTATCCAAAGCCAGTATTCCCTTGGTTGAGAGAATAGGGGAAGACAAAAGGAGGAAGCTCTAATTCAGAGAATGTAGCATAGGGATTCAAGGTTTACTTGTAAAAGTATCTCAGTGCGGGGGCAGTTAGATGGCACAGTGGATAAAGCACCAGTCCTGGATTCAGGAGGACCTGAGTTCAAATCCAGCCTCAGTCACTTGACACTTACTAGCTGTGTGACCTTGGGCAAGTCACTTAATTCTCATTGCCCCACAAAAAAGAAGAGCCAAAGAAAAAGTTTCTCAGTGCCCCAAATGTACCCACTTCTTTGACTGGGTTCACAATGTCCTCTTTGCATGTTGAGGTCAGTGCTATATGAACATTTTCATATGCATGGAATAAACCAGAAGAGACCCTGAAAGAATAGGTGACTCAGTCTCATAAAAATCTTTTCTTTCTTTCCAGAGAAAGGGTTTATTCTTTGGAGAGGCCATGTTCCGTGACCAGATGAAACAAAGATATTCCAACACCATGGACAGCATCGTAAGATTCAAAAACCAGGACTTCACCTCCTTGAGGGATCACTGTTTAAGGAGCGGCAAACTATTCAAAGATGACATGTTCCCGGCCAATGACAGTGCCATAGGGCAGAGACTCATAAATGAAAAAAATATTCCAAACATTAAGTGGAGTAGACCAACGGTGAGTTTGAGTCATATTGATAAGAAAATAAGCAGGAAAGAGCAAAGAAGGATGAAAAGGATGGTAAATAATCTTGAATTCATGTTATATGAGAATAAGTTGAGATAACTGGGGGTATTCAGCGTAGAGAAAAAAGATTTTGGGGAACATAATTGATTTCAAGGCTCTTAAGGGTCCTCACAAACCTAAGAGGGGTGAGACTTGTGTTAAGCCACATTGTTCAGAACTAGTAGTAGTGAGTAAAAGTTGCAATAAGACAGATTTAGGCTGGATGTGTGGAAAAGCTTCCCAATCACTAGAGCTATCCAAAAGGAAAATTGGATACCTTTGGAAGTACTAGTTTTCCTCTCGTTGTAGGCCTTTGAGTGAAGGTTAAAAGACTAATATTCAGGTATATGATAGTAATGATCCCTCTCATATACCAAAGAATCATAGATTTAGAACTGAAAGAGGGCTAATCTAATTTTTCAAAAAGCCCTTTCTTTAACATATGGGGAAACTGAGACAGAGAGGTTAAGTGACTTGACCAAGGTCACACAGGTAGACCCAAAGTTAATTACCACACCTGGGTTTTCTGACTCCAAATCCAGGGTCCTTTATGCTACACCATTATGTCCAAAAGGTATCTTCCAACCCAGATTTTGTGACTAGAAACATGGTTTTCCTAGGCCCAAGATGGGGCCCCATGCAGAATTTAGTACATGGTAGTCATATTTACAATTTTTATTGACTGACTAAATTTCTTGAGGTATTTATGAGAAGGGGCTGCAAAACTGGTAGTACTGTTTTCTTCTGGAGAGAGAAATGTGTCTATTAAATGAGATGGACAACTGAGGTTACATATAAAACCAAACTAGGTACCCCATAATTAAAGTACAGTTTCCCCTCTCTGGAGTAGATGAAGGGAAGAGCTGATCTTTCAAGTCAAAGATCTGAAACAACCAGACCCCCTCACTCTTTTATCAAGGACAGATCATGAATGATGGGGATCACATCCAATTTTGCCATTGTGGCCATGTCTTTGGACTTGCTTAAAATAGATGCAAGTTTTTGTTTTTGTTTTTGTGGCTCAGATTAATGTAGTAACATAAGTCCACAACAAAGATTCCCATAGATCTGTCTCCTTGGGGAAGAACTAACACTGGGAACATCTCCATTTTATATGGAGAAGAGTGTGTGTGTGTGATTATACATATATGTATGTTTGTGTGTGTATATATGTGTGTATGTATGTGTATATATGTATATGTGTGTGTACACATATATACATACATACACACACACACACACACACACACACACACATATATATATATATATATATATATATATATATATACACACACATACACACAAGCACATACATATGGTGTTCCAATAGTCTTTTTTTTTTCTTTTTTGGTGAGGCCATTGGGATTAAGTGACTTGCCCACAGTCACACAGCTAGTAAGTGTCAAGTGTCTGAGGCCGGATTTGAACTCAGGTCTTCCTGAATCCAGGGCCAGTGCTCTATCGACTGTGCCACCTAGCTGCCCCCTCCTATAGTCTTAATAAAGTTTTAACTATTAAAACTTTAAATTGTACTAAGACGTTAGAACTTTCTCTTTCTCTCTCTCTATATATAGATATATAGATATATACACACACACATATATTTCCATATATACACACATGAATAATATGTGTAAATGTGTGTATAGATTTATAGATAAAGCTATATGGCTATATTTTCTCTTGTTATTTTAAGACCTCAAGACTATTTTAGAACTTGTCTTTTTTTTCTCTTTTCTCAGAGAGGTGCTGAGCCAGAGAAGCAAGATTATATTTATAGCATTGAAGAGTTTATAACATTTCTATTTTGGCAGGGTTATAGAGTCACTCAGTACCCAAGTAAGCCTTGGAATAGCCCCGAAATGTACTCTCCATGTGGTGGGTGGAGAAATTGATGACACAAGACCAAACTCTTCTATTAAGTCTAATCAAAGACCTAAGCTGGAGGCAGGCTAGGCATCAAAGGCAAGCTTTCTTCTCAGCCATGAGCTTCTTCTGTTTCTTGACAAGCAGCTGAAAACCTCTTTGGAGACTTTGACCTGCTTGTGCTTTTCCTTTTTAAAAGTGTCAGGTGACACTTTCTGTTTCACAGAAGTAGGTATCTTGAACCATCTCCTAGTAGTTCCTAGCCTCACTGCTGAGAAAATGTGCAGGCTTTCTTTAAGAGGTAACTTACTGGGGCAGCTAGGTGGTGCAGTGGATAAAGCACAGGCCCTGGATTCAGGAGGACCTGAGTTCAAATCCAGCTTCAGACACTTGACACTAGCTGTGTGACCCTGGACAAGTCACTTAACCCCCATTGCCCCACAAAACAAACAAACAAACAAAAGAGGTAACTTACATTATAATCCAGGTATTCCTTTACACAGTCTTCTCTTTTGTGATACCACTAACTTTAAATTCAAGCTTGATTTATTGATTTTGCTACAGTTGTAGCAACAGAAAATTAAAAGGGATCTTTGAGAGTATACAATCCCTCTTATTTATGGATAAGCAAACTGAGGCCAAGAAAGAAGAAAGGACTTGGTCAAGGTCACACAGCTAGTTAGTGAGAGATATGGAATTTGACCCCAAGTCTCCAGTTGCTCTTTCCCCTCCGCACCCTGGGGACCTACAACATTCTGCTGTAATGTTCTGTCAATACCTCCCCGGTCTAAGACAAATTTATCATCTTACCTCTCATTCCTCTGAAGCCAGATCACCTCCTGATTTCCCTATGGATAAGAGGTTTAGAGATTTTTACTAGCTGTGTGACCCTGGCCAAGTCACTTAGCCCTGAGTGCCTCCACCCAAACATTAGAGATGGAATGGATTTTAGATGCCTTCTAGTCTCACCCCTTCATTTCACAGATGAATAAGCTAAAGACAAGAAAGGTTAAGACACTTGTCCAAGGTCATACAGGTACTAAGTGCTAGAGGTAAGATTAAACCAAGTCATTTGTCACCAGAGTCAGCATTTGTTTTATAGATTCTGGCCATGATACCTATAATAAATTCATACTGGGGTGCTTCCTAATGGCTTAGAGATAATCCTGAGACCCTTAAAGGGCTAGTGGAGCAAAGGCCCTGGAAGCTCCTACTTAGCTGAAAATCAGTATAGTAGTAAGAAAAATAATGGAAAAGTATAGAGTGTTTTGAGATTTGTAAAGCATATTGTCTCATTTAAGTTCCACAACAACCCGGTTAGGTAGGCATACAGATATTATTGTCCCCATTATATAGATGTGGAAAATCAAGCTAAGAAAGTTCAAATGACTTGCTCATGGTCACAGTGTCCAAGGTGGGATTCTAATCCAGATCTCTGCTGAATCCACATCCAGCCATCTTTCCATTATACCATGCTATCCAGGAATGGATTATGTGTCTATTAACAAAAGATCAACATGAAAGGGTTGTTTGATCACCAATAAAATCTAATTCAGAACCCCCCCCCAACACCATTCATTAACCTCCTACTCAGCAAGTCAAATCAACAAGCATTCATTAAGTGTTTACTATATGTTTGGTCCCTAAATGTTATGGGCGAGCCAATGTGCTAGGCTATAGGAATACAAATGCAGTTTAAAAATAGCCCCTTTTGGGGCAGCTAGGTGGTGCAGTGGGATAGAGCACCAGCCCTGGAGTCAGGAGTACCTGAGTTCAAATACAGCCTCAGACATTTAACACTTACTAGCTGTGTGACCCTGGGCAAGTCACTTAACCCCAATTGCCTCACTTAAAAATTTTTTTTTAAATAGCCCCTTCCTCAAAGTGCTTAGCTTTATAGTGAGCATGCCCTGATCCTCTATCTCAGAGCCTCTATCTCCCCCTTGGGGCTCTAGGGGTACCCTCAGGAGGCGGAAAGTCTTTTTTCCGAATACAATTGGCTCAAACCTCCAACAGTTTTGCTCCTCTCACAGTTAGATGCCAATGAGTGGCTAATGCCCTTTCCATTTAACCATACAATGTCAATTAGCTTTTGAAAAGGGATATTTACTTTGAAAAAAGAACACTAACAAAAGCAGAAAAATTTTGCCCACAACATTTTGAGGGCCACTCTCCCCTATACCACATTGGCCTTGAGGAGAATGGACTCAGATTTAGCAGTATCTTAATAGACTTGGTCCAGGCAAGTTCATATAAAAATATAATATTGCTCTCTGTTGAGTCCTCCATAAGGTCCTCACAGCTCAAAACATCATTGCTGGACTGCAAAATACTACATGAATTCAACTTCCAGATTCCTGTATCCTGAAATTCTAGGAAATTGGAAAGCTAGGAAGCTTCAATGTTCAAATTCCCATAGGATCACTCTCCTGGTATTTTGAAATTCATATAGTCAGAACCTCCAGATTAATATCCTTTACCTAAAATAAAAAATGGAAAGGCAAAAGACAGAGGCCCATTTTCATGGGACCTTATGTTGGCCTCAAAGGGAGAGGGCTCATGGGCTCTCCACTAACAGCATTATCTTTCATTGGATGCCATCAGCAAAGGCTCAAAATCAAGAGCAGAGATCCACCAAGGAATCCCACCAATGGGAAGACAGAGGTTAATTAGTGTCCTTTTGAATGCCTTCATGGCCAATCAAAGACCCATGTGGTGACCAGTCTGGAACCAGTTACATCATGTGTATTCATTCCCAAAGTCTCTCCAAGGCACTTCTATTCCATGTCATCATAACTCTCACACAATCAGACTATCCAGTCCCCTTCACCTGAGGAGTATTTATCAGTAAACTGATAAATATCTACATGATAGCACTAAGAACTAGGGGATGGGATGGAAAGGCTTTCTGGAGAAGGTAGTATTACCAGCTGAACCATCAAGAGATGAAGGGGAATAGGGACAGTATTCTAGGAATGGGGGCCAGCCTGTACAGTGGTGTAGGTAGGTGATGGAATGTTGAGCCTGGGGAATAGCAAGGTGGCTAATCTGATGACTGGGAAAGTATGTGAAGGGTAGTAACATGAAATCATGATAATCACAACAACATTGTATAGCATCCTACAAATATTGTCTCATATCATCCTCATAATAACTCTGGGAGGTGCTATTATGATCTTCATTTTACCAGTGAGGAAACTGAGACTGACAGAAGGTAAGTGATTTGTCCAGGATCACACAACTGTCTGACACTGAAATATCTGACACTGAACTAGAACTCAGATCTTCCTAATTGGAGGTTCAGTACTCTATCCACTGCACCACTTAGCTGTCTCAAAATGAAGCATGAGTTGCTGCCTCTTAATGTACTGAAGGTAGGCTGAACTTAGACTCTGCTTCATACCAGCCTTATACCAACATGGAGGGGGATTAGCAGTCAGGAGATACTCTTCCCATGATAAGAATGCTCAGCTCCCACTCCCAAGTCTCCCACAACAACCATATCAATTCCGTTTGTTTTCTATAATAAAGAAGAATGTTCTTCCTTATTTTCAAGAAGGCTTGCTTCAGGGCTCCATGGCGGAACACTTTCTAACAATTGGTGATGTCTTGGGAATGGCATGGGTTGCCTCTTTACATTCCCACCACTGGAAATGTTTAATCAGAAACTGAATGACAGCTTCTTGGGAATATTGCAGTGGGAATTCTTATATAGGGTAGAAGCTAAATGAGATCATCTCCGAGCTATTTTCCAAACTCTGCAATTTTAGGATTCTAAGAAAAAAGACAAAGATAGAGTAGGATAGATGAGTCAAAGGCTTTGGGAAATATACTATTGAACCTAGAAGATGGAGTCCTGTACCATCCCAGGACCCTGAGTCTTAATCCTAACCAACATGCTCTTACTTCATTCCTAACGAATAGCTGGATCATAAAATCATCCTTCTAAAGCTAGAAGGGAGGGCAGAGATCATCTAGTTTAACTGCTTTCATTTCAGATGAGAAACTGAGACCCAGGTGGACTAAGTGGCTAGTTTGAGTTCAGATAGTGAACTGCCAGAGACAGGATTTGAACCCAGGGCACTTGACTCTATAGTCAGTACTCTTTTTTTTCTGTACCATGCTTCTGGATGAGGACTATAGATACCTGCAGAATGGAGTATGGCTACCTTCTCCTTTCATAACACAAAGTGGGGAGAAGATAAAAGAAATAGAAACTGACCTCACAGAGGTCATCCAAATTAAAAAATGTAATGTTCTTGTCAACTGATTATGTTATATTCCCCTATTAGTGTGTAAGAGCTATGAATTCATCAATTACAAAACACATATCAAGTACTATGTGCTAGATATTGCTGCTAAAATTATTTTTTAAATTTAATAATAAGTCCTATTTATATAATGCCTTATAAAGTCACATCCTCACAACAACCCTATGAGGTAGGTAAAGCAATTATTTTAGCTCTGTTTTGCAAACAATTAGGCACAGGCTCTGAGAATCAAAGTGACATGCCCAGAGTCACAATATAATAATTTGGGGAGTCACATTTTGAACCCAACCTTCCTGACTCCAAGTTCAGAACTCTTTTCCAACATAGCATGAAATTATACATGAATAAACAAATTTTTTAAATCCTGTAACAAAGTCTTTCAATCATATGATTAAATAGATCAGGTTATGTGTAAGCTGATCCTACCCTTTAGCTTATAGGTGTCTGGCTTCATTTTCACATGCACCTCTCCTGTATTTTATATCTTTGGTTTACTTGTGTTTGCTAAGCAGGTATGAAAAACAGAATATAAATTCACAGGAACTATACAACAGGAAGGAGGTCTAAGTCTACTCTGGCAACAGACCATGTGAAAAAAAAAAAACATCTGTCCAAGAGCTCATGGGATTTCTTAGTTCCAGTTTTCAGCTTCCTAAAGTTTTCTAGCCTCTCTAGTAGACCAGTACAAGTCCAGGACATCAACTCCTAATCTTCTCTCTCCATCCCTATTGACTTGTTCATAGTAATGAAAACACAGGTTTATAAAGCACCTCGTGTCTAGAAAGAATTATCTATATTAACTATATACACTCACAGGCCATGGTGGTCCCATGTTATAGATGAGAAAGCAGAGCTCCAAGAAAGACACTTGCCAGAGCTAAAAAGCACTGTGCTATGTGTTAATTGCTTAACTCATGGATCCATAGAACTGCCTGTTGTGTTCTAATTGCTACAATGACTAGAAGAGGAATTAAACAGGAGTATCTATTTCAGCCCGTGGTCAAGCCATCATCCATGACTCTCCCTTCTTCCTCACCTCCTATCCCCAGCTAGTCAATATGTCCTATTGATCTTCCCTTTGTTTAGTCCCCTCCCTCCATCCTTTTGGCTTCGTTCATTTCTGCTGTCACCACCCTTAGTTACCTTTCCTTTATATATACTTCCATACTAAAATGGGCCAATGATCTCATAGATATGGACATTCCCACTGATAAAGCCAATCACATCTGAAACACACATTCTCATCCTTTGCAATTTCCTTTCTGTATATTCTGCCAACACCTCATGAAAGACCCACCCAATTATTATGAAGAAAATTCTTTGTCAGGTATAAGGTACTATATAAATGTTATCTATTACTGTTGTTGCAATAATCAACCTCATGGGTTTATTGTAAGGAAATCTCTCTTTAAAGTACTACATAAATGTAGTTTACTATTTTTTAAAAAATGATGAAAAGGATGCTATCAGAAAGACCTGGAAGAACCTGTAAGAGCTGATGCAAAGTGAAATGTACTGTATACAAAATAACAACAATATTGTGAGATGATCTGCTGTGAATGACTTGGTTATTTTCAGCAATGAAATGATCCAAGACAATTCTGAAGGTCTTATAAAAATGCTATCCATCTACAGGGAGAGAACTGATGGTATCTGAATACAGAGTGAAGCATATTTTTTGTTAGTTCCTTTATCTGAAGTTTTGTTTTTGTTTGTTTTCTTTCACAACCTGGCTAATGTGGAAATGTTTTGCATGACTGCTTATGTATAGCTTATATTGAATTGCTTGAATTCTTGGGTGGGGTGGGGAGGGAGGGAGGAAGAGGATTTAGAACACAAAGTTTTTTTTTTTAATTGATGTCAAAATTTGTATTTGACATGTAATTTGGGTAAATAAAAAATTCTAAACAAAACAAAACAAAAAATACCCACCCAAATTGCTGGAGAATTTCCTCAAATTCTTTAAATATCTCAGGATACCAATGAACCTCTCAGCCTACCTGTTGTTCCTCACTCTTGTTATATGATCTAGGCCTTGTTTTCCAGGAATGAATGTTCTCAATGATGCTTCTTACATCATTTGCTTTTCTTTAATCATTTGCTTAATGATATAAATAATTATGATTTAATAAAATATATTTATATAATATTTTATAGTATATTGTTTTTAATTGATTATAAATTTTATATTTTAATTTATTGTTTATCATTAATATATTATATTAATTTTAATAAATATGTTGAATATACTTATAGAATATATTTATATTATATAACAGTATTTATATAATATGCAATTGTATAACATATTATATGCTATATAATAATATAAATAATTATATTGCCATTAAGAATACAAACTTTACTATTCCTATTCTCTACTGTAAAGAGTTAAAAGGGAATATGTATCAATGGTACTACCAGGCTTAGCATACTTCAATGAAAAGAGAATAATAGATCTTCCATAACTTGTGTACATAAGTCATAGTCAGCAGCCTGCTTACACCCCCTATGCTCTTCCCACTTCTCTGTTGGCTACTTATAGTTCTGATCCTCCTGAGAGCATGATAATAGCTGATTTGTATTTAACACCACAAGGAGACTATCAGTTTTGTTTTAGTTTTTTTGGTGAGGCAATTGGGGTTAAGTGACTTGCCCAGGGTCAGACAGGTAGTAAGTTGTCAAGTGTCTGAGGCCAGATTTGAACTCAGGTCCTCCTGACTCCGGGGCGGTGCTCTATTCACTGTACCACCTAACTGCCCCAAGACTATCTGTTTTAAAGAGCTAGTTACTTATTGCAAAATTTGAGATCATGGAAAGTACAAGGCAATTTCCTCAATTGTATCTTGACTGATCTCAGCCCTTTGTAACCTCTTAAGGATGCTCTTGTCACTAGGCCCTTCCTCAGAAGCTTTATCAACCAATAAATCAACAATGCTGCAGCCTTCCATTACCATGGAAGCAGTTTGGGGGACTGTGCTTACTAGAAAGGGTGAGGAAGTTCAACAAACTTCAGCCCTCCATAATCATAGTATAGGGCCCTCAACACCAGAAACCTGGTTAGTACCAGAGTCTCAGCCACCAGAACCTCATCCAAGAGTGAGGCCTTGGTCACCAGACTGGACCAGGAGCTAAGTACTTGCAACACCTGAAAAAAATCACCTGATCATAGAAAATCACTTTATAGATTTAGAAATGGAAAGGTGTATAGAGGAGATCAAGTTCAACCCTCTTATTTTACATAAGAATCTTAGACCCAGAGATGTTAAGAGTCTTGCTCAGGGTTACACAGATAGTAAATGTCTGAGGGGAGATTTGAACCAAACTATTCCTTACTCCAAATTCTTCACTGTCCACTGTACTACATTGTCTCACTGTCTGTGCCAACTAAATAAAGTTCAAACTCCATGGCCTTGCAACCAATGCCCTCTATTACCACTACACCTTATCATGTACTATCTATCCAAACTGAATTACTTAATATCCTCTGAAGAGATCTTACTTTTTCCATCCCAAGCCTTTGTTTACACTATTTCTCTGCTCTTGCAACCTCCACTGCTGATATCCTATCAGTGAAGGCTATCCAATTGCAGTGTTCAATAACATACATGACTATGTGGAACCAGTTTATCTGTGTTTGCACAGGTGGCTACCATCCCTCACCCCTAGGATATGGTGTGGTTTGTAATTCTATTAGGATACTTGGCAGAAAATCCTTTCAGGAACAAATGTGGCCTTGTAAGCTGTGGATTGGGTTATCATGATAGAAGTTTTGATGGAATCCCCAAGTCAATGAAGACTTTTAATTTGGGGTTCCCACATTCTGGGGTTTTCCAATAGTGGGAAATGAAGATATGGGGAATGAATCCTCAGAAACAGATAAAATGGGCAGCCATATCTAAAGGAACATATTTGTCAAGATTCAATTTAATTGCCAGCTGATCCATGAAGTCTTCGACGAATTATTGTTCACCTATAAAACTAAGATAATTGTGATGGTTGATTAACTCAATGGCTTCCTCACCCAGATCCATATCCTATTTTGTGAAATATTAGACTTATTTCTTTACAGTTATTGCAGATTTCACTGAGCAGGCTTGGTGGTGTTCTGGGACTCCATGCTCTTATCATGATGTTATGTGTGTCTTCCAGTATCTAAAAGCCTATAGAAAAGGAATTAGATTTGCTCTGGTTGGCCTTACAAGGCAGAACCAGAAACAATGGGTGGAAGTGCAAAGAATCAGAGTCATCAACTATCAATACCCATGAATGCTTGTTTTTAACATGTGAATGTAATCTTTTTATCATCTACCCTTATTGACCAAGCCCACTAATTCTGATATAAATTTTGCCATGTAAGATCAAAGATAAAGCATGATTTGGTCAATCAGTGGAGGGAAAGATAAGAAGGTAATAAGTTAGAGGAAGGTAGAGTTGGCTAGTTCTTGAATTTTGGTGAAGGCCTTACACACTATGTAGCAAGAGAGTTTAAAATACATTCACGTGTGTTCAATCAGAGAGTGAAACTCTGGATATGCAGCAGGTTGTTCTGTCATTGTGTAACAAGTGTCATTTCTTATTTCTAATCCTATTTTCTCAAGGGCTTTATACCTTGTAGACTTTGTGTGCAGTCCTTAAATTCTTTGTCTGCCTTGTAAATGTGTCAATCATTTGAAAAAAAATTGTCTATGTTATAAACTAACTTTCAAATAGCAGAAATAAAACCTTAGCCCACTAGTTAAAATATGTGAATTCTATTTTGTTTGTAAAGTAGATGAGCTATATGAGGTTTAGGCCTCTCACTTAAACTGTCTTCAGCCCAAGTAGTGTTAGGTGCCAACTGGTTGGAGAGACACATCTTGTCACATGCTTTTTGTGGTTCCTCTGATTTGTAAAGAACAAAAAGATGGTTCAATAGATGACCATTTTTTTGCTTAACAAATAACAGGGATTTGCCTCCATATTTTTTTTAAACTATTCAAATCTACCATCAATCATAAGACTATTTTTATACCATGAAGTGCTACCTATACCAAAACTAGCAGAAACTTGGAATTTGGATAAAGAAGAAGGTTAGATTTAGATCATAATGATGAGACTGAGCATGACAAGGTAGGAGACCCAAATAGGAGACTAGCCTCCATCTGGTCACCTTTTGCTCTTCAGATCCTCATTTAAAAACTAAAGTAAGCCAAAATAACCTTTTTAATGATCTTAACATTTAAAAAAACAAACTGAACTTTTAGATTATAGGTTATAATAGTAGAAACTCCTAGAAAAAGGCCTCAAATATATTCAAAACATGAAATGTCTCTTGAAAAGTATGAAAAGTATCTTTGTCACATCTGAGGCGTGGGAGCCAAATTTAATATGTAGAGAGTTAATTGGGTGGCTTGCTGTAATACTGGGGTTCAGAAAATAATGAGGGACCTCTAGGTCCAAAACTACCTCCCTTCTGAACTGCCTTTTTAGATATTTCTCCCATCCCAATAAGAAAGGAGATTAACAGCCTCTTTTCCACAAACGAATCAGGTTTTATTAATGGGAATAAAATACACAGCAAAGGTGAAATTAATAAAGTCAAAGACAAGGGAATAGGGAAAAAGAAAAATGGATAATCCCCCTAACTCTAACAAAAGCCTACATAATTCCCAAACTCGCTTCCAGCTAAGCTAATTCAAAGAGCTGGGCTCATTTATTAACTCACTACCTGGGGTCTGCAGCTTCAATAGGAAACAGCTATGCAGCCAGGGCACACAGGACAAAACTGCCCAGAAAAAACCTCTCTCTTATCCCCTCCCACAGTTCACCAACTGGAAAGAGACTGAGCTCCCCTCAGCAAGCGTTTACTCTCCCTCCCCCCAAAAGGGGAGGTCCTTCAAACTCGATCAAAGAGTGGTTTCTCCTGCTGACATCAGCAGCATACATCACTCAGGACAGGACAGGTGTGGCCCATTCCAATCAGTCTGCCAAATTCCATTATTTTACCACAGAAGAAAATGAAAGCAATTGCTCTTTTATTAGGATTGTGAATTGGGTATACCAAATGCTCTTACTGTATTTGGAATAAGTTGACAGATACAGAAAAAAAAAAAAAACATAATATATATGCTGGGTGACTACTATTGGCCACTGAGAAGAGATGTTCCACAGGTGAAATTTAATAGGAAAAGAGCAGGAGCAACATTTTAGATGAAATTAAGTGAGCACAATTTTGTTTCATTAAGGGTTGTGGTGGAATACAATAAGAGAAATGCAAAATAAATCAGCTCTGAGGCTTCAGTTCACATCCCACAAATCAATAAAAAGGACAATCAGTATTGGAAGATCTGACTAATACATTATTGATAGAGATGTGAATTGTTCTAACCATTTTGGAAAACTATTTGGAATTACGCACATAAAGTAATTAAACTGTTCATAACCTTTGACCCAGCAACCCCTTAGGAGGTAGAAAAAGGGGGATGGGGTGAAAGATGACTAATAGATATTAAAATATTCATAGCAACAAAGAATTATAAAGAAAACATGTGCCTATTGATTAGGGAATAGCTGAACAAATTATGGCATACAAATGTAATGATATATTACCATGCCATAAGAAATGTAAATTACAAGGAATGCAGAGAAACATGGAAAGACTGGTCAAAACTAATGCAGAGCAAAATAAGCATCCCCACAGGAATAATGTATATTATGCCTGCAGCAATGTAAATGAACAGACCTCTGAACTGAAGCTGATTTCTATTTTTAAAATTAGTCATGGTCCTTGTGAATAAATAATGAAATCTATCTCCTTCTTCTTGGTAGAAAGACAAAAGACTACAGAGCAGTAATGGAATGCATAGGTGTGCATAGAACTTGGGCCAGGTGTGTATAGAACTTGGGCCAGGTGTGTCTGGCAAACCCTATAGTGGCCGCAAGGTGGCGCCATAGTGCATAGGGTACTGGGCTGGGAATCAGAAAGATTCCTGAGTTCAGGTTTAGCCGCGGACGCGTATTAGCTGTGTGACCCTGGGTAAGTCACTTCACCCTGTTTGCCTCCATTTCCTTATCTAAAATGAGCTGAAGAAGGAAATGGCAAACTCCAGTATCTCTGCCAAGCAAACCCTAAATGGGAAGGTGACTGAAATGATCAAACAATGCTCTACCAGGGTGTGCCAGCATACCTGCCCAAAGTTTGGCTCTATGGACAGGAGGTATTGTGGTATGGTATAATGAAGACTGAACTTGAAATAATGAACTTAGAGTCCCAGGACCTTATTTCAAATACTGCTTTGCCAATTTCCATCTCTTTGTGACTAAGTATTTTCCCCTTTTGCACCTCAGTTTCCTCCTTTGTAAAGTGAAAGAGTTTAGACTAGATGACCTCTAAGTTTCACTCCATCTCTAAATATATGAATATATGAAAGAATAATGTTGTATACATAATTGCTGTTTCTTGCTTTTCTCTCACAATGAGGCTTTGTTGCGGGGCAGGAAATAGGAGATGGGGATGGAAAATATACCCATAAATGACTGGTTAAAAAAAAACAAACCCAAATGAGATCAATAAAACATCAAGACAGTTCTGCTTGTGTCCCCTTCTGAACTTTCTTTTGTTCTCATCTTTGTATACACATATATTAAAGGTTAATGTTTCATTGATTCTATTTTCTTGATAGCTTCTAAGTGATCAAAGCTAGCAATAAAGATAACAACTTTAATTAGCAACAACTAACCCTGAACCATTAGACTAGTTCAAAGAGGATAAGAAAGGAGACCAATTAAACAAAGTTGGGATTCCTGGTTTTTGACAACAAAATCAGGAAAATTGATTCAAAGTGTAAAAGGTTTCTGAGAGGTCCATCCAAGGGACCAATCAGCTGCCACCATGGAGTTACAGTTGACAAAAGGATTTTGAGTAATAGAAAAAGAAGGAAAATGGAAATTACCCACACACAAACCACCTTAAACAAGCAATAGAAATTGAAGTTTCTTCAAAAGTTTTTGTCAAAAAGCAAGTCCTTCTCCCAGTAACTGGGGACTATGGCCACATCAAACAGTTATAAATGTTTCCTTCTATTTTTCGTGGACCTAATCTGTTGTACTACTCTCCGTCTGTCTCTCTGTCTCTCTTGATCTCTCTCTGTCTCTCAATCTCTCTCACTGTAACCAAATTGTTTTAATGATTACTGCTTTCTAATACAGTCTGAGTGCTGGTATTGACATATTTTCCTTCCCACTTTTTCATTATTACCCTTGAAATTCTTGACCTTTTGTTCCTTCATATGAATTTCATTATTTTTTTTCTAGGTCTATAAAATATTCTTTGTGACAGTGTGTTTGGTACAACACTAAATAAGCTAATTAATTTAGGTTGCATTATCATTTTTATTATATTAGCTTGGACAATATATTAGCAATTAATGTTTCTCCCATCCTTTAGGTCTGCCTTTATTTTTGCCAGTGTTTTATAATTAGATTCCAATAGTCCTTAGCTGGATCTTAGTAACTTCATTCCCAAATATTTTAGAGCTTCTGTATTTATTTGAAATGAAATTTCTCTTTCTAGCTCTTTTTCCTGAGTTTTGTTGCTTTATATATAGAAATCCTAATGATATGTGGATTAATCTTATAGCCTTCAACTTAGCTGGAGTTTTAATTATTTCAATTAATGTCTTAGTTGACTCTCTAGCGTTCCTGAAGTACATCATCATAGCATCTCCAAAAAGTTTTAATTTTGTTTCTTCTTTGCCTGTATTTATTCCCTCAATTTTTTTCTTTTGTTGTATTGCCCTTGCTGGCATATCTAGGACTATATTAAACAGTAGTGGTAATAATAGGCACCTTTGCTTTACCCTTGATTTTATTGTAAAAACCTTTAACTTTTCTCAGTACTTGATCTTGGGTTTAGATAAATCCTATTTACTATGTTAAAGAAAGATCCATTTGGGGCAGCTAGGTGGCACAGTGGATAGAGCACCGGCCTTAGATTCAGGAGGACCTGAGTTCAAATCTGGCCTCAGACACTTAACACTTACTAGCTGTGTGACCCTGGGCAAGTCACTTAACCCCAATTGCCTCACCACCAAAAAAAAAAAAATTAAAAAAAAAAAGAAAGATCCATTTATTCCTTTAATTTCTAGAGTGTTAGGCAGAAATGGGTGTTGGATTGTATCAAAAATCTTTTCAGCATCTATTGATATATTATTAACATGGTTTGCTTCATTATAGTTTTCCTTATAATGAAGTAATCCCACATTCCTGGTATAAACCTAGCCATAGAGTACATGGCAATGAAATCTTTTTTTTTTTATTTGGAAGGTATTTGGGGCAAAGTGACTTGCCCATGGTTACACAGCTAGTAAGCGTCTGAAGAAGATATATTTGAACTCAGATCCTCCTGACTCCAGGGTCAATGCTCTTTCCATTGAACCACCTAACTGCCCCTTGGCAATATCATCTTAACATGTAACTTTGTGATAGGTACCACGTTGCCAAGGTTTAGCATAGCCCTCTTTTACATCTGGGCACTTTAGAGCCAAAGAGGCTGGTAATGTCATTTGGAATGGGGTATTGTTAAAATGGAGACAGTAGAAGGCAATGCAATACAGTGAGAAAATAGTTGGATTGGGAGTCACATTTTCCCAAATAACAAATATAGGATCACCAGCCCAAACCAAAGCCTGGACTTGCTTTCAGACTGACCTCCCTCTAGCTATTATAAGTAATTCCTTTATTATTATTGTTAATAAGAATAAGATTAATAAATCGGGTCTGGAGTATCATGTTAAGTTGTGAAGACCTCATTTTAGGATTGAAACTGACAAGTTAGAACATGTCCAAAGAAGACCAGCCAAGATGGTAAAGGGATTGGAAACCCTGTCAAATGAAGTTCGACTTTGTGGGGGTCAGTAGGTCAGTAAGCATTTACTTAGTAGCTACTGTGTGCCAGGGGTGTGTGTGTGTGTGTGACTCTATATATACAAATGCATATATACACACATACGCAGGCGTGCGTGTGCACACACACACACACACACACACACACACACACACACACACACACACCACAGTCCTAAGCCTTCTTCCCTTTTTGGTCTTATTTCTCCACTCAGTCTCTTCAGTCTTTGTCTCTTTAAGATCTACTAGCTAGTAGCCTGACCAGTGAAGGCAGTAAACACGGAAGGACAATGGGCTACCAAGCTCATGCAATCTGTGGCCACTGCAACCACCACCAGACCTGGGGTGATGCCAGGGTACAGAGATAACTCCAGAAGCCTTTCCCATCCCACCCCTCATTCAAGCTTTTCCCACTCCACCCCCAAAAGGAACTTTCCATTGCCAGGTGGTCACCCCATCTATCCTCTATAAAAGCTTTGGTCTCCTTTCCATTTAGGGAGGAGAATGTTTCTAAGTCATCTCCTTCCTGTGAAGGGAAGTCTTTGACTTTCTTCTTGGTCACTTCCTCTAGTGCCCAAATAAAAGACCATCTTTATTCTAATTGGATTGTGTGCAAGAGTATAATTCTTGTTTTGTTTGGTTTTTTTTTGGTGAGGCAATTGGGGTTAAGTGACTTGCCCAAGGTCACACAGCTAGTAACTGTTAAGTGTCTGAGGCCAGGTTTGAACTCAGGTACTCCTGACTCCAGGGCTAGTGCTCTATCCACTGCCCCACCTAGCTGCCCCAAGAGTATAATTCTTTACAGAGGAATACCTAAGGATCCTCATGACCTATTTCCCCTGTGACGATATGTATATATAGATACATATACATGTAGAACTAACTTTTATATTATACACACACACACACACATACACAATTTTGTAATCATCAAGGAGATAAGTGAATTTGTGTTAAAATCAGTTAGGACTTCATAAACCACCCAGTCTATCTCTCCATCTGCCTATCAATGATAGCACCCCTCTACACCAGACCTGTATTTCCAGTATCCCTGCTCTTAATCCTTTCTGTGGATTAATCCACTATGTTCTTGAATTTCTCTCCTGACCTAGGACTGAGCCTTCTTGATTAGTGGATTCAAATGAGTGAGTTCAAACTAGCCTCCTTAGACCACAGTATCCAGTACCCTGCTTTAACTTCACATAGCCATCCACCCAGACCATTTTTCCATCTATCTGCCTGATGCCACCTCTCTGCCTTCCACCTTTTCTTCTGGGTTTAATAGTCAAATTAACATTAGCAATAGCATTCTCAAAAGGCCCCATCAATTTGAAGCCTTGTACATTATCACTTCACCATCCCCAGGACCACCCAGAGCAAAACTTCCTTCTTTGGCCTCTATTCTCCTGTATATTTTGTCTTCTCCTATCTGAATGTTAGGGCCTTGAGAACAAAGGCTGTCTCTCTTTTTGTTTTTCTATGCCTAATACTTAGCACATTGCCTGGGACATATAAAATTCTTTTCTTTTTTTTTCTTTTTTTTTTTGTGGGGCAATGAGAGTTAAATGACTTGCCCAGGGTCACACAGCTAGTAAGTATCAAGTGTCTGAGGCCAAATTTGAACTCAGGTCCTCCTGAATCCAGGGCCAGTGCTTTATCCACTGCTCCACCTAGCTGCCCCATATTAAATTCTTAATAATTTTTCAAAACAATTCATTCATTGAAACATGTATGAATATAAAATAATAAACAAATAAAAGGTATTAGGTAATTCATTATATCTGTATAAGTCTAATTTTCCCATTTATTCCATTAAAAAAGAAGCCTACCATTTTCTTCTTTGTAGAGATGGTTCATTTGTAGATGGCATCTTATACTTTACAAAGCATTTTGCATACATCATCTCATTTGATGCCCACATACTTCTGTGAGATAGGCAGTTTTATTATCATTTATGCTGTTATTAATAATATTTAGAGGTAATGTACAACAATATTGTGTGGTAGGAATTAATTGTTGCTATTGTTCTAATTGTCAGTACTAATATTAATAGAGACAACATTTTAACAGAGCCATAACTAAAAATGTTTGAGCCCAGGGCAGGAAACACTGTAAATTACACATGGGGCAAAACTGAATGGAATAAAGGAGCATAGGATGAGTCTGGGGTAGAAGAGGAAGCAGCATATGGGAGCTTCCTAGTACAATTAATTATTTTTGCTAACTGTGCTAAACTCTACTATTTCTATGCTGTTAACTGACTCTAAGATCCAATCGATTGTGAAGTCCTTGACAGAAACTGTTTTTGCCTTTCTGTTGTATCCTAAGTGCTTAACACTGTGCTTAGTACTTAGCCGGTACTGCAATTCTCTGCTGACTAAAACTTAGGTCAAGATCCTCTGAATTTGGCACTTTAGGACAAATACTTGGTGGCCATGCTCTAGTTTTAGCTCTGATTTTTGCGGGGGAGGAGGCAGGGGAGATAGAGGGCAGGGCCTGTGATTTGACTTTTATGGAAACTGTGTCCCTCCGCCAATGAAAACTGACAATGATCTGAAACTTATATGCTTACAGAATTGTCTAGGGGCATTGGCAGGTTAAATAATTTGCCCAGAGTCACACAGCTAAGATGTATCCGAGATGGAATTTGAACACAGGTCTTGCTAACTCTAAGAGAGGATCTCTATCCACTATGCCACATTGCTTCTAATGGTTCTGATTATTATCCCTGTTTTATAGATAGTAATCCTGAGGCTCAAGGAGGTTAAGTGATTTACTCAGTTAGCAAGTTTCTAAGATGGAATTTGAATTTGTTTCCTGGCCTCTGGTATAGCAAGCTCAATCAATCAACAAGCACTTATTATGTGCCAAGTCACTGGGAATGCAAAAATGAATGAGGTGTCTGTCATACCCATAGGAAATGGGGTGGACTTGATCATTTCCTACAGTGTCTTTGATCCCTGGAGTTTTGTGCCCATACATTAGCTAGTACTTGACACATTACAGGTTCTCAGGGCTATAAGAAGTTGTCAAGCTCATGAGTGGGGAGTGTCTGACTTAGAGTTTAGACTCTCTCTTGGGCAGGCTGTCAGGTGTCAGACATTTGCTTGGAGAGAGAGTTATAAAAGCCAGCAGCAGGTCTTAATGAGATGATTGCTCTTGGGCACTAGGGATTGCCTGTTTACATAGAGGGGGCTCCTTTGTTTCTCTCTGTCTGCCTTAGAAAACAAAGAGTTGTTTACTAAGGGTTGACAGGTTTTATAAGATTGTGACTCCCAGCTTTGTTGGTGGTTCAGCAAACGAAGCCATTTCTGCTTTTCAGTCCACCTCTCAGGGGAATTTTCCATCAACATGTGGAAAAAAATTACACAGGAATAATTACCAACTTATGCAAAGTTATTCCAATAGAAAATAGCAGGTGCCATGGGAGGAAGACTGATCCATGCAGAAGTTACTAAGGGCAGCTTCCCCAGATAGAGAGTAAATTCCGGGAAACTTGACTTTGGGAAGTCAAAAAAAATTTTGAGAGGGGTAGGGAAGTGAACAAGCATTTATTAAGAGTGTGCTATTTGGGGCAGCTAGGTGGCACAGTGGATAAAGCACTGGCCCTGTATTCAGGAAGACCTGAGTTCAAATTCAGCCTCAGACACTTGACACTTACTAGCTGTGTGGCCCTAGGCAACTCACTTAGCCCCCATTGCCCCACAAAAAAAAAGAGTTTGCTATGTTCTAAGTACTTAACAAATATTATCTCATTTGATCCTCACAACAATGTTGGGAAGAAAGTGCTAGTAACATCCCCATTTTATAGTTGAGGAAACTGAGGCAGAGAGTGGTTAAGTGACTTGCTCAGGGTCCCACAGCTAGTAATTGTCTGGAACTAGATTTGAACTCAGGTTTTCCTGACTCCAGGTCCAGCATTCTATACACTACATCACTTACCTGCCTCTAATTAATATTAATATTAGCTATTGAGGTAGGGTAAAGAGAGGAGACACTTGAAGATCTCCATCCATTGTAGCAAAGGACATGGGCATAATCCCCTAGATATCCTTAATTACCTGTTGGAAGTAACACAGACATTGTGATAGATTTCAGGGAGACAGGCTTATCTTGGAAAAGCAATATGGTTTAGTGGACAGTGTTTGTTGTTGTTAGTCTTATCACTTGTGTCCAACTCTTCACGACCCCATTTGGGGTTTTCTTGGCAAAGATACTGGACTGGTTTCCCTCTTCCTTCTCCAGCTCATTTTACAAATGAGGAACTGAAGCAATTAGAGTTAAGTGACTTGCCCAGAGTCACACAGCTAACATCTGATGTTGGAATTGAACTCAGGAAGATGAACCTTACTGAGTCCCAGACAAGTGTTCTATCCATTGTATCAACTAGCTGCCCCAGTGGATAGTGTAGCAGTAACCAACATTCTTTGCAGGAGTATAACTCTTTATTTCAAACAAAACTTTAGGATAAAATATTTTTAAATGATTTTAAATGAATATCCCCAATAGTGATGCCCCACAAAGTCATCCTCTGATGTTTCCCATGGCATGGCAGTATCTGTGAGCTCTCAAAGGCTATGCCAGCTGAGCATAAGCTCCAGAAGGTTCACCCAAGTTAAAAAGATTTCTGGAGGGGGCAGCTAGGTGGCACAGTGGATAAAGCACTAGCCCTGGATTCAGGAGTACCTGAGTTCAAATCTGGCCTCAGACACTTGACACTTACTAGCTGTGTGACGGGCAAGTCACTTAACTCTTATTGCCCAGCCCACCCCCCAAAAAAAAAAAATCTGGAATGGTTGTAGTAACAGATTCTGAAGACTAGCCTAGTTAAGCAAAGAAAGGCTTATCGCCGGATATGAACATATCCAGTGTGCTTGCCACTGGATGAACAAAGAAACCCATGGAATGCATAAAACAGTCCTTTGTTCTGGGAATCACTCTGGCATCTGCAGTGACAGTGGCAGAGAGACAGGAAAGGAAATAGAGGATGCTAAAACTCATACAGTTTTTAGGCTCCTTAGAAGTTTACTTAGCTCTTAGTATGCTAAATGTGAGATCTTTTTCCATTGACTCAGGAATGGACATACTGACTTGAATCACATTAATCTTGACATTCCCAATATAAATGGAATGAGAAAAGGTCACTGGAGATATGAATGACCAGAAAAAAACAAAAAGATCTTTTGATGTGTTGATCATATAGCTGTTAGAACCACTGGAAAAAAAAAGAGAGAGAGAAGAAAAAAATTCCTGAAAAGTGTTATCCCCTTCCACCTCTTCCAATCCCTGGCTTCTCCTTTCAAACTCACAGAGTAAAACATGCGAAGGGAATTGTGGTTGATTTCCAACCCAGTCAGGGGACCAGTGGAAGAGACAAATAAAGGTCACAGAATCAGGGAATCTCAGAGTTGGAAGAAATCTCAAAGGCCAACAAGTAGCTGGAGAACAAGTCCCTCTACCATGTGCTCTAGAGAACAAGTCTGAGGAATCTAGCAGCGCTTGACTGTTTCTAAGGAAGGCAAACCCACATCACCTATTCCACTGCTGAATAGCTATGTTAGGAAGGTTTTCTCTTTGGCCTAATCTTCATCTCTGCCCCTGCTATCCATTTCTTCCACTTCTGTCACCTGGGGTCAATGCCATTGTATAACTACTCTCCAAGTAGACACATAGCTAGATGTGACATTCCACCTGATCAGTGTGGAATTGAAGGGGCCAATCCTGTTCTCTCTTCTGTGGAAAATGCACTGGACTTTGAATAAAGAAATAGCTGGGCTATTAAAAATAGCATCTACCTAATTATGGAGGCAATGTTGTAATGTGGGAAGGGAATAGAATTTAGAATCAAAGCACCTGGGTTTGAATCCCTCATAATCCATGATCTTGGGTGAGTTAGTCATAAACATTTATTTAAGTGCATTTGTTGTTGTTGAGTCATTTCAGTTATGTCTGACTCTTCATGACCCTATTTGGTATTATCTTGGCAAAAATACTGGAGCAGATTGCAATTTCCTTCTCCTGCTCATTTTACAGATGAGGAAACTAAGGCAAACAGGGTTGTGACTTGTCCAGGGTCACACAGCTAGGAAGTATCTGAGGCTGGATTTGAATTCAGATCTTCTTGACTCCTGGTCCAGTGCTCTATCTGCTGTGCCACCTACTGTACTAAGCATCTACTGTATACCAACCACTGTACTAAGCATCAAGGATACAAAAAGAAGCAAAAAGAAAGGCTCTTCTCTCAAGGAACTCATAATCTAATGGGGGCAAGTCACTTAACTTGTTTGAGCCTCATTGTTCTCATCTAGAAAGTGGGGGCAGGGAGGGGGAAGAGAGAAAGGGTTGGACTCGGTGACCTTTAATGTCACGGCCAGTTCTAAATCCTCGATCCTGTTGATCCTATCTTTAGCTTGGTGAGAGATTCTTCATGTATTTGTAGTCTTACCTTAGGAAAGGAGCATTAGCCTTGCATTGCCTGGAACAGAATTAGAAGGAACAGTAGAGTAGTTCAGTGCTGTATGGCTCAAATAAGATAACATACAGAAACCTAAATAAACCTAGCCTAATTTGCAAAGCTAAACTTGCTGTATGAATGGCAGCTGTTATTATGGTCCATTGTGAGATGAGTGAGGCTGGCAAGAGCTAAAACTACATATACAAGAGTCTAAGATTTTCTTTGCTTCAGTCCTCCCTCCTCTGCTCTCTTGATGGGGACCATGGGCATAGTGAGCATATTTTTCAAAGTGAACATTGGAACATCTGGTCCAACCCAGGATTCTCTTAATAATTGTGAGGTAAAATTATTAGGATTCAGCTGACTCATTTGGGAGGGGCCGTACAAGAGAGCTCCGGAAGAGCCTCAGCCTCCCCTCAGTGAGCATCTAATTTTCCTCCCCCAAAAGGGGAGGTCCTTCAAAAACTGCCTTTGGAGAGAGGCTTCTCCTTCTGACCTCAGTAGAATACGTAACTTCAGGGCAGGCCAGGTGTGGCCCCTCCCAAATGAGTCAGCCGAATTCTAATAATTTTACCACAATTGGTAGACAGAGCAAAATATTGAAAACCAAGACTGTTCCAGAAAATCTATGATGAAATGGTCATATATGTGTGTGTGTGTGTGTGTGTGTGTGTGTTTATATAAATAGATATAACTAGATGGCCACTGAGGTCCCTTCTCTCCCCCAGTAAAACTATCATTTCCTTTATTCATGGAAACTATAACTCTCTTTTCTTCCTGGATCACTGCCTTGTTATGGCAAAAGGGCTTGCATAACTCAATGAATTGTGAACTATGCTATGCAGGGTTACCCAAGAAAGACAGATTATAGTAGAGAGTTCTGACGAAAGGAAGAAAAGGAAATGGCAAACCATACCAGTATCCTTGCTAAGAAAACCCCATAAGAGTCCATGGTTTGAAGAAGAGTAGGGTAGCACTGAAAGATTGAACAACAACAATGACAAATACCTCTCTTAACACAGCCCTAGATTTTTGTAACATTTTTGCCTGCCATATCACATTGTCAATTCACATGAAGTTGAAGTCCATTGCAACCTCCAGATCTTCTCAGGGAAAATTGTTTTATAGCCAGACCTCTGGTACATTGTAATTGTGAGATTGATGTTTTGGAATTCAAATATAAAATAGTGTGTTTATCACTATTAAATTTCATCTCATAATATTCAACCCAATGTTCTAGCCTGTCAAGATTTATTGGATACTACCCTTGGAATACAGTGAGTTAGTTATCTGTCCCAAGATTACATTACCTGAAAATATGCTAAGGATGCTGCCTAAGCCTTTATCTGAGTTACTGATAAAAATGTTAAACAGTACAGGACCAGTCCACTGTAAACCTCCTAGAATGATGGCATGCAACCATTAATGACTACACTTGGTATCTTGTCATTTAATCTATTCTGAATTCATCTAGTGTTATCATCTAAGCTGACATCTCTTCATCAAAGAATAACATGCAAGGCTGCTAAATGCTTCACTAAAACCTTGGTAAACCATATTTATAGCCTGCTTCTACTCTACCAGTCTAGTAACTCTGTCAAATAAGGAAGTAAAGTTAGCTAAGCATGATTGTGATCACCATTGCACCTTCTAGATAGCAATGCTCAGACTAAAATTATTCTAGGAATAACAGTCAAGATCCCTGGTCTACAGAGTTTAAACTCCATTCTCTTCCCTTTTTAAGAAAATTATGACATTTGTCCCAGTCCAAATGCTATTCTCTCTTTTGAGATGATTTGACTGAACCACTTTGAGGTTAGTAGAATGTAAACTCCATGAGGATAGGAACAATTTTGGTTTTGTCTTTGTATTCCCAGAACCTAGAATGATGTCTTGCTTATAGTAGGAACTTAATAAATATTTATCTAATTGAATTGAATTAAATTAGGGAAAGTAGTATTCTGACTGGGCAACATAAGAGGAATTATAATTTCTGTTTCAGAAAATGTCCCTAGATAGACCATTTTAATTTACAGAGAGAATACTTCTGAATCAATCTCCATTAAGGGGTCATTAACTGAGGAATAATTTGGTGTTCATTTGCACATTTAGCAGAATAATGACATATGATTTGGAAGTGAGAGACCTACTAGGCCAGTGTAAGGGATAAGTGTGTCTTGTTGTTTATGTAGGGTATGTGTTCACATGGGTCTATCTAGATGTGGCTCAAAGGGAGGCATGAAGAGATACTTACAGTCTCCTCCACCCATCCAGAGATGTACAGGTAAATGTTTAACAATCAGCTCTGAAAAAAAGTTTATGCAGGATGTGTGTGTGTGTGTGTGTGTGTGTAGGCAATTGGGGTTAGGTGACTTGCTCAGGGTCACACTAATAGTATCTGAGATCAGATTTGAACTCAAGTCCTCCTGACTCTAGGGCCAGGCTCTATAGCGGACCTCTTAAACTTTTTCCACTTACAATCCCTTTTTGCCCAAGAAATTTTTATGTGACTCTGGATATATAGGTATATAAAATAGGTATTCATGCCAAATTTTTCACAACCCCCATATTCAATTACATGACCCCATGTGGGGTTGCAACTCACAGTTTAAGTTTTGCTCTATAGCATATAGTTTTAAGTTTAATCTGTTTATTAACATTTTCTCCATCACTTTCTTAAGTCTAGACAATCAACAAAACAACAAATCAAGTCCAGATTTATAGCATTTGCTGATTTCCAAAGTGTAAATACTCACATTGAAAACTGAACAATCATTCATTGAGAATCAGTATACATTGCTTACAGTACCTGGGCTCACTCTTCTTGAAGAGAGTCTTTGATTCCTGCTAGGAGGGGAAACAAGAGCTTGGTGCTAGACATTGGCCACTCTGTTCTTCTCAGAGAGGAAGTACTAGGCTAAAATTATACCTATCTGCCCTCTAGATGTTGTTAGTCAAGAGGTTATAATTTTTAGGTTCAAGCTTTAATCCTGATTGTTTTCCATAACAATGAAGGAACACCCCCAAGCTATATGGCTGAGGCTTAACTTGTCACTAAATGCCAGTTCCACAAAGATCATACGTAGTGAATGATAAATAAACATTTATACAAGGTGAAAGCAAACAGAAATCAGAGCAAGTATACAGATGAGAATATACCAGACAATATGCAAAGTAAATGAACTCTCACACTAGGAGTGAGATAGCTCTGGTCAACCAAGAGAGAGTCTGAGAACTCACCCCAGGGGAAATGCCCCCAAATCTCTAGTGTAGTAAGCTGGGGATAGTGACATGATCATTCTATCTGTTCACTTCTTTCCAGAATCCCTCTGTCCCTTGAGGGACCTTTCCCTAAAGAGAATCTGGAATCATCTGCCTTTCCTCTTGAAGCTAGAAATCAGAAGCCAAGGATCTCTCCCATCCCAAGCTCTTACCAACTCCATTCTCCTCACAGGCATTGAACACTGTACAACTAATCTCCACCAAGGAGAAGAGTCTCATGCAAATGACCTTTGAACCCTGGGTTAATACAAATATTTAAAATGTAAAATTTCTATGTTTCTGAAATCTCCTCTCCTTTCAGATCATAAGGTCCCTGAAAGCAGGGAAGACAAGGCAAAGCAATATGCATTTCTTAGGTTCTTATGATGTGCCACACACTATGAAGAGCACTTCGGGGTAGAGATTTGGACAAAAAGAATGATAAACCTTCCCCTCAGTGAGCTTACATACTAATCAAGGAAGATAACACATGAAAGAAAGATGAATAGGAATGGGAGGTGGAGCTGTCAATGGGGGTAGGGTGCGGGATGGAGGCTAACAAGGGATCAGAGTTATGAAAGTGATCAGCAGAATGAAAAGAGGAACGAAGACTGGTTAGCTTGGGCCCTTCCCCCAAATGGAAGTCCCAAGAGGAGCTCATCAATGGGAGAAGGCAGTTGCAAGGCAGAGGATAATATAATTCTTCATACTCATACACCCAGTACCTTTCACAGTGCTTCATTCATGGTAATTCTTAATAATTGTTTGTTGAATTTAAATGTCTTATTCCTATTAATTGTTATAAATTTGTACAAATAAATGTCATTTAGTTTGTATTACATTTGCTCAGTTTTTGTTATGTATTAAAACCAACTCTTTTGTTCATAAACTACTACATAGGGATTCAGATTCTTTGTGTTTCTGAATATTACTTAATGACGAGGTGCCAGTCTGCTCAGTAATTGGTGCTAACTGGCATTTGTTGGAGCTCTCTTTGTGTCCCCAGTCTTTAGCACAGTGCCAGATACTTCATAAATGTTTATTGACTGATTGATTAAAGGCAAAATCCGAGGACTAAGCTAAAAGGTTCTCAAATGAGATTTTAGACACCTAGTTAAGAATGACCTTATATCCTGAAAAACATATCACCAGAGGGGCAGCTAGGTGGCACAGTGGATAAAGTACTGGTCCTGGAATCAGGAGGACCTGGATTCAAATCTGGCCTCAGAAACTTGATACTTACTAGCTGTGTGACCTTGGGCAAGTTCACTTAACCCTCATTGCCCCACCAAAAAAAAAAAAAAAGAAAGAAAAAAAGAAAAAAAAAAGAAAAAAAAACGTATCACCAGGCCATAATGGTAGGAAAACACCATGCTCATGGCTCATGGCTCTTCTTTTTTCTCTTTCTAAGGCATCGTTGAGGACCGGGTCCCCTCACTTTATTCTGAATGGTATGAGCAAATTTGATATGCAACAAGGAAGCGCAGGTAAGATCATGACATTTTCCTTCCCAGGTATCAAGTCTGAAGCCATAGTCACACAGCCTAGACCTGCCAGTGAGGACTGGTGGGGTTTCCTCCCCAAACCCACACCCTGACTAGAGCATCCCGACCTGCAATGTTAGAAGTGAAGAGGACCCAGCAGAGCAAAGGAGCATGAGGAGCAAAGATTGCAAGGCAGAAGAGACTTGAGATAGTTGAGGCCAAAGCAAACTCTCCCTCAATGGCTGCTAAAGGTTTAATTATTGACTTTTATAACTCTAAGGCTCTCCCCATCCTGGCCCATTCTTACCGTTCTAGTCTTCTTATGCTTTACTCCCCTCCACACACCACAATCCAGCTATGCCGGGTTCTGTTTCCTTGTTTATAAAATTGGTTAAGATGATCTCTAAAGTGCTTCCTCGCTTTAGGTCCTGTAATTCTGGGAGAAAGTGATGAGAAATTCACAGTGCAGAGTTCCTACGACAGGCTTGTTTCAGTTGGATCAGTGTAGGGAGAGGCTTGCTGGTAAATGAAGCTGTTCAGGAATGGAATGGGCTATTTTAAGAAATGATGAGCCCTCTGAGAGAGACTGGATGGCTGCTTGTTGGGGATGTTGTCAAGGGAATTCCTGGTCAGGTACAGGTTGGAGTAGGTGACCTCTGAGGTGCTTTCTAACCCTTGAGATTAAATCCTACAAGCAATTTTTCCATGTCTTTTAACAGGTGACTGCTGGTTTCTAGCAGCACTGGGCTCTTTAACCCACAAACCCCAACTTCTGGCCAAGATTGTGCCAGCAGACCAAAGCTTCACACAAGGATATGCAGGGATTTTCCATTTTCAGGTATGTACATCCTTCTGCTTGTTTACATGTAGGTCACTGGAAAATATCAGGGAAATTAAAGGTATCCATGATGTGACATGACATGATAGCAAGGCAGTGCGGTGGATAGAGTTTTTGACTTGGAGTCAGGAAGAACTGAGCTTTAAATCCTACCCCAGACTCTACCTTCTTCAGAAAGTCATAGGCATTCCTTACCTGAGGTTCTTCAGACAAAGACTGGATGGACAAATCCTGATAAACCTATGTAATGTATGGAGTAGTCAGTCAGTCAAATAGCATTTATTAAGCACCATACCTTACAAGTATTAAGGATACAAGGAAAGGTAAAAAACAATATCTATGATGGAGTAGACTAAGTTAACTTCTTGGGTCTCTTCCAACTCTGAAATGTGGTGGTCCTGTGAAGCCATTTCTCCCCTCTGAGGCTGTTTCCTCATTTGTGAAATTAGTTGATATGACTGGAGGATCTCTCAGGTCCCTGCTGGGTATAAATCTCCAGATCCAAATCTACAGGAGAAAGCACCCAGTCCTGGTATGTTGTAAGTACTTAATGACTTCTTACTGACTTGTTGACTTCTTTGTGCCCTAGTGCCTGGCACAGTACCTGATTCATAATTAGCATTAAAAAATGTTGTTGATTGATTATTAAGGGGAAAGGACCTATAGAATATTGGTGAGGGGAAAGAACCTATAGAATATTTGTGGAAGGGATCTTGAAGACTCTTCGTAGGGGATAGGACTTACCCAAGGTCACACAATTAGTAGCAGAGCTGGGATTTGAATCCAAGCCTCCTGACCAAGATTTGGAGGAGGGGTTAGTGGCATGGTTCACTGCACAATATATCATCTTCAAACCCCACTGTCTCTAGGGATATGTGATAGCATCCTCAATGTTTCCTTTATGCTTATACTCATAGTGCTAATGATGCTTCTCTTTGCCTTTCAACCCAGACCCCATCTGGAGCCCTCTTCCCCACATGTCTTACTTACTGCTTGAAAAGTGCTCAGCCACGTTTTGGAGCCAGAATGATGCTGCACTACATTGCTTTACTAATCACCGTGAAAACATCTTCTTTGTGTTGTCTCTGCTGACGTCCCTACCTCTCCCTCTGTGTTCTCAGAGCACTTCCTCAGCTTGATCTGTCAGGAGAACATCTGTGACCTCCAGCTGTCCAGATGGTTTTGTTGAGGGTTCCACTTCATTTATAAACAGATGATGGCTAGCAGTTTCCCCTTCCCCCCACCACCTTACTTTCTTTGTGTGGCCTCTTCCTTGATGAATCTGAGTCCATTCAGCCTGGGACTCGGATCATCAAATCAAAGGTCTAGCTCAGAGGCCAACTAGAGCAAATGTGGAATCTGAGGCCCAGAAAGGGGGAAATTACTTGCCCAATGTCATGCAAAGAATTAGCTTTGGAGGTGGGATTTGAACCTAGGTCCTCTGAATTCTCTTTCCATGACACCAAACCCAAAGCATGAGGTAAAATACATCCTCCTATGCTTTTTAGTTATGTGACCCTGGAGAAGTTACTTAGCCTCTGTCTGCCTCAGTTTCCTAAACCATAAAATGGAGAGAATAATAGCACTTGTGAGGGTTAAATAGGATAATATGTGTAAAATGCTTAGCATAATTCCTAGCACATTGTTGTTTTTCAGTTGTTCAGTTGTATCTGATTCTCTGTGACCCTAGCACACCAATACTGCCTATGGGATTTTCTTGGCAAAGAAACAAGAGTGATTTGCTATTTCCTTCTTCAGTAGATTAAGACAGAAAGTAGTTAAGTGACTTGCCCAGGGTCACACAGCTAGTGAGTGTCCAAGACTGGATTTTAACTCAGGACTTCCTGACTTCAGGCCCAGTGTTCTATCTACTAAGCCCCCTAGCTGTTTCCTGGCACACAGTAGGTACTTAATACATGCTTGCTTCCTTCCTTTATAGTCTCAGAGCTCATCATGGTACCCTACAGAAAATGGGGACTTAATCGTGTCTGCAACTGTTCCTGATATACAGGCAAAGGCACACAGGAATGTTTTGAGCAGCCAGCCCAGTTTAGGTTCTCTGATCCATTGACATAAAGATCCTGCCCCAATTTCCAATGTCACTGACAAATGAAATTTTCATTGAGTCTGCCCCTATTTGCTGAAGAAGGGCAGTATGCTAGAGTAGGGAGGTCACATGGGATAGTGGGAAATGGCCCAAATTTAGAGTCAAAGGACCTTGGTTCCTATTCCAAATCTATTGCCTGCTAGCTGTGTGACTTTGGGCAAGTTGTTTTAACTCTCTGGTTTTTCTCCTATGTAATTATTATACTCATACACCTAAAATTATACTGGCATCACCTACTTACATTAGGGAAAACACCTTATAAAGCTGTAGAAATGTGAGTCATTAACTAAGACAAAGGACATCTGTGTTCTGTTCTGGGCTTCACTATGTGAACCCAGGAAGCTCATTTAGAATGATAAAATCCCTGAATTAGAAGGGACCTCAGAGAGAACTGAGTTCCACACCTGCCTGAAACATGAATCCTGTCTCCCACATCAAACAGGGACAGGGGACCAGCTACTTCCTGAATCAGCTATTTCCATTTTGGACAGTTCTCTTTGTCAGGAAATCTTTTCCTTATGTTGACACAAAATTTGCCTTTCTGCTACATTTACCTGAGAAGCAACTTGGCATCATGGCCTTGGAGTGAGGAAGAACTGGGTTCAAATCCTGCCTCTTATGCAGACTGGGTATCTATCTGACCATGGAAACATCCCTTAAACTCCTGGTCTCCCCAATCCATTTTCTAAGAGTATAAGTTATACATGGATAAGTTGTATATATATATATATATATATATATATATATATATATATATATATATATATATAGAGAGAGAGAGAGAGAGAGAGAGAGAGAGAGAGAGAGAGAGAGAGAGAGAGAGAGAGAGAGAGAGAGAGAGAGAAAGGGAATTTCCCCACTAAGAGTTCCACCATGCTGATGAAATCACAGGTTAGGACCCAAAATGACCCTTCTACTCATTTGTCCTATTGTCTGCCCCCTTTAGGGGCAGAGAGGTTTTCCTCTCTGTTTTCCATGACAGTCTTAAAAATTTGAAGACAGCTACCATATTCCCTAAGTCTTCTCTCTTCCAGGCAAAACATTCTCAGGTCCTTCAACCTCTCCTTGTGTTGAGGTTTCTCTGGCCTTCACCATTCTTGTTGCCCTTCTCTGAATATGATCCATCTCTCAGTGATCTTTCCAAAATGCAGTATTGAAATCTGAATACAAGACTCCTGATATGTTTACTAAGTACAGCCGGACTATAACATTCTGTTAATATAAATGTATGGATCACCTAGATTTGATGGAGCTGCCATATTATCCAAGTCAAATCTATGAGACCCTGGATTAATTGGAGCAAAATACCTTTTTACAGAGACTTCAAACAGAAGCAGGACAGTCCCTATTCACTTTCCCCAAGAGAATAAACAAACTTAAATGCCCCTTTAAAATTCCTATTCACTATCTTCTTTCCCCAAGAAAGTAAATAGATTTTATTGTTCTCCTGATCTTTTAGACAACCTTGTCTTTGATAAAGCCCTTCAGGTTTCCACATAATGTAACCCTAGCATCTGCTTTAAATTGAGCTGTGTAATGATTGGAATGACGCCACCTGCTGGAGACTTACTGTAGAAGAGTTTCACCCATGAAGCGAAGGTCTTTGAGGGCAAGACCAGGAGTCTTTTCTTTGGCGTCACTTCCTGACACGGGCTAGTGGGAGGAGGAAGGAAGAGACTGGCGCTGAGTCTTGCGCTCTTTCCTCTGGACTCTGGTGGAGAAGGGAGCTAGAAATGTGCTCTCCCTTTAATAGATAGGAATCTAGGCCTTTCTCTCTCTCTTTACCAAATTCTTATTCTCCTTAATAAATGCTTAAAAGTCTAACTCTTGCTAAAGCTTATAATTTATTGGCGACCACTCATTAGATATTTTAGACAGTTTAGCTAGAATTTTAACCCTTAACATGTATTCTCTGCAGAGGCCCTCCCTTTGCAAGACTAATGTCAAAGCGTCGGTTCATGAGGACAAAAAAAAAAAATCACCCCTCTGGACAAAACTTTCCTCTCTTCCTTTTCTATATTGTTGTTCACATATTATTAGTTAGCAATAGTTATTATATTCTTTTTACTGTTCCGTCAAGGAAACATTTTGTTTCTTGAGGAACAACAGGGGGGACTGTAACGATTGGAATGACGCCACCTGCTGGAGACTTACTGTAGAAGAGTTTCACCCATGAAGTGAAGGTCTTTGAGGGCAAGACCAGGAGTCTTTTCTTTGGCGTCACTTCCTGACACGGGCTAGTGGGAGGAGGAAGGAAGAGACTGGCGCTGAGTCTTGCGCTCTTTCCTCTGGACTCTGGTGGAGAAGGGAGCTAGAAATGTGCTCTCCCTTTAATAGATAGGAATCTAGGCCTTTCTCTCTCTCTTTACCAAATTCTTATTCTCCTTAATAAATGCTTAAAAGTCTAACTCTTGCTAAAGCTTATAATTTATTGGCGACCACTCATTAGATATTTTAGACAGTTTAGCTAGAATTTTAACCCTTAACATGTATTCTCTGCAGAGGCCCTCCCTTTGCAAGACTAATGTCAAAGCGTCGGTTCATGAGGACAAAAAAAAAAATCACCCCTCTGGACAAAACTTTCCTCTCTTCCTTTTCTATATTGTTGTTCACATATTATTAGTTAGCAATAGTTATTATATTCTTTTTACTGTTCCGTCAAGGAAACATTTTGTTTCTTGAGGAACAACAGGGGGGACTGTAACGATTGGAATGACGCCACCTGCTGGAGACTTACTGTAGAAGAGTTTCACCCATGAAGCGAAGGTCTTTGAGGGCAAGACCAGGAGTCTTTTCTTTGGCGTCACTTCCTGACGCGGGCTAGTGGGAGGAGGAAGGAAGAGACTGGCGCTGAGTCTCGCGCTCTTTCCTCTGGACTCTGGTGGAGAAGGGAGCTAGAAATGTGCTCTCCCTTTAATAGATAGGAATCTAGGCCTTTCTCTCTCTCTTTACCAAATTCTTATTCTCCTTAATAAATGCTTAAAAGTCTAACTCTTGCTAAAGCTTATAATTTATTGGCGACCACTCATTAGATATTTTAGACAGTTTAGCTAGAATTTTAACCCTTAACAGCTGTTAATCTGATTTGTACTGTTTAACTGATTTACAATTATAGTATTTGCTTTGGGTTGATTTGCATCATGCTAATGAAGTTAACCTGTAACTAGTGAGCAAAGAAACCTTAAATATCCTTAGAAAGAGGGAGTCTTTGAGCTTCTTCTTGGGAAGGAGTCTCCGCATGATCATGCTTCTATTTCTTCTTCTTGGGACAAAATAAATTAGTATTATGTTTTTGTTGTCTGTCTCTGATCTAGGTTTTCTTGTAGGATATTATGTTCTCTGATCTGGTTTTTTGTTGTTGTTGTTGTTGTTGTTTTGTTTTGTTTTTGTTTTTTGGTGGGAGGACAGGTATGGAAGCAAAAATTGTAGGAGATATTATAAAATTGATTTCTCTGATATGTTTATTGATTTTTTTTTGTAGGAGACAGGCAATGGAAACATGTTTAATTTTTGACAATTCCTAGTTCGAGACACTAAACTTCTATCAATGCAGCCTAAGATCACTTTAAGGTTTTGGTTAAGACATCCTACTACACAGAAGTTTGCTGTGCTCAATGACGCAGCTAGGTGGCACTGTGGATAGGCTAGACCTGGAGTTAGGAACACCTGAGTTCAAATCCAGCTTCAGACACTTACTAGCTGGGCGACCTTGGACAAGTCACTTTAATGTCTGCCTGCCTCCATTTCTTCATCTATAAGGCAGGGAAAATAATAGCACCTACTTCCTCCCAGGATTGTTGTAAGATATTTGTAAAGTGCTTTGTAAAACTTAAAGCATTATATAAAAGTAAGCTACTATTATTATTTTGTTGTTTACTAGCTACATGACCTTGGGACATTTGCTTAATTTCCCTGAGTTTCAGTTTCCTCTGGAAAAATGGGGAAACTACCTCCATCCAGCTCAAAGGGTTGTTGTGACTCATTGTGCTATGATAGATAAAACATTGAGCCTCAAGTCAGAGGACCTGGGTTCAAATTCAATTTTTGAGAGAAACTATAAACAAAGAATATGTCCATCAATTGGAGAATGACTGAGCAAATTATGGTATATGAATATAATGGAATGTTACTACATGTAAGACAGGATAAAGAGGAATTCTAAGAAACATGGGAAGATTTGTGTGAATTGATGCAGAGTGAGACAAAAAGAAGCAGAGGATTTATATATACATTATTACAGTAATATAAACTTAATGAATGTTACAATTAAATAGAATATGGTATAATTTCAGTGACCAAACAGCACCAGAAAAGAGATGAGAATGAGACACAGTAGCTATAATGAAAGAAATGCTCAATTAGGAGTGAGAATTTATTGCTGTCGTTTAATCAATTAGTCATGCCCAATACTTGGTGACCTTTTTTGTGATTTTCTGGGCAAACATACTGCAGTGGTTTGCCATTTTCTTCTCTAGCCCATTTTACAGATGAAGAACTAAGGCAAACAGGGTTAAATGTCTTGCCTGGAGTCACACAGCTAGCAAGTTCCAGAGGCTAGATTTGAATTCAAGTCCTCTGACTTCAGAGTTGGCATGCTATCCACTGAACCACCTAGATGTGCATAGGTGTGAGAATATCTGGTTTCAAATCATGGATATGCTGCTTCCTACCTTGGACAAGTCATAAGCCTTGGGACTTTGTTTCTTTATCTGTAAAATGAAAGTTAGTCTTATGAACTCTCTTTTCCTTAGAGAGATGAGGAAAGATAGGTGTTAAGCCTCACCTGTTTCCTATGTAGTCTATATTGCTTGTTTTACTTAAAATCGTTGTTGTTTGTTTTTCATTGTTACAGGGGAAAGTTCTTTAAGTAGATGGGGTGGGAAGAGATAGACTATCCAAAAATTATTAGGAAGTAAACAAAAATGCACAAAAAATCTAATTTTTAAAAATATAGGCTCCGCTATTTAATTACTATATGGATTTAGACAAGCCATTTCCCCTCAATGGATTTCAGTTTTCTTATCTAAAGATATTTGGTCAGATGATCTCAAAGGTCCAGTTCAGCTTTATACTACTTGATCCAAAATGAGCTAATGAATATGAAATCACTTTATATCTAATTATCATCATCATAACAACAATAATAGATAACATTTATATAGTTCTTACTGTATACTAGACATTATGCTAAGCACTTTTAAATTATTATCTCATTTGGTCCTCATAAAAACCCTGGGAGAGAGGTGCTATTAGTACCCCCATTTTACAGATGAGGAAACTGAGGCAAACAGAGGTTAAGTGATTTGTCTAGGGTCATGCAGCTAATAAGTGTCTTAAGTCCGATTTGTACTCAGGTCTTCCTAAGTCCAGACTAGGCACTCTATCTACTGCATCACCTTGCTGTCCTTAACCACTCACTTTTTTTTTGGTTTGGTTTTGTTTTGTTTTGTTTTGTTGAAGGCCAATGAGGGTTAAGTGACTTCCCCAGGGTCACACAGCTAGTAAATGTCAAGTGTCTGAGGCCAGATTTGAACTCAGGTCCTCCTGAATCCAGAGCTGGTGCTTTATCCACTGCACCACCCAGCTGCCCCCACCACTCACTTTTTATGTCACTTTAAACAATGTTAGTAGTAGTGACAATAATCGCTAACATTTGTACAGGGCTTTAAGGTTTGCAAAGTCCTTTATCTATATTATCTCATTTGATCCTTGTGAAGAAGGTGCTATTATTATTGCCAATTTGCAAATGAGAAAACTGAGACTGAAAGAGGTTAAGTAACTTGCCCAGAGTCACAGCTAACAAGGGTCTGAGGCAGAATTCAAACTCAAATCCTCCTGATTCTAAATTATGCACTTTATACATTAACCCACCTAACTCACTTAAAGCACTTTCCTCACACCAACCCAGTAAGGTTTGTGTAGACTGCCCTTAATTCCTAGCATCTATTCTTTTCTTCTGTGACTTAGAATCCCTAATTTCTTTCCAGGTTCAACTCATGTACCACTTTCTAAGCAAAGTCTTTCCTGATTCTCCAGAAAACTAATGTTTTCCTCTAAAAATCACCTTCCCTGTTTTTTTCTATTTATTTTGCATATAACTTTGTAACCAGCAGACAGTACTATAAGTCAGGCTTTGACCATGAGAAAACCCTAAAGACAACAATATTTGTTCTTTTCCTTCCACTTTCTGAATTTCACACAGCTCCTGGTCATGGCCACTCTTCCCACTCTTCTGACACCTTTCTCTTCTCAATGAGTAGCCCAAGTCACATGACTTTCCCTTGGTCCACCCTCATACTCTGACCTTCATTCTGTAGGCTGGAGTCTTCATTGAAATACTAGTGTTAAGTGGCACCTGAATCTTGCTTATTTGTGCCTCTGCAGCCTAGGGATAAAGGGTACTGAGTCATATAATGTGTCTTTTTCTGTATCTAGTAACTTTTATAAAGTAATCTTTAAACATTTATTAAGCACCTACTATATGTCAATACTATGCTAAGTACTGGGGAAACAAAATTTTAAAAAAGAAAGACAAGATCCTGCCCTCAAGGAACTTACAATCAAATGGGGGAAGATGACAGGAAAAAAGTAAGCTGAAAGGGGATGGAAGTGAGGGATGGGAAGGGAAGGTAGTTAGCCTAGGCATAATGGAGAAATGCAGTGTAGCCAGGTGGGAATTGAAGAGATGGCTAGCCTGGGGTGGTAAAAGTCTATATGAGTTATTAATAAAATCAAACCAAGAAGACTCTCTTTTAGCTCAGCCTTTAAATAAGAAAAGAAAAAACACTTCAATATTGTGGACGATGGTTTTCTTTAATTCTGTATATTGTAACTATTTGCAGACTTCTTCCACTGCAATCACCCTGTAGGCAAATAATAAACAGATGTGAATCACATCATTTGTGACAGGTATGAAACAAAATCAGGAATTAGAAGCAGTTTAAAGAAATAGAAAAGTCTTGTAGAATATGCCTACCAGCTGCAGGAAAAAGAAAAGGAAAAGGGGAGTTAAAACTTTACTATCCTTTCATATATCTCTAAAAATGACAATAACCAGTAGCTTCTGGACATTCTGGCTATATCCATCAGAAGTGAGATTTTTCCTCCTCTAATAAGCAGAGGCTGTGGCCGTGGGTGGCAAGGCTGTAACACTCAGAGTCTGGGCTTTGAATGCTCATTAAAATGTCTATAGGGGGTTTTCTTTCTCCCTCCTCATGGCCATCATGATGACTCTGTATTCACTTCTCTCTAGAATTTAACTCCTGAATTTTGTCTTCAATCCCTTTAGGTCAGTGTCTTCCCTCCAAAGCCTAGGCTCTTCCTCCTGTGTATATATTTTGGGTGTAAGGGAGAGCATTAGGCAGGAAACTCACACTGTCCTTGAATCATGATTTCCGGAAGTCCACTGGACCTGCTGGGTCCCAAAAGATCTTCCTGAGCAGAGAAAATCTGAATAATGAAGTTAAAAATATACATACACACATATAAGTAAATGTATATGTACATATGTGTGTATATAGGTTTATATGTATGTAAATGAAATATGTACATGTCTTCTTGAAGAAATAGATTATTTGTCTCCTTTCTTTGTATTCCTGATGGCTAATATAGTACCTAGCACAGAGTAAATGCTTAATAAATGCTTGATGATTGATGAATAGTGCAAGCTTTCTGTTAGTTATTTTAAAAATGAGGAAACCAGGACTTCAAATGTAGGGATCAGTAAACCATGGCTCACCACTGAGCTAAGATTGTACATGAGCTAAGAGTGGGTACAAGATTTAACATGAAGTGTGGTGTCATAAGCAAATTAGGGGAGCACGGAAAAATATATCTGTCAGATCTATGGATGAGGGAAGAATTTATGACCAAACAAGAGATAGAGAGTATTACAAGAAGTATAATGGATAATTTTGATTACATGAAATTAAAAAGGTTGTGCACATATAAAATTAATGCAGACAAAATTAGAAGGCAAGTGGGAAATTGGAAAAGAATTTTTCCAGCAAGTTTCTCTGATAAAAGCCTCATTTCTCAATTATATGGAGAACAGAGTCAAATTTATTTTTTTAAAAATGAACTATTTCCCAATTGATAAGTGGTCAAAGAATATGAGCGAGCAGTTTTCAGAAGAAGAAATCAAAGCTTTTATAATCATATTTAAAATGCTCTAAATTACTATTGGTTAGATAATTCAAATTAAAACAGCTCAGAGGTACCACCTCACATCTATTAAATTGGCTAAGATGACAAAAAGGAAAATTATAAATGTTGGAAGGGATGTGGAAAAGTAGGGGCACTAATGCATTGTTAGTAGAGTTGTCAACAGACCCAATCATTCTGGAGAACAATTTGGTACTATGCCCAAAGGGCTATAAAATTGTGCATACTCTTTAACCCAGAAATACCACTACTAGGTCTGTATCCCAGAAAGATAAAAGGGGGTGGGGGAAGACCTATGTACAAAAACATTTATAGCAGTTCTTTTTTTTGGTGGCAAAGAGTTGGAAATTGAGTGGATGTCCATCAATTAGAAAATAGCTGGACAAGTTGTGGTATATGATTGTGATGGATTATTATTGTGCTATAAGAAATGACTAAGTGGATGGCTTCAGAAAAACCTGGGAATTTATATGAATTGATCCAGAGTGAAGTGAGAAGAACCAGGAGATTATTGTACACAGTAACAGCAATATTATAATGATGATCAACTGTGAAAGACTTGATTACTCTGATAGATTCAGTGATCATGAAGGATTCATAATTAAATATGTTATCTACCTCTAGAGAGAAAAGTGATTAACTCTAAGTACAAACTGAAGTCTAATTTTTTACTTTATTTTTCTTGCTTTTAAAAAATTACAACTTGGTTAATATGGAAATGTGTTTATATGATTTTGCATGTATAATTAATATTATATTGCTTGCCTTTTCAATGGATGGGGGAGGAAGAGAATTTTGAACTCAAAAATCTTTTTAAAAGAATGTTTAAAACAAATAAATTGGGGGCAGCTAGATGGCGCAGTGGTTAAAGCAATGGCCCTGGATTCAGGAGTACCTGAGTTCAAATCCAGCCTCAGACACTTGACACGTTCTAGCTGTGTGACACTGGGCAAGTCACTTAACCCCCATTGCCCCACCAAAAGAAAAAAAAAAGAGTTGCAAAAACAAACAAACAAACAAAACACCAAATAAATTGTGTGGTTGGGTTGGAGGGGAGAGAATGTGAACCATACAGAAATAGGCAGTAGTCTAGATTTGGCCTGCAGATCATAGTTTACATTCTTAGCTCACTGGCATACAAAAATAAGCTTCTGGTGGGAGTATATTGACCTGGGACTTAGAGAGGTGACATGACCTAACCAGTCACACACAGCTAGCAAGCATCGTTGGAGGAGGAGGAAGAGGAGAATAGGTGGTGGTGGTAGTAGTAGTAGTAGTAGTAGTAGTAGTAGTAGTAGTAGTAGTAGTAGTAGTAGTAGTAGTAGTAATAGTAGTAGTAGTAGTAGTAGTAACAACTAACTTTTATACAGTACTTACATTGTACCAGGCATTGTGCTAAAGGCTTTACAATTATTCTTTCATTTGAACCAGTGCTTAATATAAACTAGGGTCATTCTGATGGGAATTTGTTCTTTTCTCTTTCAGTTTTGGCAATGTGGACAGTGGATAGATGTGGTGGTAGATGACCAGCTCCCTTTGAAATTAGAAGTCTCAGATGAAGAATACCTGTTTGTTCATCCTTGTAGTGGGAATAATGAATTTTGGCCCTGTTTGCTTGAGAAGGCGTATGCCAAGTAAGTACTTCCAGGAACTTCCAGCCTTCCTCTTTTCTCCACTTTCCTTGATGGATGTGCTTACCCAGCTGCATCACTTTCATCCACTCCTGAATCACCAACTGCCTGTTAGGCATCTCCCCCAGGATATCCCAGATATGTCTAAAATTCAACTTGTACAAAACAGAACTCATAATAGTTTCCTTAAGCCATCTCTTCCTCCAAACTTCCCTATTTCTTTTGAGGGGAATGTTATCTTTCTTCTAGTGACTTATGTGCATTTAACAACTTCTGCTGATTTAAACCCACACAACACATCATATCCATTTCCTTCCAGTACTCAGACAGCTTCCTGTGCTCACCTAGACCTTCATCACACCTTGCCTGGCCTATTGAAACATCCCCCCTCTCTAATTTGCCTTCCACAAAAATTGCCAACATGATATTCCTAAAACACATACCTGACTTCCCCTACTCAAAAATCTATGGCTCCCTATTGTTTCTAGGATAACATGTAGCTTAGTATTTATAGTCCTCCGTGATCTGGCTCTCATCTCCTTTGCCAGTGTTACTTCATATTATTATTTTTCCATGCACTCTACATTCTAGCCCAAATGACCTTCTGACTCTACATGTCACTTTCTTCCACTTCTGTGCTCCTGTGGAGGTGCTCCTTTATATCTGGAAAGCACTTCTTTCTCACCTCCTTGGTTTAAAAAATATTTAGTTCCCTTGAAAGTATAGCTCCTACTGCTGACCTTTCCCAATTCCCTATATCCCAGTTGTTAGTAAGTCCTCTTTCCCTTTTGAAATTACTTTGTACTCATCTCTGTTCATATCTCCTAGTAGGCTGTGAGTTTATTACTACACATACTAACTATTCAATAAATATTTCTTATTTTGAATTGAATGTATAGACTTTATCTCCATAGCTTGAAAATTGGTGAGTTTTGCTTAATAATACATGAGACAAGTATTTGCTTGGAAAATAATATTTTGTTTGGGCTCAGACCTGCTATTTCATTGGTTTAGGGAACATAAGGAAACCTCCCCCTACCAATATAGATCAATATTTTTCTACAAATTATAGCATTAGAAAGTTAATTTGAAGTCAAGGCACTTGCCCAGGGTCATATATCCAGTAAGTGTCAGAACTTGAAGTTGAACACAAGTCTTCCTGACTCTGAGGCCAGCACTCTATTCACTATGCCAATGTTCCCCTTAGAGGAATAATTCTAATAAGAATCATTTTGTTAAGTTTCTTTTCTGAACTTTGATTGCCTGATGAGGCTAATTCCAGTTTCCCATTGACAGGCTCCATGGCTCCTACTCTCAGTTGCATTATGGCATCATGGCTGATTCATTGGTGGAATTAACAGGATGGGTAGTCACAAAAATCAACCTTAAGGAAGTCCATCCCAATATGTTCAAGAATTTGAAAGTGGCTGAGCAATCTGGCTCACTAATGACATGTGGAATTGCAAACGTAAGTACCAAGTGGGGCTGTGACATATTGACCAACTTTTATACTGAGCCCCATTATCCTGTCTTGCTAAAATCAAAGTACTAGACTGTTAGAGGCTTTTATTCCCCCCCCCCAAAAAAAACAACCCTTCACAGTATGACACAACAGAATTCAAATCTGACCTCTGCCACTTACTATCTTAACCACTCTGGACCTCTGTTTACTCATCTATAAAATGGGAGGGTTGGCTTAGATGGCCTTGGAGCTCTTTTCCATCTCTAGATCTATTATCCTATTAATGAGGATACCCCAAGGCAATTTCAGATCCAGTCTAAAAAATTGTTATGACAGCCTCCTAAATGGTGTCACAGTTCCAGGTGCATGTCCCTCCAGGCACTGCCACTGCATGATATTGGCATTTTATCTCTTAATTCATATCTCTTATCACAAAATCCATCCAAGGCTACCTATAGAATAAAGTGAAATATTTTACCTTGGCATTCAAAGTCCTTTATTCTCTGTCCAGACACTACATTTGGAACTCTTTCTCCTCATGCATCCTAAGTTCCAGCCAAACTGAACTACTCTTGGTGGGATCACCTGGAGTTCAAAGGTTGGACCTAGGATTTTTTGTTTCAAAAATTCAGTTTTATTAGTTCCCCAGAGACCAGACTCTGGGAAACCAGTTTTTGCTAATCAAACTCAGCAAGACTCTTGTTGGTAAACTAGAATATCAATTTATTAATTTATAGTGATATAAGAACCAGCACCTGCTGTCTATATAGGATACCTACTCTGAATAGGTAAGGATACACTGGCAACTAAGTTATGAAGTGAAATGGTTGCTTTATGGGAATAGAATTAGAGCAAAGAGACGGATGTTCTTCAGGGAGAACTGCAATCAAGCTAGAGTAATTGAATGTCTACTATAGAAATATTTCTGTGTAAGGAATTAGTTTGGGTTGTCCAAAATTAGAAGAACAACTTCCTCAGGCCAGTGGTTCTCAAACTTTTTGATCTGAGGCTCCCTTGATATTCTTAAAAATCATTGAGGAGGGGCAGCTAGGTGGCGCAGTGGTTAAAGCACCGGCCCTGGATTCAGGAGTACCTGAGTTCAAATCCGGCCTCAGACACTTGACACTTACTAGCTGTGTGACCCTGGGCAAGTCACTTAACCCCCATTGCCTAAAAAAAAAAAAAAAAAATCATTGAGGACCCTCCCAATACCTTTATTTATGTGGGTTATGAAAAACAATATTAAATTATTATATATTGTATTATATATAATAATATAGTATATTATATATAATAATATTGTATTGTATCATTAAATATTATATTAAAATTTTAAATGTCTTAGTATTATTATGAAAATAGTTTGCTTTCACAAGCCCTCTGAAAAAGGCTTAGGAATTCCCAGGGAACCCCAAATCACACTTTAAGAAACAGCTGCCCTAAACAATCCTTGAGATACAATGATTCTATGAAGAAACTGGGGATAGTTAATCTGAAGAAAGGAAAGCTCAGCAGGAACATCAGTTACCTTCAAGTACTTAAAAACCTTTTTTATAGAAGAGAGATTAAATAGAATCTGTTTAATCCTAAACCACATAACCAAAAGCAATGGGTAGAACTTGGAAAGATATAAATTTAGGCTTAATACCAAGGGAAACTTCCTGAAAATTAGAGTGTAATGGGCTACCTTAGGAGATATTCTTCCATATTGGAAGTCTACAAGTGAAGATTGGTTGACCATTTATTGGGTGTGATGTGGGGGGTGATTTTTTCCCCAATATGGGTTGAATTAGATGTCCACTGAAGTATCTCTCAGATGTGAAATTCTGTGTTTGTTTGAATCTTGTCATTATTTGAACATGTCTTATGCTTTCCTACCTCTTCACTTATACCCACACTATATCATATTTCTATAAAGTCTTCCATCTTCTTCCTTCCTCTACCCCCCAATAGTAACTAGTAGGACTAGAACCCGGGTGGTCTGTTTACATGCTCCTCATGTTTTGAAGCCCAGCTCAGATGCCACATCCTCCACAAAGTCTTACCTGCTCTACTCTTCAGTTTCTCCCTCTTCTAGACTAACATTTATACTTATTACATGCTATATTGTATAATGTTTATTTCTACTGGGCATGGTAGTTTATTCCTATAATTTCTGTTACCATGAAGGCTGAGGATAATAGATCTTTTAAACCCAGGCATTCTGAGCCACAGTGGCTAAGCTAATCAGGTTGCCTAAGAAGGGGGCAAACTGGCCCAAGTCAGAAATGCAGCAGGTTGAAGCTCTTGTATCAATTAGTAGTGAAATTCAGCCCATGATTAGTCACTGCACTTCCAGCCTGGGGAGATAGGGATGCCCAATCATCACCATCGTTGTCAGCATCATAGTTGTCGTCATCATCATCATCATCATTGTTTTTGTATACTTGTTTTAAAATTTCCTACAAGATAATAAACTCCTTGAGTGTAAGGACCATGTTTCACTTCTGCTAGTATTCTCATGCTAGCTAGCAGAATGACTGTCACATGTTATGCACTTAATATCCATTTTCTGAACCAATGTTGAGTGAAGAGATGTGGTGTGTTTGAAAGTAGGTACCTAGTTTATCATTCAGTAGAGGTTAGGTAGTAAAAGTGGTCCCAGGAATGTACACAGTTCTGTTCAGTTCTATCGTTAATCAATGTAAATTATCCTGCCAGCAAAAATACAAATGCTTACACTCCACTAAGACTGTTGAGACATTCCGTATTTGCTTATATGTGCCCTGTTTGTGTTACTGTGTAACAAATCAGTTCTGAGAGTAACTCCTTTGTCCTACTTTTTTCTCTTGAAGTTTTCAGATTTGGGAATAGTGAAGAATCATGCCTATACAGTGACAGGAAGTGCAGAGGTAAGAGATCCCTCTCTTCTTTTGGCAGTTGAATTAACCATGGTTGGAGGGAGGGGGATGGTCCTCACAACTGCCATGGGTGACACCAGAAGACAGGTTCAGTAAAAAGTTTGAGAGGCAGAGATAAAAACATTCTCAACACAACAGAAATAGGTACTTAGTACTCAGAAAAGCATAGATTAGTAAAACTTCAAGGCTGGAAATCTTAAAGATCACTTGGGTCCATCCCTTCATTTTATCAATGAGGAAACTAAGATTCAAAGGTTCCCAAGATGTCATAGCTAATTAGTTTCAGATTTATAACTAGAAAACAGGTTTCCTGGTTTTCAATCAATAAATATTTATTAAGTGGCTACTATGTGCCAAGGGAAACTATGTGGTGCAGAAAATAGAATGTTAGAACCTAGAATCAGTAATATTCATCTTCCTAAGTTCAAATCCAGCCTCAGACACTAGCTGTGTGATCCTGGGCTGTTCCTCATCTGTAGAATGAGCCTGAGAAGTGGCAAACCACTCCAGTATCTTTGCCAAGAAAACCTCAAATGGGATCATGAGGAGTTGCACGTGAATGAAATGACTAAACAACAACAACAATGTGCCAGATACTATGCTAAATGCTGGAAATACAAAAAGAGGCAAAAGGTAGTTCCTGCCCTGAAGAAGCTTAAAGTCTAATGTGGGTCTTTCTACTATACCACATGATCTTTCACTATGCTCTCTACCTCTGAGGCCTACCTTTTCCAATGCATTGGATTGGTAAAAAAAAAAAAAAAAAAAAAAAAAAAAAAAAAAAAAAAAAAAAAAAAAACTTCTTAGTCCTGAGAAATAGTTTCCTGATGCCCATGGACATTAAAATATGGTACAATGGAAAGGCTATAGAATCATGAAGGTCCTAGGTTCAAATTCCATTTCTGACACATTACTTCTATGTCTTTAGGCAAATCATTTCATCTCTTTGGGTCTCAGTTCTTCCATTTGTAAAAGGAGAGGATTGGATCAGCTGTCCTCTAAGGCAGTTTCATCCTCTGTAAAATTTAGTGCGTTAGATAAGACGATCTCTGAGGCCCCTTCCATCTCTAAATCGGCAGTTCTATGACCCACCATGAGCAGTTTCTCTAGCTGAGGCAATGGATTGTTGTAAGCCATCCATGCTACATCACCTGGCCTCCCTTCTCAGATTATCTAATCCTATCCTTTCATTTTATAGATAAGGAAACTAAAATTTGGAGAAGATAAGTGGCTTTCTCTAGTTATCTGTGAAGGAGGAATCATGTGGCCATAGTAAACAGTTCACTTGCACTGTTCAGGATGCTATTTATGGTCTGGGTTACTTTAGTGAAGCGACAGATGGCAAGCTCACTGAGCTAACTAGCCATAGATGTTGGATAGTAATACAACTCTCCCTGCCGAAGACTATGTGACAACAACAAGCTTAACAAAAGTGTAACAACTTCCACCAGCCCCAGAGCAGAGAAGCCAAGGCCCTAAGTTGAATAAGTCTAATCCTTTGGAAAAGGACCCTAACCAATAAGTTTAAGGAATATGCTCACTCACAAATGTTTTTGTCTGTTCATTCTCCAGTCCTCACCTTCCTCCAATCCCTAGATATGCAAGTAGAATGAGAAATGAAATTAGCTTTCTTTATTACTCACCAAACATAGAAAATCACTCACTTTAAGCAAACAGGCAAGTAACTGGATGACTTGTTCAGCCTTGTTTTCAGAGTATTTCTGAATCATTGGTCTTTCTTCCTCCCAGTGTCCAGGAAATTCCTTACCAGTAAGTTATGTTCTGAAGAAATCTAGTTAAGTATTTCATGAGAACACAATTTCTTTCTTTCTTTTTTCAAAAACAACTTAAATTATAAACTTGGCATCAACAAAAGACATTCAATGAATAAACAAAAAAATTAAAGAGTACACATTAAATCATAAACTTCAAGTTACTTATGATTTATTTCTAAGAACTGTATTAGCTTTAGATATACTTCTGTTGTATGCATGTAATACATAACAGAAATTCAAGGGTATATGACATCAACATCAACTATAATCATTTCATTCAGAAGTTAAGCCAATGTAAAATAATTGCTGCAAGGAGATCAAAAGAGTCCAGAAAGTGCAGTCAGAGAATATTTAATAAATCAAATGAGATAATATTTATAAAGTGCTTGGCACAGTGCCTGGCACATAGTAGGCACTTAATAAATGGAAATAGAGAACAAATTCACATGATCTGAAGTGGGCAAGAAGGCCCATTCTTTACTCATTTCCCAGAAGCATATTCATCAAGTATTAATATGGGTTGGAACTAGGAAAGACAATAGTGAACATAATGACAACAACTACACTGGCCTACCTTTCTGAAGGACTAATTTAGAATTTGAAAGAACCAAAGTGTTTCTCTACTATTTAACTTATTAAAAACAAGTGATATGGTCCTGAGGGAGGGGGGAAAGTGACTCAGGCTCCTTCATTGATTTCCTGATAAAGGAGTTAAAGTGAGAGTGTTAAGTAACAGTCTTGAAAGCAAGAAATCAAATACAATCATAACATCATAGATGTAGAGCTAGGAGAGATCTTTCAGGTCATCTGGTCCAACTGAGGAACCATGATTTCAAGTTAAACATCTGTTAGTATGTAAGCTCCATGGGGACAGGGATTATTTAAGTCTTTGTATTGTAGTCCCTAGTGCATGTCACAGTGCTTAGACTATAGTAGACCTCTAATAATTGCCTGTTAACTGATTGATTTCTATTATATTACAGCATCCCTGCATCTCTTAGAGGTTCCCATCACTAGAGTTCTCCAAGAAAAGCCTAGATGATTACATGTCAGATGTACTGTAGAGAAAAAATTGCTATTCAGATACTCGCATATGAGTTGTACTGACTTACTTCTGACATCCCTTCTAACTCTGAGATTCTGTGATCCTGAGTAGAGTGAACATTCCCATTTTTGAAATCAGAAGTTGGGCTGAGAAAAGATCTGAGAAGACTAGTCCTTGGTTCTGGGCTCCAGCAGGTCTTCTGCTTCTCCTCTTCCCCTTCCTGACCATAATTATTTGAATGCAGAAAATTGTTCCCAACATATGACTGGGTCTGAAAGGAGAATTTGTAAAGCTTAATTTAGATATTCTGACAGAATTGCTTAGGGAAGTTCTTAAAGTTCTAGCCCACTGAATCTATAGCTACAATCCAATAATATTAAATCTCTACATTCTTCAGGTCCATAAGACCAATCATACTGAATCAGAAAGCTGACACCTGCCAAGGGAGAGATCCCTGCAAGTTCAGCTGAGCAGAGAAAGGAGATGAGGGAGAGCACAATTTTTCCTCTGCTTCATTTCAGCACAGTACAACAGAGAAATATTGATTTTTCTCCTTTGCTTCATTAAAAAAAAAAAAAGGTGACTGTAACCAAATGAAGTCCAAAGTTATATTAATCCTTAGAGGTATATTACTCATCTTTCTGCTAACTATTTCTCTAATTTATTTGCTGTCTTCTGATAGGTAACTTTGGACACTGGCCGGGTAGAACTCATCCGATTGTGGAACCCCTGGGGCCATACAGAATGGAAAGGAAGTTGGAGTGATAAGTATGAGATTTTTTAAAAAGTCTTTGTTTCCACCATTGGGGGTAAAAACTGTTTTTTCAGGAATCCTGTCCTTCTAAAAGGCATGGTGTTTCTCTCTGTCCAAAGTATACCCTTTCAAACTTTCTCATCAAGCTTGTCCTAGGTCGCTTCCATCTTGCTTCATATGTGTGAATGTGAATGTGTCTTACATATGCTATCTCTCAGGTTTTCTCTCTTTTTCCTACCTTCTATTTACTCTGCTGTCTTTTTTTCCTCTCTTTCCTCCATTTTCAATAGTTCTCTCTCCCATCTACCCTCCTTTCCTTTCTCTTTTCTTTCTTTTCTCTCTTCCCTCTAGTCTTCTCTCTCTCTCTCTCTCTTTGTTTTTTTTGCAGGGCAATTGGGGTTAAGTGACTTGCCCAGAGTCACACAGCTAGTAAGTGTTAAGTGTCTGAGGCTGGATTTGAACTCAGATCCTCCTGACTCCAGGATCGGTGCTCTATCCACTGCGCCACCTAGCTGCCCCTTCTCTCTTTTTTCTCTTCTCTCCTTTCCTCTCCTCTCCTCTCCTCTCCTCTCCTCTCCTCTCCTCTTCTCTCTCTCTCTCTCTCTCTCTCTCTCTCTCTCTCTCTCTCTCTCTCTCTCTCTGTCTCTGCCATGAGAATATTGCCCCATGGAAAGTAAATAAAAAGTTCCATCCTCTGAAGGAAATATACAAGAATTCCGCAGCAAGTGTCATCAATCCAGAAAAAGGTCTGGTGCCTCAGAGGTCCCTGTAGACAGAGATCAATGGAATTTATGACCCAAAACAAACTGGGTAGTCAGTCCTGCCCTTCTGAATTTAGTTAATCTGTTCTTGGGCTATATTAAGAAATAAAGAGTTTCTAGGCATCATTATTCCTACTGTAGTCCACCCTGATCAGGCATGAGTATCATGTTCAGTTCTGGGAACCACATTTTAGGAAGGACTTTGATAAGGTAGTGAGTATCCAGAGGAGAGTGAAGGATGGCTAAAGTTATTGAGTTCATGCCCTATGAGCATCTAATTGGGACTATTGGACACATTACCTAACCTCTCTGGTAACCTCTCTGGTTATTCATAAAATAGTTGGACTGACTTATCCCTCAAGTCCATTCCTTATCCTAGAGAAGAGTGGTGATGGAGAGAGGGAAAGAGACATGATAGCTATTTTTTTTTGGTGAGGCAATTGGGGTTAACTAACTTGCCCAGGGCCACACAGCTAATAAGTGTTAAGTGTCTGAGGCTGGATTTGAACTCAGGTCCTCCTGACTCCAGGGCCAGTGCTCTATCCACTGCACCACCTAGCTGCCCCCATGATAGCTATTTTAAAATATTTTAAGGGCTATCATGAGGAAAAGCAATTAGTTTAATTGCATTGATGGGAAGTTCCAAAGAAGGAAATTTAGGCTTGATGTTGGGGATGGGGCAGGGCAGGGGAAAAGCTTCCTAATTTTTAGAGCTACCCAAAAGTAAAATTGGGTTCCTTGGGAGGTGGTGGTTTCCTCTCATTGGAAGTGTTCAAGCAAAGATTTGATAGTTCCTTGGGTATGTTGCAGGAGGATTCTTTTCCAGATATAGGTTGGACTAAATACCTTCTGAAGTTTCTTTTGACCTTGAAATTCTGTGATTCTATAACTGGATTGGCATAATGTACATTGGGCTTCTTTTTCCAAAATCATTTTCCAAATGATTGCCAAAGACTATTTTCTGCCAAACTCCTCTCTAGTTTTTTAGAAGTTGTTATTGACTCTGATCCTATGAATATTGTCCTCACTCTAGTAATTTGTGTCTTTGAGAATATTCTTTGATTGTTTGAGGGTCTTGATTACCTAGTCTGTTCCTATTATCAACTTTTCTATTTTTTTAACCAGTGCCAAATTATTTTGATGATTACTGCTTTAAAATATAATTTGAGACCTGACAATGCTAAATTCTCTTTATTCCAATTCTTTTCTCAAGATCCTTGTTCATTTATTCCTACATATAAATGTTATTTTTCTATTTTATCTAATTCTATAAAGTGAATTTGAGTGATATGACACTGTGTTTGTATGGTAATTTATGTATGATTGCAATATTTATTATACTGGCCTCTTTTAATATTTTTAGAATTAGGGAGGGGAAAGAGATCAATAGGGTGTGGGGAAGTGTAATTCTCAGAAGGAATCATTTGCTTGACAAGTGGGGGAAGTAGGTTCTAATTGTCTTTGCTGTATGACAACAACAACAACAACAATAATAAAGTGCTTTAAGGTTTGCAAACAGCTTTACATATATTATCTGATTTTATCCTCACAGAAACCCTAGAAAGGGAGTGCTAGTATTATCCCCACTTTACAGATGAGGACACTCAGAAAGATTAAGTGATTTGCCCAGGGTGACACAACTATGTGTCTGAAGCCAGATATTAACTCAGGTCGGTCTTATTCCACATCCAATGCCTACCTGGCTAGGCAAATCTCTCTATTCCTCAGGTGCTATGTATCATTGTCATCAGGTCACAGAACTAGAAGTTGAAGGCACCTTAGAGGTCACCATGGTCAATGCTCCTCTTCCCCCACCCCCGTCTTACAGATAACACAATTGAGACTCAGGATGGTGACGTGAATTGCCCAGTGTCACAAAGGCAGTGATATAGCTGGGGTCTGAAAACAGGTCCTCTGACTTTGAATCCTGATCAGGGTTCAAAATGAGGAGGGCTTGGAGTGCTAGGCTAAGCATTTTAGACTTTACCCTATAGGCAGTGGGAGATGTAGTGATGGTTTAAATGATTTTTTGGTGTATGGGCATGAGAGGAAGTGGAATGATGTGTTCAAATCAACATTTTAGGAACATTCACCTGGCAATGGTGTGTAGGCCCTCCCTGTTCTTAGTGCCCATTACAACACCAGACTTCATAAGCTTTCTGATAAGAAAATGTTTGTGTCATAGAAGGCTGCGTAGAAACTGAGAGAGGCCCCAAGAGCCTTTAGGTTTCTGTTTCTGTTCTGGTACTATATTTCTTCTCAATTTGGGGACGAATAAAGGGATGGGCAGAGGCACTAGGTACTCTAATCTCAGACATAATTGACATCACAGTTGCACCCACTTAGAGGTAAGCTTACTTAAATTGATGCCTTATTGATTTACACTACATTTAATTTTTTCTTACTTCTTGTAGAAAATGCAATTATCACTTAATTATAAAATTTCTATTTTAAAATCAAGCATCCGACTGTCTGAGCATGTTGCAGAGAAATCAAGAGATGATCATTCCTCCAGTGCAGAAATGACAGGGCTCCTCAGACTCAGTGGGTGGCCAGCACCAAAAACAGTCTTACCTTGAGAATAAACTTATTTAGCCCCCACTGCAACACTTTGTACATTCCATTCTACTTTTAGTGGAAGGTTCACTGGCCAGAGTAAACCAGGGTGAAGAGAGCAGAACCCATGGGTGTGGAGGGCCTATCTCCTTGTTACAGATCACTAGAAAGCCAGGATATATATTTCTGAAGAAAGCACACAGCCAGGAAACCTAGGTTTGCCTCCCCATCACTCCTATTTTCTCAGTGACCATCAGGTATGTCATTTCCATCTCCATAGAACGTTTCATTGTCTGTAAAATGGGGTTAATGCCCTGAAGTCCTGTCTATTTAAAACATTTTAGTATTCTGATTCTAACCTCTGACCCCTCTGCTCCCACATAAGTTTGAGGGGACCACCATGTCAATGTCATCAAGTATGGGGAGCAGAGCAGAGCAGAGAAAGAGGTAGTAAAGAGAATTATAGAATCGCAGAACTTTAGAGTTAGAATGAACCTTGGTCAGGCGGCCACATAATCAAATCTATACCTGAATGGGCTTTCTCAATTCACTCCCTAATCCAATTACACACAGCTATTTTCTTTAAAAGGTTTATTGATGCCTTTTGTTTGATAAACTACAGTTATTTTCCAATATCCATACCCTCCATTATAATTATAATGCCTCTGGGGGAAGGGAGGAGAAGGAATAACCTCTACCCACATAGAGGGTTGGAATTTGAAGTATTCACTCACTTCTCCTGGCAAAGGATTGTTGTCCAAGAACGCAGGAAAAGAAAGGAAAAATTCTAAAAGGAGAGGAGAGAGTAGGGCTGGCATTAAGAGCTGTCTGATGGTAGCAGCAAGGGCAACAGCTGAAAATTGCTTTGTAGAATCAGTATATTCACCCCCAAAGCCTCAGGCAAAGATTAAAACTAAAGGGTCAAACACAACTCAGTCCCAATAATTTGCACCCAGAGAAATAACTGATAAATATAAATAGGTATAGAATAATTTTACACACACACACACACACACACACACACGCATGCATATCTATCTATCTATCTATCTATATATATATACATATATATATATATATACACACACATATACACATACACACACCTGTTCGTATCTAATGGTAGCCAGTTCTAGGGCAAGGGGTTGGGGGAAAGGAAGAAAAAAAAAGGGAAAAAGACATTTATATTATAACTTTGTTGTATATTTGGAGAGAATAGCAAGTTGCACATAGTAGATTTGCAATTTCATGTGCAATCTTCTTTTTAATTATAGTGTGTTATGGAAATGCTTGTTTTGTTCCATGAATTGAAAATAAAATAAATTATTATTTTTTAAAAACCTAAAGGGTTAAGCAGTAAGATATGACTACTTTTTGTTAGAGCCCAACTGATGAAAAAAACATACTATTTATTATGGAGAATGTGGAGGAGCTGACATCCTTATCCACCCACTCCCATCCTATTTCAGTTGTGTACTAGTGGCATCTGGATCTAAGATAATTCATTAATTCACTCTTCTGTGGTATACTAAGAAAAAATTAATTTCCTCGTGTCCATTGGTTCATAGCATAAGTGTGTGCAAAACAGCTTTGAGAGCAGAACAGAAGATGGTGAGAGATGATATTGTAAAGTGCTTGTAAAGTGCTGGCACATAGTAGGTGCAATATTATATAGTTCAGTTATTCTTTGGTCATTTCTGAATCTTTGTGACCCCATTTGGGGTTTTCTTGGCAAAGATACTAAAGTGGTTAGCCATTTCCTACTCCAGCTCATTTTACAGATGGGGAGCTGAGGGAAATATGGTTAAGTGACTTGCCCATGGTCACACAGCTAGTAAGTTTCAATGGCCACATTTGAACTCAGGATTTCCTGACTCCAGGTCTGGTCTTCTATCCATTGTACCACCTAGCTGCCTCCAGGTGTGATATAAATGCTAGCTATTGTTGAATTTTCCTAGAGCAAAATTAGAATCCTAATGCTCTGACTATGATTAAACTCCAATTCCCTCTCCCTCCCTCCTTTTCTCTGTCTCTCTCTGCATGTGTCTCTCTGTCTCTGCCTCTCTGGGTCTCTCTTTCTCTGTCTGTCTTTGTCTCTCTGTCTCTGTCTCTCTGTCTCTGTCTCTCTCTCATCATGAGTCATTCATATTTTTCATAACTAAACTCTTAAGGGCAAAATTAAAGCTAGATGTCACTATGAAGCTCCACTGATCTTTGGGAAACAGACACTTGAATTAAATGACAAAATAAGATTATGCTCATACTATGGTGGTACGTATTGGGAAAAAAAGCCTAAGTTTTTGTTAATTCTTCCCTTGAGGGGTTAGTTATGAAACACATGAATGACTCATAATTATGTCCCAGGCTAGAAAGTCTCTTTAACAATGGGCTCAGGGTTAGGCTTCTAGCCCTACACTGAGAAATTCATTGACCCTGAAACAAAACTGACCCAACAGAATGACTGCTTCTGATAACACATGACTCCTTGCGCTCCCATAGACCCCACCTCACTACTCAGAGAAATGGTTTTCATTATCTTTTTTTCAGAACCAACATTGATCATAGCAATCCATCTGAGTATAACTGTCTCTCAATGTGGTTTTAGTTATATTGTCATAGCCATCATGAACATTATTCTTCTGGTTTTGCTTATTTCACTCAATATATGTTCATGAAAATTGTCCTACAAGTTTCTGAAATCCTCATATTCCTCATTTCTCATAATAATAATATTCCAATAAATTCATCTACTAGAGTTTATTTAGCCATTCTTCAATCAACCAATGTCCATTTTATTTGTTTTTTTCTACCACAAAAAAAAAAGTTCTACAGCTCCATTAGTCTATAATCTTTTTTTCTGTCTTCATTGCCATAGAAAACATGTAGCAGGGTTGCTATGTCACAGGATATGAACCATTTTAGTGACTTTTCTCCTATAACTTCAAATTGTATTCTAGAATGGTTTGATCAATTCACAAGAAGTTATTGTTGTAATTAGTAAATCAAGGGGTTATTATTTCAGCTTTTTCCACCTAGACCTGGTTAATTGAATAGCAGCAGGAACTGGGAAAGGACTAAAACTACTTGCTACAGAGACTGGGGTTGCATGCCCTCTGCCAAATTAGGAATATGCCAGGACAATTCACCTCAAGAAAGACAATTTGCCTTTATGTGGCTGGATTTTCTCATCTATTAAACAGAGATGATAGTCTCTGTCCTATAAAATGCTGAGCAAAAATGAATAACCAGCCAATGTGCTATAATGAAAAGAATATTGGTCTTGGAATCAGGAAAACCTGGGTTTAAATCCCACCTCTGTAATCCTGAAAAAGTCATTTATCCTCTCTGAGTCTCAATTTCCTTATCTATGAAATGGTGAAAGAATTAGCCCTATTTCCAAGAATTATTATGAGGTTCAAATGAACTAATGTACATAACATGTTTTGTAAATCTTAAAGTGCTATATAAATGTTAGCTCTAATTGTTTAACTATTGCTTTTCTTGTCAAGATGGACTCACTTTGTACTCTCTCTTTGTCTCTCTCCCTCTTAGATCCTCAAACTGGCAGAAGGTCCAAGAATCAGAGAGGACAAGGCTTTATAAAAATAAAGACGATGGAGAGTTTTGGTATTTTTCTCTTTTATTCAAATACTTTTTGAAAATTTAGTTTAAGCTGAAACTTTCTTCCTTCATCCATCCCTAAAATTAGGTGAAGGGTTGATGATGAGCTTTGCTAATTGTGTCTTTTGTGCTCTGGAGCCTGGAAGTGACATGTACTGTCAAGTTTCAGCATTTCTCAAGGTAGTTCAGAACTAGTCTCACAGATCAATTGGGCACATAGCCAGTGTCCACAGTTGGCTTGGTGTTCTGTTTATGACATTCAATAACAATTGATTAAAATTGGACTGCATGAAGATGTTCTGGACACTGAGGAATCAATGTTGAAAAATGACATTTTCCCAGACCACAATCTTAATTTGGAATTTGGAATCATAAAATTTGAAATTATCATAACAAAAGCTCATACAATATCAATGGAACACAGGACCCTATCAACCTAAGGCAGCTATAGAAAAATTAACATTTCTTTGCCAAATAGGAGGAAGAGAATTGATAGAAATTATCAGGATAAATAGGTCCAAAATTTACAAAATTCTTTGGGGGGGGGGGGCGGCCATGAGGGTTAAGTGACTTGCCCAGGGTCACACAGCTAGTAAGTGTCAAATGTCTGAGGTCAGATTTGAACTCAGATCCTCCTGAATCCAGGGTCGGTGTTTTATCCACTGCACCATCTAGCTGCCCCAGAATTACTTTTGGAATAAGAAGACATCACTTCACCAAGCAACGGTAAAGGTTTATGAATGTTTTACAACATTGGATTTATCAAATATAACCAAAAATAGTTTACCTCCATTTAGAGTCTATGAAACTACTAAAATACTAAGGCAGAATTAAAAGGCCCTCCATGGGCAGCATCCACATGAATTCAGCCAATAAGGGACTGACAAATTAAATTGAAACAAATGGCTGAACCAACAAGGGGTCATAAAGGGAAGTTCTTTGGGGACAGGGATATTAGCAAAAATAAAAGACTCTAAATAGCAGTAGTTTGGAGCTTAAAATATCTAATCCAACTCCCTGCTGAAAAGGAAACCTTAAAGTGCCATACAAATGCTAGCTATTGCTATTCTATACAGATAAAGAAACTGAGGCAGACAAAGATTAAATGACTCACCCAGGGTCACACTGTTGGTAAGTATTTCAGGAGGAATTTGAATCCAGGTCTTTCTGATTTCAAGCCAGGTGCCCTATCTACTACCATAACGTTAATAACATTTTTTTAAAAAATCAACATTTTATCTTGCACAGTTCTACTTGTGAAAAAAAAAAAGTTCTTTTTGCTTCCTCCCTGTATCTTCTACTCACTGACTGAAGTCCTTCTTGGAATTACAGAAAACAAATCCTTTTCACTTGCTAGTCCTCTAATATTCAGAGATTTCTATCTTCAATCAGAATTCTTCAGAGTTAAACATTCTTACTTCCTCCAACTTTTTCTCTTTTTTCTCCATGATTTTAAGAGCTTCCCAGGAAATGAGCCAACTTCCTCCTTGACACATTCCAAGTCATGAATATCTCAAGACAATTTGATTTTCAATACTTAACAAATGATGACAGTTGTCAACAATTCTCTGTCCTGCTGAGTCTCCTGATGGCCCCCAGGGGCTCAACTGCTCACATTAAACCATAACACCTAGAAGTATACCTCTTCTTGGTATAGCAGAACCAAAAATACTGCTACCTTCTGATTATATTCCACCAAGGGAGGATAATAGCAATGATGATGATAATGCTGGTGATGGTGATGATAGGAGCTAATATTTATATAGCTCTTCAAGGTCTGCAAAGACATCTCATTTTATCTTCACAAAGATCTTGGAAGACAGGGGCTATTATTATGATTAGGAACCTGAATATGAAAGAAGTTACTTTATGTTCACAACAAACCTGTGAGGTCAGTGCTAATTATTAAGCCCATTTTTCAGAAGAGAAAACTGAGTTAAGTGAGAGAGGTTAAGTATGTCATTCAAGGTTCACAAGACTAGTAAGTGTTCACCCCAGGATCTGAATGGCTCCTACTTCTGATTCCAAGTCCATCATTCAATGGCTTCATTGCACCAAATCACCTGAGTACATATTCACATCTAGGAGATAAAGTCAGCCTATAAGAATAGTAGATCTCTTAAAGTGGTTATGGAAAATATCTGCATTCCATTTCCAGGACCCCAGAGTGATTTTGTTGGTCACGCAAAGATAGCTAAACCACGAACATTGTGGCTATTGCCAAACCACATCCTTTCAGGGACTCCTCCCAGCCTTATAGTCATTTCCAGTAAAGATATCCTGGGATCCATTGTTATTTTCAAGTGGGAAATGACTTGCCAAAGGTGACACAGCTAATACAACAGTAATCACTCGAAGGCTTATTTTACCATGTACATTTGTTTTTCACAGGATGTCCTTTCAAGATTTCCAGGAGACATTTGACAGCATGTTTATTTGCTATCAATATCCAATGGTAATGAATGATGGAGACCTGAACAATGGAACATGGTTCCAAGCTCCATACAAAGTACAAAAGGTCCAAGGAAACATTCTGAAGGATAGTAACTTTGGTAAGTATTTGACTAGACTGAGAGCAGGGAGGGTTAGTTGCTATCTATAAATTGAATACTTATTAACTTTAAGAAGTATGACTAGAAATTAAATAAAATGATCTGTCCTGGCATGAAAAATTGGACAACAGCAATTGTGAACAAAAAAGATGGCAGTTATACATAAGTTTTATTCCAAGATGGTCTGACTGGATGATGCTCTCTTTCAAAGTGAGTTCCTTCCTCTACTTTGGGGTCTGACCCCTCAGGTTGTTAGCTAGTACTTATAATAACTAGTATTTAGATATTGCCAGGCAGTGTACTAAGTACTTTATAAATATTATCATCACATTATCCCCATTTTACCATTGAGGAAACAGAGGCAAACAGATTAAATGTCTGTCTAAGGTCACACAGCTGGTAAGTAAATGAATCCAGATTTGAACTCATCTCTCTGACTTCAAGCCCAGTGTCCTATCCACTATACTGCCCAGCTTTAGGAATCCTGCCATCTGAAAAACCAAGGACCAACCATCATAATGCAACTTAATGTTACAGTAATATAATTTACTAGAACTTGATTGGGGAGATAGAATGCCAAGCAATTACTAGAGAGCAAAAGTTACACCTGTCTCAGTATGGACTAGCCATGGAAGGCAACATGTGGGAAGGCTCGCCTGAGTACATCCTATGCTGGTGTTGCTTGGGCGTCTCACTTCTAGGGTCTGAGTAGTAACCCAGGCTTCCAATTTCCTATTGTGGCATGGCAGATTTACAGGCAGAAGGCACTTCCGAAGTCATCTAGCCCAACCCCTTCTTTTTGTCCATTAGAAAACTGAGACCCAAAGAGGTTTGTGACTTACCCAAGATCACACAGATAGCAAGTAACAAGGCTAGCATTTGAATCAAGGTCTTTTAACCCCAAACCCATTAATGTTTATGCTATATCATGTTGCGTCTCTAATTAGTATAACTCTTTCCTGTTAGAAATACATCTTTGTTTTTATTCCCACTCTTCTCCGTATTCACATTAGTATTCACTGAATTTATGCCCATTTCAATTTTCTGGTGATTACATTTGAGTAAAATGCTAATGCCAGCCACAAGTACAGCACCTATTTCCCATTGTCTCTATCAGGGGAACTTGCTGTTTCAGGTTCATGACTCACCAGACTCTGAATGTTTTCTGCCTATGCACGTGCGCGCACACACACACACATGCACATGCTCACATACATGAACACAGTAGACAGAGTGATTAATCTAATGCAGTATACACTCCTGCCACAATGAGCTCGCTGGTCCAGTGAGCAGGAGTTGGGGTAGCAAGCTCACGGGCTGACTGTGTGTACTGTTCTCTTTTGTCCAGATACCCTCGGGGACACGCTTCAGTACTTTTTCTCTGTGACAGAGCCTATGGAAGGCATCAATGTGGTCATTTCCATCAACATCCAGCCTAACCAGAATACCAAGATATTTCCATTTTTTATAGTATACAAGGTATAGATGGGGTTAGCTCAGATTCACAGTTCAAATTTTCGAGGCACTTCACTGCCCTGTTCAGCAGTCATGAAAACAAATGTAATTTAACAGGCTAAATCCTGGGCCTCTGATTTTCCTTTCTGAACATTTTCTGAATCCCTGAAGAAAGAATCATAGAACCATAGAATGTTAGAGTTGGGAGAGACCTTAGAGATTGCATAGAATGAAATGGGAAAGCATTCATTATTTATGATGTAGCTAACATGGTGCTAAGCACTAGGGATACAAACAGGAAACAGAGACAGGCCTTGCTGTCAAAAAGCTCAAATTCTAATGGGAGGTGAATTATAAAGCAGGACTCATGTTCAATTTGTGGCAGAGTCAAACACTGGATAGCAATTAGGCTAGATTCTGGCCGTAATGAAGTTCTATGAATATTGGGTAGCAGACACCCCGAAGAAAATGCAAAAGGCCCAGGAGATCAAATAAGTCTATAAACAGATACCATGTGGGTGATCGCTGTCCAGAAAGGAATTCTGCTTCTCTCTCCAGAAGGTCATCTCCCTAACACCCTTGTTTTCACAACTGAGAAAATTGAGGCCCAGAGAAAATATAGCTATCATGTCATCCTTGAGTCTTCTTTCTTCCACGATGAGCATCCCCAGTCCAAAGGATTTGAAGATTCTAGCACCAAATCTAGAACTGACCTTAGAGGTCATCTAAACCATCTTCCTCACCTTTCATATTACAAATGTGAATTCTGAGCCCCAAAGGAAGAGCAATGACTTATCTAAGATCACAAAAAAGAGAAACAGGGTCCCAAGTCCCCTTACCATTCTCATCATATCTCACTGTCCAGCTAAAGAATGTCCATCCTATAATGCAATGTCCAGAACTGAACACAATACTCCTAATGTGATCTGATCAGGGAAGAGCACAACAGAAATATGCATCTTGCTCATAGTTGACATGAAGCCTCTCAATGCTATATAAGATTGCCTCAGCTTTCTTTTCTGCCTTGTCACATTGTTGACATACATTCAACTTGTAATGCCCTTAAATAAACATTTCCTTTTTTTTTAAGCGGGGCAATGAGGGTTAAATGATTTGCCCAGAGTCACACAGCTAGTGAGTGTCAAGTGTCTGAGGCTGGATTTTAACTCAGGTCCTCCTGAATCTAGGGCTGGTGTTTTATCCACTGCACCACCTAGCTGCCCCCAAACCATTTCCTTTTTACATGATTAGCCATGCCTCTCTATGTTGCACATGTGAAGGTGCCCTTTATAAAGCCAACTGAGGGCTGTGTAACATGAATTCACATGGAATTTTGTCTTATCCAGTTCTTCCCATAAAGATATAAAAAATATTCCAGCTTCCTGTCAGTATGCTTTTCATGCATTCACAGTGATAAAAAATGTTAAATGGCTTCAGCCTAAAGAAGGATCTCTGGGACATTCTACCAGAGGCCTGCTTCCATGTTAAAATCATAGTACTCTTTGAGTTTACACTCATTCAACAAGAATAGAATTCACCTAACTATGTGCTAACTTGCATCTAGGTCATGTCTCTCATCCATAAGGATAAGAGATTAGAGATAGTATAGAATATTTTACAGACATCTTGCCATATTCTGTATATAGCGCTCCCCCTAGATCAATTAACATAATAATATATATGTAAGAAAGAAATTAATTCTGTCCTAAATGATAAACTCTACCATTGTTCTTGGAAGGGAATGTCAACCTCTTCCCTATGATCCCATTTACCATCCCTGTAATGAGTGTCAAACCTTGTCCACAGTTGCCCATTAGAATTTAAGCTCTTTGAGTGCAGGGATTGTCTATGCTTTTGTATTTGTATCTGAAGGCTTAACACAGTTCTTGGCACATAGCAAGTACTTAATAAGTAATTTTTCATTCATTCATTCATTTAAATAACTCCCTTTTCCCTTCCTCACTGTATCATTTTGTGCCTGGAGAATTTCATTATTAAAAAGTATCTTGGGGCAGTTAGGTGGCGCAGTGGATAGAGCACTGGCCCTGGATTCAGGAGTACCTGAGTTCAAATCTGGCCTCAGACACTTGACACTAGCTGTGTGACCCTGGGCAAGTCACTTAACCCCAATTGCCTGACCAAAAAAAAAAATAATAATAATAATAAATAAAAAGTATCTCAACCCTCTTGGGCTGACTTCCCCTATAGAATATTAGGCCATGATATCCTACCTAATCTTCCTCTGTAATTTTTAGAAATCCATGCCCCTGCTCTAGGTTAATGATAATAATAACAATAACTAGAATTTATATGGGGCTTTAAGGTTTGCAAGGCACTTTGCATGTACGTTATTTTATTTGAGCCTCACAACAATCTTGTGAGATATGTCTGTAGGGAGCATTGGATAGAAAGCTGAATCTAGAGTCAGAAAGCCTTGAGTTCAAATCTAGTCTCAGACTTTTATAGTTGTCTTTTTGTATCCCCCACTACTAAGCACAGTGCCTATCACAAAGTAAGTGGTTGGTAAATATTTATTGATTTGATTTAGATCTAAAAAGAACTTCCAAAGTCATCTTGTACAATTGGCCTTTTCCACTGATATTCTTTCTGCATTATGCCTTTTACTGGTATCTTGCTTGACATACATATTAAAGGATGGTTTTCTTCCTCCTTCCTATTCTATAAAATGAGGAGGTTAGATGAGATTATCTATAAGGTCCTTTCCTGCTCCATTTGGGATAATCCCATAACCTTCTGCCATTTCAGTGCTCAAGACAAAGGATGCATATGATTGGGTGATTTTAAAGTCAGGAAAGGAAAGAAAGAACCTAGGAACTCTGACCTATTTGTGAATCACACAAAAGAAAAAAAAATGAACCTATACTGAAACTAAAACCTCCCTTTTTTTCTTCTCTCCTTTAGGTTGAACAACAGGTATGATTTCTCAGTTTCTCTGTGTGGGCACAGATCTACTGTGTGGTATATGGTATCACCAATCTAATGCTTGGTCTGGTAGCTTGTCTTCCTTTTTTCTATTTTTCAACCCTGACTAGTTACACATTCCATCATTTCCCATACTGGGGCCCACAAAGCAGAAGTTCTTAACTTGGGGTCCATGAACTTGTTTTTAAAATATTTTAATAACCTTATTTTAATATTTCCTTTGTAAGTCTATAAATTTTATGCATTAAAAAAGCATTTTTCTGAAAAAAGTTCCCATAGGCTTCATCAGACTGCTAAATTGTTCTGTGATTCCCCAAAAGCTAAGAATTCCTGCCATAATATATCTCATCCTATATCAGCATTAATAATTCTCAACCTCAGGTTGCCTTGGCTTAGATATGACCAAAGTGGTTGTTCTGGATAACTTTCTTTTTCTTTTTTTTGTCTGGAAAACTTTCAGTGGCTGTCCCCACCTGCATCTTTGATCTTTCTGGTTAATTCCAACAATCAGAATCTTGGGCTATTCCTTGAAAGGGGTTGAGCTCCCCTAATCATAAATCAACCTCTAAATGTTGTTGCCCTATTTTAGTGGGGAATAGAGGAAGGCACGATTGATACAGCAAGTTGATTTTGCTTATAAGGTTTGTGTGATCTCAAAGCATTGGTGGGAAGCAAATGGGGGGTAAAAAAAATGTAGATTGGTGTGTATTCAGACCAGTGCAAACAGTGGGCTTATTTTAGATACTTTGTCTGATGACTTCATTAAGTCCAATTAGTATAAAAGAACCTGCTCCTTTGCTATTATTTCTCCTGACAGTCAAGATTCACCATGATTTAGTAGAAATTATTATTAAATATGTAATATTTTGTTGATTTAATATTTATTTGCTATTATTTATAATCTAATATATAGTGCACACATAATATATGTGACATATGATGTTATAGTATTAATGATATTATCATTACTACTACTAATAAGAAATGACTTGTATTTATAAAGCACTTTCTTCTCAAGAAGCCTCATATTATCAGACCTAAATTTTGGATGAAGAAACTGAGTAACAGGCAGGTAAAGGGACATGCTCATGGGTAGATGACAAATACAATAGAGGGGTGATCTCTGTACCCATGGTCAGTTCAAACCTAGCTGACTCTCTTTTGTATGGGGCCAGAATATTTACTTTTATATGGAATACCTCTGTCACTCTGGTTCATTAAGCTTGTAAAAGTCCAGGGAAGGTTGTAATATCTGTAGCCTTTGACTCACCTCCTGATAGTCTTAGAAGGAGCTAGTTGGAACCATGAATATGAGCACTGGACTTGGAAGTGAAGACAAGTTCAAATGCAGCCTCAGATACTTATCAGTTGCGTGACCCTGTAGAAGGCACATGTCTCATCTTTAAAATGGAGATAATGACAGTACCTATTTCCCAGTGTTGTGAGTATAAAATGATATATTTGTAAAAGGCACTTTGCAAACCTTAAAGTGCTACATAAATGCTAGATATTAAGTGACTTGCCCAGATTCTTTGAGTGGTGGAGGTACATTTGGATCCAGGTCCTCTGACCTAGAGCTATTGCTTTATTTTGTTTTTTAAATTTTTTTGTGTGGGGGGCAAATGAGGGTTAAATGACTTGCCCAGGGTCACACAGCTAGTAAGTGTCAAGTGTGTGCAGCCCGATTTGAACTCAGGTCCTCCTGAATCCAGGGCTGATGCTTTATTCACTGTGCCACCTACCTGCCCCCTAGCCAATGCTTTGTCCAATAATACCAGGCCAGATTTTAGAGCTTGAAAGTATCTGAACTTAGACCAACCGTTCATCTTGAAGAAGAGTAGACAGAACACAAGACTTAGAGTCAGGAACCAAGAACTGAATACTGATTCTGACATTCTGACTGGTTCTGATGTTTATCAGCTGTGGGATGGTGGAAAAGTTGCTTAGTCTCACTTTGACTCAGTTTCTTCATTTGGAAAATGGGGATAATGGAACTTGTACTCTCTCACAGAGTAGTTATGAGGAAAATGCTTTGCAAACATAAAAACTTTATATGCATGTGAATCATGATTATATGTTATTATATCATGCAGCATTATAACCAGAGAGGCCTAAAATTTATAACTTATTCAGGATCACAGAACTAGCTCATTAGTAGAAGAGCTTGCAGCTAGGTAGTGCAGCGAATAGCATGCTGAGCCTAATTGGGAAGACTCATCTTCATGAGTTCAAATCTGGCCTCAGACACCAACTGTGCAACCCTGGTTAAGTCACTTCACCATGTTTGCCTCAGTCTCCTCATCTGTAAAAATGAGCTTGAGAAAGAAATAGCAAACACTCCATTGTCTTTGCCAAGAAAAACCCCAAATGGCATCACAGAGTCCTACATGACTGAACAGCATGTAACTAGACCAAGACCAAGCATCTTTTCATTCCTAGTCCATTGTTTGGAACTTTTGCTTCCGAAAAGGGTAAGGGATTGTGTGTGTGTGTGTGTGTGTGTGTGTGTGTGTGTGTGTGTGTGTGTATGTGTGTGTGTGTGTGTGTTTTAAAGGGCTTGTGGTTGCACTATCACAATATTTCCCCCTTAGTTTGCATGTCTCCCTTCAAACTCCCCACACCCCATGGGGGGGGGGGGGGGAAGGGGAATCATTTTTTCCCCTTTGGCAAACACAATGCTGCCACCTAGTGGGGCATTTTACAAATACGTGTTCCTAGGATTACAGGTGCATAGATCTAGGGCTAGAAGGAACGTGACAAGTCAGCTCTCCTTTTACAAAAGAGAAAGCCGAGGCCTGGAGAGGCCAAATAGTTTGTTCAAAATCATAGAAGGAATAAGTGGTAAAGGGGTCTTCTTGCCTCCAGCATTCTTCCTAAGGTACCAAATTAGGATCTTGCTAGTCCACAGGTACCCTCGAGATACCGATACACCAAGATGAAGCCCACTGGTGGCCTGCACACCAAAATTAAATCCCAGGATTTCCAAATCCTGCCTACATATTGAGTGAGGCTGCTGTCAGCAACTTCTCATTAAAGAGTACCAGGGACTTCCTTACACCCTGACAGGCAAGGCTCACTGCCCTAGATGGACCCAGAAGACAAAATAATTCATTTCACAGAGTTAAGCTAAGTTGGCCTCTCATATCAGTCAAAAGCTCCAGGTGACTTTTGCTCCTTCTTGCTTTGGGGTTGCCCTCCTCCCTTCGTGAGGTCCTTTGGTGCCCCAATATTAGTGTAAGTTCTGATAAGTCCTGCCAAACTGACAAAGCTCCACACATAGCCCTGGGGAGGTCTCTTGTCTGAAAATTAACTTAACTTGAGAGAATCACATCACTAGGATGACATCCATCCATGCCTATAAGTTTACATATGTGTGTGGATAGATAGATAGACAGATATGCATATATTTGCCCATAACCACTCTGAAAGAATATATGTTAGGAGACCAAGGAATTGTGATCTGCTTTGAAAGAGCACCTGTTGACAGTAATGCAATTATATTTGAAGAATTGAAGTAAGAGGTAGCAGGGCTTTGTGCAAGAGTTCTTAATCTTTTGTGATGGACCCATTCGGCAGTCTAATAAAACCTATAGATTCCTCAAGATAGTAGTCAATAAATATGTATTAATATGTGTTATAATATAACATATTTGTTATGATATAATATTATATATAAATATAACATACATAAATAGATAGATACAATATAATATGATACATAATATCCATCTATATATAATATTATATTTACTATGTGCCAGGCAGTATGCTAAGCGCCCATGTTTTTAGATGTATAAAGTGAATAGAATTACAAAGGAAACCAATTATTTTAAAATAAATATATAATATTTTCCCACACAGTTGCATTGACTTCCTAAAATCTATGTACAGACCCTATTTAGGAACACTTGGTTTACAGGTGCCATGGTAAATGCAAGTAATGCCTGCTACCAGTGAAACTGAAGCTAGCAGTTTGCTTGACCTTTGGGATTCTGGGCTTGCAGTGGGTTCAGTTAATTGGTTTCCACACTGTCTAATATCAATATGGTAAATTCTCAAGAAGTTCTGGCAAACTATCCCAGGTTAGAAAGAGAGTAAGTCCCATGCTCATCAGTAGTGAGACTGAGCCTGTGAGGGACCACGGTACCACCAGTGGGGCAAGATAAAGAGACTCCACAAACAAACAACATTAAAAAACAAAAACAAAATCCCTGGTTTAGTCAGTAGAGATTGTAGTTATCGAACTGGAATAGACCTTATAGTCCAAATAGTCCCTCTATCAAGCCCTTCGTTTTACAGATGAGGAAATAGAGTCTCAGAAAAGTTGATTGACTTGCCTGTGGTCAACATAAGTAATATAAATCATCAGTGTACCATAAGCCAGACAGAGAGATTATGACCTCAGTCCATATCCCATCTCTGACACATGCTGGCTTTGGGGAAAATCACTTAACCTCTCACTTCCTCAGGCAACTGTCTAAGTATAGATTGTAGACCCATTGTTGATCTGCAATAGTAGAGAGACTTTCCTTACAGAGAATTCATTATACTGATGAAATCAAAAGATTGAAACAAAAATAATTATCATAATTAAAAAGAGGGCTTGGCCAAGCTTGTGAAAACTGCTGTTGACTTAATGCTTGAAACTCTTGGATGAGGTCCACTGTAAAATTCCTTACATGTAACTTCCTTCCCAAAGACTGACAGTTTTTTCTGTTGTCTGTTGTTTATACTGGAAGAAGTCAGTCAACATAGAAGTAGGCCAGGCTTTATATTCACCATCTCCATTTTATAGATTAAAGTAAGAAAATGGAAATGGCTTCAAGGTCTCCTCAACCACAATTCAATTCAGCAAACACTACAGCAGGTACTACATTCAAGGCATTGTTCAAGGCTCCTGAGTTACAGTCACAGAAATTATTTTTAAATATGCTTTCAAGGAGCTTCTGTTCTATTGGGATAGAGAGACCATTTATACATAGGAACAAATATAGTATAGTTTGAGGAGGTAGAGAAAAACTAACCTAAGATGAGAGTTGAAGGAAGCTAAGGATTCCAAGAGGTAGAAGTGAAAAGGAAGTCTGTTCTAAGTATTGGAAACCTATTCAAAGACACAGGGATGGGACATGGAATGTTTAATATGAGGGACAGAATTCTGAATTGGGAGATTTGATGCCAGTCAAGGAGAAGTCCATCCTAGATATCTCCCCCAAAAGAGCAAACAAATAATCATTCCCAAAAGGGAAAATCCTCCATGCTAGGATGTTTTCCACAATGGGAAAAGCTTCCTAATGGGAATTTAGATTGCACCTTCCTCTAGGGAGAGAGACAGAAAGAGGTAGAGACACAGACACACAGAGAGACAAAGAGAGAAGGAGAGAAACAGATATAGGGAAAGAGACAAAATGAGAGAGAGAGAGAGAGAGAGAGAGAGAGAGAGAGAGAGAGAGAAAGGCTAATATATATAGAGAAAAAATATTAACCTTCAGTTCATTTAGGCAACAGTGGAAGAAGTTAATGCTCTTTGGGGCAGAACAATTACCATTATTATCTTTGCCAGAAGTGACCAAGAAAATAATATAACCTGGCTACAAAACAGATGAGAATCCACTGATGTAACCAGAACACCTTTGATTGAATACATACATGGTGGCCTTCAATGGGCCCCCAAATGCATGACTTAGAAGGAAATTCAATGTTGCAGAACTAAGAACCAAGCCCAGCAGCCTGGCCCTGTCACCTCTGACCGCTGAACAGTGCCCTTCTTCTTTCTCGCTGTTTTCTCCCAAAGGCAGAACTCATAAATAACTATGTCACGCTGTGTAACCATTTTAAATGGAATCTCGGCACTCGGTCTGTCTGGGGGGAAATTTGTTTAGTAAAGGGTTTTTACTTTGTAATATATGTGTGTCATTCCAGTAATAGCTGATGCATTATATTTATTATTTTATCTCTGGGAGAATATTGAAATAAAAGCACAATCATCAGGGGCCATTCATTCTTCAAGAAGGAGGAATTCTGTCATGGCCCTAGGAGGAAAAGAGGCAGAGGCCTAGGTGATGAGAAGTTAAAGCAACCCCTCTCAAAACCTGTCTTCTAAGGAGTTCAGCTGACCTGGATGATGGAGCACTAGCTCCCATAGGCCCAGGGAGATAAACAGATAAGACTCAGGTCTTTGATTTCATGAAACTGAGAGTAACAGATACTAAACACTTTCCCTTAAATGAAACAAGGAATTATACCATATTCACTAGGAATGATGGGAGGAAGTTACAAATACAAAAATTTAGGCCTGATGCCAGGAAAAAAAAAACTTCTGAAAAATTATATCTATCCAAAAAAGGAACACACTGTTTAACTCATTAGTTGTTTGTAAGCAAAAGCTTAATAACCACTTTCTCCATATATTAAAATGGGGATTACTTTTAGGGTGTAGATGTGAGTGGATGACTGATGAAGACTTTTTCAGTTCTGAAATCTGTGATTTTATAATAATGTCTGATACTTACCTAGTACTTTTAATTTTGCAAGGGGCTTTATGCACAATATCTCGTTTGAATCTCAAAACGTTATGTGATCACTGATATATATTATCTATGCCCATTTTACAGAAAACTGAGTCTTACAGTGGTAAAGTGATGATCACATAGCTAGTAAATATCAGATGTGGGATTTGAACCCAGGTCTTCCATAGTGTAAGTCTAGAGTCTATCCACAAAATGTAGAAGGATGATAAGACAAATTAATAAATAATTATAGTTCATGATCTTTCCCTCCTTAAAATTCTCATGGAATTTGTCTACACTATTTACCCCTCTTGCAAACTTCTCCCTTTCTGTTGATAGCTCCACCACTCTTCCAATCTTTCATGTGAATAAGCTTAGTATTATCTTTAGCTCCTCTCCCTCTTTACATAAACAATCAGTTGTCAAAATTACTTTAGTTCAACTAGCATTTATCAAATGCCTATTGTACTGTCTGAGGTACTGAAGCTACACGGGCCGGGGGGGGGGGGGAGGTTTTACTGGAGGTTGTGGAGAAACACAATACTGATGTTTAAGTACAAAAACATTGAGAGGAAAGTAGTTGTGTGGTTTCACTGATGCACAGAATTTCTAATGATGACACACCTACCAATGCATTTCAACTGCTCTGCAACTTATAATCTTATAAAGTTGCCTGAGATACTGGAAGAGTAAGTAACTTCCCTAGGGTCACACAGCCAGTGTGTGTCAGAAACAAGACTTGAACCAAAATCTTCCTGACTTTGAGTCCTGTCTATCTATCCATTACATTACATTGCATCTCAAGCACAAAATCAATACAACGTGAAACTGGAAGGAGGAGGAGGACTCAAAGGCATCATATAGGAAGTGAGCAAAATGGTACTGGGGATTCCACAAGATGAGGATTAAAGGAAGAACATTATGGAAACTTACTGTCCTATAAGAAATGGTGAGCTGGATGATGTTAGAAAAACATAAAAAGACTTGCATGAAATAACAAAGAACAAAATGAACAGAACCAAGAATCTTATACACAGTAACAGTAATGTTGTTCTAAAAACAACTTTGAATAGATGTCATTTTGAGTATTATAAATATTCAAATCAACTACAACTATGATAGAAAATGATATCCACATCCAGAGAAAGAACTGATATATAGAAATATGTACAGCATGATTTTACATATTATATATATGTATATATAGTTATAAATATATGTATATACATATGTATTTGTGTCTAATGGCAGCTTTCTCTAGGACAGAGTGAGGAGAGAGAAAGTGCACAGCAGGGGGCAAGCACAAAAAAGCATGGTAACTTTGAAAACAATGTATAGTATTTATTACATAGTTTTTTCAAAAAAAGTTAACAGTGTGAAATGGAAAGTCATAGTTTTATGTTGTGTTATCTTTTATGTTGTGATATGTACTTGGAAAGGTTCTTTTTGTCTGGTTGTAGATAAGTCTAAAATGAATGAAAATTTTTTTGAAAAGAAAGAAAGAATACTCCAGGCATGGGGTACAGACTGAGCAAATAGATTATGAGAGATTTATTAGACAGAATGAAATCAATTCATTTCAGGAGTAGACATTAGTGGGACAAAGAAAGTGACTGTGAGAAATTCATTTATTAAAATTCCAAAGTCATTTCCTGGCCACATTTCCTTGGAGTTCATTTGTGCTGCCTTTAGGAAATAGATGTTTTGGTGATCATTGCTTGCTCAGACATAATTATGTTGCACTGATGAATCAAAGGGGCTCCTGGGAATATCGTGAATCTGTCTCCTGAATAGAAAAAAAATGGTATATACTCACTCTTGTCCTTTTTTCTTCAGTTCGATGATCTCCACAACCCATTGAATCCGAAGTATTTTGAATTCACAAGTGCTATCCAGGGCAAGAAAGTTATGTCCAAATGGAATTGCACAGAAAGTTTCCACCTGGTCCCTGGTACCTATGTGGCAGTCCCCAAAGTTGAAAGAGAATTGAAGTTCTTCCTTCGAATCTTCCTGAAGTATGAGAGTGTCAACAGGTGCAGTTATTCTGATCTATCTGGGAAATAGACTCCAAATGTTCATAGGATCAAAGGGTTCAAGTGGGAAGAGTCTTTAGGGGTTATCAAATCCAACACCCTTGTTTTACAGATGAGGGAAACCAGGTCCAGAAAGGTCAAGTGACCTTTTATTTTGGGGGGGGGGGGTCATCTAGCTGGTAGGTATCTGAGGCAGGATTCAAACTCAGACCTCCCTAACTCCAAGTCAATTACACCACATTGCATTTTCTGCAAATAACAAAAACATAAATGTAATAAAGAGGGTTGGGGTGGGGGGAGGAGCAGGTAAGAATCAAAGATCTAATGATCCATAGGATCATAGACCTAAAGCTAGAAGAGACCTCAGAGACTATTATCAGAGACTACAATGCTCTCATTTTATAGAAGAAGAAACTAAGACCCAGAAAAGTCCTTTCCAGCTATAATTTTTTATTAAGTTCCTTGCTATGTGCCAGGCAGGAGCTAAGGACACAAAGACTTGCCCAAGTTCATACCACTAGTAAGTGATAGAGATGGAGATGGGATTTGAATTCAGGTCTTCCTTACTCTAAACCATACTACCAAACAGGCTAAGTTCCCATGATTTCCGGCCCCTGGCCTAGGGGGATAGAGAAAGGATAGAGCTCTTCTAGGGATTGATGCCATGTCATAGGAAACCACTAAAGGAAGAGTTTTCCAGGCTTCTTTTCCCATAACACTTTCCTATAACACTTCAGTTAGTTCATTTCAACATGTGTTGTGGTCAGGAAGATCAGGGTTCAAATCCCATCTAAACACTTATAAGCTGTGTGACTACAGACAAGTCAAAGGCAGCTATGGAACATCATGGAGTCAGCAGGACTTTAGTTGAAATCCATCCTCAGACACTAAGTAAGTAAGCTATGTGAATATGGTCAGGTCACTTAAGCTCTATCTTTCTACAAAATGGGAGGTAATCATAGCACCTATTTCCCAGGGTTGTTGTGAGGATCAGATGAGATAATATTTGTAAAATACTTTGCAAAATTAAAGTGCCTTATAAATGCTATTATCACTTAATCTCTCTATGCCTCAGTTTCTTCATATATAAAACGAGGGGATTTGACTTGACCTCTGTGGTTCTTTCCAGCTCTGAATCTATGATCCCATGGTCCCATTAAGCTCCTACTATATGCCAGGCTTTTTATTAAGTAAGAACCAGTGCAACAAAGGAAAAAGAAGAAGAAACATTGATTGTTCACAAGAATAAACTCCAAAATCTGAAAGTTTTAGAAAGGAAATTATTAGGTCCTTTGGAAGAGATAGTCAGAAAAGAGTGGCTCCCTCCACAAGTCTTCGTGAGGTCGCATTTAATAGATTTCAGACAAGCATGAAAACATAGGCCTGATTGGCCTCATGTGGGCAGTAGGTTGTCTCCAAGGGAAGAGCAGTTTAAGCTGTCTATCAGCAGATAAGTCTATGATCCCTTAATTCAAGGAACTCAAAACACAAGCTTTAGGAGGACCCAAAACAACACCCAAAGGGACTGAAAACAAGCTCTGAGAGGAATCTAAGCATTCCTCACATCCATCCTTCTGTGAGGGCAGGAATCTTACATTCTGTCTCTGAGGTCAGCCCCACCTTATTTGGGGGTTTAGAACAAATACATTCAAACAATATTAATAAATGAAAAATATTGGGCAGCTAGGTGGTGCAGTGGATAGAGCATCAGCCCTGGAGTCAGGAGTACCTGAGTTCAAATCCGGCCTCAGACACTTAACACTTAACAACACTTACTAGCTGTGTGACCCTGGGCAAGTCACTTAACCCCAATTGCCTCACTTAAAAAAAATGATAAATATTAATCCATACATTCCCTGAACTCAAAAAGCTTGCAGTTCATTTTCTGTTCTGGAAGATTATGGGTAGTTTAAGCAAGCGACTGTGTTAAATGCCCAAATATTCCTGGTTTTCTAAACTGGATGACCAGATAGGATGCCCTTCCCATCCCTCATATTAAAACTGAATGCTGATCATTCTCTATCTGATTTTCTCTACCAATTTTCCAGCAATCTATATGAAAATTTCAAGTTCATGAACTTCAGGGTAAGTAGGCAGTGGGGCCTGGGCTGGGAGGTCACTAGACATCACCCTGATTTCCAGAAGCTTATGTTTATTGTGTTTATTTTCCTTCAATATTCTTACTGCTACCCACTACAAATGTGAGAGGCTACAATGAGCTAATGATAGCATCCGATTCTACTTAATTCGATTACCATTTATTAAAAGTCCACTATCTGCAGAGCACTGCAAGATCCTGAAGGAGATAAAAAAATTGAAATAAGACAATCCATGCCTTCATGGAGCTTACAGTAGTGGCAGGTTATTTAAAATAATATGTACACAAAATAAGTTACATGCACAAAAATATAAGTGCATTAAGGAGGGGAACACAAAGTGCTACATAAGATTTAAGCGGGGTAGGGTGGGGCAGAAATAAGGCATTGTAAAGAAAATACCATTTTATCTGTTCCTTAATGGAGGGATAATATTTCATCAAGTAGAGAAGGGGAAGCAGTGGCAGAGTAGAGAGAAGGAAGGAATTATAGTTGTAGGAAATACCATGAGGAAAAGAATGGAGGTGAAAAAGCATGGAACATGTATGAGGAGTCATGGTAACCCAGTTTGGCTGAAGCATAGAATAAACAAAAGAAAGTAGTATTAGATTAGGCTGGAAAGTTAGAATGTCACCAAATTGTGGTGGGCCATGCATGCCAGACAAAGAAGCTTGAAATTTATTTGGCAGGCAATAAAAAACTGCTAAAAGATTTTTCACAGGACTGACATGACTAGACTGATGCTTAAGAAACATTTGCCTGCCATTCACATTTAGGAGGGCAGAGGAAGAAAGGAGGAACAGGAGGACCTATTAGTAGAAGAGTCCTGCACTAGTTGGGGAGGGAGAGATGAGAGCCTGTACATGTTCCCGTGTAGCCATGGGAATAAAGAAAAGGAGAGAGATGTGAGGGGACTGATGGTTGAAGAACCAACAGAACTTGGCTACTGATTAGATGTGAGAAGTAAGGAATCAGGAGGGGCAGCTAGATGGCGCAGTGGATAGAGCACTGGCCCTGGAATCAGAAGGACCGGAGTTCAAATCCGACCTCAGACACTTAACACTTACTAGCTGTGTGACTCTAGGCAAGTCACTTAACCCCAATTGCCTCACTAAAAAAGAAAAAAAAAAGAAAGAAAGGAATCAGGGGACAGCTAGGTGGCACAGTGGATAAAGCACTGGACCTGGATTCAGGAGGACCTGAGTTCAAATCTGGCCTCAGACACTTGACACTTACTAGCTGTGTGACCCTGGGTGGGGGGGGGGGGGGTAAGGAATCAAGAAGAGTTGAAAATAACACTGAGGTTTTGAAATAGTAACATGAGAAATAGGAGTGGGTTTGAGGGAAAGATAATGGGCTCCATTTTGGATACATTTTCCAGTCATCTTAATAGAGGAGATAGTTGAGGCCATGGGAGTAAATGAGATTATCAAAGGAAAGACCATATAAAGAAAAATAGAAAATGGACATCAGAATCTTTGGAATAGATGGTTGGCAAGGGTGAGGCAAGGATGAAAAAGAGATCATGTTTTCCATCCTAAATCTACACAACCTAAGGCCAGTCCTTTTTCTTCCCTGGACCTCAGTTTTCCCATCTGTAACAGGAGATGAACCTCAGTAGCAATGGATAAGAGAGGAGGTTGCTAAGCAAGACTTCTGGATCACAACCAGGCACGGGATTTTGTTTCTCCACAGTAAAGCTGATTGGGACAGTGGGAAAAGTGCTTGAACTTAGAGTAACAGGACCAGAGTTCAAATCCAGGTTCTATCACTTACTGCCCATATGACTTTGACAAGTCATTCAATACTTCCAGGCCTCAGTTTTCTCAACTGTATAATTAAAGGGTCAGATTAAATTATTTCTAAGGTCTCTTCCAGCTCTTAAAGTACATAAGCTTCTTGAGAGTAGGGACTCTCTTTCGTCGTGTTGGTATCCCTTTCTGGCATATAATAAGAATATGATAAATCATTTTGCATTCATTCATCTAGGAGAATCTTCCAGAAGTGCAGAAGCATGAGAGCATTTTCAACAGATATGCCCAACAGGTATAGTACTCTGAATTCAGAATCCCACCAAATGACAGTCAGAGGGGAAAGTCACAGAAAAGAAATCTCTTGGACTCCTATCAGTGCTTAGAGAAAAAAAGATAATATAACTCTGGCAGCTTAGTTTTATCATCCTCCCTCAAGAGAATCCTTTCCAACATTGATCTGGCTGCCAAATGCTGCAGAGAAATGGCATCTCATCAGTAGGTTACCCCTGGAATTGAATGGATGACTTGGTATAGGATGGGATAATTGTTTTTAAAAAAACAAGCAATTAACAGTAACCCTTGAAATCTTTTTTCCCCTTGATTGGAAACATTTCCAGCACAAGCTGGCTGGCTTTGGAAAGTACCATCATCACTCAGTGTTTGAGTAATTGATTCCTACTCTGCTCGCCAAGTTGCATGCATTCACAGGAGATGCTCTTAATGGTTTAATAAACTGTTATAAAGCACTCCTTGACTTAGTTGAGAGAAAAATCACTGCCAAGGGCTCCGTGTGATAGACCTTCCCAGTTAGTAGTAATATCAATATGAGAAGGTGCAAATGATATAAACAGGCATATGTAATGGGCCAAGCAGAGAGACTCATGGGGGGAAACCAGAGCCTGCTGTGCTCCAACCCAAAGTCAGGTTGTCTTTGAAGGTATGTGGTTAAGGGCAAGAGCTAAGAGAAAGTGTTCAGAGAGTGTGATCCTACAGGGAAGGAGAAAGAATTAACAGTGAAAGTAAAATCTGGTGTGCAGAGATAGATAAAATGGTATGGTTCACTATTTAACATTTGCTCAAGATTCAAGTCATAAGTATGGGCAAGTAAGAAGATGCTGTCTTTAGGACCCAGTAGATCTGTACTCCCACATAGTTTGGAATGGTTACTTAAGGGGTGGGATGTGGGGGGTAGGAGATCTGCAAAGTATAAAGTGACATCAGTATTGGAGTAAAGAAAGTAAAATTGCAGTGGATTAGTTTCCTCCAGGAACAATATTGTCCCTCCCACTCCCCGCAACAAGCTCAGTTCCCGTCAGGTCTAGGCTTGCTGAACCCAGTAGTTAGACTTTGAAAACCTGAAAATTGCAGAGCTAGTCCTCGTGGTCCACTTTCCTGTGTGGTCAATGTTAGAATATGCTTTAATCCAATTATTATTTACAAGTACATATTATTACATTGTACATTACAGGTACAATACAGTGTTAGGCATAAGAGTGGATGAGAAGTTGAACAAAGGCCAGCCTCTGTCTTCAAGGAATTAATAGTTTAACAAGGGGGTATGAGAATGATAAGACAAGTATGCAAATGACCATAATGCAAGGCAAAATGTGCCATAGGAAGGGAATAAATGAGGTGCTGTTCTGTGAATACAGAGAGATGACATCTGTATATATGAATCAGGAAGACTTCCTGAAGGAGGTGCCATTTAAGCTGGACCATGAAAGTTCCTTGAAGTTCCCATCTCTTCTTGGAACCTTGGGCAAGTCATTTTACATTTCTGCTCTTTGGTTTCTTCATTTACCAATAATAATGTGCTGAAATGGATGGTCTCTAGATATTTCTTCCAGCTACCATTCCTTTGTTCCCTCAAGGAACATTTCCTCAACTCCTACTCTCATTGGTGGACTGAGTGACCAGAAGGTGGCCAACTAATACTTCCCAAGAGTGACCCTAGGGAGTTGGAATTTCTAGTACTGTCTTTCATGAGCCCCAACTAGTGTACTTGTACTTGGCATGTCTCTCTCTGCTACAGACTAAATGCATTGTTTCCTATTAATGGGAAAAGGTAAGAAATGGAGTGCCCTCCTCCCCACAAAAAGAGCAGTTCCCCCTCAAGCGTTTGTTTCCAACTGGAATTTTCAATTCTCAAGTTAAAATCTTCCACCATGGGGCAGCTAGGTGGCGCGGTGGATAAGGCACCGGCCCTGGATTCAGGAGTTCCTGAGTTCAAATCCGGCCTCAGACACTTGACACTTACTGGCTGTGTGACCCTGGGCAAGTCACTTAACCCCATTGCCCCATAAAAAAAAAAAGAAAAAAAAAAAAAAGAAAATCTTCCACCATTCTATTGGACCCTTTTGGACTGAATCCCCTGGTGGAGTGACTACTATTTTATACATGGGCCCCATGGGATCCTTTCAGCCAAATTCCTTTCTTTCTTGGCCCAGTTAAAAAAAAAAACTGCAACTAGTGAAGAGATCACAGAGTCTAAACTATCTTTATACATTTAAAATTTATCACAAACTGTGGATTGATTGATTTAATTAGTTGAGGTGTGGGAAGAACCCTAGTCTTATACCATGAACCTTTGTTTTAAAGTATAGGTAATCTTAAACAATGCCTTCATTATCTAAATTATGAAGCTTTATACTGAGGTAATGCATACATACCTTCTAAGTATTAATGGTATGCTCCTTTCTACCCTATCACCTTGAACCTACCTCCACAGGACTAGCCTTACTCTTTTTATATAATTGTATAATATTCCATGATCCCTCCACCAGTGCTGCCAAACTTACCACTAGACAATGGGAGCAAAGAGAACAAATTCCTTTAAAGTAGATTCTCTTCCCAAAGGTTCACCTGAACCTATCTCCCTGTCCTCAGATCCTCTCCTATCGTGAATAATGGAACTTTCATGGGGTGTACAGTGGCCTGCTGCAAGGCAGGGCTTGCTCCAGCAAGAAATTGATGGAGGACATCTGTGTTCAGCCAGCCAGAAAAGCTGCTTTTTCCCTTCCACTGTGTGAGGGGGGTTGGGTATGTGTCAGGAAAAATCCTTCACTCTAGCAGCTGTTAAGGGAGGCTTCACTAATTACTGCCCATAATTTACATAAGGGCTTAAACTCATGCATGTGTTCATGTGATTGTGTGTACACATTAATAACTTTCCCTGTTGTTCTAAAAAAAGATGTGTTGTGTAGGCCAGACAGCAAGAATTGGACTTAGAAATCAGAAGACCTGTGCTCATTCCTGGCCTTTGCCACTTACTAGTTGTGTGTCCTTGGACAAGTTTTTCTGAGACTCAGTTTCCTAATCTGTAACATGGAGATAATAATACTTGAACAACCTACCTCACAAGTCTGTCATGAGGAAAAGGCTTTATAAACCTTAAAAAGTTATAGAAAAGTAAATTACCTGATTATGTAATGCACCAACTTGGGGTAGCAGCATGTCACAGTGGAGGGTGTCTTGCCGCTAGAGTCAGTTATATCTTTGTGATTTGGGGCACATCACTTAACCTCCCTCGGTCTGTAAAAAGAGGAAGATTGTATTGTGACCTCTGAAGTCCCTTTTAACTATAGAATATTCTCACTTCTTACCCAATAGACTCTCTGGCTTCCTTCAAAGCATAGTTAAGTATCACATCCTCCCAGTTTTTAACATTTCTACCTTTTGAAATTACTTTATACATACATATATGCTTCTTCTTGAATACATATATCTATATGTGTGTATACATATATACACTATATATATTATATATATATATAGTGTGCATTTGTGTGTATGTGTATTTGTGTGTATGTATATGTATACATAGGCAGCTAGGTAGCGCAGTGGTTAGAGCATTGGGCCTGGAGTCAGAAAGACTTGAATTTAAATCCAACCTGAGACACTTACTAGTTGTGTGACCTTGGGTAAGTCATTTAACCTTTGTTTGCCTCAGTTCTTCATCTGTAAAATGAACTGGAGAAGGAAATGGCAAACCACTGCAGTATCTTTGCCAAGAAAACTCCACGGACAATATAATCCACAGGGTCACGAAGAGTTGGAAATGACTGAACAACAAACAATGACAAAAAATGTATATGTGTATGTGTGCATATACAGACATCTATGTACATATGTATGTATATGCTTCTTCTTTACTTAATGGTCCAATGGTATATGATGATTTTGCTGAGAACAATAGCAACAATGACCACAGTTGAGTGATGGCCAGATATCCTTAAGTCTTAACCTGCTTGTACCTGGCCTATAAACTGTTTGTAGATAACAACTAGACTTTAAAGTCATCAGAGTATTTTATATACATTATCTTATTTGAATTTCACAACATTCTTGTGAAGTAAGTGCTATTATCCCCATTTTATACAGAAAGAAACCAAGACTCAAGGAGGTTAAATGACTTGTCCAGGGTCACTGAACTAATAAGTCTCTCAAGCACAATTTGAACCCAGGTTTTTATTTATTTATTGGTTTGTTTTACTCCAAGCCCAGGGTTTTGTCCCCTATATCATACTGCCTCACATTCCTGAGTATTCAGGGATCATAGAGGTTAAAATCTTACTTATCTCTTAGGTACTGCCATCCCATTCCCCAGTAGATCTTCCATTTGATGAGAGACAGCTAAGCATGTGAACAGGGCAACTAAATTTCTGTACCTTTCAGGAAATGTTCCTATACATTTGCTGAAACAACAGGGATGGTACTGGACTACTGAAATCAATAACTTTCTACCTAGAAGAATTATCTGCCCTGGTTTCCCCGAAATGACTTCTTTTGTGTTGCTTTCCACAGCCTAACACATTTTAATTCCACCTCCTAAAATATGGCTACTCTAAGCCTCTAACTTACTCCAAATAACTATATTAATCTCATACAGCACCATCATACAATACAGACTCTAATAGAACCTTACTAAGACTAGATAATGGGGGAGTATACTAATCCCAATGAAAAGTCTGAATTACAAATACTTCAGTCAAAGATCCCAGACTTTCTCATAGTGCCCTTAGAGTCTTAGTAATTTTTTCACAGTGCCCATAAACCAAAAGAAATACCTAACAGTTCCATTATTAAGTAGTTAAAACAAAGTTTTAAAATATCACATGTCATCACATCTGTGTTCATCATGACATCCTAGGGCTCTGCTACATTAAGTGATGTAAGTTAAATAATACACCTTAATATTTTTAGTATATTCCATGGCCTCCCATTGCCTTTAGAATAAGATATAACTACCTCAATCTGGCATTTAAAGTACCCTTACTTTTATATTCTTATTTCATACTACTCCACTTCCTGCCTCTTCATTCCATGTAGATTGACTTGGTAATAGTTTCACATTTATAATATCCTATCCCCTCTACGCCCATAAGCTTTGCATAAGTGGCCTATTTTACCTAGAATTCACTCCCTCCTCACCTTTGCCTTGTAGTTTCCCTAGTTTCCATCAAAGCACAGATCAGATACCACTTCCTACACAAAGCCTTTCTGGATCCTTTTATATAATAGCATTCTCTTTCTCTTAAAATTCCTTTTTATTGAGTTTTATTGAGTTGCTTGTAATTTACATTTACATTTTATTTCTTTATGTATTATATCTTCCCATAAGATCCTTGAAATTAGGGGCTGTTTTCCTTTTTTCTTTGTATCTCCATAATTGACTTAAATTCAAATAAATTCTACAAACATTTCCAAGGCAACTTCTATGAGCCAGAAACTGTGGTAGGTTATGCATTTGAACAGAGGAAAACAGGGACAATGAGACTTTTTGGTAGTCTGGCATTAAGAGACAAGAATAGAGCAATTTGGAATAGTAAGTAAGGAAAGTAAGACAGACAATAACAAGGAAGAACAAAAAGGATCTTCTGACTAGCTTTCAGTTGAAGGAGACAAAGAATGAAGAGTTGAGAATTATTTTAATATATCTAGCCTGGAAGACTGATAGAACAATGATAATACTTCAATTCTAGGCATCTGGGTGGTACAGTGTCAGGGCCTGGAATCACGAAGACTCATCTTCATGAGTTCCCACCTGGCCTCAGACACTTAGTAGCTGTGTGACCTATACAAGTCATTTAACTTTGTTTGCCTCAGTTTTTCATCTGTCAAATGATCTGGAGAAGGAAACGGCAAACTGCTACAGTATCTTTGCCAAGAAAACCCTAAATGGGGTTATGAAAAGTCAGACACAACTGAAAAATGGACAATAACAATACTTCAATGGATATACTCTCTCATTAATGGGGATATGTTCATCATCAATCAAGATTGGAAAACAATCCATACTTTCTGATTTCTGAGATTTTTATGCATTCTCCACAAAAGATTATTTCAATGCATTGGTTAACACAGAGAAGTCAGGATAGACAGCTTATTTTGGGGAAAAGATAATGAGGTTAGTTCTACACATGTTGGATATGAGGTAAGGGTGGGATGTTCAAATATAAATGCTTAGCAATTGGTTAGGGATGTGAAACAGAAGCTCAAAAAGCAATAGGATTAGAGATAAGGATTAAGGACTCATATGGTACAAGTGATAATTAAAGCTTAGAGAATATGTGGCTGAAATTCCCTGAAGAAGAGGACAAAATCTTTCATTAACAGTAAGAGAATACAATGACTCCTAGGAGGAGTGACACATTGACTTAAGGCCATACTAAAGTATAAATGAAAGATACTTTCCTGAAAGTAGTTTTGAAGAGGTGGGAGGAGTGGGTACAAGGGTATAAATGTCACATCTAGATATGTCAAAAATAAAGATCTTTGAGGAAGACAGTTACAATCTCAGAAAGAGCCTATGTACCTTAGAATCTGCCAAAAGGTGCCACAATATCATCTGGTCTAATAACAGCCAACAACTTGTCTGTCTGCTCATCATAGTGCTGGAGCTCATAAAGGGCTATCGCCAAGCTTTCTCTGTCCGTTGTCCTGAATGAGCTTGATGAAGCTAGCTGTGCTGTTACCTATAGCTATGGTGCTGACAAGCAGGTTTGGCACTTGAGGAGAAAGGATCATAGAGAGGGATCCTCAAGGACAACTAGTCCAATTCCTCTTCATTTTACAGTTGAGGAAAATGTGTCCCAAGGAGCTTAAGTGATATGCCTAAAGTCACACAGGCAGTGTCAAAGGAAGGATTTGACCCCAGGTCTTTTGACTGTACAGCATTCTTTACCTTCTACCCTGAGTGGGTAAGGATCAAAGTACCAAAAGCAACAAAAAATAATCTGAAACAAATTTACTGAAGGCCAATTTTAGTTCCAAATAATAATAATAATTCTAGTTTCTCTGAAAAGGGAGAGCCATAACAATCAGATTAATCGGGAATGAAGAGAGATGTGGATGCTGGTATTCTCTTGGGTTTGTACCCTTTTCCTCTCTAGGTGCTAAGCAAGCCAGGGCAAGATAAGACTGGCTTTTATGACTATCACAGATCATTGCTCTTTGCTAAGGAGTAGAACAGTAAGTAGCCTGAGAGACACATGCTCAGAGTTTACTCTTGTCCTTTTTGAAGGCCTTGAATTTTCTTTCTTTTTAATAGGAAAGTTAGAGTAATCAACAAGATGTTTTCAAGTTCCTTCTTTGTCTCTCCTTAGCACTGCACTAGATACTAAGGAAAATACAAAACAGCATAAGGTGTATCTCCTTTTTGATGTATACCCTCTCTGATATCGAGTTCTTATCTCTCTTACTCTTAAAATTAATGAATTTTACTCACTTGTGTACACTTCTTACAACACCAGGAGAATGCAAACTCTTTGAGGTCAGGGACTTTTTCATTTTTGCCTTTGAATCTTCAAAATCCAGCAAGTGTGTGGCCCAGAGTGGATACTTTAAAATGTACATTAAATTTAAATGAACTAAAAGGAGAAGAGGTATCATATTATAAGACAGTATTAAGTACCAAAGGAGCAATACATGTAGTGTTTTGGCAGTACAGAGTTCATAAGATATTGAGATTCCTATGACCAGGAAAAACTGCATGATGGGAGTGGGGCTTAGTTTAAGCCTCAAGGACTCTGCACCATGTGAATTGATTACTTTGAATACTCAGCTCTTCTACAGCAAGTCAGGTGTTGTGTGTCAGACAGATGCTGAGTACTATTTTAAATAATCATTGTTATTACTATTCCAACCCTCTTCTCTTTTTTTGCCTTAGGACTCAGATATTGATGCCTCACAGCTACAAAGCCTTCTCAATAAAGAACTACTTAAAAGTAAGAGATGTTTGCCTGGTCAGAATGTCACCTACTCTATCTTAGCAAATATGGCCATTGTTTACTATTTTCCCATCATTTTATCTTTTTTCTTTCCTCAGGTAAGACTTCTGAATTCCTAGGAAGAAAGTTCACCTTTGATGAGTGCCGGAGCATTTTGGCTCTGCTGGATGTATCCTTCATGCCATCTCTCATTCCCATGATTTCACCTCACTCTAAGGTCACTTCTATCACATATGTCAAGGAGCAGCATTTTTGAGATCCATAAAGAAGCTGAATGTAGGAAATTTAGGGCTAATTCAATTTCTCAATATTCAGTAGTCTAAGGACTCATATGAGAGAATGAATCTCCATTGATTCTCTCCACAATGGCTCTCTAGGACCTAATCTGTTGAGTTTATCTCCCACTATTGAAAGCAAGGAACTGAATTTAGTTGTGGAGAAAAAGATAATGATTGATTTTAAACATACTGAATTAAATGCACAATTGGTAAAGTGAAAAGTACACTAAGTCTGCTCTTGGAGGACTTGGTTCACTTGCTACTTTTGATATACCACCTACATGACCTAGAAGTCACTTAATCTCCCTGGGTCTCAATTTCCTCAACTTTAAAATGAGTTCTGAAGTGGATGGCCTCTGAGGTCCCTTCTAGCTTTAGAACTAATAGCCATGAGCTGAAGGGGAGAGGCATTCTAGTGCAGATGCTTCATCAGCAGTTGGAGAGAGGAGACAGTAGAGATAAGATTTAGTACTCCTGTGGATATAGGAGATAGTTGAAGACAAAAGAACGTGTGTCATCATATTTCTTATACAGTAAATGAGAACTTTCATTTTATAACTAGATATAAGGTTTAAAATGTAAAGATCCCTGGGAGGTGTAACACATCAACAACATTACACTAAGTTTTAGATTAACTCATAAGATCATCTATTTCTAGGTGGAAGGGACATCAGAGGCCATCTCATCCAACCCTATAGTTTTGTTAAGGGCTAAAATTCTAGCTAAACTGTCTAAAATATCTAATGAGTGGTCGCCAATAAATTATAAGCTTTAGCAAGAGTTAGACTTTTAAGTATTTATTAAGGAGAATAAGAATTTGGTAAAGAGAGAGAGAAAGGCCTACATTCATCTATCTATTAAAGGGAGAGCACATTTCTAGCCCCGCTCTCCACCAGCGTCCTCAGGAAAGAGAGCGAGACCGAGCGCCAGTCTCTTCCTTCCTCCTCCCACTAGCCCGCGTCACTTCCTGACGCCAAAGAAAAGACTCCTGGTCTTGCCCTCAAAGACCTTCGTTTCATGGGCGGAACTCTTCTACAGTAAGTCTCCAGCAGGTGGCGTCATTCCAATTGTTACAGTTTACAGATGAGGGAAAGTAAGGCCCATAGAGGTAAAAAGACTTTCCCAGGGTTACATAAGTGACCAAGGCAGAACTTGAATTCAGGTCCTATTACCTGAGTCACTCTTTGTATCTCTGTGTATCAGGTGCTTTACTGGGAGTATATTTAAGTAAGGGAGAAAGAGAAGCTACCTTCCTGAACCTTCATTGGCTCAGCATCTTTTTTTTAGTGAAGCAGTTGGGGTTAAGTGACTAGCCCAGGGTCACACAGCTAGTAAGTGTTAAGTGTCTGAGGCCAGATTTGAACTCAGGTACTCCTGACTCCAGGCTGGTGCTCTATCCACTATGCCATCTAGCTGCCCCCAGCTCAGCATCCTTTTATTCCTGTTTTCCTGAGAGAATGTCTCTATCCCTGTTCGACAAGTTTCCTATTCAGTATCCCTTCTACATTCCAGGCCAAGAGAGAGTGAAAGACAGAGAAACAGAGAGAGACAGAGACAAAGGGACAGAGATAAAGACAGAAACAGAGACAGAGAGACAAAGGGAGTGGGGAAAGGGGAGAGAGAGGAAACCAGCTGCACTGTGAAATTTCCTTGGTAGCTGCCCTAGAAGCTATTCATCCTCTGTGTGTCTTTGTATGTGTGTGCATGCCCATGCATGTTTGCTCCTGTGCATTTACTGTGCCTTTTAGAGTGAGATAGATTCATGCCTCTCTCCAACTGTTAACAAGAATGTTGAAAATGCATTGCTGGTCATTGTAGAACAAGAGGGCTTCTTGATAAAAACATAAATCAGTCCCCTGTCTCTCCTAATACTTCTGCTGGGGCTTAGAATAGCTCTGCAGCCTGACCAGGACATTACAGATATCTGACAAATGAATAAAAATGGCTAGAGGCAAGCCCACTGCCTGTAGAGGGCAGGCAGCTTTAGGGAAAAAAAAACGGACTGCTGGATATATGCAAAAAGCTGACAACTTTTTCCACCAGCCCTCCTCTCATCTCTCAAATTTCTCTCGGAGATGGATTATTTCACCCAATGGTTCCTGTCCAGACTATTAGACAGTATAACCTGTTCTGACCTTCAAATACAGGAGGTGTTTTATTTGATGAAGGCAGCAGGGAGTGAGTAGACATATAAACACACTTTCTGCTTTGAGACCCCAAAATGATCTTCTCTCAATGACCCCCCCCAACTAGATAGGAAAGACCTTGTCTTGCCTTGTCAAGTGGTACATCTATGGCAATATGACCTTCTTCGACCACCAGGATTGCCATGAGAGAATCGGGGTGCTCTCACAGGACATAGCTGCAGTGGTAAAGCAGGAAGGGGCAATAATGACCTCAATGCCCAGATCCAGGCAGATCCCTACTTCAGCCCTGTTCATGCCCAGGTGGAACATTTGCTAGATCCTTTTTCTTTCACTGGCCCAACAGGTGAAAAGATTCTCGAAGAAAGAAGTGTGGCATCTACTGAAATCTTAAGACAGATAGATGTGAAAGTGGAACTGAAACTTTAGAGGTGAAAAAAGGTGTAAAAATGAGTGTGAATTTGTAGGCATAATTCAGAAAGATGTGTGAAGAATTCTGAGGACACCAACAAGGTGCATTTGTGCAGTAGATAATAGCTTATGTTTATACAGGACTTTTGGAAAGTGCTTTCCTATCTCAGGTTTTGTCACTGCAAAAAAAAAATTGGAGGGCAGGGGGTATGTTTCTTCATCCCAACTCTGATATGATTAATAAACATTACTGATATTTATCCAAAAAAACCCTCTTCCCAAATCACGGAAGACAATCTACTGGTCTATTACACCTACTGAAGACTCAGTAGGGCTTTCTTCTTCAACCAAATCTCTAGTTCTTGTCTTTCTCTTTAAAAAAAAATCTAAGCTAGTTTTTTGGGGGGGAGTTGGACAATCAGTCCAACTGAAATATAACTGATTCATGATTTGGCAACTGTTGTTAGTTATCTAACTTGTAATGAGGCAGGGCTCCACTTTTGGCAAGACTAGAACCAGTGTCCCTGCTCATTAGCACATTGGAGAGAGTTGACCTTAACTCCCCTCCTGGCAAAGGTTAAGGTCAATGGACGTCTTGACCTAGAAGAATTTGGACAGCTGTGGAAGAAGATCATTCAGTGTCAGGTAATGAGCTAAATTCTTATTAAGTTCAATTCAGTTCAGGTATAGTGGGAGAAGCACTGGATAAGGAAGTGAAGAGACCTATATCTTAGCCTGTCACTCACTAGCTAGTATAAAATAAATTGCTTAAAGTTATAAATTCTCATGATCGCTTCGGCAGCACATATACTAAAATTGGAACGATAAAGTTATGGATTCTCTAGCTTTTGCATTTGTATCTCCAAAACCTAACACACAGTAGGTGCTTAAGAAATGCTTGTTGATCTAAGTTAATCTAGCTGTGTGACCTTGGGCAAGTGATAGTCCTTCTTTGGGTTCCAATTTCCCAATCTATAAAATTAGAGAGTTAAATGACATGTGGTGATGCATTCAAATCCTACCTCAGCTACTCATTGGCTGTGTGACCCCAGGTAAGTCAGATTGCCTCACCAAGCCCCACTTTCTTCATTTATAAAACAGGGGTGGTAATAGCACCCATTTCACAGGGTTGTTGTAAGGATCAAATGAGGCAACACATGGAAGACACTTTGTAAATCTCAAAGCTTTATATAAATGTTCTCATTATAAATGCTTGTTGAATTGAGAAGACTTGGAGTCTTCCTTTATATTTGGGATAAAACAAACACCAAGAGCTGAGCAAAAGCCAGGTTTTCCATGTTTCCATGAAAAGTTTTCATGTTGCTATTTTGGTTGGTCCCCCATAAATCATCTTAATCAGCATCTACCCAAAGATTCATTCTATCCCAAAACCTGCCTTCGTGGTATTTTTCCTGGGAGCAATAATCCTCCAGAGGTGCTCCTGAGCGACTTACAGGTTGGAAAGAAGCAGATACAGTTAGAACGTTAGTGGCCCAAAACAAGGTAAGGCATTGTGAGGGAATTAGGAAAAGGCAACAGATAGCAACAGGAGAGGGATGGAAATAAAAAGAAAATACCAAGGCTATTACATATGCAACAGTAGCCCAGCCAATTTTGTCATCTTTAAAATGAGAATAAATAATACTTACTTCATCCTAAATACCTAATGAGGCAAGGTCTTGAGTTCAGGGGCCAGATCTCATCTAAATTGTGTTTCTCTCCCAGTGATTAGCACAGTGATCTTTACACATTGGCATCCCTCTGTTGCTTAATTTAATGAATGAATGAATTCTTTTCCCACCTAAGGACATTTTCCGGAAAGTAGAGAAGAATGGCTCTGGGTTCCTCATGGGTTCAGATCTGTGGAAAGTGATACAAGAATCAGGTACAAAGGGGTTTTGTTTAATCATCTCACCTCCATGAGCATCAGTTTCCTCATCTATAAAGTGGGAATAATAATATTCACACAGGGTTGCTGTGAGGCTCATTCAAGATGAAATATGTAATTCCCTTCTTTTAAGTAGCATTTGCAGACTGTGACACACTTTATACTGCTTAAATGCCAGTGCCAGTTATTAAAATGATTGCTATTATTTCAGTTGGTCGGGTAGAAGAGGTTAAATGACTTGCTCAAGATTATGCAGCTAGCATGTGTCTGTGGCAAGTCTCAAATCCAAGTTTGCTTGACCCTGAGGCTGGTTCTTCCTCCATTATGCTATACTGCCTCTCATTGCTTTTGGGGGTTACTAAAACACAGATAGTATAACTAGCTAGTTCAGAAACAGAACATACCCTCTAATGGCTTTCTCCTAGGATAATCCAAGATTCAGATGGGTCTGTGATCTTATAGAAATGAGTACTCCCTCCAACTGTACAGATTGCCACCCTTCCCTCCCCTCTGATGACATATGTGTCTTGTTCTTGTCCTCTTAGAAATATGAGAGGGAGGGAGGGAAGGAGGAAAGGAGAGAGAGAAAGAGAGAGAGAGAGAGAGAGAGAGAGAGAGAGAGAGAGAGAGAGAGAGAGAGAGAGAGAGAGAGAGAGAGAGAGAGATATGCTGGCATATTCCAAGTAAGATTATCCCAGTCTAGTTGGATGGCTTCAGGAGAGAGGACAGCATTGCACTAAATTCCTTCATTCTACTGACCTCTACTGGCTTCCAGGGCTCAGATGCCCTCTGCACCCAGCAGGTTTCTCATGTGTTGGCATGTTTTTCCTAATTGGCTTTTCTCCCCCGAGCATCTCTAATTGTGAGAAAATAGCTCTGTCTGATTGATAAGCGCCTGGAAAGGGAGCTCACATTAAAGATGTTTCCATCTCAGCATCTGGCCAGCCAGAGTGTAATATCCCCTGGCAGATTGATGGATCCTTTTCAGGAGGGGTTTGGAGCTAAAAAAAAATTGAGTGAAATCTGTCTGATTATAGAAGGAGGAGGCAAATAGAAGAGGACATGTAAGTAGCAGGAAAAAACGTTTAAATCTAAGGGCAAGATTTATTAGTTAATACTGAAGTTTGCCAAGAGTAAAATTAGACCTTGAACTGAGGCAGGTCAAGGGTTAAGCAAGGTAGGTAGCTGAACAGGATACAATACTCAGGCTGTCACCATATGGGATTCTTTTTAATTTGATATTTTATTATAAATACATAAACCTGTAGTGTCATAAAAGTATGTTCTCCAAAGCATCTAGATTTTTATCTTCTGGTAAGTCAAAGTGTATGTGTTGCAGTGAAGGGATGTTTGAGACTTCTAGCAAGTTAAAAGGGTAGGGGGAGTAAGGAAAGGTTTTACTATGTCCCTGTTCCACCTTTTAGTAGGTTTCCTAAAGTCCTAGAAGGCAAAAAAGGGGGGCCAAGGTCAATCATCCTTGGCCTCTTCATCTCATTCTCATCTTGAGTCAATAACACACTGTTTTGTCATCAGAATTATTCCTAGGTACTTCTATCAACAATGAGTTGCTAGACCTCATGGCCATTAGGTATGGAGATGGAGCTGGAAAAATATATTTCACAGATATGATGTGTTTCTTCATTCGGCTTGAAATCATGTCAAGTAAGTAATTCTAAAAGGAAGGGCTAAATTTCTGGGAAGCTCTCACATTGAGTTTGACAAAGCAGAAGACAACTGTAGGGATCAGCATCATTGAGCTTCAGAGATCCAAGGTGCTCATCCCTTGGTATTGTGGAAGAGAGATGGAGCCAGTCTTGCCTCTCTAATCATCAGATATCTAGGGATAAGGTGCCCTTTTCTCAATAGGGCTGAAGGGACAGAGTCAATCCTAGGCAAAGGGAATTTTTTAAGTCAAGTTTAGAGGATCACTGGATTTTGGATCTAGGAGAAACCTTAGATTCTACCTAGTCCAACCCCCTCGTAGTTTAATAAGGAAAGTGAGAGCCAGAATCAAGAAAAGACTTTCCCAAGGTCACAGAAGTGATTTAGACTTGGGTCAAATGGTCTTTGTTTCTTTTGGGTGCCTCCAGTATCTCTTCATCTTTCCCCCCTAACATAGCACCTCTTCTTCATTTGCCTAATTCCCCCTCCCTTCTTCCTCATTTAATTCAAACTCCCTAAAATTAATCAATGTTTCCATATCAGTCATTACATCATAATATAAATTCAAGTCATGTTATCTTCCTCTTAAGGATAGAATGAAATCTTTGATCCTTGGATAAAATCACTTCAGACCTTAGCAATCAGAGGGGGATACATAGGCAAGCAGTCCGCCTCTGAAATCTTTCCATCTGGGTAGCTACCTACTTTGCCCCCCTCCCATCTTTTTTTTGTGGGGCTATGGGGGTTAAGTGACTTGCCCAGGGTCACACAGCTAGTCAGTGTCAAGTGTCTGAGGCTGGATTTGGACTCAGATACTCCTGAATCCAGGGCCAGTGTTTTATCCACTGCGCCATCTAGCTGCCCCCCTCCCATCCTTAAATGCCCATTCTCAAAGGGGGGTTAAGAGTGAGATTGTTGGGGCAGCTAGGTGGCACAGTGGATAGAGCACCGGCCCTGGATTCAGGAGGACTTGAGTTCAAATCCGGTCTCAGACACTTAACACTTAACTAGCTGTGTGACCCTGGGCAAGTCACTTAACCCCAATTGCCTCACAAAAAAAAAAAAAAAAAGAGTGAGGTTGTTACAGACTTTAAATGACGTCTGAAGGAGCTGCCAGAATGTGGGGTTCTTCCCTTATTCATGAGTCACTGCCATTTTTCAAATGAGGAAACAGGTACAGAAAAGGAAAGTGATGTTCTGAGTGTTCCTCTGTGTTCGAATCTCAGCTATACCCATCATTGTATCTCTGACCTTAGGATAGTCATTTAACTTCTTTGGCCTTCAGTGTCATCATCTGTTAAATGGGGAAGTTGGGTTGTGTGGTCTCTGATGTCCCCTCTAACTCTCTATCTCTGATCATAAGATCTGCAGCAGAGGGCCTGGCAAAGGAAACTTCAAAAAGACTTTGGTGTACAATTCTGGCGTCAGTTAACCAACATTGATTAAGTTTCTACAGTATGTCTAGGTCTATGCTAGACTCTCTTAAAGTCATAAGAGAAATCTAAGACTTACAGAGTCCTTATGCCAGGGAGTTCACAATCTGTTTGTGGAGACAAAATTAATGTTGTGAAATAAAAAATAAAGTGTGCCGGGGCAGCTAGATGGCGTAGTGGATAAAGCACCGGCCCTGGATTCAGGAGTATCTGAGTTCAAATCCGGCCTCAGACACTTGACACTTACTAGCTGTGTGACCTTGGGCAAGTCACTTAACCCCCATTGCCCCACAAAATTAAAAAAAAAACAACAAAAAAAAAAATAAATAAAGTGTGCCAAATATAACAGAAGACAACCGAGTATTATATTTTGTGACTTCAACTCTAACTGCTAAAGGAGTCTGGAGAAGAGAGAGAGATGTGTGTGCATTAGAGTCATCAGAGAAAGTTCTTTGGTAGGGGAGAGGCACCTGAGCTGAGCTTTGGAAAGCTAAAGAGATGGATTTCCATGGAAGGCGAGGTAGAAAGAAATCAGCTAGGCAGAAGCAATGTGAGCAAAGGAATAATAAGGAGAATGAACAAAAAGGCACTTGATAAAGATTTCTAATCACATGTAAGACCCTACAACTTCTTCCACTTTCCCTTCTCTCCTCTTTCCTTCTTCCAAATGAAACACTCCTTTTATTTTCTCCTTCCCATATGCTTCCCCCATTTAAAAAAAAAGTATAAACTTAACTAACATGAATATGTTTCTTATATTACAAAGAACAGAATGGAAAGATTGTAACTACTCTGTATGCATTTCATATATTCCTATTTATACACAAGTAGTCTCTCCCATTAGAATGTGGGCTCCTTGAGGGCAGAAAATGGTTTTGCTTTTTCTTTCTAGCCTCAGGCACAAGTGTCTGGCATTTATAGAGTGCTTATTAAATATTTGTTGATTGATTGATTGATTGACAGGTTACATATGAAAATACAAACTTTTATTACATTCAGCTTTTTAAAATGTAATTAAATTCAACATGGTGCTAACAAAACAGCCCTGATTATATAGAAGGGGGACACCCTCTAAACTTCCTTCTCCTGTGCATTTTTTTTTTTTGGTGAGGCAATTGGGGTTAAGTGACTTGCCCAGGGTCACACAGCTAGTAAGTGTCAAGTGTCTGAGGCCGGATTTGAACTCAGGTCCTCCTGACTCCAGGGCCAGCGTTCTATCCACTGCACCACCTAGCTGCCCCGCCTCTCCTGTGCATTTTTAAAGTATTTTATCGACATTTTCCTTTTTTCTTTTCTGTCTCTGTCTCTCTCTCCCTCAAACATAAATCACTATCTAGGGGCATTTCAGAACCTCTCAAAGGATGGAAGAGGACTCTACTTGACTGAAGCTGAGGTAAGGCTGTTTCTCCTTTCTATCTCAATGCCAGGAAGTTCCAAAGCCCAGGCTCTGGTCTTCTTTTAGCAAGGTGGTACTTTTTGTTGGACTTAATTCAAGGATATTTATCTCTGTGGACATATTGAGCAAGCCCAGCGCCATGCAGTACATCAGAACCCAGCAGCTCCCCTCTCCCCAATTACAGCCTTTATATATTGCTTTCCGTTAGCACTGCTTTAAGGTCTTGGCAGATGGATTTTATTTTTTTCCCAAAGGCTTAATAAACCAGAAGATTATGTTGGAGTAATAAATACAGGAAAGGATAGGAAGAACAACTCTGAGCTTGAGGCACCATTTAACTTTGTCATGTTGGGTTGGTAAAGAAATAGTCTCTAGGCCTGACCAATAGGCACAGCTCTTTGACATGCTGACCTCGCCACTTCAACTGGGATGACAGCAGAAATATATGAGCATCCAGGGCAGCTTTGAAGGGAGCCATTTCAACCTTCCTGTGGTCTTTCCAGCTGTTTTACTTGATTTAGGATTAGCCAGGGTGAGAGAAGGATATAGAGGGACAGGAAGAGCCCAGGATGATAAAGTATCTATTGCTCTGGGGCACTGGGCAATGATGGAAGGAGACAAAAAAAAAAAGTTTGGAGGAAGTTGAATTTGCATTAACATGAAAAGCTACAGTGCGCTTTCTGCTTAAATTTAAGCCAGCAAAGGTGAGGGAGAGATTGGAGGGGGGCATGGGGGAGGAGAGGAGAATCCTGAAGAAAATAATGTTGTTTTTCTCTTTTTCCCTAGTGGATCAAGTTCACCATGTATTGCTGAGATATTGATCAATCCTTATGGAGAAGATAAGAAGTTGCCTTAGACTTTCTTCTAACAAAAAAGTATCCCTTTGTTCACCTCCCCACAAATGGCTATAAGGTTCTTTCCCAACCATCATTGTCAAACTAGCTGTCAAGACCCAAGCCCACACAGTAACAACATGGTTAGCTAGACCACCATGATGAGAAGACCAAAGTTGCAGGCCCAGGACAATTAGGATCCATTAAATCTGTCAAATTGTTTCAAAGTGATTGGTTAACAATTTTGGATAGTTTGTATTGGAATTCTATGAAGCTAGGGTTTCTGAATAATATGTAAATCAGAGGGAAGGATATCTTTTGTCCTCATTCCCTAATCTCCAGTCACCTTCTAGACAATCTCAGAAATGTTGCTGACATGCCAACTATTTTTGTCTCTGGAATCTCTGCCCTAGGGCCCCTTATAATCTGATTGAGGGCTGTCCCTGCTGATCCAGCATTTCAAGAGGGCTTCAACCATGCTTCACTTCACTCCCTTCTCTCCAACCATATTCTCAATGGTAACACTACCCCTTGTAGTCCAACCCATCACCTCCAGTCCGGAACCATGATCAAATCACCTCTACATTTATTCCTAGAGAGGTATATCAATCTACTCCACTATGCCCCCACCTGACATTCCAGTAAATTTCCTGTCCAAAGTATCCCTCTTTAGTCAGCACACCCCTCTGCGTGTTTTCTCTACCTATTAGAATAGAAGCTTGAGAGCAGGGACTGTGCTTACTTTTGTATTTTTACCTCTAGCACCTACCATACTATATTGCTAAATAAACTCTATCGCATTGCATCCATTTATTGTTTCATTCATTCATTCATTCATTCATTCATTCATTCATTCATTCATTCATTTTGACCAACGATTTGGAATGAAAAGTCACACGGTAGCATATTAACTGGAGATGTTTTAAATCATTGAGCTAACCAGCCACTTTTCTAAAGATGTGTGAAGTTGTTAAGGCCAACAGGGGTCAGAGGTAGTTATGGTTCTTTTGAGAAACCACATGGGTGGGAAGGAGGGCCTAGACTCTAGGTCTCAGAAGTTCTCACTCTTTCTCTGTCCCAGATCTTCCTGGCTCTCCCCAAGCTCTAGAGGCACTATATCTAGGTGTATCACTCTTTAATCTCTAGGGACAAACCTATAAACTGAGGAAGCTTGCTCTCTCTCTCTCTCTCTCTCTCTCTCTCTCTCTCTCTCTCTCTCTCTCTCTCTCTCTCTCTGGTTAGCCAAGATAAAGTTGGATGTTTTCAAAAGGGACTTTTATACCTTTTTATTCACTTTTCAAAGAATGATTCCATAGTGATAATGAGAGAGCTTAAGCTTTAATAGCTTAAAAATGCACTAAGATTTTAGGGACACCTTATACTTCTATGTCACGGGGTTGTGAAGAGGAAAGCACTTTTTAAACCTCAGAGAACTATGAAAATATGAATTATTATTTATGGGTTTTAGTTGGTCATGAGGTGGGAGTGCAAATCCATACTCACTCCTGGAAGACAACCAAGGGATACTATTCATAGGCAATATAACACCTGTCAGAAATACTTGTTTAGGAATAATGATAAGAGTAAGGCAGAGTGGCTGGGATGTCTTAGAACTAAGAGGACAAGAAGCAAGAGTGAAGGATGAGAGGATAAATGGAGATTTTTCACTGCTTACTTTGGGCAAAATACTTCTACCTCAGTAGAACTGTTAAAATAGATGGCTGGGGGCTGGGGACAGGTTCGTGGTTGGTAATATATGTGTGAGATCATCAGTGATTTCCATCCTTCTGCTACACCTGTTATTCATGGAGTCTAATACTCATATAAGGAATACTAGTACCTACTGAGTCTGTGACCTTGGACAAGTCACTTACTTCTCAGGGTTTCCGTCTCCTCATCTGAGAAATGATGGGAATTAGACTAGATGAACTTCGAGGTCCTTTTTATCTATGATATTTTATGATTCTGTGACTCATTAAGTTGGGGGAAGTGGTGGACAGAGAAAAATCCTTAGAAAGAATCTCCTCTGGCAAGTTTTTACTAGTTTTTATTTAAATATTATTTTTTTAAATTAACAAACATGTATTTTCTCTCCTTCCAACTCATTCAAATGAAAAGGAAGATAACTGGGGGAGGGAAGAAAGGGAAGGGAGGGAAAGAACAAGTATTTATATATGTGGCAAGCAATGTGTTAAGTGCTTTTTTAAACAGTTATATCTCATTTGATACTCACAACATTCCTGGATGGAAGGTGTTATTATTATCTCCATTTTTCAGTTGAGGAAACTGAGGCAGGCAGCAGTTAGGTAACTTGCACAAAGTTGACTAGTGTCTGAAACCAGATTTGAACTCAGATCTTCCTGATTTCAGGACCAGCACTCTAACCATCACACCACCTGAAGAAGAAAAAAAGAAGAAAAAAATTCCTTATTAACAAATATGCTTAGCTAAACAAAACAAATTTCCCCACTGACTGTGTTCAAAGAATATATGTCTCATTCTGCAACCTGAATCCATCACCTTTCTGATACATGTTTTATCATCGGTCCTCTGGAATCATGGATGGCCATCGGGTTGATGAGAGTTTTTATGGCTTTCAAAGCTGTCTTTGCAGTGCTGTTGTGTACATTGTTTCCCTCATAAATTGTTCTGCTAATTTAATCCTCTAGCAATTTATAAAAGTCTTTGGAAATGTTCATTTTTTATAATATTGATGTAATAGTATGTCACACAAATTTAAGGTAGAGTTTATATGAAAGGCATGTGACACTAGAATGGGCAGGAATGGCAGCAGAGGATACACCAAGTCAGATCAAGATAGAGAATCCAATGCAGCCTCTGTTGCCCTACCGTCCCTTTGGGCAACAAGATGGCTGGGTGGTAGCTAGAAGCAGTAACAAAATATACTTTCCACCAAAGAAAACCACTGGGGACACGGTTCTCATAAGTTTGGATAAGATTTTCAAGCAAAGGGTCTGCCATGGTAGTTGTCCCATCACCTATGAGGAAATGGGGTCAGGGAGATGAGGTATTAGAATTAGTTGGTGGGGGAAGGGGTAGGAATTCTAAAATCTAACCAGGAAAGCCTATTCAAGCTTGCTAGAACATTTCATCAGTCAATTCTACCTAGAACTGGGTGTGATTTAAGCCTTAAGCATACTAGAGTTGTATAACAAGGCAGTAGGAGAGTGTGGCTATGGACCTCTGTGGCTATTCATAGTAGAAATTGTTCTGGTCTTTCTAATTTAGTTCTTTATCTGTTCATAGGTTTTTCTAAATTTCTTTGAAATCATTTTTTTCCTTATTTCTTATGACACAGTAGTATTCCATTGCATTCATATATCACTTTTTTAGCCATTTTCCAATTATGAATATCCTCTTTGTTTCATTTATGTTTACTACCACAGAAAGAGCTACTATAAATATTTTTGTACATATAAGATCTTTTCTTCTTTTTTTGATCACTTTTGCTAGAGTTCCAGACCAGCAGTATCAAGAAATCAGCCCATGGCCAGCAGGTTACAGTATGTATGGTACAGATGGACCACTTTAATCAATTCCAGTGTAGCCACCTTATTTCTTCTACATCTGTCCTCTGCACATCTATTTTTTGCAGCTCAATTTGCTAATCTTGACACTATACCCTTCTCCCAAACCCATAGCCTCTGTTGCTTACCCCAGGTGAAAATATTGCTAGTTAGGGTTCTTACTGGACTATTATCTTTACCAACACTCTATGACTGGCTCACCTGCCAAGGAGCTGTGGGGGGCTCAGTGGCCCAGAAATAGCATTATCCTTTTTTTTTTTTGGTGGGGCAATGAGCATTAAGTGACTTTCCCAGGGTCACATAGCTAGTAAGTGTCAAGTGCCTAAGGCCAAATTTTAACCCAGGTCCTCCTGAATCCAGGGCTGGTGTTTTTTGTTTTGTTTTTTGTTTTTGTTTTTTTCCATAAAAGTATTTTATTATTTTCCAGTTACATGTAGAGCTAGTTTTCAATATTTGTTTTTATAAAATTTCTAGTTTCATATTTTTCTCCCTCCCTCCCTCCCCTCCCTCCCCTCTACCCAAGACAGCAAGCAATCTGATATAGGTTATATATGTACAACTACATTAAACATATTTATGCATTAGTCATGCTGTGAAAGAAGAATCAGAGGAAAAGGGAAAAACCAAAAAAGAAGAAATAGTATGGTTCAATCTGCATCTAGATTTCACAGTTCTTTTTTTCTGGATTTGGAGAGCATTTTCCGTCATGAGTCCTTTGGAACTATCTTGGACCATTGTATTGCTGAGAAGAGTCAAGTCTATCACAGTTAATCAACACACAATGTTGTTGATACTGTGTACAATGTTCTCCTGGTTCTGTTCATCTCACTCAGCATCAGTTCATGTAAGTCCTTCCAGGTTTCTCTGAAATCTGCCTGCTCATCGTTTCTTACAGCACAATAATATTATATTATATTGATATACCACAACTTGTTCAGTAGGGACAGTGTTTTATCCACTGCACCACCTAGCTGCCCATGATATAGCACTATCCTGATGCAACACAAACAACCTAGCAAATGACAAATTTCATGAGAAGCTGGTATGGGACCATGTTGCTGGCATTACTTTCTTCCTACTGACTAGGAAAATCAATGAGCTGTGGCCTTAGAAAATGAAAAGCTGAATGATGTCTGTCCTGTAAGATGAATAAAACTAAAATAAAATTTTAGGGACATTTGATATCTGGCCATGTTTTTTTTTCTCTAGAACAAGCTCCCTGAGCCCTTCTAAGGATTCTAGTTTCTATTGAACTACTGTTGTCTTCATTGCCATCCAAACCCATTCCAGAAGAAGTCCAATCCAGACAGTGTATAAAGGGCCAAGGGCAGCAGCCTGAGTGAGCTAGGCCCCATTATGCCCATGAGCATTTGGCAGGAACCACATTCTCTTTTGTGCCTTTTTTTGTTGGAATCATCATATTCCATTAGTGGTATATTGAAATCTCCCACGATTCCTGATTTTTCTATCAAATTATCTTGACAAGTCAGTTTTTGTTCTTTATTAATTTATTTGCTATCATTCAGGATGGAAACATTCAATACTCAATACTTTCTAGTCATCTACACACCATACCACTTTTATTCAGGTCATCATCCCAATCTCCTCCTCACTGGAAACATAGACTCCTCTCCTGGAACAACCCTGGGCTCTAAGAGATGAGCTTTCACCATATCTTGCCTCAATGCAAGCGTCTATCTCACTTCCTGTCCATTTCCATGACAAGCAATCCATATGGATCATGCCCCTTCCCTTTATGCTCCTTCATGTTATTACCCCAAATAGGATGTAAGCTCCATGGACTGTAAGCTCTCATTATATGTATATCTGAAGTACTTAGCACAGTTCTTGGCACATAGCCAATACTTAATAAATGCTTTAGTTATTTAATTATCCAGCTAGCTATATTGATATACTCTTATCAGAAAACCTAGGTTCAAAAATGCTATCTGTGTGATCATGGGCAAGTAATTTTATCTTTCTGGTTCTTGGTTTTCTCATTTATTAAATGAGAGTAACCCTTCCAACTCTTAAAAACATACTTGATCCTCCTTTATCTTTAAACTCTCTTATCACCAGAGTGGGAAAATCCTCTTTCAAATAACATCTGAATAGGCTTAGAAAAAGAAGGAAGCTCATCTTTTTTTGTTTTGTTTTGGTTTTTTTGTTGTTTTGTTTTGTTTTGTTTTTGCGGGACCATGGAGGTTAAATGACTTGCCCAGGGTCACACAGCTAGTAAGTGTCAAGTGTCTGAGGCCAGATTGGAACTCAGGTACTCCTGAATCCAGGGCCAGTGCTTTATCTACTGCACCACCTAGCTGCCCCCAGGAAACTCATCTTAGTGGGGAGAGGGGGCATCTAGGTGGCACCATAGCGGATAGAGTGCTGAGCCTGGAGTCAGGAAGACTCATCTTCCTGAGTTCAAATCTTGCCTGGGCAAGTCACTTAACCCTGTTTGCCTCAATTCCTCATCTACAAAATGAGCTAAAAATGGAAATAGCAAACCACTACAGTATTTTTGTCAAGAAAACCCCAATGAGTTTGGACAAAACTGAAAAATGACTGAACAACAACATCTTAATGGGAATAGACTATTATCCCCACCCCATGTAGGTTTTTGAATGGGAGGATGTGGGATTTTATTGCCCTCATGTCTACCAACAGCGTCCCAAGACCCAACACTAGGATATTTCCAATATGCAATGCTTTCATTCCTGTTTGAGTTTTGTTGAAGAGTTGGAAGAAATCAAGAAACATTCTGACTGGGGCCGCTACAAATTTACATTATCTAATTTCAACTGAGTCTTCATTGCTGAGATTTGAACACTCTATTCCTCCCTAATTAATTCATTATCCCACTCTCCACAATGACTATTCTAAACATTATCATCTCTCCTCAAGCCTCCCAAAGTACTGGATCTCCCTGCATCCTACCTTCTTACCTGAGGACCTCACCTCATACTTTACAAAATATTGAAACCATTTGCTAAATTTGTCTCTCTTTTCCCTTCTTTCTCACCTCTTATCACTCAAACATATCTCTCTACTATCTCCTTTTTCATGAAGAGATGTTCTTTTTTACCAAGGTAAACCCCAAAACATGACCCTTTGATCCCATTCCCTCTCACCTCCAGCAAATTGTTCCCACTTTCATCCCACTGTGAGAAAATAATGGGATTTGGCAGACCCCAAAGGCCCCACCTGGAGATAGGTTTAGAACTGATTGAATTGGGTGAGACTGGCTAGGAACCTACTTAAGGTTGATTAAATTGAGACCATACCTGGCCGGCCCCAGTGGGGTGTTGTTCTCAGAGGCTGTGGACTAAGACATCAATACAAGACCACCCTCAACCAATCAGCTTGAAGGACCTCCCCTTCCAGGGGAGGGAGACAGGAAGTAGGAAGGGAGGCTGGCTCCCTGGCTCTGGCCTCTTTCCTTCCAGAACTTTGGGTTGGTGGCTGAGGCAAGAAGAAGAAGGAGTCGATTCTGAACCCTAGGGTAGATAGGCTTTGGCTATCATTCTGAACTTCACATGTTCTATCTCTGCTAACTTCTAATATACTTTAATAAATTCTTAAGGCCCAAACACTGTTGCTGAAGTTTCTAATTTATAAGTAAATCCTAGCTAGTTTCCCCTCCACACTGGAGGGGCAGGTAAGGACACACACATTAGATTTTACTCATCACACCACTCTCTTATATTCAATCCTTATCTACTAGTTTCTTTCCTGTTTTCTACAGTCATGTGTTGGTGTCTCCATCTTTAAAAACTATCACCTAATCCAATCATCCCCACTAGCTATCCTATAACTCCTCTTTCTGTCTTGGCTAAATTCCTTGAGAAGATAGTTTATGATCAGTATCTCTTCTTCCCTCACTCTCTTCTAAACCCTCTGAAAACTGATTTCTTGTCTCATCATTCAACTGTAATTGCCCTCCCCAAAGTTACCTGTGATCTCTTAATTGCCAAATTCAGTGCCCTTTTCTCAGTCCTGATTCTCCTTAACCCCCTCAGACGCCTTTGCACTGTTGAAAGCTTTCTCCTTCTGAATAATCTCCTCTTGCCAGGTTTTCCGTTACTCTCTTCTGTCCTGGTTCTCTTCCTATTTATCCAATTGCTCCTTCTCATTCTCATCCTCATGGTTCTTCATGTCACCACGATTAACAAAAGATGCTCCTGAACGTTCTATCCTGGGCCCCTTTCTCTTTTTGCCCTAGACAATATCATTTGATAATCTCATCAGCTCCCATGGGTACAATGATTATCTCTATGCAGAAGGCGAAGCTTGTTCCAATCACACTCTTTTAATGCACAAAGCTTAGGACCCTTATGAGGACAATGTCAACTGCCAAGAACCATGAATATCTCCCAAGACCACGGTGACAACAAGAGGGAAGGAGACTCTGGACTAAACACCATGAGGACTCCTTCCTTGCTATGCTACATCTCTGAGCCTTGAACTATTTTCTTCTCTATTCACTCCACTAACTTTCACTGCAGTACCCAATGACTCACATTGAGATTTGTTGTTGTTGTTGTTTTACTAACCTATTCTCTCTAACCCAAATATAGGTCAGTTTTCATATACCACCCAAGAATGTACATCAATCTCCTTCTTATGTATGGAACTCTCAGATAGGAATGCTAGCACACTTATCCCAGTCTTTTTTTAGCACTTTGGGGATGTAAAGGTTTCACAAAAGAGGCTATAGACCAGTGAATAAGGCAGCTAGGTGGCACAGTGGATACAATGTCAGGAAGACTTATCTTCATGAGTTCTAATCTGGCCTCAGACACTTACTAGCTGTGCGACTCTGGGCAAATCACTTAACCCTGTTTGCCTCAATTTCCACATTTGTAAAGTGAGATGGAATATTTTTGCCCGACTTGGTATTAGCTGAGTTTTTCTCTGATGCCCATGAATAGAGAGGTATGCTAACAGAGCAGTAGTTCTAGGCTTCGATAACCCTTAGCAGCTGTGCAACCCTAGGAGAATCACTTCATTTCTCTGACTTTACTGTCAAATGTATATAAAAATCTGTTCTCTCCCTGGGTTACTGGCCAGAAACATTTTGAAGACCAAGTGAGAGATCTTCTTTAAAGCACTCTGTAAATTGGAAATTATCCTAAAAATGCCAGCTTTCATTATTATTAAGCAAGACTCCAGTTTCCCCTAAAAGCTGATGAGGGTGAGATAGGAGGAATACTGTAATATTTAGTCCATAGTCTATAAAAAAGGGGGTGCAGTGTGGTACAGGGAGGAAAGTATTGATTCTTGGGTGAGAAGACCTAGATTCAATGCTACCTGCAATGCTCACTACCTGTTGCCCTTGGGCATGTCTCACCTTCCTGAGCCTCAGTTTCCTCATCTGTAAAACAAGGGGTGGGACTCAATTATTTCTAAGATCTCTTTAGCTCTAGACCAATTATTCTATGATAATAGGACAATGGACCAGAGAAGTGCAGTGGCTTGCTTAGTATCACACAGTAGAGAAATAGGAAGAGAACCTCTCTCCCCTGCCTATCAGGCAAATGATTCCTTCCATGAATTACACTGACCAATGCATTTATATTGCATTTTAAAGTTTGAAGTGTGCTTTACAAATATTATCTCATTTTATCCTCACAAAAACTCTGGGTAGGTGCATTATTATCCTCATTTTCCAGTTAAGGAAACTGTGGAAGATTAAAGTTACATGACTTGCCCAAAGTCATACAGTTAGTAAGTATCTGACCCTGAATTTGAACTCGGGTCTTCCTGACTCCAGGCCTGGCCCTTATCCACTATACCAAAGCTTCTTAAACTGTTGGTTGAGACCCCATATGGGGTTGTGTGACTGAATTCAGGGGATCGGTGACTCCACCCTCCCCAGACTATTGAATCTAATCTACTCACTACATCCCTTTTTTCTTTCTAATTCTTGATCTTTTTTTTATCTCCCAAGAAGCCCAGTGCTTTGTGGAAAGGATGATTGTCAGCTTTTAGCTGATATTGCTAAACAGCTTGAGAGTTGAGAATTGTTCTTGAAAACAGCTCCAGAATGAGGAATCTTTGAAAATATATGCATACTAAATAGGGCATTGAGGCTGGGAGGGTCTTTATGAATATGGTAAAATGCTAACAGAGGATAGGAAGGTCAGTGTGTGAAGGTGATGCCGTGTTGTCATGGAGACAGATTTTACCTGTTACTTCAATGGCACAACAGTTAAAAGGTTCCCTTCAAACTTTCCCCAGGAGAAATGTGAGGGCTCAGAAATGAAACATCCATCCCATGTCCCAACTACCTATTAGACAGCAGGTAAAAGAGGTGAGATTATTTGCAAAGTTTAATGCATCTACTCCCCATTCGTTGGCATTAGGCTTTTGTCTCTCTGAATTCAAGCCCCGATCAAGTATAACTTTCCACACAAAGCTTTCTTTTATAACCATCGCCCTCATCTTAGTACTCTCTCCCTAATTAAACATTCTATTTACTTATCTACACAAATACTGTTTTCCCCTCTCCCCCATAGAATGTAATCTCCTTGAGGGCAGGGACTGTTTTTATTATAGTGTTGACAGCACCTAGCATACTAGTTTGTCTGTGGTTTTTTTGTTTGTTTGTTTTTTGATCTGATATTTTTTTTAATTAAAAATTTTTTTGTTATATTTTAAATTCCAAACTGTCTCCCTCCCTCCCCACCCACACTAGAGTTGTACAGGCATAGTGATTTTAATAAATATTTATTTAATTGAATTTCTGCTTTCTCCATGTAAAATCCAGATAATCTGCAAGTGGAAGCAGCTTCTTTAAGATCACAAAGCAAATAGAACATGGCCTGGAAATCTTGCCTTCAAAGACCTGTAATTAGGTATAAACATCCCTCTGGGCCATATGGTGTAGTATAAGGACCATATCCCTGGGAGTTGAGACCCATTTCCTTGCCTCAACCCTTCAACCAGGAAGCTGCCTCCTTGGGTCATGTACTTAACCTGTCAGTCTCAGTGTGTTCCATTGGTCAAATAATTCTTCTACTATCTACACAGAGGATTGTGGAAATCAAACAAGTCAGTGTATGTGAAAGTGCTTTATAACCATAAAGCACTATATAAATGCCCTTTGTGCTTAGTTATGTCAGTGATCCCATGTTTGAGAGGTAATTCACAATAGCGTATACAGTGTTGGAGGGGGAGTTAAATTCTGCCTCTGACATTTACTGCCTGTTTGACCAGACAAGATAATTTTCCCCTCTGGACTCAAGGAAACTTTCTAAAGCTAGAAGTCCAACCAGATTGGTTGCTGATCTGTTTGGTAAGGGTCAAAAAAAAATTCATGTGTGAGAAACTTAGTATTTACTGTCAACAAAGCAGACACAAAAAGCCAGCTGACTCATTTTGGACAGAATTTATAGGAGATGCCCTGTGTTCAGATGTCCAGCTTCCAGCTTTCAGATGGAGAAAATCCAATAAAAACAGCCAAATGACAAATAATATGACCTCTCTCCTCTACCCCTCATCCTCCTCCTACCTGTAAAATTCAGAACTGGCTTCAATGAGAGTTCCCAGGGACTCTTGGTGAAATGGAAAAACTATTATTAATTTACCAACCCCAGAGTTAAGAACCTAACTTTCATGAGCTGTGGGGCATACCCCATCACAATGATATGCCAGGATGGTTTCCATTGTGAGTCTATGTGGCATCATCTCTAAATGAAATCTGTATAAGAATGAGTTTTTCATCTCTTCCAATCTACCCAAGTATGATACTCTGAAAGTTTAAAGTTCTGTTTGTTGTAATGGTTAGCACCCCCACACACCCCAACCTGCTTATCAAGCTTCTTGGATGACAAGTGTGAATTCACAAACATGAACAATTTAAATGGAAGCCATCTAATGCACCCTCTTCCTCTGGTTTGGGCGGGGGGGGGGGGGGGGGGGGCGGGGGGGGGGGAGTCAGAAAACCAGGTGGTAGAGCTGGATAATACCCCAAGCAGTGGCAATTCCTCCAACTGAAGACTCCTTTTGTACTATTTTAGCCCAGGGAAGGTTTTTTTTGGTTTTTGCCATGGATCCAAATACTCCTAATTATGGATTCTTAGGGCTAACTCCACAGACTAAGTGTACAATAGCTGTATCTGATATTTCTTCTTTGATGAATGAATGAATGATTAAATGAATGAAAAAGCATTTATTTAGTACTTATTAGGTTCAAATCCACAATACTTTCTACTTAAGTTATTGTTTACTGGGAATTGGGTTTCTGAAGCCATCTCCTAGAGATAAGATAAAACCTATTCTGGCTATTATAAATTTCTTGTGAATCCCTACTTCTCCTTGAATGACCTTGTATAAGGCAGACACAGCCAGGATTTTTTCATCCAGTTTTCCTTTGGAGGATAAAACTCCACCTGGAGTATCAGTGCTGACAGCCATATGTGCATTTCCTGGTTATTTTATTGAATAGGCTCACCATGTCTCCAGTAATTGGGATTCAGGAATCCAAGTTGACATAGGGCTGATTGGCTTGTGATTTCAGGGCCTGCTGGGGCAGCATATACTAGCACAAGAAGCTACCAAATGACATCTGGTCCTGTGCATCCCTGAGTCCTTGTGCTTTCCCTCTCTAACTGCCTTATGTTTATTTTGCATTTATTTTGAAAATTCTTATATGGGTTCATATTGGCTAGGTGGATGGAGCACTGGACCTCAAGTCAAGAAGACCTAACTTCAAATTTGACCTTAGACACTAGATATGTGACCCTAGGTAAGTCACTTAACCTCTGCCTGCCTCAGTTTCCTCAACTGTAAAGTGGGGGGGTAATAAAAGCACCTACCTCCTAGAGTTGCTGTGAGATTAAATTAGATAATATGTGCCAAGTGACAACCTGAAAGTATGATATATATGCTAGCTATTACTATTATTATATTGTTTTCCCCAACAGAATATAAACTCCTAAGGAGTAGGAACTGTTTCACTCTCTGTATTTATATGTCTAACACACAATAGAATACAATGTCTGATACCTAGAAATCATTTAATAAATACTTGTTGAAAGGGCAGCTAGGTGACACAGTGGGTAGAGCACCTGCCCTCGAATCAGGAGGATCTGAGTTGAAATCCAGCCTCAGATACTTAGTAGCTGTGTGACCCTGAGCAAGTCACTTAACACCCATTGCCTTCCAAAAAAGTGCTTGTTAATTAATGAGCTGATTTTTCCAATAAACCTTGCTACACTCTATACCTTTAATTCTCCCAGGTCCTCACAACCTGCTTCTTAATTCGAACCTGAATATCAATTTGCTTGACCATTCAAGCTCCTACAAGTACTCCTAGGACTGACACTGAATGAAGGCTTTGGAGACCACAGAGCATTAGGACCTGAAAATGCAGGCTTTTTTCACAGGAATCCAAGAGATAAGTAGCATAGTCTTTTTTTTTTCCTCAGTAAATACTCCTTTATTGAAAAGTTTTGAGTTCCAAATTTTATCTCTCCTTCCCTCCTGAAGGTGGTAAGAAATCAGACAGAGGTTATACATGTGCAATTATGAAAAACATTGCCATATTAGTCATTTTGTACAAGAAAACTTGAATAAAAGAAAAAATGAAAGAAAGTGAAAAATAGCATGCTTCAGTCTGTGTTCAATCAATATCAGTTTTCTTTGGAGGTGGATAGTATGCTTCATCATTAGTCCTTTGGGATTGTCTTGGATCATTGTATTGTTGAGAATAGTTGTCATTCACAGTTCTTCATCAAACAATATTGTTGTCTCTGTGTAAAATATTCTCTTGCATCTACTCACTTCACTATATATCAGTTCATACAAGTCTTTCCAGGCCTTTCTGAAATCATCCTGCTTGTCATTTCTTATAGCACAAGAATATTCCATCACCATCATAAGTAGTATATTCTTCATGACAGACCTTAGATAACATTTGAAATTCCAATGAATGATGAAAAAAAAAAGAGAGACCCCCTAGGAAGCAGTATTCAGTCCAAAGTTCATGCCTGGTACCTTCTGTGATAATCATAGTAGCTTGGGGGCAGCTAGAGGATGCAATGGATAAAGCACTGGCCCTGGATTCAGGAGGACCTGAGTTCAAATCTGGCCTCAGACACTGGACACTTATTAGCTGTGTGACCCTGAGCAGGTCACTTAACCCACATTGCCTCACAAAATGATGATGATGATGATGATGATGATGATGATGATGATGATGATGACAGTAGCTCAAGAGGCAATTCCTTGTAAGCAGAAACTGTCATTTTTCTTTCTTTGTATCCTCAGCACTTAACACATAGTGTAGTGTGAACTTAAATAAGTGCAAATTGACTGATTGACTCACTGAGTCACTGTAGTAGAAAGAAAGTGAGCCTCTGGATTAAGAAGATTGGTTTTAGGGCAGCTAGGTGGCACAGTGGATAGAGCACCGGCCCTGGAGTCAGGAGTACCTGAGTTCAAATCCGGCCTCAGACACTTAACACTTACTAGCTGTGTGACCCTGGGCAAGTCACTTAACCCCAATTGCCTCACTAAAAAAAAAAAAAAAAAAAAAAAAGATTGGGTTTAGGTCCTATCTCTGACACAATTTGATGGGTGGCAATCACTTAAATGCTTCATGCCCCCCGGCTGTTCTGCACTGATACAGGGAATGTCCTTACTGGGAGTTCTCTACATCAAATGAAAGCAAAAGCATGGGTCTGAACAACACAACGAAGACAACAAAATAGAGTAGATACTATGAGGAAAAGGAGGAAAAGAAGAGAACCAGACATGGGAATGGGGTGAAAGAAAGAAGAGACTTAGAGAGACAGAGAGTGAGAATAATAAAATCTAGCCAAATGGAGTCTATAATCTGATGCCCAAGACCAGAATTTACCTACCTCAACTCTGTCCTAGGAAGCCTATAAACTTTATACTAATTTTACCTCTCATATCATCTATAGACCTCAAATAACTGATGTCCATGTTGATTTATGTCTCTAAATAAGCTCATTAAACACTAATCTGAGAAGAATTCATCACTGGGACAAGTTGGTTCATTAACCATCCCCCAGCAAAGTCAAAGGTGCTTAATATCCTGAACAAATAGGTCAATAATGAGAACAGCAGTAGAACTGGGCCAGACAGTAGTGATCACTCTATTGAAGATGGATAGTCACAGAATAGGAAATTATGCTCTGCAGTCTTGGCAGTCTGGGCACTAGCAAAAGAAACTGATAAAGTGATACTGGCTAAGAAATGGAAAGTAGCCCTGGTCACAGGTCTGTCTGTCTTAGTTAAGTCCCCAAAGAAGCCCAAGTAAAGTCTCCAGCCTTGATTCTCCAGGGCCCAGTCCTGTTGCCCATTAATATTCCCTGGCACCCCTCAGGTCATATCCACCATGACCTGGTTGCTCTTGATACTTTGGGGCTTCACAGATTTCTGCCTGCCCCTCCTTGTCTCAAGTCACAGCTTGAATACCCACAACCACAGTAAAGTTAGTTCCTACATGTTGTTGTTGTTGTTGTTGTTGTTGTTGCTACTGAGTCATTTTTTAAGTCACATCCAAGTCTATGTGAACCCTTTTGGAGTTTTCTTGGCAAAGATACTGGAGTGGTTTGCCATCTTTAACACAATTTGACTGACAAGGCAGAAATCCTCCTCCCCTTTTAGGTGAACACGTAAGGAATAAGAGAAGGCCTCCTGCCTTATCGTAGTGGCATGTGTGTGGCATAGTAGATAAAGTGCTGGAGTAAGGAATACCTAAATTCAAATCCAGACTCAGACACTCACTAGCTGTATGACCCTCAGAGAGTCACTTAACCAGTGACTGCCTCAGTTTCCTCCCCTGTAAAATGGGGATATTAACAGCACCCTACTTTTCAGGTTGCTGTAAGGATAAAATAAGATGAGGTTTGTAAAATTTACCAACTTTAAAGTGCTATCTAATTGCCCACTCTTGTTATTATGCAAATTCCATATTTCCCCTCATAGACTAGCACAGTTCTAGGTACTCACTGTGTGCTCGGTTAATCAAATTGATAAAATGATAGGAGTCTACATGTGCTGAAGGTTGAAGGTCAAGAGCAGTTTGACCGCTGGAGATGGGTAGAAGTAAGAGGAAGGCATTCCAAGCAGAGTGAAGTACAGAAGCAAAAGTATGCAGAGGGATGGCCTTTCAGCTCTCCCTCCAGGACCCTATAATTTGATAAGGAACAGGAAGTTTGACTAGAGAATAAGGCAAAAGAAGGCAAATGTTGAGAAATAAGGCTGGAAAAAGAGGCACTTAAATGATTATTGAACTTAACTGAACTGAACCAAATTGAATTGAATGATGGAGCAAGACTGTGGAGCACCTTGAATTCTAGCCATAGGACTTTGGACTTTATTAGGTGAGCAATCAAGAGTTATTGGTGTTGGGGCAGCTAGGTGGCGCAGTGGATAGAGCACTGGCCTTGGAGTCGGGAGTACCTGAGTTCAAATCCAGCCTCAGACACTTAACACTTACTAGCTGTGTGACCCTGGGCAAGTCACTTAACCCCAATTGCCTCACTAAAAAAAAAAAAAAAAGAATTATTGGTGTTTTCTGAGTAGCAGAGTGGCATGATCAGATAAATCCTTCAGGGTCTATCTGTAAGAAATATTGGAGAGAGAAATAGCTGGGTGGAAATAGGAGATTAGTTATAAGGCTGTTTCAGTGTCCCAGGTAATCAGTGCCTGAATAGCACTGACACAGTAAAGTCACAGACTTTTTAGTTTTCTCCTCCCTAGGACTAAGTACTGCCCTAGAACAGGATAGTCTTTGTGAAATGCACCTAAATGGGCAATGATGTCAAGAAGTAGATATGGGGGACTTGAAGCTGCCAGCAGAGAGCCTCTGTCTTCTCAATCAAGTGGGAGAGTCATTTATGAGGATGAGACTGGGGTGTAGCTATGGACTTAAAGAAAGAAAAGAACCATTTCTATGGGAAATATAAGAGGGAGTCAATAGGAATTGATAGTTTCTAGGGTACTAGATGGGGAAGAAAATGGCAAACCACTACAGTATCTTTGCCAAGAAAACCTCAAATGGGGTCATGAAGAGTGGGACACAACTGAAATGCCTGAACAACAAGAAGAAATGTACTAGATCAGATTGAATTAGATAGGCCCTTAAAAGGGTTATTTCCAGCATTGGAATTCTATTATCTGTGTTTGAGAGGCTTACTGACGTCTAGCAATAGTTGAAGAGATTAGTTTATGCTCAAGGATAAAACGTTTAACAACCAGCTCTCTGAGGGTGTTAAAGACTTAACCTATGGCACACTTTTTAGTTAAATATGTATTATTAACATTTTCTCCATCATTTTCTTAAGTCTAGACAATCAGCAAACAATAAATCAAGCCCTCATTTCTAGGTTTGCCAATTTCTAAGTTATCAAGGTTCAAACTGACATTTTAACAATGGTGGTTTAAGCTATCTCTAGTCCACCCCTGCCTGTGTTACACATTTAAAGGGAGTTCAAACACAAGGAAAATAACGTAGCTCTTCTTTCCCAGGTCAGAAAAATCTTCATTAGTGATAAGACTATATCTCTGACTTTAAAAATGAACATCCTAATCTATCATAAATTAAGCTAGGACTTTTTTCCCCCATTGAATTGGTCTACATCTCAATAAAAGGTGGGAAGAGAAATTTTTTTCTTATATTTTGGTTCACTTCAAATACTGAACTTTAGCCAGCCCCTTCAGCTCCCTTGTTGAACAATAACTAGGGTGGATTATTTTATCAAAGACATTGAATACAATGGCCACATCCTGCATGATGGATGGAGAAACAGTGACATCTAGTGGACACCTGAGTAAGGCACTTTTCTACTTTGAAAAACTGAAAGGAATGGTCTACCAATCCACCAAGTAAATGGAACATGGAGTGAGATTTTCCTCCAACATGTTTTTTTTTAAAAGACCACTCAGTTTGAGGGGCCCAGGACATGATGGTTATAGTATCTGTAGGAAGGAAGGTGGTAGTTTTCCCTGCCAATACAGCATGGAAACTAACCTTTCGTTGTTCTTTGCCTCCTGACCAGAGAAACCAAAAAGCAAAGGGAAAAAAAAAAAAGTGGGAGCTTTCCATGTAGGAAAAGTAAGTGTGCCTTTTAATGGAATATCATCCAGCATAGTGCAATGGGAAAAGAGTAGTTTTTGATTCAGAGGCCATGAGTTCAAATCCCAGGCCTCCCACTATGTGACTTTGGGAAAAACACTCATGTTTTGGAGACTCAGTTTTCTCATCTGTAAAATAAGGGAGTTAGAATAGATAGCCTCTAAAGTTCCATCTAAATGTTCTAAGGTCCCTCCTAAATATATGATCAGCCCTTATTGGATTTCTTTTGCTCCCTCGGGAAGTGGGAAGGGGTCTGTGAAAGGAGAGGTAATAGATCTTAGGTTAACTCATCTTTGCTAAACGACTCACGATTGGGTGATTATTGATAGCTGGAGCCAGAAATGGAAATCAAATACAGAGCCATGGATTTTTGTTAATGGATGAAGACATTTCAATTGCTCTGCAAAGAGCAAAATTGATTCCTTGTTTGTCAAGCTGGGAAACTGGTAGAATGTGTTCCCTCTGCCTGTCCCTGCTGGCATCTAGCCAAGCAGCACCAGCTCATGTTTCACTGGCGGGAGTGACAATGAAGGCGATTTTTTATGGGCTGGAGGTAATCGGTCAGAAACATCAACTGGCTCAGTTGATGTTGAGAGGGCTCTTTTTAAGTTCCAGAAGGAAAATAAAACCCTTTGTGGAGAGGAGGAGAGGAGAGGAAAAAGTAGAGAAGGAAGGGAGTGAAGAAAGGAGAAAAGAGATGGGAATTGAAGAATTGGAGCAGGAAAATGAGAGAACAGGGATTCATAGAATTGTGTAATTTCAGAATTGAAAGGGATCATGGAATTCAACCTGTACCTGAACAAAAACTCCCCTCTATATAATATGTCTGCCATGTCATCCAGCCATTGTTTGCAGCCCTCCAGTGAGAAGAAACTCACTACCTCACAAAGTAGCTCATTCCAATTTTAGATGGTCCTAATTGTTGGGAAGAATTTTGGATCTTTTTTTCCTATGTTGAGCCTAAACTTTGCGTGTTCAGCTTCTACCCGTAGTACTGTACTCTGTAGCTAAGCAGAATAAGTCCACTCCTCTTGCCCATAACCCATAGCCCTTTAAATACTTCAAATACAACTATTAAGCCCCCTCTAAATATATGTATTTCTAGTTAAATATTGTGAATTCCTGCAACCTGATCCTGACAGGACATGGCTTCAAAGGCTGCCCATATAACCTTAGACAAGTTACATCACCTCTCTAAGACCTGGTTTCCTTATCTATATGAAGATAGAATTTCAGGGCAGCTGGGTGGCACAGTGGATAAAGCACTGGCCCTGGATTCAGGAGGACCTGAGTTCAAAGCCAGCCTCAGACACTTGACACTTACTAGCTGTGTGACCCTGGGCAAGTCACTTAACCCCCATTGCCCCACCAAAAAAAAAAAAAGATAAAATTGTTATGAGGTGACCTCATAGATCCTTTGACAACTCTAAGAATCCTATGATCTTTCACCATATTGGTCAGCCTCCTCTGGATACTCATCTTATCTATATCCTTCCTAAAAATATGGAGTTAGAGATGAAAGAGACCTCAAAAGCCATCTTGCCCAACTTTACCACTTTATAGATGAGGAAACTGAGGCTTAGGGAGATGGGACAGTGGATAGAGTGCCAGAGCTGGTCAGGAAGATCTAAGTTTAAAACTGGCCTCAGACATTTAGTACCTATATGTTTCTTGGCAAGTGACTTGTATTTTGTCTACCTCAGTTTCCTCTTCTGTAAAATGGGTAATAATAGCACCTAGCTTCCAGGGTGGTTGTGTGGTTAAAATGAGATAATATTTTAAAGAACTTTGCAAAACTTAAAGTGCTATGTAAATGCTAGCTATTTTTATAATTACTATATGAATTATCCAAGGTTTTACATAAATTGCCCAAGGCATATAGTCTTGGTAGTATGTGTCACAAGTAATATGTGAACACAAATCCCCTGACTTCAGCATCAGTGTGCCTTCCTCTACACTACTCTACCTTTCTCTGTGGCTCCAAGAACAGAACAAAATGCTTCTGAGCAAGGCAGAATACAATTAAGCTAGATAACATCATCCAAGTTAAGTTGGAAGAGGTTTATTGGCAGAAGAAGGAAACAGGTGTGCTGTGTGGTACCTTGGAAAAACGCAGTGAATTTGGAGTCAGGAGGCATCAGTTAGGGCCTCATCCCTGATTCTATATTTCCTTGGACAAGTCACTTCAATTCTAGCCCCATCTAACGCCACTCCCTCATTTTACAGATGTACTGAGATAGGATTCTCCTGATTCAATTTCCCCAATACAACACATGGAATAGAAAATATCCCATCTGGCTGACTTTAAACCTGGCTCAATGCAATTGGCCATCTACATAATTTTTTCCTGGAATTGACGTGAAGTTAGAGAAGCATTATTCCCTCACTGTATAGTTATGTCCTTATTCTTTTACGGCAAATTTCTATAATCATATTAGGTGATTAGTATGATTATAATATGAAATCCCTATCTTATAGGCTAATACTGAAGCACATCTGAGTTACTATAGTAAGATGTTATAATTTCATCATTTTATTTATTTATTTTTTTATTTTGGGTGGGACAATGAGGGTTAAGTGACTTTCCCAGAGTCACACAGCTAGTAAGTGTCAAGTGTCTGAGGGGGGATTTGAACTCAGGTTCTCCTGAATCCAGGGCCAGTGCTTTATCCACTGCGCCACCTAGCTGCCCCAAATTTTGTCATTTTAAAGCTGACTCCAGGATCCTTGCATAAGGGATACTATGGATATTTAAAGTATTCTCATTAATAATGTTATTATTTTCAAGGGGATGTGGTATGTATGAGGATATCTTCATTTCCCAGCAGAGTGTCTTACACAAACTAGTTATATGGCAGAGGGATTTGAGAACAAGGTTTGAAGTCAGGAAGACCTGAGTTCAAATCTAGAGAAGGAAAGATGTGAGTGAATGATGAATCTGAATTAGGGTGGTAGGACTATGAGTAAAGAAAAAGAGAGGGGTATGAAATATATTTATAAAACAGAATCAACAAGATTACTGATAAGATATGGAGAAAGGAAAAAAGATAATAAATTACAAAATTGAAAATTTTTACAATTTTCCATTTTTGGTTTTTAAAAATTTTAACTACAAAATTTTTAATTTGGAAAATTAAAAATTTTTTAATTTCAAAATTTTTTGAGTCTTGAATTGGAAAATTTGAAAGTGTTAAAATCTAAAATTTTAAATTTTGAATTTCAAAATTTAATATTTTTAATTTTCAAATTTGAATCTTGAATTCAAATGACAAATTTTAAATTTCAACTTTCAAATTTTGAATTTCAACTTTCAAATTTTAAATTTCAACTTTCAAAAGTCAATGACATGCCAGTTACACACCAATTACAGAACATCAAACCATCAAAGTCAACAACTTACCAATCACAGTGTCAAAATCAAGAACATGGTAATTACACACCAATTACACACCAGCTTAAAAACATCAAAGTGAACACCAAAACATCAAAATCAACACCATAAATTGAAATTGAATTTTTAAATAATTTTTCATTTTGGATTCTTAAATTTCTTAATTCTTAAATTTTTACGTAAAATTTGAAATCTTTGAATTTTGAATTTCAAGATTTGAAATTATTCACATTAAATTTTCAAATTTAAATTTATGAATATTAAATTTTGAACTTTTCAAATATAAAGTTTTGCATTTCAAATTTTAATTTTCTAAATTTTGAATTTAAAATTTCTCAAGTTGCAAAGTAGATGCTAATTACTGTAACGATTGGAATAACGCCACCTGCTGGATACTAACTGTAGAAGAGTTCTGCCCATGAAGCGAAGGTCTTTGAGGGCAAGACCAGGAGTCTTGTCTTTGGTATCAGGAAGTGACGCGGACTAGTGGGAGGAGGAAGGAAGAGACTGGCGCGGAGTCTCGGGGCTTTTTCCTCTGGACTCTGGCGGAGAAGGGAGCTAGAAATGCGCTCTCCCTTTAATAGATAGGAATCTAGACCTTTCTCTCTCTCTTTACCAAATTCTTATTCTCCTTAATAAATGCTTAAAAGTCTAACTCTTGCTAAAGCTTATAATTTATTGGCGACCACTCATTAAATATTTTAGACAGACTAGCTAGAATTTTAGCCCTTAACAGATGGCTGACCACGAAGAGGAAAGCTAACCCTCAGTCTTCTTCTGATCTGCTGGTTGGGTAAGAAATTTCCCCTCCCTCTCCCTTTAACTGCTAAGTACTGGTGTACTGGCTGTGTTTTTCCTTTGAATTTTTTCGAATGGACCTTTTAAACTCCCTAATTATCCTATTTTTGATTTTGGTCTGTTTAACCAGACAAATGGGAGATAAGATCATGTTAATGCTTTGTTTTTGTGGATTTTCTATTTTTCTTTTTATTTTTGTTAAAAGAGCCAGCAACTTACTCACACAAGGAAATATCTCTCCCTCTCCCAACCATGCTTTTTCAGAGAAACCTGAAGAGATTCCCGCAGCTTTTCCCAGTTCTAACACTAATTGTTGCTCTAATTTTGCATGCCTGGAGGCAATGACCCACCCTCTAGAAGCTTTTAATCCCCTAGCACCTGGAGGCAAAGTGGGGGAAGAGGAATCCAGGCCTGAGTTCAAAATCAAGTCTGATTCAAATTGCGCTGGTCCTTCCCCTCCTCTCCAGACCCCACCCTCTACTCCTCCCATGGCCAAGCCCATAGCTTCCCCTGCCTGGAAGTCCAAAGATCTAATGCGCATGCTCAACTTTCTCTAACTGCATTTGCAGCTTCAGGCTCACCCCTTCCCCAGCCTGGCTGTGCTTCTGAGACAACTTTAGAAAACCCTTTAAATTCCAGATATGCTCGTTTTGTTCATAATTTTGCTAACCTGCTTTTGTCTTTAATTAGTAATCTTATAAAGCATTTGTATGGTGAAAAGACTGACAGACAATATAGAGGGGTTAAAGAAGAAAAACTTAAGCTGAATAAGAATGACAATCATCACCATAGTTCAAGACTCCGCTTCTTTTGCCATGGAAGGGTATATATTGTACAGAAATGTAGAAGTAAGCAGAAAGCTATTGATATGAGTATTGGGGATTTTAGATATCGGAATCAAAAGTGTTCTGAATTCACTCAGAGTAATAGTATCAGTTCAGAGGTTACATAGGATTTCTGTGCTATTATATATACATTTTGAAATTAATGGTATGGGTTTATTTTCATAGAGATTTTCATGCTTTTGAGATTGTGTCTTATACTTAGTTTCTAAAACAAGGAGAATATTTGTAAAAGCTTTTTATAGTCATGTGATCAAGTTTATATTTTATAATACTCTTATTGATATTAAGTTCATATTCATTTTGTTCCATGTGTATTTTCTTCTATTCATTTGTCTATCTAATTTTGAAACATTGCAAGATGGTTTTGATTTTATTATACAATGTTAATTCTAGGAGTATTGTGCTCCCATATTCTGAGTTATTTGTTTTTGTTATTTTTCTCAACTGATTATTTGATCAAACTCTTTAAAGCATTTCCCTAGCAAATTGTTTGCCATGGCAAGTGTAAATTGATTCTAGAAGTATTATTTTTGATAAGCATATTCAAAAAAAAAAAAAAAAGAGGGGAACATTTGTAAAAGTTCTTTGAGATTCTGTTGTGCTTTAACTTGTATTTAAGTATGTTCAGATTTTTCACAAAAGTAATTGTATACTAAGTAAAAAGAGGTATTATTTGAAATTGTTGCATAATTATATATTGTGTTCTGAGTCAAGATGTATTCACATTTTTTGCAATCATTTATTATCCTCAATTTTTAAATACATATGAGACTTGGATTATGGGAACTTATCATTTAAGACATTAATTGCCTTTATTCTGAGTTATCAGATGCCAGTTGGCCAAGATGCCATCCAATCACAAGAGGAATACACATGAGGGGAGACATGCATGAAGTCAAGGTATGGCCAAGGGAACGGCTTTTGACAAATGTTGAGGTTGGATTCTCTTGGTTTAATATTTTATTTTATTTTATTTTTCCCCACAATATTGTACAGATGGCTGGAAGTATTGATCCCACCCATCTCACTTCTACACCTGGCTTCTATGCTCCCTCCTATATGCCTGATGCCATGGACATCTCAATCCCATGCATCTGATTAAGTCTGACTCAGTTTCTTCCAATATGTTCGGTGGCATGGACATATATTCCATCCACCTCTTTTAAGCCTGGCATACTGTATGGGCAGTACATACTGCTCAAGTGTGGGAATGCTCATATCCCATCATTTCTCTGTTCTTTTATGGTAACCCCCATAATTATCTCAGGTGTCATGATAAATACAGTGTTGAATTTGGCCTTGACATCTGTTACCAATTATATTAGATTTTTTAATTTCTCATAATGGCATGAGGATAATTAGGCAGATGATGCAAAAAGTGATGAAACAAAGATAAAAAATTATTTTTAATAATTAATATCGCAGCAATTGTCTTCTCAATTACCCTCCATAAGGGGGGGACTATAGTAATATTATAATTTTAAAGAATGTTTCAATTTTTGTTTTATTATATGTTTCATGTGTAACAACTAAGATTCTGAATTCCCTTAGACATGTTTTTGAGAACTTTCATTGTTTGATTTGATTATTGACAAAGCTATTTTAAAGTTGTGTTAAGCTCAATTTTGTAGGAAATTTCCTGGCTGATTACCAGTATCCACACATCAACCCCTGAAAAGACTTCCATTCCACGACTACACCTAGAGGACATCTAAGAAAAGACTTTCAGAGACTTTAAATGAACAGTTTTGATTTGTTGTTTTTGTTTTTGTTTTTGTTTTCTCTTTCTGTTATAATATACACCATCTGTAATATGTATTCTCTGCAGAGGCCCTCCCTTTGCAAGACTAATGTCAAAGCGTCAGTTCATGAGGACAAAAAAAAATCGCCCCTCTGGACAAAACTTTCCTCTCTTCCTTTTCTATATTGTTGTTCACATATTATTAGTTATCAATAGTTATTATATTCTTTTTACTGTTCCGTCAAGGAAACATTTTGTTTCTTGAGGAACAACAGGGGGGACTGTAACGATTGGAATAACGCCACCTGCTGGATACTAACTGTAGAAGAGTTCTGCCCATGAAGCGAAGGTCTTTGAAGGCAAGACCAGGAGTCTTGTCTTTGGTATCAGGAAGTGACGCGGACTAGTGGGAGGAGGAAGGAAGAGACTGGCGCGGAGTCTCGGGGCTTTTTCCTCTGGACTCTGGCGGAGAAGGGAGCTAGAAATGCGCTCTCCCTTTAATAGATAGGAATCTAGACCTTTCTCTCTCTCTTTACCAAATTCTTATTCTCCTTAATAAATGCTTAAAAGTCTAACTCTTGCTAAAGCTTATAATTTATTGGCGACCACTCATTAAATATTTTAGACAGATGTGGTAAAATATGAAAGTTTTTAACAGTCGGCTAGGATAACTGAAAGACGCCAGTTTTTCAAGGACCACCCTTTTGGGGAGGAGATGAACAGTCCGCCTGCTGCGCATGTCAGACTGCCTGCCGGGTACAGTCCGCCTGCTGCGCATGTCAGACTGCCTGCCGGGTTTTTTTGACTTCCGGGGTGGAGAGAAGAGGAGTAGCCTTTTTTGCCGGCTTGGCGGGACTCCGGGCGGCGCGGCACAGACGGTCTGACTCACTCCAAAGGTGGCCTAAATCGGTTTGGTGAGTTTTTATAAGGAATATAGACTAAGCCTAGATTTAAGACTATTTGTACTGTATTTCTGTTTTCCTATCCTTCTAATCAACAACACCTTATATACAATAAAGGCTCTATCTAGAAAACCAGAAGCTTCTTCCATTTACTAGTCTGGGAGATGAATTAAGGGAAGGGTTAAGTAGGGGAGATTTATGATCTAATATCCAATTTTAAATCTCACACAGACTAGCTAGAATTTTAGCCCTTAACATTACAAACCAGCATCATGCTGTCAAAGTCAACAAAATGTCAATTACATGACATTACATGCCAACATCAAACTGTCAAAGAACACAATAATTACATGCCAACAACACACCATCAAATCAACAACACACCAAGAATACACTGTCAAAGTCAACATGTTAAGTACATTCCAGCAACACACCATCAAACTATGGAAATCAACAACACACCAATTACAAACCAACATCATACCAATTACAAAGTATTACAGACAAGAACATAGTAATTACATGCCAATTACACACCAGCATCAAACCATCAAAGTGGATGCCATAAATTATCAAACTGAATAATTTTTCATTTTTAGTTTTTATATTTCTTAATTCAAAATTTTGAATTTCAAATGTCAAAAATTGAAATTGTTTGGATTTAATTTTCATATTTAGATTTTAAATTACACATTTTCTAATTTAAATTTTTAAGAAACAAATTTAAAAACAAAACAATGAAAAAGTATAAACAGTTCAATTGAATAATTTACTTTGTTGACTTTTATGGTTTGCTGTCATGTAATTGGCATGTTTCTGACTGAGGATTTCATGTTGGCATATGGTTAGTGTGGTTTTTACTTTGATGCTTTGAAGTTGGTGTGTCATTGACTGAGGTTTTGATGCTGGTGTGTTATTGACATGTTGACTGTTGGTGTGTTTTTGGCATGTAATTTGGCATGTTATTGATTTTATGGAGTGTTGTTGGTGTATTGGCATGTTCTTGACTTTGATGCTTTGTTGTTGTCATATGATTTGATCAAAATTTGAAATTCAAAATTCGACATTCAAAATTGCAAGCAACCAAAAAGAAACAATTGAAAAACTGTGGAGCTACAGTCAGAATTACACAGCATTTGGCAGCTTCCACATTAAAGAATCACACATCTTGGAATATAATATACCAGAAGGCAAAGGAGTTAAGTTTACAACCAAGAATCACCTACCCAGCAAAACTGAATATATTCTTTCAGGGGGAAAAAATGGACATTTAATAAAATAGAGGACTTTCAAGCATTTCTAATGAAAAGGCCAGAGTTGAAATTTAAATTTTAAAATTTGAATTCAAAACTTAAAATTTGAAATTTGAAAAATTTTACATTTTAAATCAGAATTTAATATTTTAATTTTGATATTCAAATTTAGTAATTTAACATAATATTTAAAATTAAAATTTGGAATTTACAATTTTTATTTCAAAGTTTAAAATCTGAAATTTGAAATTTGAAAACTCAAAATTTGAATTTCAACAGTCAAAAATTTTTAAATTAAAAAACTTTAAATTTTATAATTAAACAATTTAAAGACCAAAAATGAAAGCTGCAAAATTTTTCATTTTGATAATTTATTGGGTTTTTTTATCCAGATCTTATCAATATTCTTGTTGGTTCTGTTTTGTAAACATATTTCATACCCTTCTTTTCTTTTTTTAAATTATTATTATTATTATTATTATTATTATTATTATTATTTCAGGGCAATGAGGGTTAAGTGACTTGCCCAGGGTCACACAGCTAGTAAGTGTCAAGTGTCTGAATCCAGGGCCAGTGCTTTATCCACTGTGCCACCTAGCTGCCCCCCTCTTTTCTTTACTGACAGTCCCACCACCATAGTTCAGACTCATCATTCACACATCTTTCCTTCTTCAGATTTGAACTCAGGTCTTCCTGACTTCAAACCTGGTTTTCAAATCCCTCTGCCATACAACTACTATGTGCCAGACAATCTGCTTGGAAATGAAGATATCCTCATACATACCACATCCCCTTGAAAACAATAACATTGTTGAGAATACTTTAAATATTCACAGTTTCCCTTATGCAAGATACAACCACGGCATCCTGGAGTCAGCTTTAAAATTTAAAAAAAATAAATAGTTAATTAAAATTACAAAATTAAAAATTAAAGGATTAGCTTCCCATCTTTCCTTCATGTCTGAACAGTACTTTTGCTGCTTCTATTTCCTCAACATCACTCACATTTCTCACTTTCTCTATACTTATAGTACCACCACCATAGTTTAGATCACCATTTACTCACTTCTTTCTTTCTCCATATTTGAACTCAGATCTTCCTGACTCTAAGACTCTCTGCACACTAGGCTCAAGTCCCTCTGCACACCAGGCAATCTGGAGATGTAGATATCCTTAATCTCTTTAATAACACTAGCACTGTTAGAAAGAATACCTAAATTTAGAAAGAATACCTAAAGTATCCACAGTTTCCTTAATGTGGGAAAGAACCAGAAGATCCTGGAATTAGCCTTAAAATATAAAATTTAGGCAGCTAGGGGGCAGAGTGGATAAAGTACCAGCCCTGGATTCAGGAGGACCTGAGTTCAAATCCGGCCTCAGACACTTGACACTGACCAGCTGTGTGACCCTGGGCAAGTCACTTAACCCTCATTGCCCCACAAAAAAAAAATAAATAAAATATAAATTTTAAAATAAAAATTAAATTTAAAACTTTAAAAATAGACATTAAAAACTACAAAGGAAAAAGTTATACATCATGAGTTTAATTTTAAAAACATTGTTAATAAGAATACTTAAAATATCAATAGTTTTCCTGATATGAGACTCTGCCACATAGCTGCTATGTGTTAGGTACTCTGCTTAGAGATGAAGATATCCTCAAGTTTACCACATCTCTTTAATAACAATTACATTGTGCAGAAGAATTCTTAAAGTATCCATTGTTTTCCTGATGTGAGATATAAGTAGGCACATCCTGGAGTCATCTTTAAATTTTTAAAGTTAAAATTAAAATATTAAAAATATGAATTAAACATTAAAAAATTTCCTTCTTTCCTCCATATCTCCTCAGTAGTTTTGTTGTTTCTATGTCCTCAACACCACTCAAATCTTTCTCCCTCTCTTTATTCACAGTACCACCTACAGAATTTAGAATCATTACTCACTCACTTTTCTTCTCTGGATTTGAACTGGGATCTTTCTGACTCTAAGCCTGGTGCTTGATTCACTCAGGCACATAGCTGATTTGTGCAAGGCAATTTGCTTGTAGATGTACATATCCTCACATATATCACATGTATTTAATTTTTTAAACTGTTAATAAGAATTCTCAAAGTATACACAGTTTTATGTGTGTATATATATATATATATATATATATATATATATATATATATATATATATATATATGAGATACAATCATCAGTATACTGGAATCAGCTTTAAAATTCCAAATTTAAATTTAAAATTAAAAAAAACATAAATTAAAAAATCATCCTCCAATCTTTCCCCCATATTTGTTCAATAGTCTTCTTGATTCTATGCCCTCAACATCACTCACATTCCTCTCTTTCTCCCCACTCATAGCACCACCACCATAGTTTAGCCTCATCAATCACTCACTTCTTTCCTTCTTCAGATTTGAACTCCTGATCCTAAGCCAGGTGCTCTATTCACTCTGGGACATAGCTACTATGTGCCAGGAAATGAGGAGATGAAGATATGCTTAAGTATACCAAATATCTTTAATAATAATAATGTTGTTAGAAAGAAGATCTAAAGTATCCACAGTTTCTTTGATGTGAGAAAGAACCATTGGATCTAGGAGCTGGCTGTAAAATATGAAATTTAAAATAAAAAAATTAAAATTAAGTTAAAAACTTAAAAACAAATACTGAAGAATTAAAAAGAAAAGGCAAAATATTTTATAGTATTCATTCAACACTTTAAAATTCAAGATTTCAAAATTGAAATTTCAAATTTCAAAAATTTAAAACAAAAATATTCAAATTCAAACCTCTAGTATTTTCAAATTCAAAAATTTAATAATTATCTTTTCTCTTTTTACCCAAATCTTATCAGCAGTCTTGTTGATTCTATTTTGTCAATATACCTCACACCTCTCTCCTCTTTACTCATAGTCCCAGAACCATACTTTGGACTCATGATTCATTCACTTCTTTCTTATTTCAGATTTAAACTCAGGTCTTCCTGATGTCAAGCTTTATTCTTGATTCCTCTGCCATGTAACTGTTATGCACCAGACAAACTTCTTGAAAATGAAGATAACTTTAAAAAAATTAATAATTTAAATTTAAAAATTACAAAATGAACAATTAAAGTGTTAACTTCCCATCTTTCTTCCACCTCTGAACAGTAGTCTTGTTGACTTTATTTCCTCAACATTACTCACATCCTCCTCCTTCTCTTTACTCATCATACCACCACCAGAGGGCGAACTCATCCCTTATGCATTCCTCCATATTTTAACTTGGGTCTTCCTGACTCCAAGCTTACTGCTAGATCCACTCTTCCATGTAGCTTTCCTTGTTTATGAGTTAGATTTAAACCATAACTCTGCTACCTACTTTCTATAAAAGTTGGTCAACTATCATACCTTAACCAATTCAGCACCATACATGTAATTAGATGCCTGCTATGTTCTAGGTCAGGGTTTCTTAAACTTTTTCCACTTGTGACCCCTTTTCACCCAAGAAATTTTTTCAAGGCCCTGGGTATATAGGTATATAAAATAGGTATAAATAAGTTTTTACTGTTACCAAATTTTTGTGATCCCCACATTGTTACCCAACTGCATATATGGTTGTGACACAGTTTAAGAAGCTTTGTTCTAGGCACTCTGCTTTGAAGAGGAAGATATACAGAAGCATACCACATCTCCTCAATAACATTGTTAATAAGAATACTTAAAGGGTCAGCTAGGTGGCACAGTAGATAGAGCACCGGCCCTGGAGTCAGGAGTACCTGAGGTCAAATCCGGCCTCAGACACTTAACACTTACTAGCTGTGTGACCCTGGGCAAGTCACTTAACCCCAACTGCCTCACTAAAAAATAAATAAATAAAAATAAGAATACTTAAAGTATTTGTGTTTTCCTTAATATGAGATACATCTAGGGATATACTTTAGTCAGCTTTAAATTTTTTAAATTAAAAATTAAATTTTAACTTTCAAATTTTAAAATAGTTAAATTTTGAAAAATTTAAAAAATAACTTCCACTGTTTTCCCCATACTTGATCAGTGGTCTTATTGATTCTATTTCCTCAACAACATTCGCACCCCTCTCCTCTCCACTCCTAGTACCACCGCCATAGTTCAGACTCACCATTCATTCACTTTTTTCCTTCGCTGGATTTGAATTCAGGTCTTTGAAATTCAAAACCTGGAAGTCACATAGCTGCTCCTCTAGCTTTCCTTGTTAATGGGAGGGATTTGAACCCAATCTCTGCTACCTAATTTTGATTCAACTTGTTCAACTCTTATAGTTCAACCAACTAAGTAATCAGCAAGAATGTATTAAGTGCCTGCTATATGCCTTGCACAAAAAGGGGGTAAAATTTTCAAGTCTACTTATAATGTAGACTTATAATGTAGTAAGTTTCATCCAAAGTTATTTGTTTATCACTTATGAAGGTTATATACATCTTGAAACAGCTTAGTCTTAACAAATGCCACTCAAAGATTAATTTTGCTTTTAGGGGTGAATATAAAATACTTTTAGAGAAGAATATATGTATGTATGTTAACTTTGAGGTCTGTGTTTTCTAGGGATCTAAGTGAGTCATCACATAGTCACTATCTAAGTGGGATTCCAGAATATAATTATTTTTATTGATTTATAGTGATATATTTAAAGAGAAAGGGAAGAAAAAGATATTGGGGAAAATTTTTATGGCCTGGTAAACTTTGTTATTGTGATAAGGCTAATTTAATTAGGTATATTTGAGAGAGGGGGCTTAGAAAAATATTGCAAATACCTTTTCATGAAAGGGAGATGGTAACTAGGAATTTTGTGGTAATTAAGAATTTATTTTGTTATAGTACTTTGGGATTTGTTTATGTTACTTAGACATTTTACACCAACTTAGTTTTGATAAAATCCATCTTTAAAGTTTTATTTTTGCTTTAAGCTTGAATAAGAATATCTGTCATTCTAGAAGCTTTCAACTAATTTACTTCATGGAAGTCTAGTAATTATTCTTTTTAACATCAGGATAAATTTTAAGCTGTTTTTAAGAAAAATAAGTATTTTTATGAAGGAATGCTTGAGTAAAACAATTCTTTTGTAAAAATAAACTTTCTGCATGTATGTTTAAGATCTTTTGTGTAGTTTTTTGAAGTCCTAATAAATTTTCATTTTTAAGCAAAATTTATTGCAATAAATTTATGTTGATAACAATTATGTCCAAGCCTACCATGACTAGTAAGACAGTGTCTGAGAGGGAAGCTTTTCTGGGACCCTGAAAATTCTTTTTGAGTTTCATTCTTAGGTTTGTTGTGTCCTTGAACTGGACTTAAATAGGCTTTTAAAGAGGAATATCAGCAGTCAACAGCTCATTGGAAGCAACATCTGAGATCTAAGGCTAGTGAATACCTGTCCATATCGGTTCCTAGAAATAAGGTAGGGAGGTTACCTTGAGAAGGCTATGGTTGTACTCTTCTTAATTAATTTTCCCATACAAAAAAATCTGTCCACCTGCTTCCATATGATAGGCTACTTATGGTGTTACAGACTTGAGAGTCAGTTTTGATGCAATTATAACTATGTTCCTGCTTATAGCCCTCATAGCATATATATTTTTATTATCAGAGTAGACAAAACAAAGTGGAAGTTTGTTAATCCAATACTGAATCTATTAGGTATTAGATTAATACTAAAGCATCCAGATTATTGTAATAAGATGTAAATTGGAAAGTTCTTGCTATTTTGATCTGAATTTGTAGTCATTCCATTGCCTAAGCAAGAGTTAAATAAATTAGTACTTGAACTTGTCATGGTTAAGATTCGAGCCCTAGGGGGCAGCTAAGTGGTGCAGTGGATAAAGGACCAGCCCTGGATTCAGGAGGACCTGAGTTCAAATCTGGCCTCAGATACTTGACACTAGCTATGTGACCCTGGGCAAGTCACTTAACCCTCATTGCCCTACAAAAAAAAAAAAAAGATTTAAGCCCTGAAGAATCTCACTCTTTCAGAATGATATGAGCATAATTAGACAAAGGTAAATGATCTTGTGAAATATAGATGTAAATCTATGCTAGATGTAAACATAGATGTAAATTAAGTTGTGAGATTAAAAGTCATGAACCTTTGTTTTTTGTTTTAAGGAACAGGATTTTAGTATAGTCAGTTATGTTAGTGAAGAGTAGTAAATTATAAACTATCTTATATCACCATAACATGAAATCTGATGTTTGTTATTTAATCTGGAATTAGAACATATGTAGAAAGGTAAGCAAACTACTTAAGAATCACCTTAAAGATGTACCAATTGTTGAAAAAGATTCTGAGAGTAGTCTGTGCTTATGTCCATTTGAACATGGTTAATAACTGAACATGTTTTACTATATACGATTATATGAAACATAGTCTAATCTGTATATAATTTAGGATTATTATATTTACATAGCCCATCCCAAGTCTCTTTTTTGTTATTAAGCATTTTAAAGCAAAATCATTTGTACAATGTTTATAAAAAGCATCCACTTACCACAAGTACTAGTTATATCCAGATAAGTTGTGATTTTTTTATGATGAATCTCTTACTGTTACCAGTGTTTTAGTCAATATTTATCTAGGATACATAATTATTGAGAGCTGAATCCACCTGAAGCTCTGATTATTGGAACTTGCTATTAAAGACCTTATGAGATGGTTAACTGATATTCTGGGTATGGTCATCGAGGAATGCTACTAAGCCAATGATCCGTGATGCCAGCAACCCTATGGGGTTTTACATGCATAAACTGTAAGTCGAATTTTCATTGAAGGCTGGGAGAATGACTATTGGCATGGGCTGCTGTAAGATTCTCCTGACTGAATTTCCCCAATATGACATATGGAATATAAAATATCCTACCTGGCTGACTTTAAACCTGGCTCAATTCAATTGGCCATCTACATAACTTTTGCCTGGAATTGACATGAAGTTAGGGAAGCATTGTCCCTTCATTATACAGTTGTGTCCCTATTCTTATTTTATAGCAAATTTCTATAATCATGCCAGATGTTTAGTGTGCATTCCATATTAAACCCCCTATCTTATAGGCTAATACTAGAGCACATTTGAGTTACTATAGCAAGATGCACATATAAGATTTTAGTCCTTTTCTTTATTCCACACAACTAAGGATTTGGTCTTGACATCTTCTACAAGTGATATATTCCTGCGTAAGATAAAGTCCTTTAATTTTTCACAATGGTATGTGAATAATTAGACAAATGATGCAAAGACTTATGAAACTAGGATGTGATTCTGTTGTTTAGTTAATTTCATTACTGTCCCAGTTCTATGTTAAGGAAAAGAATATCAGCACAATCAGCTATCTGAGAAGAAGAATGGCTTGTGGTATATCTTATAAATGACTTAAAGAGACATCCACTTTGGTTAGGGGTATTTCATTTGATTGTGGCTACAAGTTGAAAATGTTTTATTATAAATAACATACTTGATATGCACTGTTTTAAAATTGGTCACTCAATGTATTTTTATACTATCCTTGAACCTTTTGTTACAACTGAAGTTAATCAGGCAACTTTAAAATTAATTCATCTTTGTATTAAAGTCCATATTCTTATAAAATATATTCTGAGAATGCCATCCTCCTAATGGGGGAATGAATAATGCCAAGTATAAAAATTGGTTTCTAATTTTCTGTTTGTATCTGAGTTTCATATATAACAATTGGACAACCTAAAATTGTAAAAGACTCTAGTCTAAACAGTTCCAAATTCCATTTTTTTTAAATAATAGGGACATAAAGTTTGGGCTAACTTTCATTATCTGATCTCATTAGTACCAAGGTAAGTTTAAATATGCATTAAGATCAATTTTGTGGATTTTTTTAACAGAGGAAGAGGATCTCTACAAGTGACTTGAGTCTAAAAAAACAGCAAGCTCGGGAAGAACTGCCCTGAGACTACATCTGAACCACAGGACTCCATCAGACATTTCCAGAGGAACGGATGGAGACACATCTATGAATTTTATTTTGCTGTTTACTTTTTTCCCTTTGTGCTTTTATCTGTATAGTCTACTTACTAAAGCTTCTCCATTGGGGAGGGGATGTCACTCAGCACCCCACATTGAAGAAGGAAAACATTCTTTGAATTGATAGCACAAGGCTGGAGATAATCTCTCTTTGCAGGGGTCAATTCTCAGCCCCATTGACAACCTACTGTTTTTCAAGAATAGATAAACTGTAAGTGCACCCACCATGATTGTCTTTGGTCTGAGAGAGATATCCAAATGACCATCCTTTTTTAAATAACCTGCTGGCTTTATTAGTTAAATGATTAAATTACCCAGAAACTATGTCTCTCAAATTTTAAATCATCACCCTTATTCATGGTGCTATTGTTTTCAAGGAGATATGGTACACTTGAGAATGTCTTCATCTATAAGCAGAGTGCCTGGCACATAGTAGGCACCGAACACATACTTAACAGTTAGTTGGCTGAGCTATGAGAATTGACCCAAGTTGCAAAGAAATTAGGTAGCAGAGCTAGAGATCAAATCCTTCCCAAAATCCAGAGGAGTCCTTAGATTGAGTAGGAGAGTGAACAGGTGCAATTTCCTGAATTCAGAAAAGATGTCCCACTTCCCTAATGTCTGGAACTTGGTAAGAATGACTTATTGATCAGTAGAGGGCCAATTTTCAGATAAGACATATGAGTTGTATGACTAATGTGGAAATATATTTAACAGGATTACACATGTTTAACCTGTATCAGATTGCTTGCCATCTTGGGGTAAGGAGAATGGAGGGGAAGGAGAAATATTCAGAACTTAGAATCTTATTAAAAATAAATGTTTAAAACTATGTTTACATGTGAGTGGAAAAAATAAAATACTGTTTACTAAAAAAACACAACATATGGGTTGCTTGAGATGTACAATTTTGAGAAAACTACTTGTATCTATCTTTGAATCTGATTTTCTGGTCAGCATAACCTGAGTGGGGTAAGGGTCTCTAAACACCATGTGGAGATGGTCCAAATTCCTAGCCACAAAGGGCTACATTCAAACAATGCAATAAGGTTTTCTCCAAATTCCCACAATTAAATAAAGCTTTTTCATAAGACAGAAGTTGGACTAGACCCATAATTGAAATAAATACTAACCTAGTTCCAGGACTGAGTCAAGATGGAATCAGTGTGGTTTACTCAGTTTTCACTACTAACCACTTGCTGTCCTAATCCCCTTAAGTTATTTACAAGTTAGCCAGTGAACTAAGACTTGAAGGAAACTACAGATTCTAAGAGGTAGAGATGAGTCATTTATCAAACCAAATTCCTGCTAATTTTTATCCTGAGTAGAGTATGAATGTCTTACTTTTTAATAAAAGAATTCCTGGAATCCAAGGATATTTAAAGTATTCTCATTCACAATGATATTATTATCAAGGAAATGTGGCATGCTTGAGAATATATTCATCTCCAAGCAGAGTATCTGACACAAGCAGTTACATGGCACAGTGAATTAAGAGCCAGACTTGAAGTCAGAAAGACCCCAGATCAAATCTGGAGAAAGAAATAAGTGATTTAATGAGTCTGAACTATGGTGATGGGACTATGAGTCCCATGATGAGGAGAGAATAATGTGAGTGATATTGAGGAAATAGATTCAACACAACTACTTATAAGATTTGGTAGAAAGACAAAATTTAATGTTTTTACAATTTCTCATTTTTTGTTTTAAGATTTTAAATTCTTGAGGGGCAGCTTGGTGGCTCAGAGGATAAAGCACTCGCCTTGGATTCAGGAGTACCTGAGTTCATATCCGGCCTCAGACACTTGACACTAGCTGTGTGACCCTGGGCAAGTCACTTAGCCCTCATTGCCCTGTAAAAAAATTTTTTTTAAATTAAAAAAAAAGATTTTAAATTCTTAAATTTTTAATTTCAAAATTTTTAATTGTTCAAATTTGAAAATTCAATATTTTTCATTTCAAAATTTTGAATTTTGAATTTTGAATTTAAATTTTACTATCGGTAACATATGAAAGAAAAATGGAAGGATAATTTTTGTAATTTTTTTAAATTTGAAATTGTAATTTTCTATTTTAAACCTAATTCCAGGATGCCCTTGGATGTATGTCACATCAGGAAAACAATAGATGCTTTAAGTATTCTTCTTAACAAAGTTATTGTTATCAAGGAGATATGATATATTTCTAGATATCTCCCCCTCCAAGCAGAGTGTCTAGAACAAGCAGGTACCTAATACATACATGATGCTGAATTGGTTGTTGTATGACAGTTGATCAACACTTTAAAGAAACAAGGTAGCAGAGCTATGGTTTAAATCTCCCCCATAAACAGGGAAAGCCAAAGGACCAACTACATGGAAAATTGGATCTAGCAACTAAGCTTGAAGTCAGGAAGACCTGAGATCAAATTCAGAGAAGGAAAGATGTGAGTGAGTAATGAGTCTGAACTGTGGAGGTGGTACTATGAGGGCAGAGGAGAAGGTGGATGTGAGTGATGTTGAGGAAATAGAATCTACATAACTACTGATCAGATGTGGGGAAAAAACAGAAAGTTAATTTTTTTAGTTGTTTTGTTTTGGTTTTTTTTACTTTTTCAATTATTTAATTTTAATTTTTAATTATTATTTTTTATTTTTATAGCTGACTCCAGGATTCCCTGTTCACATTTCACATCAGGGAAACTGTGGTTACTTTAGGTATTCTTATTAACAATATTATTCTTCTTAAAGAGATGTTTATACTTCAGGATATCTTTACTTCCAAACTGGGTATGGGCACATGGCAGCTATGTGACTCAAACCAGGCTTGGAGTCAAAAAGACTCAAATTCAAATACCAAGAAGGAATGGAGTGAAAGGTGAATCTGAACTGTAATGGTGACATTATGAGTGGAGAGAGGAGAAGGATGTGAGTGATGTTGAGGAAATAGAATCAACAAGACCACTGATCAAATATGGGGCAAAGAGGGAAAGTTAATTTTTAAAATTTAATTTTTTAATTTCAATTATTGTGTTTTATTTTAAATTTTAAAGCTCACTCCAGTATGCCCCCTGATTGTATCTTACATCACGGAAACTACTATAGTTGGTACTATGAGTAAAGAGAAGGAGAGAGATGTGTGATGTTGAGGAAATAGAATTAATAAAATCAGAAATAGGGGAAAGATGGAAAGTTAATTTTTTTTTGCTTTGTAATTTTTTTTAAAAAATTAATTTTTAAAACTGTTTCCAGAGTCCCCTGTTTGTATCTTGCATCAGAGAAACTGTGGATACTTTAAGTATTCTTACTAACAAAGCTATTGTTAGAAGTGACACACTTGAGGATATCTTCATCTCTAAGTCTGGTAAATAACAGGTACCTAATATATACTTGCTGGTTAGTTGTTGAGGTATAAGAGTTCACCAAAGTTGCATGGAAAGTAGGTAGCAGAGTTAGAGTTCACATCTCTCCCATGAACAAAGAAAACCAGAGGAGTAGCTGTATAGCAGAGTGGATCAAGCACAGGGCATGGAGTCAGGAAACTGGAATCCAAATCTGAAGAAAGAAGTGAGTGAATGGTGGTACTATGAGTAAAGAGGAGAAGGATGTCAGTGATGTTTAGGAAATAGAATCAATAAGACTACCAAGCAGATACGGGAAAAAGACAAATTAATTTTCTTAATTTAACGTTTTTCACTTTCCATTGTTTTAGTTTTAAATTTAATTTTTAAAATTTCATTTATATTTGTTTTAAATTTTATAAATTTTAATTTTGGATTTAATTTTTTGCTTTTAAATTTGTATTTTTTTTATTTTTCAATTAGTTTTTTATTTATTTAGTGAGACAGGATCAATTGTGATGGGGATGAAGGAAGTCTAGACAAAACTCAGGGCAACAGGAGAGAATACTTTCAGCTCAAGAGACGAGGGGAAAGGTTCATAGCAAATATGATTTGGAGGCAATATAACTGGGACCTCTAGATGGCATCTGTATACCAGAAATATATAGGAAAAGTCTGAGACAAAGAGAGACAGACAGAGAGACAGACAGAGACAGACAGAGACAGAGGCAGAGGCAGAGGCAGAGGCAGAGGCAGAGGCAGAGGCAGAGGCAGAGGCAGAGGCAGAGGCAGAGGCAGAGAGAGACAGAGAAATAAAGGTTAAGTGATTTGCCCAGGGTCACAGAGCTAGTAAGAATCTGATGCTGAATTTCAAATCCTGCTGACTCTAGGACCACTGTTCTATCCATTGAACAACCTAACTGCCCCTAGAGACTATATGTTATACTTCCCTACTAAGTAGTTGATGTATGAGCCTGCACTTAGTTATGTTTGTTTGGCTGACCATCCACCTTGTAAGCAGCAATAATTCATTGAGATAAAAGAGACCTCAACCTTTCCATTTTACAAATGAGGAAACTGGAGCCCAGGAAGGTTAAGTGACTTGACTAAAGTCATATATACATTAAAAATGGTGGTGACACCTCACAGGGCTGTTGTAAGCACAAAATGAAGTAATATGTGTAAATCATTTTGCAAATCTTAAAGCATTATCTAAGTACTAGCTTGCTAAATCCCTTAGTGTCCCTGGTTTCCTGAATTCAGATATCCAAACGGTCCCTTTTCTATTTCCCCTTTCTCTACCACTGCTACCACATCTTGTTGCCTGCTTCTCTTTCAGTTTTTTCTATATTGCGAGCACCTAGCATCACGTTTGGAGCATAGTAAGTGTTCAATAATGTTTGTTGATTAATTGGCACCCGCTCTCTTTGTTCTTTTATTCCTGCACTACTCACTTCAGAATAAAGAACAAGAATTTTCTAGGGTCTTTTCGCAAAGGAAAAAAGAAACACCCAGAATATCAGTAAGAGGTATATAATAATGTGAGAATCAGGAATGGAAGTTCAAGTCATTTTTAATGTATAGAAATGGTTTCATCCCAAATAGACCAGAGGGTGCTAAATTAAAATGGAGCTTAAAGTTCCCCAGACCTGTCAACTACAAATACCCCAACAACTTGGGTTCCATCCAATTGGGTTTTCTGGATGGAGTTTATTAGGTTTTTCCATATTCCTTCAGCATATTTTCAGCCAATCAAGAAACCTCCTGATTGTTAATACATTCCAGGTGTTATGCCTACTTGCCTACTTGATTCCCAGGCTACCTGGATATTTCTCTCTTCTTCCCCCAAAATAAAGAAAGAGAAAGAAACTCATAAAAACCTATTATTACTTTTTTGTGCCTCATCAGCCAGGAAAAAAAAAAAGTTAATTTAACCTAACATGAATTTTGCCCAAAAGTTTTAAACTTTTTCCTCTCCGTGGTAATTAGTGCTTTGCTCCATAACCTAGCACTACCTAAACTACAAATAGAAGCTTAGTAATGGTCTTTGACAGTGAGGAGAGGAAGCAGTCTATTTGAAGAACTGGGATTCATAAGAGACAGTAGATGCATCTGCCCTGGGGCAGAAGATGTTAGGGGAAGGCCATGTGACAAGGTTGGAAGAGCCCTAGGTCTGTAGTAAGAGGACATGGATTCTAATCCTGCCTCTGATGATTACAATCTGTGTGACCTTGGGCAAATCATTTACTTCTCTGGGCCTCAGCTTTCTCATATTTCAAATGAAGGGGTCGAACTAGATGGTCATCGAGGAGGTCCCTTCTTGCTTTGGATATTAAGTGTGTACATATGATCCATATACCAAATTCCTCATTCCAGGTTGTTAATTAAAATGACAAGCAAAACAATGAATATGAAAAATTCAAAGAAGCATGGGAAGACTTATTAGAACTGATGCAATGTAAAATAAGCAGAACTGGAAAAACAAAACATAAAATTACTACAAGAATATAAAAGTGGAAAAAATAACACTAATAACACAAAATGGAACACTGTGAAATTGCTGAGTTTGGCCATGAAGAAGAGATGAGAAAATGCTCCTTCTCTGAAGAAATGAAGCCTATGGGTGTGGAACACTGCATATATAGTCAGATTCAGTTGATGAACTGATTAATTTTTATGATCTCCTTGTTCCCTCTTTTCAGTTCATTGTCACAAGAGATGACATATTGGGTAGGAGATGAAGAGGGATCTATTTGGAAATGAAGGTGATATAGGATAGAATAGGAATACAGATAAGCACTAGACCAGTGATTTCATTTATACAAAGAAACTCCTGGTGATATAAAAACAAACAATAATGGAAATACTTTTTACAATGTGTACAAATTTGTTCTCCTTCACTGTTCTTGAAATCCTGATTGTTCCTTTGAGGGAAAATAAGTCACATGGCACAGAACATATTCTCTCTGGGATTATTATTATTTGATTATTTGCTTCTTACTAAGAGGCAGGGCAAAGGGGTCTTCTGTGAAAGAAAGAGGAGTATATTTTGTCCTACATCTTTCTTGCTTGGTCAAACTGGCTTATTTGTCTTAATTAGCTTTGATGGCTCAGGCTGCTATTACTGACATCCATGGGTCCAGTCTACCTGTGGGCCAATGAATTTTTCTCTCTTCCATAAACCAGGACTGAGCCCTAGCATAGTTTGGCTACCTGTAAATATGTGGTGTGGAAACCACAAAGGACCTGATAAGAAAGTGTGGATGATTCACTTCTGGTCCTCACTACCATTGTTAAGCCCTCTTCAAAAATGTAAACCTGGAAATTTGGGGGATTCTATTCACAGCATGGCCTAGTAGATTGAAAGACAGCCTCAGAATCTGAAGGCCTGCATTTGTCATGCCTCTGACAAATACTGGCTGTATTGGCACTCAGCAAGGTTTTTTAACCTCTCAACTGTCCAGGCAACTCATGACTATAACTTGGAAATAAAGTACCCATCTTTTCTGAAAGATAGAAAGCCAGAGGTCATCACTGGGAATCAGTGATCCAATAAAAAAAAATACAATAATAATTGATGGCATTTGTATAGCATATCAAAGTTTGCAAAGCCCTTTTCCTTTATCATCTCATGGAAGTCTCATGAATACTTTACCTCTTTAACTTCATCCAAGGTTCACACACAACGCTGGGAAGTGGGTGCCACAAATCTTATCTCTACACTATAGATGAGAAAATGGGTAATCTAGCTCTTTAAAAAATCACTCAGTTGGTCTACAAACACTTAAGTGCCTACTATATGTGCCAGGCACTATGCTAAGTAATGGGATCCAAAGAAAAGCAAAAAACAGGCCCTGCCCTCATGGAACTCACAGTCCAATGGAGGAGACGACATGGAAACAACTATGTACAAACAAAGATGTATTGGAGTTAATCAGTTGAGGGAAGATTCTAGAAGTAATGGAGATGAGATAAGATTTACTGTAGGAGTTTAGCTGGAATTTGAAAGAAGCCAGGAGATCAGTCAGAGGCAGCATTTGAACCCAAGTCTTCTTGACTCAAGGTCCAGTACAGCATTCACTTTGTCATTCTACTTCTGGGAAAATGAAGTGATAGATAGTAAGTGATAGATCTAGGTCCTTTCTCTCCAAGCCCATCTCTCAGCTCATGAAACCAGGAATTTCTTTTTCTTTTTAATTTGATAGTATTTTTTTTTTCAATTACATATAAGGACAATTTTCAACATTCATTTTTAAAAAGATTTTTGAGTTCCGATTTTTTTCTCCCTCCCTCTTTCCCCTCCCTCCTCCCCAAGATAGCAATCAATCTGATATACGTTATGCATGTGCAATCATGTAAAACATATTTCCACATTAGGCATATTGTAAAAGAAGAAACAGAATAAAAGGGAAAAACCACAAAAAAAGTGAAAATAATATGCTTCCATATGCATTCAGACTCCATCAGTTCTTTCTCTGGCTGTGGAGAGCATTTCCCATCATGAGTCTTTTGGAATTGTCTTAGATCATTGTACTGCTGAGAAGAACAAAGTAGATCATAGTTGACCATCACACAATATTACTGTGTGTACAATGGTCTCCTAAAAACCAGTACTTTCTAAAAGGATACTTTACTTGACATAAGAATCCCTTGCAGGGCACCTGAAAAAGGATAGATCTCCCCGTGCACTTAAGGTATGATTCAATTTGTACAAATTCAGTTTACTCATAGCTCTATAGAAAAGGGAGGCCCACAGAGGGGAAGGAGGAGTGGAGAAGAAAAGAAGGGAGGGGGAAAGGAACCCCAGTATGGATTCAAGACTTATCCTCATCCCAAGCCCCTGGGGCAGGTGCCAGGGCTCCAGGGAAGGGTTTTGAAGGCATCAAGAAAAACTAACCACAAGGGAGGCTGATTTCTTATTTTCATTTCCCAACTGGATGTCATCCAGGGTCCCTGTAATCTCAGCTGTCAGGAGATGAATTTTATTTATCTTAAATTTACTCAAATCCCTTGGTTAATCCTTTGCATGGGCTGGAATTCTATTGGTTGAACTCCTTTAGGCAATTGCAGTCGCCCTGGCTGATGCTCTAATCCTGCTACCCTAGTAAATCCCAAGGGAATGGCATTCATGGATTGGCACCATGTGTCCCTGGGGCTGTAAATGATAGGCATAGGTATGCTGGGCTCATTTTTGTCTGAATTTGCAAGAGGCTTGCGTGCATGAGGGAAGATTGGGGGCTACTGGGATTTATTTTCATAATTTTTATCCCCACCAGAATTTCACTTTAAAATGACTGAGAAAAGGAGTGAACTATGACTTAGTCTGAGACTTAAAGACCCCTGTTTTAGACATTACTACACACATACATACACGCACGCATGCACGCACCCACCCACATACCCATCCTCATTTTCCCCATTTGCCTTTTATTTCCCAATTCAGACCAACAGGAAACCTAGAATCAAAAAGCCATCTGGGTTCAGACCCAGTCTCAGACATTTGCTAGCTATGTAACCAGAGCAAATCATTTAGCCTATCTGAGCCTCAGGTTCCTCAAGCATAAAACAGAGATGATAAGAATACTTGTAGTAGTTACCAAGGACTGTTCTGGTAAATGTTTAAAAACCAGTCTGCTCAGAAAAAAAAAATGTATAAACACACTTTTAAGTTCAGCTTTATAATTAATATTTTCTTAAGTCTAGAGATCAATAAAATAGTAAATCAGGCCCTGATCTGTAGCAATTACTTGTTTCTGAGGTACAAATGTTCATACTCAAAATTTAACAATAGGCTCACAAAAGGGCTAGAACTGGCTCCAGCACACTCCTGTACTGGCCTCACTACTAGCGAGGGATAGAGAGATGGCTTTGGAACCAGGAAGTTGGGGTTTACTTCCTACCTCTGGCATGTACTGGCTATGTGACCATGGGCTGTGAGTGGCCTGGGTAACTCCTTAGACTAAATCAAACAACAAACATGGATCCAAATGGAGAGAGGTAGGATTTCTCAAATCAAAAGATCAAAGGTATAGTAAAAAACAAAGAAAGAAAGAAAAAACAAACACTTACCTCTCATAATCAATTAATATTTGTAAAACATTTAGCACAATGCCTAGAACATAGTAGGCACTTAATAAATGCTTATTCCCCTTCACTCTTTTTTTTTGTTGTTTTTTTTTTTTAGTGAGGCAATTGGGGCCAAGCGACTTGCCCAGGGTCACACAGCCAGCAAGTGCTATGTGTCTGAGGCCGGATCCGAACCCAGGTACCCCCGACTCCAGAGCCAGTGCTCCATCCACTGCGCCACCTAGCTGCCCCCCCCCTTCACTCTTAAGGTTGCTATGAAGATATAGTGGGATAATAAGTCCCATTATGCAAATGTAGTTACTTCACCTAGAATTAAGTGTTAGACTAAAGTCCTATGTTCCATCCCCAGTAAGATATTCCAGAAGGTCACTTTGATGTAATCAAATGTGGTATACACAACTACTGTTGGCATCAAGGAAGCTCCCATCTTACTGTGAGAATTGCAACCAAGTTCCTCCTCCCATCCCAAACATACATGTCGATTACCACAGAGAAGATGTAGAGCGGAGCTCATGTGATTGCACCCTTGTGCAGGTGTTTAGAAAGAGAATGTGACCCCATGATGTAAATGTAAAGATACAGAGTTTAGTATCAAGATTCTAATTCAACCCCAAATCATAAGATCATAGATTTAAATCTGGAAGAGACATTAAAGGTCACTGAATCTGACAGCCCTCATTTTAGATATGAAGAAACTGAGGCCTGGAAAAGGGAAGTAACTTGTCCAAAGTCATAGAAGTAGTAACAGAGCCAAGATTTGAAGCTTTCTGATTCCAATTCTAATTCTCTTCCCATTGCACCACACTAACTCTTAATCCAACTCAATCCAATAATAACTTATTAAGTGCTTACTACATGTAAGGAAAGAGAGAGAGAGAGAGAGAGAGAGAGAGAGAGAGAGAGAGAGAGAGAGAGAGAAAGAGAGAGAGAGAGAGAAGGAAGGAAGGAAAGGAGGGAACAAAGAAATGAATGAATGAACAAATGAACAAGAAAAAACAAAGAAACAAAGAAAGAAGCACCTATTTAAGCACATGTTATGTGCCAAACACAGTGCTAAATTGGAAATTTCCATAGAAAAAAGACAGTTTCACTTCCTAAAGAGCTCAGATTATAATTGACAGATACTACACATTAGTAGTAACATAATAGCTAGCATTTATAGAGCCATTAAAGGTTTGCAAAGAACACTACAAACATTGTTATGTCACATCAACTCTTTGAAGTATGTGCTATTATTATACTCATCTTACAGATGAAGAAATTGAGGCTGACCGAAGTGAAAGTGACTTTTCCAGGGTCAAATAACTGATATGGATCTGAGATGAGATTTAACTTGGGTCTTCCTAATTCCAGGTACAGAACTCTATCCACTCTGCCAGCTACCTGCCTCTTAAATGAAAGTTTATTTATAAGAAGGATGGCAAATCCAAGGGGTCTTTAGGCTAGGACAGTTGGTCAGATGACAGTGCTAGAGAGCTTCAAGTCCTGGAGGACCTTAGGAAGTAGTGGTAGGGAAGATGATGAGGCCTGGTAGTCTTTCATTGCACAAGAAGGAATAGAATTGGTGACTCCCAAATTACCTAACATCCATGATCAGCTAAACATCCTAGATGGGTTCCAATATGGGCCAGGATTAGAAGAAAGGGCAAGGGGGGAAAGTACCCCAGTGGTGGTGAGAAGGAAGCATGGTATTTTGGATAGATAGCTGGCCTTGGAGTCAATAAGACTTAAGTTCAAGTCCCATCCCTAAGGCATACTGGCTATATGACTCTGGTCAAGTCACATCATCTCTCAGTGTCTTAGACAACTTTCTTAGACTTTCTACAACTAAAACTCATCTAAGACTCTCTAAATTGTAGAGTAGATATTGATATGTATTAGTAGGGAGAGACTTCTTCATTGGAAGTTCCCTATACCAATGAAACTAAAGAGTGTATACAACAAAAAATGAAACAGTCCTTGTCCTCAGGGAGCTTATATTCTACTGATGAAGGATTCAACATGAGAGAAATAGCAATATAGCTAACATGGACCAAGAATTGCTGATGCAACAAAGCACATGATGGTCATAGGTCACTTTCAGAGATGCTGCTTCATTAGAAAAATCTGACTAGCCTGTTGAGGCAAACACTGGTATTTTTATCCCCCCCTCCCCTTTACAGATGAGGAAAATGAGACTCTGAGTAGTGAACTGGCAGCATGACCCTGTAGGCTGAATTTGAATCCTAGCTCTGCCACTAGTATGACCTTAGACAAGTCTCTCCTGGCCACAATTATGTCATTTGAATTACATCTATGATCCTATGATTTGTTCAGGGTCTCAGCAAATGAACTGTAGAGTTGAAGCTCCTGGCTCCAGAGACAACATATTCAGTTAAAAAACAAAAACAAAAACAAAAAAATGGTAGAGACGTCTTAAATTTCCTTATGGCATTCTGAAGTCAAAAGCCAACTAATTGTCAGGATTTTTGCATTGCTCTAGACCCTGAGTATCCCTTTCTTAAAGGCCAAATGTTGGACAAAAGAATGTTTGGAATGTCTGATGTCCTCATAGCCCTGCCCAAAAGCCTGAAAACAAGCTCTCTAGTCAGCAAGAGCAGTGTTTCTGTGGGAAGGATAAGGCCATGCAGAATCATGAAGAATCACAAAACATGAGATTTGGAAGGGACGGTCTGATCCAACCCATCCAAAAAAAGAAATGATCACTTACACCATACAAATACTCCTTTGTGCATTAATAACATAAAAGACTCCAGAGAAGAAGTCTGAGTTGCTTTAGGGAATGAAGCACTCCCTTTTTCTCTAGAAGGTTTTGGGTTGTGATTCCTCTGGAACTGGGTCTTTATTATATTTTCTAAAATTTGTTCCCTTTAGCCTCAGTGATTATCACCAGAGGGCTGCTAACATGCAATACAGTGAGAATCATTGTCCTCAGGGAATGAGACAGTCCCAGAAAACCTAAAGGGTTATCCGTGCCCAATGAACATTGTTACCAGGCTGAAGCCCTTGAAAAGTTCAGGAACCTTCAGAAAGCAGCCTTGGCATTACGGTATGAAGCACAAAGAATTTAGGACATTCTACCTCCACTCCCTTAGTCTCACCATCCTCAGGGTGCTTAGCAAGGTACTTGTTTCTCCCCAAAACACACCTCATTAAATTATAGACATAGACCTGGAAGAGACCCCAGAGGCCAAGCTATCAAGGGAAGCTCTTCACCAGGAAACTCATCATTCTGTAATATTGCATTCAGCTTTAGTAACTCACACTCCTTCAGTACCCTGTGCCCCTTTGATTGGAAAGCTGGAGAATTCCTCCCAAAATCTCCATTTAAAGAGTGATCACAGACCTATCAGCTCTTCATTTCCTACCAGCTGCACGGCTTATACTGGCCTCTATGATTTCATCTCCCATCCCACCTTTTCAGCTTTCTTTTCTGTATTGTCTTCCTCCCTTAGATAGTAAGTTCCTTGAGAGCAGAAATGGTTTTTCTTTTTCTCATTTGTATTCTTAGCACTTAGCCCAGAGCTTAGAACATAGTTGGTAGTTAATAAATGTTAATTGATTGACAAATAAGGAACTGAAGCCCAAAGGAATTATGTGATTTCACCAAGATCACAAAGGTAGGAAGTGGGCTAGAGGATGAGAGCGAGGAATGAGGTAAAAGGAATGAGAACAAGGTCACCAGAACTCTCCAGTCCTGACATCAGTAGAGTATTCCTTACACTATACAAACTAGGACCATTGCCTATTCTCCTCCTCCCCAGGGGAAGCCAGTATCCACAGAGTTTGTGTCCTCTCCCAGTAGACCCCAGAGCCCACAACCCCAAATGTATAACACTAAAATTATAGAATGGTAGCTTTGGAGAAGGATCTATCCTAGTCACTAGGGATCACCTGATCACTTTACAAGCAAGGAAACTGAGGCCCAGAAAGACTAAGTAATTTTACCAAATGTCATACAAATAGAAAGTAGCAGGGCTTGAATTCCAATCCATGTCCTTTGACTCTAAATCCAGTGTTCTTTTTGTGGCAGCAAATACAGAATCACAGAGTTTAAAGGAACCCCAGTAACTATGCAGTCTGGCCAACACTTGAACAAATATACTCTTTAAAACATATATAACCAATAATCCTTCAGCTTCCACTTTAAGACTTACAATGAAAGGAACCCACTTCTGCTCCCACCCAAAGCAATACCATTTAAGATGGTTTTCATTTTTAGAAACCTTTTCCTTATACTAAGTTGAAGCCTGCCAGTCTTCAACTGCTACCCACAGCTCCTCATTCTTATGTGGCCAAATAGAAAAAAAAAATCTAATCTTTCTTCCACATAACCATCTTTCCAATACTTGAGGACATATGCCATGTCTCCTCTAGGTCTCCTCTTGATTAGAAGAGCATGCTGCCCTCACTATGCGCCTTTCAGCCCCTCCTAATCTGCTGCTTCCAATGTCTTTGAAGCTCTCTTTGATCTTCCTGAGGTATAGACCTACAAGTGGGATCAATAGATCAAAAGATATGGGAGGCCACCGGCCCTGGAGTCAGGAGTAACTGAGTTCAAATCTGGCCTCAGACACTTAACACTTACTAACTGTGTGACCCTGGGCAAGTCACTTAACTCCAATTGCCTCACTAAAAAAAAAAAAAAAGATATGGGAGGCAATGGTGCATAATAGATAGAATAGGCGTAATTTGTCTCAGAAAGACCTAGGTTCAAATCCTTCATCAGTCCTAGGTAAAAACCCTTCATGGGTGCCCAGGTGTGTGGTCCTGGGAAGTCACTTATCCTCTTTTTTTTTTTTTTTAGTGAGGCAATTGGGGTTAAGTGACTTGCCCAGGGTCACATAGCTAGTAAGTGTTAAGTTTCTGAGGCTGGATTTGAACTCAGGTCCTCCTGACTCCAGGGCTGATGCTCTATCCACTGTGCCACCTAGCTGCCCCACTTATCCTCTTTAAACCTGTTTTCTTATCTGTAAAATGAGGCTTTGGGACTTGATGGCCTCTGAGGTTCCTTACAGCTCTAGCTCTGTGATTGAATGAAACTCACCCTGAGAAAAGTCACCTGAAGTCCTGGTCCTAGGTCACTCAGGTGAACAGATGGGAATTTGACCCATATGCCTGGACTCTTGATGTCAGTTCTGCTCAGATCCCTGATGCCTGGAGCCTCTGTGTAAAGGAAATCAACAGGCCCAAGAAAAAGGCTCTAGGTTCATCTTCTGAGGAATCAGAGGGTATGGTCTGAGTTAGTTAGAGAAAGGAAAACCCAGTCATTGGGAAATAAAGTGTTAGAGTCCAAATTTTGTTTCATTGTCATCCATGATGAAAATAGATTGTTACATAAGCCATTGTAAATCTTTTCCATATCATATCTATTTATTCCATCTATAAATGTTCTTCAACTGGTCTGTTTTAAGTGTATGTCACATCAAATTTCTTCAGATTCATTTTTCTTTCCCCCATCACTCCACTTTTTTTTTTTGGGGGGGGGCAGCAATGAGGGTTAAGTGACTTGCCCAGGATCACATAGCTAGTAAGTGTCAAGTATCTGAGACCAAATTTGAACTCAGGTCCTCTTGAATCTAGGGTTGGCACTTTATCCACTGTACCACCTAGCTGCCCCCACTCCACTCTTTTAAAAGATGATATTACTTGTAATTTACCATCACCATCCTCTGTATTATTCAGTCATTCAGTCATGTGACTCATTATGATTCTATGGACCATACCGCACCAGGCCCTTCTGTCCTCCACTATCTCTTGAAGTCTATCTAAGTTCATGTTCATTGCTTCCATGATACTATATCTATCTCATCCTCTGCCTTCTCCTTTTCCTTCTGCCTTCAGTCTTTCCCAACATTAGGGTTCTTTCCAATGAGTCCTTTCTTCTCATTATGTGGCCAAAGCTTCAGCTTTAGTATTTGACCTTCCAGTAAATAGTCTGAATTTATTTATTTAAGTATTGACTGATTTGATCTCCTTTCAGTCCAAAGGACTCTCAAAAGTCTTCTCTAGATACATAATTTGAAAGAATTCATGTTGAAAGAATTCATTGTGCAGCACTCAGCTTTCCTTATAATCCAAATCTCACAGCCATACAATGCTACTGGAAAAACCATAGATTCGACTATATGGACCTTTGTCAGCAAGGTGATGTCTCTGCTTTTTAGCATGCTGTCCAGATTTGCCCTAGCTTTGCTTCCAAGGAGCAAGTGACTTTTAATTTCATCATTGTAGTTACTGCCTGCAGTGACCTTTGAGCCCAAGAATATAAAATCTCATGTTGTTTCCATTTCTTCTCCCTCTGTTTGCCAGGAAGGGATGGAACCAGTTGCCAAGATCTTAGGGTTTGGTTGTTGTTTTTGTTGTTCAGCTTCAAGCCAGCTTTTACACTCTCCTCTTTCACCTACATCAAGATGTTTCTTAACTCTTCTTCACTTTCTGCCATCAGAATGGTATCATCTGTATTTCTGAGATCATTGATATTTCTCCCATAAACTTTAATCCTGGCTTTTGATTCATCCAAAATGGCATTTTGCATGGTGTATTCTCCATATCAGTTCAATGAATAAGGTAACAATATAAAGTCTTGTCATATTCCTTTTCTAATCTTAAACAAATCAGTTGTTCCATGTTCAGTTCTAACTGTTCTCTCTTGGCCTGGATACAGGTTACTCAGGAGACAAGTAAGAGATGCTCCCATCTCTTTGAGGACTTACCACATTTTGTTGTGATCTACACAGTCAAAGCTGTTAATGTAGTCAATGAAGCAGAACTGTATCTTTTTCTGGAACTTGATTGCTTTCTCCACAATCCAGTGAATGTTGGCAATTTGGTCTCTAGTTCCTCTGCCTTTTTGAAAATCAGCCTTCTCTTCTAGTAATCTTATTTCACATATTGCTGAAGCCAAACTTGCAGAATCTTAAGCATAACCTTGCTGATGTGTGAAATGAGTATAATGGTTTGGTAATTTCAACATTCTTCGGCATTGCCCTGCTTTAGGATTGGGATGTAAACTGATCTTTTCCAATCCAGTGGCCACTGTTGAATCATCTTCTGTACAATTTTGCAAATGAGTTTATTCTCTCAGTTGGTATTGCCTTTCACTGTAATGTTTGTTAACTCTTCTTTGAATAAAACACTCCTCCCAACTCTAGGCATTTCTACTGGCTGTCTCACATGCCTCCTGGCTTCCCTGGCTTCCTTCAAGCTTCTGCTAAAATCCCAAGCCTTTCTTGATCTCCCTTATTTCTAATGCCTTCCCTTTGTTGATTATCTCCAACTTAACCAGGATATAGTTTGCTTGTACATAATTGTCAGAACAGTGACTCCCTATTAGATCATGAGGTCCTTTAAAGCATGGATTGTGTTTTGGGTTTCGTTTTGTTGCGGGTTTTGTTTTGGGGAGTCGGGGGGACAGTTTACATTTCTTTGTATCCCCAGTGTCTGGCATACAGTAGGAGTTTAATAGATGTTTGTTGACTGACACTGAAAGAAGAGTAGATTAAATTCCTGACTGAGGAAATTTCTGGGCCCTTTTAATTTCTATCTTCATAGCAACTATTTTATATCTTTAGAATTTCAGTAGGAAATGGTGATAACCCATGTCAGTTTCCTTTTCTTTATATGGTTCTCATTTATTTCATCAGTAGTTTCTTCAAATAGACAAGGTTAGACTTCTGAGTAGTCTAAAAAACTTCAACCACACTCCCCCCCACCACAGTCCCTTTTTTGGGCCTTGTGACCAGACCACCTGGGCCTGGGAAGTGCACACTCGTCATAGGTTATGACTAGGCTGCTTCATAGACCTCAGGACCCTGTGAGTCTCTGTTGTGGACAACAGTGGTCAGGGGCTGAGGAGCAACTCCTTGTGGAAAGCTGAAGGAGTCTGCTGGCAGGTGTGACTGCCATCCCACAGACAGGGCCTTTTACTTCTGGCCTGAGGCTTCTTCCTGAGCAGCTGGGGAGTGATATAGTTCATAAGCCCCTACCAGCATGATTCTGTCTGGGGAGGGGTGGGGGGTGGGAAAGAAGAAAGAGAGAAAAAGATAGAGAGGGAAAAGAAAGGGAAGGAACAAGATTTATTAAATTATGTGCCAGCCACTGTTTTAGATGCTTTACAAATATTATATTATTTGATCCTCACAACCATGGGAGGTAGGTTCTATTATTATTCTAATTTTACAGATGAGAAAATCAAAGGCAACAGAGGTTAAGTGACTTCTCCAAGGTCAAACAGCTAGTAAGTGTCTGAAGCTGAATTTGAACTCATCTTCCTCACTCCAGACCCAACATTGTACACACTGCCACCTGTACCTTCCAGGCTGCCACCCCATCATAAAAAAGTAGGTAGTGCACGCATCTGTAACTTTTGCCTGCAATATTTTCTTGGCTATCTCATTTGTTCTGAATGAAAAAATCAAGAGACCTCTCAAAATCCCTACTGGAGTGATCAGTGAAGGTAGATAGAGACCAAGGGAGCAAACTTTTTCTTTCCACCACTAAAAAATAATATCCCCTTTCACACAAGCAAAGTCAAGGAAGAGGGGTCAGGAAGGAGCCCCTTTGGGGTCCCTAATAGAAGAGAAACAATTTATAAAGCTAAAACATAATCCACTAGACTAGTTAGAGGAACCACTGAGGCAAGTGAAAGCCCCTATAGGCCTTCCTCAGGCTGAAGGATGAGAAATTGGGAGATGGGGTAGGGGAAGTGGAAATGGGAGAGAGCATAGGAGCTGTTGCCAATATTGCTACCACCATAGGCTGGACATTTAGCACAAAACCTAGGCCCCCATCTGGCCTTTCCAAGTAGGTCATATGCACACTATTATTGCTTCCAAGATCCACTAATCACCATACCCTTCTTATTTTTATTTCCCCAGTGTTCTGACTCATGCTTGGTTTTAAGAATCTTCTTAAATGCTTTGTTGAATTTCTCTACATCCTTATCCTCAGCAGATGTTGGCAAATGGGCTGCCTTCATCTTCCTGTCACTTTGTGTCTCATGTTCTTCTTGAGCACTAAAGGCAAGATGACCAAATAGCCCATCAAGATGTTTCTGATTGCTTTTGGGAACACAGTAAAACCAACTCATAACCTTGCAGTCCTTCCAGTCAATCAATCAAACTAGCAAAAAGAATTTGTTAAATGCTTGCTATGTGCCAGGCACTTTGCTATGGTTCCACATAAAGTTAAAGTTTGTTTAAAAAGTTCATCAGCCACAGGTTGCGAACTACCGTCCTAAAGCTATCTCCATGTCATGGGGGTATTAGAGAGGTTTTGCAGGGTAAACCATAACCTCTCTGAGATCATGTGCATGACTTTTACTTTTAGACTTTATTTTAATTCTAAGAAAACTAATTTTGTAACTTATTCTGAGTCATTCTCTATATATACATACACATATTTTGGGGAGAGAACAAGAGCAAGAGGGATAAATGAATATGAATGAGGGGTTTATTTTCTTGGCGGGAAGAGCTCTTATTTGAAGGGAGAGCTGGCCAAAAATTACATCAGTTCCAAAATATCCTCCCTGTCTCATGGATAAATATAGAGATATGTGTCACTGGAGGATGCTTTCAAAACAGAAAGAGGAAGGAGTACTTGAGGAGATTACTGCCAGTTGTCTCCCCCTTCATTTCATCTCTTCTTTGTCCCTACCCCCACAGCCTTTGTACAGCTGTCAACTTTTATTCTTTCTGAATGAGGAAGGTGACCCACTCCCATCTCAATGCTAAGCATGCTGGGAAAGGAGAGAAAGAGGGGAAGAGGAAAACCAGCTTCATAGCCTTTGCAACACTATACTGTTCTTTCCAAAGAGAGCTCCTGGTCAAAGAGATGAGGTTTTTTTCAATGATCTTTCTCATAAAAAGGAAATTTGGCATCAGATAACCCATGTTTAGAGTCAGGTTCTGCTACTTACTACCTTTGTAATCCTCATCAGGCTAATTAATTTCTCTGGGTCTCAGATTCCTGATTAATAAAATGAGAAAGGTCTCTCTAAATGACCTCCAAAATACCTTCCAGTTCTAAGCACCACAAACATATGAACCTGAGAGGCTACTTCTCTCAGAATTAGAGAACTATAGGATCCAGGAATGGGAAGGGACATTGGAGGCCATTTAGTTTAGCCCAAACCTCACCAAAATTCCCCTCTACAATTTCCTCACTACATTTTCTCTAGTTTTCTTATCCTCCAAGCCACCCTCTTTCACATATCTCCTAATAAGTCTATGATATCCTTTTTTCTTTCTGTTTAGAATTTTATTTTCCAAATTCCATTTAAAAACAAATTTCGACATCAATTTTTTAAAACTTTGTGTTCCAACTTCTCTTCCTCCCTCCCTTCCCACTCCCCACCCCCAAGAACTCAAGCAATTCAATATAAGTTATATATGAGTACTCATGGAAAACATCTCCACATCAACCAGGTTGTGAGAGAAAAGAGATAAAAATAAAACTTCAGATTAAGGAACTATCAAAAAAAAATTATGCTTCAATCTGTTTTCAGATACCATCAATTCTTTCTCTGTAGATAGATTGCAATTTTCCTAAGTGCTTCAGAGTTATATTGGATCATTGCATTGCTGAAAATATCCATGTCCTTCCCAGCAGATCATCTTACACTATTGCTGTTATTTTGTATAAAGTACATTTCATTCTGCTTCAGTTCATGTAGGTGTTTCCAGGTTTTTCTGATAGCATCCTGTTCATCACAACTTTTATATAGTACCTTAAACTTGACAAAGAATTTACTTCACAATAGCCCTGCATAGTAGGTACCATATGTTTTGCCATTATATTCAATCATCATAACTGTTTCCCTCCATCCTATTCCCTTTCCATGATATTTACTCTATTTTCTATTTTCTTTTACCCTCAAAAGGGTTTTGCTTCTGACTGTCCCCTCCCCCACTCTGCCCTCTCTTCTTTCAACCTTCCCTCCTTATCTTCTTCTCCTACTTTCCTGAAGGGTTAGATAGATTATTCCTTCCAATTGGGTGTGTATGTTATTCCCTTCTTGAGCCAACTCTGATGAGATTAAGGTCTTTGAGCTAATTCTCTGTTCTAAAATTTCTTCCTAACTCCCCCTCAACTCTCCCTATGAAATCAAGCAATTCAATATGTTATACATGTGCAGTTATACAGAAATCTTCACCTTCCTCAAAAGTGTTTTGCTTTTTTACTTTTCCCTCCCCCAATCTGCCCTTCCTTCCTTCCCCTCTCCCCCCACCCTTATCCCCTTCCCCTCCCACTTTCCCTCAGGGCAAAATATATTATTATACCCACTTGAGTATGTATGTTATTTCCTCTTCGAGCCAATTCTGATGATAGTAAGGTTCACTCACTCCCTGACTCTTTCCCCTTCTTCCCCTCCCCTCCATAAGCTTTTTCTTGTTTCTTTTATGTGTTACTTTTCCCCAATCTACCTCACCCTTTCCATTTCTTCTAGTGCATTCCTCTTACCCCTTAACTTTATTTTAAAGATGTCATCATAGTTAGCTAAATGACACAGTGGACAAAGCACTAGTCCTGGACCCAGGAGGCCCTGAGCCCAAATCTGGTCCCAGACATAAGCCACCCGACCCTGCCTGCCCCACAAAAAACAAGGATAAACAAAAAATAAATGCTTTATAGATATTATCCTTTCATATTCAGTTCAGACCTGTGTCTAAGATATCCTTTTAAAAATATGATGCTGGGGCAGCTGGGTGACACAGTGGATAGAGCACTGGTCCTGGATTCAGGAGGACCTGAGTTCAAATCTGGCCTCAGACACTTAACACTTACTAGCTGTGTGACCCTGGGCAAGTCACTTAACCCTAATTGCCTCACCCAAAACCAAAACAAACAAACAAACAAACAAAAAAGAATTCTGGAGCAGCCAGGTGGTATAGTGGATAGAGCACCGGCCCTGGAGTCAGGAAGACCTGAATTCAAATCAGGCCTCAGACACTTAACACATACTAGCTGTGTGACCCTGGGCAAGTCACTTAACCCCAATTGCCTCACCAAAAAATTTTTTTTAAAAATGATGCTGCACAAAAATGAAAATAGTACCCAAGGTACAACCCTTTTGACACGGGGGAAAAAAGGTAGGGGGTTCAGGATAGGGATAGGGGTTTGGGGTCCTTAGGAATTCCTCTTTAAAGAATTACACCCTCTTGCACACAAAACCAATAGAATAAGATAGCAGTTTATTTAGAGGCTGGGGAAGGGAAGGGAAACCAAGAGAGAAATCCCTGGACTTCTTCTCATCAGGAGAAAGGCATGGCACAGAGTGTGGCTCTGAGATACCAATCTCCTCGAGCAGGAGACAGGCAGGTACTTTTATAGAGGACTGATTGGGGTGACCATCTGACTGTGGAAAGTTCCCTTAGTGAGGGAGGACCATCCCCCACTGGTGGTGGCTGGAGGAGTCAGATGAGGAGTGGCTGCAAATCTCTCAAGCCATCTCTCTTCTCTGGATACAAAGACAGCAGCCACACCCAAATTTATCTCCCCAGGGGTGAGGGAGACTAGAATGAAGGGTGGGGGTCCCAGAGCTAGCTCTGTCTGATCCGGTTCTACTTATCTCTCTTTAGGCATGTCTGTCCTCTGGTTTAGTTTCTCAAGGAGAAGGTTCTTTGATGTACCCCAGAGAACTTCTGGGGTGCTCTGGGCCCATAACACTTTTCAGAACCATTACCTCCTGCATTCTAAAGAATATGCTTTATTACAGCTAAAATCACATTACCTTTATCAGTGCCAGAACACTTGTTAATTCATATTGAGTTTACATTATATTAAAAATGCCTAATCTTTTTCACAGTCATACTTCTCTCTTCATATACTTGTAAAGCTGACTTTTTGAACCCTTGTGTAGAGCTTTACATTTACCCTATGAAAGTTCACCTTATTTATTCTGTGATTTGTAGGCTTCACCTCAGACATTTTTTGTAATTGGATCATTTTCTCTCCTTTGATTCTGTTGTACCTCACCCATTCTTCAAAATCTTTCAAACATATACTGAGAACTATTCAGCAAATGTGTCTGCCAGCTCTTTGAGTTCTTTCAGTACACTAATGTGTATTTCATAGAAGAGCCACATCCTACCTTATCATCTTCTCACCTATATTGGGTTTCTACTACTAGCTAGCTAGCTAGCATTTATGTAACTATGCTAAGCACTTTACAGATATCTCATGTGACCCTCAGCATAATCCTGGGAGTAGGTACTATTATTATCCCCATTTTACAAATGAGGAAACTGAGGCAAACAGAGATTAAATGACTTGCTCAAAGTCACATAGCTAATAAGTTGAGGAGACTGGATTTGAACTCAGGTCTTCCTGACTTTAGGCCCTGTGTTCTATCCCCTGCACCACCTAGCTGCCCCTTGCTACTAACCATTTTTGTTGTAGCCTTCCTAGTCTGAAGATCTTTCAAAAAATAATGATTAAGTATATATCAGAAACACAGAATTTCTGAGTTAGAAGCTATATCTCTGCCTGTGTAGTCTGAACTACATCAGAAAAAAAACAAAACCTTCCTCTGCAATACACTTGACACATGGTCAAACATTGTAATGCTTGAATAATTACAAAGAACTAACATCCACCACTTCTTCAGGGAATCTTTTTAACTTTTGTAACATTACTCTGCCCTAAAGCATCTCACCTAATTTATCAAGGGTACCATTCTTCCCTACAATCCAAACAAAAATGGCCATAAATAGAGTCAACCAGTCTATATACTATAATATTTAATAAATGTTTATTTTTATATGTTTATTGATCCATTCTGTTTTAAAGGACCGATATTTCCTACTATATTCCTTCCCCAACCTTCTCCCAGAGAACCATCCCTTTTATCAAAGTATGAAGAAAAGAAGAAAGAAAAAAACAATTAAGCTAAACTATATATGTCCCAAAAAAACCTTATGGTATATGCAGTTTCTCACATCCATAGTTGGGGAAAGGAAGAGATATCCTCTCATAACTCTCTTTTGGAGACAATCTTTTTCATGATAATTTCACAATATTCAGTTTTGATTGTTTTGTTGTTCTTGATTATTTTCATTTCAATTGCTATTATCATTGTGTATATTGTTTTCATAACTTCACTTTGCATTAGTCCATATAAGTCTTTCCATGCTTCTTTCTATTCATCATCATTTTTACAAAGCAATATTCTATTATATTCACATGCAACAATTTGTTTAGCCATTCTCCTATCAATGGGCATCTATTTTTCAACTACAAATATTGTGGTGTATATGGAAACTTTCTTTTTTTTCCCCAAAAACTTTTTTGGGGGGTGGGGGGGGACAACGAAGGTTAAGTGACTTGCCCAGGGTCACACAGCTAATAAGTGTCAATTGTCTGAGATCAAATTTGAACTCAGGTCCTCCTGAATCCAGGGCCGGTGCTTTATCCACTGAGCCACCTAGCTGCCTCCCCAAAACCTTTTTTTGAGTATGTGCCTACTAGTGAAATATCTAAGTCAAAGTGAATAGACATTTTAGTCACTTTTTTTGCATTACCAAATCTCATCTCCAAATAGTGCGCCTACCTTCCACAATATTTCCAACATGGACTATCATCATTGTTTTGCAATCTTTATCAATTTTGGGGGTGTGAGGTAAAACCTCAGGGTAGTTTGATTTGTATATCTCTTAATATTAGTGATTTGGAGTATTTTTAGAATATTAAACATTTTTACTTCAGGTTTTGAATTCCAAACTCTTTCCCTCCTTCCTTCTCTTTCCCCTACCCAGGTGATAAGCAATTAGATATAGGTTATACGTGTGCAATTATGTAAAACATTACCATTTTGTATAAGAAAATTTGAATAAAAGAAAAAATGAAAGAAAGTGAAAAATAGCATACTTCAGTCTGTGTTCAGTCAATATCATTGCTTTCTTTGGAGGTGGATAGTATGCTTCATCATTAGTCCTTTGGGATTGTTTTGGATTATTGCATTGCTAAGAATAGTTAGGTCATTCACAGTTCTTCATCAAACAATATTGCTGTCACTGTGCACAACATTCTCCTGGTTCTGCTTACTTCACTATCCATCAGTCCATATAAGTTTTTCCAAGCCTTTCTGAAATCATCCTGCTTGTCATTTGTTATAGCACAATAATATTCCATCACCATCATATACCACAGCTTATTTAGCTATTCCCCAATTGAAAGGCATTCCTTTGATTTCCAATTCTTAACCACCACAAAAGGAGATGCTATAAATATTTTTTACAAATAGGTCTTTTTCTCTTTTGGGGGATGTCTTTGAGATATAAACCTAGCAGTGGTATTGCTGGATAAAAGGGTATGCAAAGTTTTATAGCCCTTTGGGCATGGTGACTTAGAGCATTTCCCCGCTATGGTTGTTAATAATTTTAAATTATTATTATTTTTTTTTTGGTGAGGCAGTTGGGGTTAAGTGACTTGCCCAGGGTCACACAGCTAGTAAGTGTTAAGTGTCTGAGGTTGGATTTGAACTCAGGTCCTCCTGAATCCAGGGCCAGTGCTTTATCCACTGCACCACCTAGCTGCCCCAATTATAAATTATTTTGAGAAATGCTCATATTCTCTGGTCATTTATCTTTTAGGGAAAGGCTTTTGTTCTTGCATATTCCTATTAGTTGTCTAGATATTGAGATGATATTTCTATAGCACTTTAATGAGTATAAAGTGTTCTTCTCATAATGCCTATGTGCTGCCAGGTAGTTTGAACTAGGTAGTTTGGACTAGGTCCTTTTGACACATTGATACTACTAGTCCCCAAAGAGATCAAAGAAAGAAAAGTACCCACATACATAAAAATATTTGAAGCAGCTTTCTTTTTAGTGGCAAAAAATTAAGACCTAAGGAGGTACTCATTAATTGGGGAATGACTGAACAAATTATAAAATGTTAATATTAATGACTATTATTGTGCTTAAAGAAGTTATGAAAGGGACAGTTTCAAAGAAACCTGGGAAGATTTGTATAAACTGATGCAATGTGATAGGATCATATTCAGGAGAACAATTTATACCATAATAACACTATAATAAAAAAAACAAAACCACAATTCTGACTGATGCAATGATCAGTCATGATTCCTGTGGATAAGAAATGAAGAATACCACCTACCTCCTGATAAGAGGTAATTGACTGAAGATATACAAAGAGACACAAAATTTTGAGCATGGCCAATGCAGAAAGTTATTTTACTTTACTATGTATATTTGTTACATGGTTGTTTTCATTTTCTCCATAGTAGGAAGGAGGAGGGAGAGGTGAGATTAAGAGAAAATAAGCTATTGTTACTTGAAAAAGAGATAAAGGAAAAGAATGAGGAATCTACTCATTTTAAAAACATTTGCTTCAAATTATGCCCTGTTGAACAAATAAATTTCAGATTAATGCCTTTTCTACTGGATGCTATTTTAACTATGTCTAAAACAAATTAGACATTTTAAATGACTGTTTTGCATTTTACCCTTGCATACTGAGATAATTTAATTTCAAAGCTTTTCGCTCTATAAATCAGAAAAAATTAAACAAATGTCTTCATGTACAGAAAAATAAATTAAGTTTAAAAAAAAAAGGAAACCAATGTCAAGAAAATCGTCTCCAAAATGTTATTTTGAAAACACACACATGCTGCTTGGGAGAGCAAATAAGGGTCTATGTTAATTCCTTCCCAAGAAGCTGCCCAACTTGTTAGCTGAATTTCTCAACTTTTCTAGATGGATTCTAAACTTTTGTTCTCTCTTGATATTTTTTATTTTACATTTTGTATTGGCATAACACACATTGCCCAACAAACATACAAACCAAACTCTGGTTAAAGTATATGGAAATTGTTAAGCTCAAACCACCTACTAGTGATTATGTCTGCTCATACATGCATTTTCCACTTTTGTAGTTATCAGAAAGGACCAGGAGTGTGTTTCATTTTTGATGCATGATTCTAACCCTATCAATTATGTTTTACCCAATTTATGCCACCTTTTAGTATTGAATTTATTAGCATTATTGTAGTAATTGTATACATTGTTCCTTTGCACTGCTTTCTTCATCCTGAATCAATTCATACAAGTCTTCCTATATTCCTTTGAATTCTTCATGTTCATTACTCTTCATGGTACCATAATATTCCATTACATTCCCATCCTATAAATTGTCCCACCATTCATCAGTGGTTGAGCATATGTTTTGTTTCCAGCTTTTTGTAACTATAAATAATGCTACTATAAATATTTTGTACAGATGGGTATTTTCTTGGCTGTCATTAAACTCCTTGGTGTATAAAACCAGTAGTGGGATCTTTGAGTCAAAGGGTAGGATCAACTTAGTAATTTTTTCTTATATAATTCCAGTATTTTTTCCAGAATGGTTTCACCAGTTTGCAACTCCTCCATTAGTGAATTAGGATGCCTGTCTTCCTACAGTCCCTCCAACACTAAATGTTCTTGTCTTTCATGATCACTTCTACTTTGATGAATGTGAGACAATTCCTCGGAGGTTTGTTTTTTTTTTTAATTTCCTTGTCTCTGAGGTGATGAGTGATTTTGAATAATTTTCAAATGGTTGTCATTAATTTCCATTTCTCCTGAAAACTTCATATTCTTTAACCATTTGTCTATTAGGAAATAACATTTACTTTCAAATTAACCTAATGTAGACAAAGCCTTACACAGTCCATGTTAAGTAGATATTTAATATAACAATTTAAAACTAATCTATAACAATTTATATATAACAACTTAAAAGTAATCCATGTTCAAAGGTATGTGAATTTTTTTTTTTTTCTGGTCAGCTTTGAACTGGCCTAGGGAAAGACTGTCTGGGCTCAATTTATCTTGGCAAATATTCAAGGACAATACAACAGGCATTGAACTGTCTTGATCGAACTAGAATGCCTGGTCACCGTATCCAAAATTCCTACCACCCCTGATTTATCTCTCTCTAAGTCCTTCCCCAAAGTACTTGGCAACAGATTAGATACAGGGGGTGAAAGAGTGAGGAGTCAAGGATGTGTTATTTATAAGAACAAACACCAAAATCTGAAATAGATTTAGAGGGAAATTTATTAGTTTAGGTTTGGGTTTTTTTTTGGGGGGGGGTTGTGTTTTTTGGTAGAGGAGAGCTAGCTGGAAAGAAGGTGTGGCTCCCTCTCCCCAGGTTCTGGAAGGTTTTCATTTTAGTGGATTTTGACAAGAGATTTCACCCCAAATGGCAAAATGTCACTAATCACAGCTTAAGGCAAGGTTATTGTTATTTTTCTCAAGCTGCAATAATAGTTAACAGTGAGTGCACATAAGCACACATAGGCACATTTAAGGCCTTACCACATTTATCCTGGAGTAGAAATCATCAGGAATTAAGAATAATCACATTCTAGAATTTCACACATATAGTGAATACATGATAATTCTCTCATAATCCCAGAAAAACAATAGCTACTGTAAACCTCCAGACTAATAGCCCTATTGCCTATAACCCTAAGGCATAATGAAATTTTCAAACTAAGGTCTTTCATTACTAAGTTGCCTCAAAGATGTAACTTCAATATTATTAACAGGTATGATTTCAAAATTTTCATAAGTAATGACAAAACAATCTATCAGATAAAACCCAGTCTTTACTATGAGCAAACCTGTAAATTCCTTTTAACTTCACAACCTATTGTCAGCAGCTTCTTTCAAAGAATTGATGTGATCTTCTGATAGTGCCCAAATAGAAAGTCCAAAGGTGACTCACAGAGAAGGACAGCTTAAGAGGTCTGTGGTACTTCTGTTTGTTTTTTCAATATAGTAAGTGATTATCTATTTTAAAGTAAAACAACCAATTAAGCACTTACCTATTTTAAATTTCATGACCACATTCTTTATCTGCTCAATTAATAACCTAACAGCATCCAGATTAAAAGAGAAGTCAATTTTCTAATACTATAGCTGCGTCACCCTCTGGGTATCATTTTTCAAATTAATAGCATTTTCTATACAATGGCTTCACAAAAATTCACAATACAGGGAAAAATTAAAAGCCTAACAATAGCATAAATAATATGTATTTTTAAAACATAACACAAAACTTTTTTGGACAAATAACATCAATTTGCCTAAATGCATTTCCAAATTCTGTTATATTAAAAAAAACATAATCTATCAATTTGGCCTCCTATACCAACTGCATTCAAAAACTAGTATAATTACACTTTATAAAAATAATAATAGCTAATATTATATGGTGCTATTATATGTGATAGGTACTAAGTTAAGCACTTTGTAATTATTATGTTATTTGATCCTCACAACAACCCTGGGGTTAGGTGCTATTATTATCCCATTTTACAGAGGAAAAAACTGAGACAAACAGAAGTGAAGTGACCTGCTAAGGGTCATACAGCTAATAAGTATCTGAGACTGGATTTGAACTCAAGTTTTCCTGATCCATGCAGTTTCCAAGCATATCACCTTAATGCCAAATATGAAGTGTATTTTGCATTGTTATATTTAAATGTATTTTCCATTCATTTTTTTATTCTCCTTTTAGGAGAATATATCTCACTGTAAATGAGACCACAATATAATTAAGTTTGTGGACAAATTTCAACCAAATCAAATCTGCATTTACAATCACAAATGATAATATTCAAGATCTCAGTTTTCCCAGGGGCTTTTAGCTGCCCACACCTCAAATTAAAAAGCCCATTCATGAATATTATCTGCCAAACGCAGATGTATATATGTAAGTGGGAGGGGGAATCATGTTAAGGAGAATTTGAGTGGGCTTCTCTGGAAACACTGTACCTTCTGCAAAAACCAGTCAATGGGAGATTGGGGGGGGGGGGCGGGGAGAGTTTTGGACTTGGGCATGGGGTATAAAAGGCTGGCTGTATGTAGCTAAGGTGTGCCTTGCCCATAGAGACATCTCTTCTTGCAAGACTGATCAATAAATTGCCTGCTTACATCCTGAGTCAGGTCAAGTTTGTCAGTGAGGACCCTTATTTCTCATAGTGAGTAGGATAGTGAATCAATTGGGGAAGTATAAAGGGATTACCTTGCTACAGTGAGGGCCCACTGGAATTACATCTTTATTTTCACTAGCTCTATAAATTTAGGATTTCTTTCAATTATTTCAAGACATGATTCTGAGGAGGGGTCCACAGATTTTTGTCATACTGCCAAAGGGAACCACAAAAGTAAAAAAATTGCAGCTCTAGGTAATGAAGTCTTCAGCTCCTTCATGCTCCCAGGTTAGATTGTGCATCCATACCCAAAATACTACAAAGTCTATGCATGTGTTGCCTCAGAAAACATGGCCAAAGCAATCCCACAGTTAAAAACTAAATGGATGAGGAATTAATATTTCCAGATTGTGACACATATTAAATGGAAATCTACTAAATTAGCGCATCTTCTGTATAAATATCTTGAACAGACACCATAAATGGACAATGGAACAGGGCTCATATGTGAACAAGAGAGTGGGTTGGACTGCTTTTAGGAAACCGTAGCATGTTATTAATACTATTGATTATTCCAAGATGTTCCCTGAGGTAAAAAGATCATTGTGTACCATGGTGTTCTATTACTTGAAACCATATAGCATGAAAAACATCAGGAAGGAAGGGAGGGAGGGAGGGAAGGAGGGAAGAAGGAAGGAAGGAAGGAAGGAAGGAAGGAAGGAAGGAAGGAAGGAAGGAAGGAAGGAAGGAAGGAAGGAGGGAAGGAGGGAAGGAGGGAAGGAAGGAAGGAAGGAAGGAAGGAAGGAAGGAAGGAAGGAAGGAAGGAAGGAAGGAAGGAAGGAAGGAAGGAAGGAAGGAAGGAAGGAAGGAAAGAAGGAAGGAAGGAAGGGAGGGAGGAAACATTTATTAAATACTTACTAGCCTACTGTGTGCCAGGCCCTGTGCTATGTCCTGGAGATACAAATAAAAAAGCATAACAAAAACAAAAACACAGTCCCTGTCCTCAAGGGGCTTATGGTCTAATGGGGGGAGATCATTCATAAAAGGAAACTGAAAAGTGGAAAGAGAAAATGAAGGTACCTTGTTTGTGGGGTAGGAGGGCGAGTGATTTTGATGTCCAGAAAATCAGAAACAGGGCCAGGAGGCCTTTTACAGAGGTAAAAAATCCACAAGTGTGGTACATTGTATACATTTTCAGAGTTTTTCAATGTATCGGTTCATTTTACTGATTTTCCTCTCCTTTTCCTCTTTTTGTCTTTGAAAAATATTCTTTGTGATATTGGATGCCTCTCTGGGAGGGGAGGGATACTGAGGAAAATTTTAGTGATTTTTTTTTAAGACCAAAAATGTTATTTAAAAAATAGATGATAACTCTAGTTTATATAACAGTTAACAAAAAAGAATTCCAGCAGCCATACCAGGAGAAGAATGTTCAGAGCAGGGAAAAGATGTTCTTTAGGAAAAACACTGATTCATTTGAACATATCTTTTCAAACTTGCTCATGCTGCTACTGCCAAAAGCCTAAGACAAGGATGCCCCTTATGAGTTCCGGTTGTTTTGCACCCAGCTGACAAAGAAGCTATTTCAGTGGTCTAAACTTTAGTCCCCAAAGCCAATCAAATCTCAAGGTCAGTTTAAATTCCTTTTTAGGAAAAGCTGGCCTAACTTGCATTGGAGGGAGTGAGCTTAGTGGAGAGTGAGGAAATGCATTTTTTTCCACCAGAGAAAGGATCATGGTGCATTTTCTGCTGCCTTATTCCCCTCTCCCAATACTCCATCTTTCACTTTCATTTTATGTGTTATCTTCTTCCCTTAGACTGTGAGCTCCTAGAAGGTAGAGATGGTCTTTTTCATGTATGTAAACTGAGCACTTGGCACAGTGCCTGGCACTTAATGAATGACAGTTGACTGATAGGAAATGATTGACAGGTTTTTAAAAACCTGTATTTCTAATTTTTTTTCATAAAATCTATTTATTTCTAGACAGATTTCTTTCCATTTAGATTTTCATTCTTCTAACTAGATTTCCAGATTTTTAGCTGTTTTTCTAACTTTCTAGATAGGTTTCTAATTTGGTTGTGAAATCTCCTTGTTTCTTGGCTGTGTTTTTATGTGCTTTTTCTATTCTAATCTTTCTAGCTAGAATCTAATTTTTTAGCTATCTATTCCCTGGCTGCATAAATTCTAACTACAAAAAGCCCAAGCTACTTTCTTAACTACCTTTGATAATGGGAAAATAGTGCATGAGATATCAAATAGATAAAAAATATAAAAAAAAAATCAAAAGTTGTGTCTTCCATGCCTGGAACTCCCTCTCCTCATCTCTGCTGCCTGGTTTCCCCGGCTTCCTTCAAGTCCTCCTTATTTATATATCATTCCTTACCTCTGTTGATCATCTCTAACTTAGCCTCCATATACCTTGATTGTACATAATAGTTTGCATATTGTCTCTCCCATTAGACTGTGTGTTCCTTGAGAACAGGGACTGGTTTTTTGTCTCTTTGTATCTCCAGTGCTTGGGACAGTGACTGGCACATAGTACGTGTTTAGCAAATGTCTGTTGACTAAATGACAACACATCTTTCAAAACAAGATACAAAATTTCATTGACTATGGTCAGCTCTCAAAAGCCAAGTCACAAGGCAGTCATTATCTCCATCATTAGAAGGGGTACCCACATCCAACAGAAATCACAGATAACTTGAAGCATGGTTGAAATGAAACCTACATGAGTAGAAAGCACCTTAATCATCCCTCGATTTAAAGTTTTGTAGCTTTGAGGTTTATTTCTGGCTTCTTTGCTAAATGCCTAAATTTCTAGTTAGAGTAAAAATTTCTGAGGTATTTTCCAGTTTTCTATTTCTATTAGCAGCTTTCTAGCTAGAGATGGTGCAATGGATAGAGCACCAGGCCTGGAGTCCGGAAGACTCATCTACCTGAGTTCAAATCTGGCCTCAGACACATAATAGCTATGTGACACTGGGCAAATCACTTAACCCCTGTTTGCCTCAGTTTCCTCATTTGTAAAATGAGCTGGAGAAGTAAATGTCAAGCCACTCCAGTATCTTTGCAAAGAAAACTCTTAATGGTGTCACAAAGAGTTGGATGTGATTGAAATGACTGACCAACAACAAAAAGTTAGATTTCCAGCATTTAAACTACTTGTCTAGCTTCTAACTTTGTTTATATCTGTCTTGTCTTTTTCTTTTTCTTTTCTTTTCTTTTTTTTTTTTTTGCGGGGCAATGGGGGTTAAGTGACTTGCCCCGGGTCACACAGCTAGTAAGTGTCAAGTGTCTGAGGCTGAATTTGAACTCAGGTCCTCCTGAATCCAGGGCTGATGCTTTATCTACTGCACCACCTATCTGCCCCCTGTTTATATCTTTCTATAGATTTCAGCTATGTATAGTGATTATAGTGATCCAACCTACTCATCTCATGTGTTGACTTATTTCTAGCTAAAAATCTCTAAAGTCTCTTCTTTCTCTAAAATCCTATGACCCTAAATGCTACAAAGGCAAATACTTTGTTGGGCCTTAATTTCTACATATGGGAAATGGTGAGGTTGGACTAAGGGGTCTCTGAGGACCCTTTCATGTCTAAGTTATGGGTCCTATAATTGACCAAATGACTTCTGAAAGTATTACATTATTTTGATGCATCAAGTATCTAAGCCCTTTAGGGAGAAAAGGAGGAATTTGAAATTAGAACTTCCAAGTTCATCTTCCCAGGTTATTGAATCAATGTTTTTGGCTTTTGCTCTTTCCCAAATGAAGGTCTGTTCAATTCACAACTCTGAAAGCAAAGCCAGGGCTTGTAGCTTTACTGAGGCTGCTCAGCATCTTCCATGTTCTCATTTCACAATAGCAGTCATTGTAACAGTCTTCCTATCACCAAAAACAACAAATCTCTTAACTTCCCTATTTCCGTGGAGGGTCCAGCATTCTCTCAGGCATCCAAGTTAAAAATGTCACCTTCAACTCTTCACTCTTGTTTACTTTCTGGATCCAAACAATCACCAATGCTGGTCAATTCTAACTCCACAATATCTCACCTATGCCTCCTCTTCTCTTACATAACCACCACCCTAGTTCAGGTCCCATCACCTCTCAACCAGCTGCTGTAATAGTCTGTGATCTCTCTTTATTCAGCCTCAACTAACTCTAATCCATCCTGCACAAATCTCCCAAATTAATCTCAATAAAGTACAGATCAGACGATGTCACTCAAGAAGTGCCCCTGGCTTCCTATCACTTGTAGGTTAAAAATACAAACTTCCCTGTTTGTTTGTCCAACCTCTTTCCACACTGATTACACATCATCCCCCCTCACACTGTGCTCCAGACAAGCTGGGCTATTTGACATCCACTGTAATTGACAATCCATCTCCTTCCTCTGCCTCTTTACAAGCGATCCCCCAAGCCCAGAGAATGCTTTCCCTCCTCACCTCCACATTTTATAACCTCTGGCTCCCTTTAAGAATCACCCCAGGGGGTGGCTAGGTGGCGAAGTGGATAAAGCACCGGCCCTGGATTCAGGAGTTCCTGAGTTCAAATCCGGCCTCAGACACTTGACACTTACTAGCTGTGTGACCCTGGGCAAGTCACTTAACCCCCATTGCCCCACAAAAAAAAAAAAAAAAAGAATCACCCCAAGTGTCACTTCCTTCAAGAAGCATTTCCTGAGTCTTCAATTGTTAGTGTCACCCAAAAAATCACTGTGTATTTCGTGTCTATCCTGTATTTATCTGTGAACATGTTGTAAGCCTCCAGCATACAACAAGCATTGTCTCACATTTATCTTTTAATTCCTAGCACCTACCACAGTGCCTGGCACAATATTTATTAAGGGATTACTGATGGATTGATTGATTGGAATTAATGAGTTACTTCATTGCCCACTCCAAAAGAACATTCCATGATGCTGTTCTCACGAGCAGGAAGATGACTTCCACAATATTGAGCATCACCATAAGCATAAGCAAACTTTGCTGACCACAGATGCTTCATTTTGTAAGCTGGGATCTGGGGTGAACCGCAGTATGCCAGAGGCCATTCAAGTACTAAGCTGATGATTCATAGAATAGTAAAATCTCAAAGTTAGAACAGACCTCAGAGGTACGATCCCAAATTGGAATGGAAATAACTTTCAATGAACCAAGCTTCCCATCCACTCAAACCTGCCCAACCAAAGTGATCATACTGCCTTCATCTGAAGGCAGATTTCTGAGTGGTAGGTGTGTAGCTTTATCACACACCAAGGATAACTAGAAAGCTATTCCTGACTTCTGTGAGAATGAGGATGAGAGGTGGGGTGGGGTTGGCAGACTCTCCAAAAATGACCGTGAGGCTGGAGTGTGCTAAAGCCACCGACAACAAGCTATGCATAGCCAATTGTTAAATTTTCAGTGTAAGAATTAATACCTCAGAAATAAACAAACCTACCAATCTGGGTTCAATTTATTGTTTTGCTGATTGTCTAGACTTAAGAAAATGTTAGTAAGGTGAATTAAACTTAAAAGTATGTCAAGTAATTTTTTTTTTTCTTCTGGAAAGCTGGTTGTTAAACATCAGCATACCCCTGCCTGGAGTTATCCTGGGGTCTCTGCCTTCCTCTAATGGGTGTTGGTCTGGACACAGTTTGTTGTGCTTGCTCCAGATGCAAAACTTCCCAGTTTTCTACCATCTATCATTAATTCATGATTGGCCTACTTCCTTTTTGGTCATATATTTACTGGCCCACATTGGAGACACTGGCAAAGGACTGCCCAGCATGGTGTACCTGCATCAAAGGGGGCACTGTGCTCTATGGGCAAAGCAAAATTTAAGTAGCTCAAAAGAAACTTGAGATGCAAAGATTTGGAGAAATCACTGCAAATGTTCACATGGATTATTTATGGCTGACCTATGGTAGAGCCCTCCAAGCTCATATTGGTCTGATCAATAATAGCAGACACACTGTAAGTTGACTGTAACATAGTGATGTCATTTTGTTCCTTTTTGAGAATGAAGGACAACAACCACCAACATTTCCTGGATAAGAGATTTTACTCTGTTTCTCACATGGAAATCATCGTTAATTACTCTGCAGCCCACATGCACACATTTGCCATATGTCCCTCTATTACCCATTGGATTACTCTCAATTTTGACTCTTTGGAGATCATATTTTCCTATGACTCACAGTCATATAGCATCTTAGATAGAATACTCATACTTTAAAACATGGTTTTGTGCAGGGAATAACTTGAGATCATTCAATGTTCTGAAAATTTTCTCAAATGCAATCCAGTTCACTCCATTGAATTAGTCTTTTTTTTTTTTTTGCAGGGCAATGGGGGTAAAGTGACTTGCCCAGGGTCACACAGCTAGTTGAATTAGTCTTTTTATTCAATTATGAGCCCAACTCACTGTCCATCTACAAGCCTATCCAATATATTGTGGTGAGTAAAACTATATGTGGTTGCCTTATTTCTGTCCCAAGTTTAAGGAAAATTATCTGGGTTTTCTAATATATTTGTGAAGCTTTAGCACCAGTTTGGGGCATTAAGCATTTATTAAAGCATACCAAATATTAGTAAAGAGATAACACGGCTCAGAAAGTTAAGAAGCCGGGGGCAGCTAGGTGGCGCAGTGGATAAAGCACCGGCCCTGAATTCAGGAGTACCTGAGTTCAAATCCAGCCTCACACACTTCACACTTACTAGCTGTGTGACCCTGGGCAAGTCACTTGACCCCCATTGCCCCACAAAAAAAAAAAAGAAAGAAAAAAAGAAAGAAAGTTAAGAAGCCTATCTACCCTAGAGGAGAGATAAGAATTCAGACTGACCTGCATGTGTGAGAGCCTCTCTCTGAAAGTGGAAGCTTCCTCTGGCTCAGGAGGAAAGGTGGCCCTTACACACTGCTTCAAGCTAATTGGCTAGCATCACCCAAATCCTTTGGTTCACTGGACTTGAGGGTGGTCCATGAGCAGAACAGGCTGAGGTTAGAGTTCAGAGAACACACTCCCTGAGGGCCAGGCTCTCAGGTACATGTGGTTTCAATCAAGTCAACTTTAAGTGAGTTAATCAGCAAAATCAATCCAATCAATCTCAATATTATCCTCCTGGAGAGGGCCTCTGGGTGTCCCAAAACCCATTATTTTCTCACAATATACAAACTGGTGAACTAACTGGGTAGACCACACCCAAATTTATAGGAAATATGTTTTTTAATCCACTTATTATTCCTTGTGTGAATGGTGAAGCTATCACTTTCAAGAATCCATGTCTCTGGGGCAGCTAGGAGATACAATACCTTGGATTCAGGATCTGAATTAAAATCCAGCCTCAGACACTTGACATTTACTAGCTATCTGACCCTGGGCAAGTCACTTAATCCTCATTGCGGGGGGCCCCCCCCAAAAAAAAAGAATCCATGTCTCTAATCAAAGAGGACCTTTAAATCTTGATAGAACTTTACATTGAAGTATCATTGTAGTTGTATCTATCAAAGAACCTTCCATGATCTCAACATTTGCACATATCTCATTGTAAAAGAACCTTGTGGCCATGTTTTTCCCAAGTGCCTATTTTAGTGAGGTTACTCACTAATATAGTTGAGTAGCAGAACTGGGATTCCAGCCCAAATCCTGCAATTTCAAATTCAATATCCAAACTACTACTTAGGCAGTTCATCAAAGTTTCTAACTCAATACTGAATCAGGAAGCCCTGGGTTTGAAAGCTATCTCAGATGCTTCCTAGCTGTGTGACCCTGAGTTAGCTACTTAACGTCTCTGATTCTCAATTTCCTCATCTGTAAAGTGTTAATACTAATAACTATTATACTTATTCTGTAGAGTTAACATGAGAATGAAATGAGATAAGCATGGACTTTTGTTTGTTTGTTTTTTGAGGAGCAATGAGGGTTAAGTGCCTTGCCTAGGGTCACACAGCTAGTAAGTGTCAAGTGTATGAGGTCGGATTTGAACTCAGGTACTCCTGATTCCAGGGCAGGTGCTCTATCCACTGCGCCACCTAGCCGCCCCTTGAGCATGGACTTTTAAGCTAAGTTCATGGTCCCCTTAGAGGTCTATAAATAGGGTTCCTTGGATTTAGAGGGGGGAAAAATTACATTTGATTTTCACTAATTAAATGAAATGTAACATTTCCTTCAATTATGAATTTTTGTTAGAAATTTTATTCTGAGAAGGGGTTTACTAGACTGCCAGAAGGGTCAGTGATACAAAAATAATTAAAGATTCTGGAAATAATGCATTTAAAATACTTAGCTAACCTCAAAGAGCTAAGTAAAAATGCCAGTTATCATTATACCACACTATTTCAGCTGAATATTAGGCAGAGCACATAGATGCACCTGTACTAAGTTTTCAAGAACTGTGAACAATTGACAATTTCATTTCCTAGATGAAGGGGATGGTGATAGTGGGGAGGAGGGCAGATCTCAGGAACAATGCATTCAGGGAACAATGTGTTCACGGTTTGTTCCTCACTCCCACTATCCCTGTCTATAGTGGAGGAAATAATTCCCCTGGTATTTTGTGAATGGATCAAAAGATGAGCCATTAAAAAGGAGATAAAATAAAGCATTCAGCCCAAAATAGTTCTGTGAGATACTGCCGGGGGCCCAATGTTACCTATTTACAACAGAGATATTTAGTTATTTGGACAGAGCCATCCAATTGTTTTTGGAATTCATCTGTTGAGCCGTGATTTGGGACTACATAAATGTCAGACCCACAAAAGCAGAAATACCTAAGACCAGACCATTTCTCTCCCAGAGCTTATCTCCCCCTGGCTACAGAAAACTTCACTGGGCACACACCTAATCAAACAGATGGGCCCAGGGCCAGAACCTAGCCACATCCCAGTAAATAAGGAAAGCAATGTCAGGAAATGAAGGTATTTCTTAGAAAAAGCTCAGGCTTTCAGAGCTCCAAGAGGCCTCAGAAGTCATGCTGACTTTTGCCTTTGTGACCCTATATAATCGATTTTATTTTTGTGATATTATTTGGTGCTTATTTCATCCAGTGCTTCTGAATTCTTTTCTTAAAGTATTTGTGTATATGCACACACTTTATATATATATATGTTTATATAGACTGTGTATATGTACACACATGTGTAATATATGCATGTGTGTGTTATGTGTGCATGTATGTATGTAGAGTATCCTCAAAAGCCTTAGCTCAGTTTTAAGTTTATATATGTGTGTATATATGTATATATATATGCACATACTTATATATACTCATATATATACATGTATACATATATATGCATGTGTGTGTATAAGCATGAAGCTTCTGAGTAGTCTACAGGCCTTTGGTCTCTCTTATTTTTTACCCCTGAACCATTTTTTTTAACATATTTTTCACCATCCTTACCTATGCTCATTTTTACATTTCATAAAAGTTTTAAAGTATATATTGATTTAATTTAACCTCTACATGAATAAAATGGTGATAATAGACCCTCCTCTAGCATATTCACTAAATGGAATGATGGTAACAAGGAAGACATACAAGGGGATTCTAAGTTTCAACAGTGATCAAACTTTTCTGGTCGTAGAACAATTTAGGCCGTAGAACTTTTGTGTGCCCCATTTTTCATCCTTGAAGAAGCTGCACAAGATAGACCTTAGCCCCTTTCTCCCCAGAAATAAGGGAGGGAGGAATGTTGTGGGAATGCAGTGGGATCCCAAGAAACCTAAAGATCCTAACCCCCGAGGAATCCTTAAAACTTTCCCAAGGGAAAAGCAGCTCTGTCTTTCACCTCAGGACTAAAATGTGGCCAAGCATGATCCTGGTACACTGATAAGCAATACCAGGGTCTTCGAGATGATATGCAGGATATGGATGGATGCTGAATATCCTAGGATACCATATTATTCAAAGATCCCCCCCCAGTTATCTTGCCCTTCCCTCCCTTTTGTTTTGTAAAGATACAAAAGACCAGGTCTTCTCTTATTCCTGTGGGACAGTTCTCCATAGTGATCTGTGCCCTGATCATATATTCCTCTCTCCTAATAAATCTCTTTTTATTTTGCAAACAAACAAAAAAAAAAGGAATACCTTTTCAACATTTACAGAAATTAAAGTTAACTTAAAACCTTCCCAGGAGCCAATTCAATCAACAAACATTTATTAAGTACTTACTATGGGTAAGACAAGAGACTCAATGGTGTGATTAGAGAAAGAGCTGGGCCCCAGGTCAGGAAGATAAATTACAGTCTCACTTTCAACATATATTGCCCATCAGTCCACAAGCCATTATTAAGCACTTACTATTTGCCATGATAAGTGCTGAATATATGAAGAAAGGGGGGAAAAACCAAACCTACAATCCCTGCTCTCAAAAAGGTTCCACCATTCTAATGGGGATAAGAATTTGCAAATAGCTGCATACATACAAGATAAGTTCTGTTCAGGAGAGATGGGGGAAGTCATCTCAGAGGGAAGGCACTAAGAGTGAGGGGACTAGGAAAGGTCTCTTGCAGAAGCTGGGGTTTTATCTGAATCTTGAAGGAAGCCAGAAGAGGCAGGAGGCAAAGCTAAGGAGGAGAGTATCCCCAGCATAGGAGACATCCAGGAAAGAGGCATTACCCTGTGTGACCCCACATCACTTAACTCTCCGTGATCCAAGTAACTCTCTAAGACTTTTAGTTACATGCAGTTGGTTGTCTCCATCAGTAGAAGGAGTTTCTTCATGGGACATATCCCACACTGATGAAATCTCAAGTCAAGACTGCAAAATCAATTGCAAAGCACCGTACTAGGCACTGGACACAGGAACAATGTTAAAAGAGGCCATTCTTTGAATGGACAATGGATGAATGAGATAGAAAGTAATTCACATCAGAGAAAAATGGATAGACATTTTTCTATTACTTATCAGTCTCTTTTGCCAAAGGGTTATTCTGTACCCTATCATCGCATCATTTAGATGACTGAGTTTGTGAAGGATAGTAGAACATGTGATCTGGCAGAGCCTGCCAAGTTAGAAAGTCTTCAAGTATTGGCTCAGTAATGGCTCATATTTCTTCCATCTGTGAGGATTAAAAATGAGAGACAATTTCTGGGTAATTTAATCATTTTATTAGTAGGCCAGCAGGTTATTAATAAAAGGATGGTGTATTGGCCATCTCTCTCAGTCCAAAGACCCCTCATGCTGGTGGGATCTCAGTTTATATGCCCTTCTAATTGTAGGAGGTCCATCACAGAACAACCAAATCTAATTGGTTGACATGATTTGGACGTGTGTTATATAAATGGGATACCTGACGTTGGTCACTCAAATCTTGATAAGAATGACATCAGAGAAAGAATGTAACACACACACACACACCAAAGCTGATCAGATCAAAATAATTTCCACTTATGTGTGGTTATGTAGGCCAAATCTTATCAATAAAGTCCTTCAGTTATCTAGATAAACAGATCTGTCTCCACCTAAGATTCCTTTGTAAACTTGGGTTGGATTTGACCCAGATGAATCTTACTTTTTTTTTTTCTTTTCTTTTTTTTTTTTTTGGTGAGGCAATTGGGGTTAATTGACTTGCCTAGGGTCACACAGCTGGTAAGTGTTAAGTGTCTGAGGTCGGATTTGAACTCAGGTCCTCCTGACTCCAGGGCCGGTGCTCTATCCACTACGCCACCTAGCTGCCCCCTGAATCTTACTTTCAAGGAGAACTTCCCTTTGGAGTGGAGGGGGGGGTTTGGGGGGGAGGATTAAGCATAAGAAAGAAAGGGAGATCAGTTATTAATAATTATTTCTCACATATCCAAGGGCCAGATTAATTACATACATCAATGTTCATCATGAGAAGGTTGACCCTACCAGGTGATGTGGGGTAGGAATTTTGGCCACTAGGTGATATGAGGGTAGGAAGATTGACCATCAGTGATGATTTAACTTGAATGCAGCAAAACTGTCAGACTCCTACTTTAAAGGGAAGGATTTTTCAAATTTAAGGCTACATACAAGAAATTTCAGGTAAATAAGAGTACATGTAGAGCATAGGTTTGTCCATCTTAGGACAAAACATGTCAGCTACCCTCAGTTCTGGATGCCAGGAATCACTGCCCAGTTCTCCATAAAGTAGATATTCTTTTCTTCTTTCTACTCTGCTTCCTTTAGGTTCCCAGAGCTGACAAAATCCATTTACATTGAGTGAAGTTTTAGAATCTGCTACCACAGTAATCTAGGTAGCAACAGAATGGAAATGTTCAGGTTTAGCAGTAATTGCTGCCAATAGCCTTCACCTGCAAGAGCACCAGCCTCTCCCTAGAAGGTGCCTTTGTTGTTGTTGTTGCTACTGCTGCTGCAGTTGCTCTTATTCTCCTTATTTGTCCTTTGTTCTCAAAGAGGGCCAAGCCATAGGGAGGTGATGTCATCACTTTGTAGTGAATTGGATTTAAGTGAGGAAAGGCTATGCAAAGTCATAAGCCACATTCTCCCCCCGGAACCAACTGGGTCCTGTGGCAAGATATATATCAGGAGATTCCACCCACTGTCCCCCAAGGCTGAGGTGCCTATAGTCAGTAGACAAAAGCAGGAAGACCTAGAAGTTCAGGACAGGTATTGTTAAACTGATCCTTGTGTTGTGTTTGCCTTGGAAAGTAAAAGCAAGAAAACTAGCTAAGACCTATTCATGGCAGACCAATGTGGCTCTGGAGGTGTTCCTAGATGGCGGTGTCTATTTTGGGGTTTCCTTGTGTTATGTGTGAATCAGAGGAAGTTTATGAATCAGGCAGTACTATGAGTTGCCTGGAGTCTTAGGCACAAAGAACATCAGTCATTCTTTGTAAAATGTAAACTGAACTAAATCTCAAAAACATTTAACAGGATTAAGAATACTCTTCCTTTTCCAACACACACACATACACACCCACACACACCCACACACCCACACACACACACACACACACACACATATACAGCCTAAGTGGGGCAGTTACTTCTCTTTTTAACTGCCACTGGATCATTTCCTTACTTATTCTTCTGGGTGCCAAGAAAATCAAGGAATATGTTCTGGAATTTATTCATAAATAAGATTAATAATCTCTCAGTAATTAATTGATTTATTCCAAGCCCCTATTCAAATTTATACTAACAAGACTCCTTCCCATAGACTTTCTCTCCTCCCTCTCTTTCTTATATTCTCCCATCTTTATAGGCTTAAATAAACACCACTGTTACTGGTTAAGTGATTTACTAATGGTATGACACACAATATAAAGCAATATTTAAAATATGCCACAGTGTACCCCAGTGAGAAAGCTCATACCCCAAGTCATCTTTATTAACTGCAACTGCTAACTTCCCCATTTGGAAAACACAGTCCCATCTTCCAGCTCTCTCAGGATGACAAAGTCCCTCATGAATTTCCTTTAGGATACATTCTCTATAGCATGAGTTAAATTCAGTTCTCAAAGTCTGGGGAGTTGAAAATAACAACAAAAAGTTTTGAAAAGTGTGGGAAATGGGGGAAAAGTGTGGGAAACGTGGACCCCCCCCCACCTCAAAAGTTGAAAATGCTAATATTCACAAGCAGTGGCTGGGCTCCTCCCAGTCTAAAAAGGGGCTGCCTCCCCTCCTGATCCCTAGCAAACTGATTCACATGATGAGGGAGACCCAAGGCTGGTCATGTCGGGGAGGAGTTTAGAGGACTGTCTCTGTGTCACCTCCCCCCATTGGTTACACTGCATTCTGATAGGCTAGTTTGGGGTGCCAGTGTCTTGGTGATAAGATTGTAACTGGGGAAGAAGGAAGGGGCCAGCCGTGTTAAAGGATAAAAGGGTTCAGAGGCCCACATTTCACCAACATTCCATTAGGGAACAGGCCCATTCTCTGGAGAATGTAAATAAAGACCATTGATACTTCTCCAACCCTGAGTCCCAGAAATTTTTAAATGGGGTTTCTCACAATAAGAAAGATGCAATTAACTAGATAATTTCTGTCAAATAAAAGCACAACCAATTATAAGGGGGGAAAAAAGAAAGAAAGAATCTCAGTTTTTTCAAGCAGGCTTTTTACTCTTTCTCCAAGACAAGTCAATTTTCTCAGTTTCTTAGGGGGAAAGTTTATTTAGTACTTTCTCTCTATAGCTCACATCTCCATTCAACCTTATATTGTCTCTCTCTGACAATTAAACTGCCAATTCTCCTCCAGATTCCATTGCTTCTTAAGTATATAGCAGTATTATCTATAGTATCTGGGGAGGAAGTGTAGAAACACAATGCACCATCCCATTACAGAACTTAACCTGACCATGATCCAGTTCAGTATGAAAATAAATTAGTGGTAGGGAAGAATGAGAGGAATATATTTTGTAACAAGAGCAAAAGAAAGAGAATGTATATCTGAGTTTATTAATATATTACTTTCTCCTGTTTCATCAGATTTTTCCCTCAGTGTGAAAATATATGAGCTATGGCAGATGGTTAATGTTTGTTGAACCTGCCAATGCTCATCAATGATTTTCTAACATGTTTGCCAGCACTTGCTGGTTTAAAAAAAAATAACCCTTGTGTCCCAGGTCCCTCCTCCTCCCTCCATCATATACAACCATTGACCTAACATTTTCCTGTTATTTCACAACTCCACTCATAAAGTTGGCTTAGGCAAGAGGGAAAGCTAAGTTCAGTCCATTTTGAAGTTGGTGTTTCAGCACAGTAAGGAAGCCGGAGAAAGTGAGTGATAAGTCAGCATAGACAGTCAATAGCTTCAGAGACTTGACTAACTTCTCTCTTATGCAAGAGATGGGGGGGGGGGGTGGGCGGGAGAAGAGCAGATAAAACCAGGGAGGAGGAAGAGACAGAAATCATGCCTAGTGTTTGTAAAACCTATCCTACTGTGTTACTTAAGTACTGATTTTCATGGAATAAAGGGCAGAAAATAGCCCAGGAGAGACTGCTTTATCACAGTGCAACTGGAAGGAATCTTCAGGTTAGGGGAAAGATCTCCAGGTCAGAGGTCATGGGTGGATTGCCAGACCTGGACTGCATCAAGAGCCCCAAAGATACAATGGTAGTTAGCCCTGCTGTTTGTGCTACTTCGACTGTAGGGCACACTGCAAGTGATCCAGAACAACCTCCAGCTCTTGTGAGTAGTCATAGACTGTGGAAACTGTAGTACACAGCAGGGGACACAGAAGAAAAAAAACCAACACAAGAGAAAATGATAGCTTTTATATGAGGATTAAATTAGAGCTGTAAGGGATTACTCAGAGTTCACCCTGGGTCCATGAACCTGTTGTGGTGGGTTTTTAAAAATATTTTGACAACTGTATTTCAGTACAATTGTTTTCATTTGTAATCATATGTATTTTTTTTAATTTAAGAATATTCTGGGGCAGCTAGACGGCACAGTGGATAGAGTACTGGCCCTGGAATCAGGAGTACCTGAGTTCAAATCCGGCCTCAGACACTTAACATTTACTAGCTGTGTGATCCTGGGCAAGTCACTTAACCCCAATTGCCTCACTAAAAAAAAAAAAAAAAAGAATATTCTTCTGAGAAGGGGTGCATAGGCTTCCACAGACCACTAAAAGGGCCCATGACATAAAACAGTTCACAATGGTTGATCGAGTTTAATCTTATTTTACAGATGAGGAAAGTGAGACCCAGGGATATTAAATAACTTGACCAAGGTCCCACAGATGATAAGTAGCAGAACTAGAATCTAAACACAGTCCTCTGAATCAAAACTCCACCTTCTTTCCAATTACACACCACTTTTAAAGGGTATACTCTGAATAGATAAATGGATCAAGTTATAGCAGAATTCTGCAGCAGGAGGTGGAGGTGGGAGGGTTCAGTCATCCTCATTGTAGTAAGTATAGCAATGTGAGATAAATTGGGGACCCTGACTGGAATAGATAAGAGAAGGAAGGACCTGGGACCTGGAAATTTTCCACCAAGAAATGGTTTGGGCCCAAGTCACGGGTGGATGGACCAGCAGAGAGGAAGAGGTAAGACTTTTTGGTTAAGATGTCTGCCATCACTGGAAGGCCCTCCTACTGATTGGGGGCAGGTCTATAATGAGATCTGAAGCTGAATTGCTTCCATTTGAATGTCTTAGGAAGATTCTGAAGATCACCTGGCAGGAGGAGGTACCAGACACTGAGGTCCTTTCTCAAACTAAACTGCCAAGCATCAAACTCTATTGCTGAGAGTACAATTCTGAATGAACTTTTCTTCTTCTTCTTCTTCTTCTTCTTCTTCTTCTTCTTCTTCTTCTTCTTCTTCTTCTTCTTCTTCTTCTTCTTCTTCTTCTTCTTCTTCTTCTTCTTCTTCTTCTTCTTCTCCTCCTCCTTCTTCCTCCTCTTCTTCTTCTTCCTCATCTTCATCTTCTTTTTTGCAGGGCAATGAGTGTTAAGTGACTTGCTCAGGGTCACACAGCTAGTAAGTGTCAAGTGTCTGAGGCCAGATTTGAACTCAGGTCCTCCTGAATCCAGGGCTGGTGCTTTATCCACTGCACCACCTAGCTGCCCCCCAGCCATGTTCTTCTAATGTCAAATGTAAGCTTGCTGAAAAGACTATTTTATGGGGAATTCACACAAGGCAAGTACTCACATGGTGATGAGAAACAATACAAGGACATTCTCAGTATCTCTCTGAAGAACTTTCGGATTGATTGCATGACATGGGAGACACTGGCGCATGACCTCCCAGAATAGAGTTCCTTCATCAAAGAAAGGCTATGCTGTATAAGCAAAGCAGAATTAAAGTAGTTCAAAAGAAATGCAAGATGTGCAAATTTAGAGAATCCCCCCACAGTGTTCACATGAACTATTTGTGGTTGAACATTCTAAGCTCATACTGGTCTGATCAGCCATGGCTGGACACACTGTAACTTGACTCTAACATAGTAATGTCATTTTGGTCATCTTCAAGAACAATGGACAACTACCACCATTAATGTCTCTCCTACTTAGGAATGGTAACATTGACAAGACTGTATGTAACAAACCTGCTGGGTACTTGGCCTGAGCATACACTTTGCATAATTGACATACGTGAGAAGTCACAAACAACCATGAGATCTTGGCCTAGTCCTAGGATACTGTGGCAGGGCCAGAGCCATACCTAATAAGCATCACCCGGAGAGGTAGACAAACATGAGCAGATGTGCCTGAGTCTATTCAAGGCCAACCATCCTTAAGGTGTAAGTGGCATGCCCGTTTGGAGAATGGACACCTGGCCCTAAGAATCAATGCTGTATATCCACTGTCAGTGGATGAGTTCTCCTGGCTTTGAATGGAGTCTGTCATCTATAGAAGAGCCTCTTTATAACCCGTAGAAGCAGCAGCTGTAATAAGATGCTGGTGAGGCCTGGGAAGGGGAAGAAAGAAATCTGAGCAGCTTTGTACTTGACCTTCTTTAGAAGGAATTTGAGAGTACAAAGAAGATGCTTAAGGCTCAATCATAGAGAGAGCAGGGGTCAGGCACAGAGGAAGTAGCAGCTGTTTGATGGGAGGGGCCTGGGGCTGGCGAGGGCTTGGCCCATAGGAGACAAGTTCTGAATGAGTCTTTGTTTTCTGCTGGAGAGGAAATTGTTGTGGGCTTTTGTTGGCTTACAGCTCTTTGAGACTTTAATAAGCCTGAGCTAATTCCACCTAATTCAGGAAGAGGGCAGGTGCATAGGGTGTGGGTAGTCATTAGAGAAGAATTATGTTGTCACAAAATCACAGAATTCTGAGAGCTGGAAAGACCCTCAGAGATGTGCCAGTCCAACCCCCTTATGTTATGGGTAAGGACACTGAGGCCCAGAAAGCTAGTGGAACTCTGCCTGGCATGACCTATATGTAATCTTGAACAAGTCATGGGAGCATAAAATTTAGAGTTAGAATGAATGAACAAAGCTGCTATTAAATGAGTGCTTTGTGCCAGGCCCTGTGCCAGGCTCTGTGCCAGGTGCCAGGGACACACATACAGAAATCTACAGCCTTTCTCCTCCAGGACATTCTGATGGGAGGAATACAACATATATAGGAGACTGGGGCCTGGGGAAAGGAGCTTTGGTTTGGGAAATGACAGGGATTGTGACTGGAGCCATAGGAAAAGTTATAGGCAGATGGGAGCTTAAATCCAATGACTTCCAGCACTGTAGTTTTATGGATGAGGAGGCAGATAGCCAGAGAAATAAAATTACTTACCCGAGGCATGCAGGGAGTAAACTTCAGAGTTAAGACTCAAACCTAGGTTTTGGGAGCTAGTTACTCCACATTGTACCCAGGCAACAATTTCCTTACCTGTAATCAAGGAACCTGGAATCTGTGATTCCTAAGAAGGCACCTTATGGCTCTATGCTGTTGTTGTTTGATTGATTGATTGATTGATTGATTGATTGTCCTTAGTTTTTAAGAGGACCATGGCACTGGGGTGAAGGATTCATTGCAGTGAATTGAATTAAAGAGAGAAAGGACCGTACAAGGTCACCAACCTCACTCTCTCCTCCAGAGCCATCTGGGTCCAGTGGCAAGATATACATCAGGAAGACTGGAGATGGCCCCAGACATTTTTGAGGCAATGGGGTTAAATGACTTGCCCAGGGTCACACAGCTAGTAAGTATCTTGAGGTGAGATTTGAACTCAAGTGTTCCCAACTTCAGGGCCAGTGCTGTGTCCACTGATGGTGCTATGGCTTCAAGGTGGCAGAGGGGTGGGGCTGAGAGGGCAGGGGCAGAACCAGAACTCCTTACTCCTGACTTCCTTCTAGTCCAGGATTCTTTTCATAAACTGATTCTACATCGTTAGATCATCAACTTTGGTATGGTTTTTAAAGAGGGAAAACACCTGTTGATACAATGATAACAGCACTAACAACAGCTAACATTTATACAGCACTTTTCATTTTACAAGGCATTTTATGTACGTTATCTCACTTGATCCTCAAAATGATCCTGCGATGTAGATGTTATTATTATCCCCATTTTACAGATAAGGAAACTGAGGCACAGAGAATGGGATTGGACTGGACCTATGGTTGGTTTTTTGTGTCTTTTTTTTGGTATGGGAAACTCCCAAGTGAGGAGAACTCTTGCTACCCGGGAAAGAGTATAGAACACTATATATCACAGGTAGCAGAGAATAAGACAGTAAAAAACACAGTGCTAATTGTGCTATACAAACACTGATTAGTAAAGGAGGTTAGAAAAAGGAGACTTCATGGGCACTTGAGTTCAAATTCCTGCTCTGCTACTGTGTGACCTTGGGCAAGTCACTTGCCCTCCATTGTCTTCATCTATAAAATGAGAAAGTAGAATTATATATATCCTCCAGCTCTGAATACTACAGAGGACCACAGAGGTTCGGAAAAGCTTCACAGAGGACATGGGACTTTGGGGATTATCCAAATGGATAAGAGTTAGATAAGAAGAGGAGGGGTAATATAAACATTGACATCCAATACTCAAGATAAAGAAGTACAATCCTCCAAACAAAACAGGGGATATACTAATGAACATAATAGCTCATGGACCTCAGAGAAAGTAAATGCTAATTCTCATTTTTAAAAAAGGAAAGGAAAAGTCAGAATTTTAAAATACTAAATCTTGGAAGCTTGGGAAGAAATAATCCCCAGGAGTTTCCTGTGATCAAACACCTGCAGGAAATCAGAGCAAACCATCCAGCCTCATGTTGCTAAGTAACCAAAGAATCACCATTTGTTGCCATGGGGATATCACTTTATCATCATTCACCTCCCTGATCTGATAAATACATCCAGAAGGAGTGAATATGCAGGTTTGTGGCCCTGAATAACAAAGCACTGTGGCTCTGAGCAACCATAGTACAAAGCAAAGGGCTTAACTGACCATCTGAGGATGGTCAAAAAACATTTGTGAATCTATCGGATGGGATTCAGACAGCAGGAAGGAAAAAGATGATGGGCAGTGAGTGGGCTGTGTCCCAGGATTAGTTACAGGCAAACAGAGGTAGGGCTCTGCTCCCCATCCCCTTGCCCCGGACTTTTCAATGACTCATCAGTGTCCCACAGTATAAGGATCCCATAAAGATTATATTAATTTATGAGGCACTGGATTCATTAAAGAGAAGTGCATTTCTCTACAGTAGACCAGGTTTAATCCCTAAGGGATCTCTTTGACACTGAGAAGTACCTGGAACCAGCTCAGGTATTATAGAACACAATTCAATTCAATAGAATAAGGGATTGTGGTTCTTGCTGTTCTCACATCTTGGAGGTGGGGGAAGGGGGAGGTTGTAAAAGAAATAGTTCAAGGACAAGTTGTACTCCTGCTATGCTTCTTTTTTATCTGATGTTCTGCAGACTGTCTCACAGGTAGATAAATGTCTGGTTTTTGTTAATGGAATAAAATTATCTGCTGTTAACTCACTGCAAATACCTTGGGACGACTCCAATAGGAAACAGTATGACAGAGAGAACGTGTAATTTGTCCTGTTCCCATGTGGTTATTTATTTTGCTAGATCTCTATATTTCAAGAACTTTTCATTCTCTGTTGTGATATAGTGGGAAAATGGGATACGGGTTGGTGGGAGGGGTTCTTGGGAATTCCTCTTTAAAGAATTACACCCTCTTGCACACAAAACTTAGTTAGAACAAGGTGATAGTTTATTTAGGAGCAAGGGAAGGGAAGGGTGGGGGGAGGGAAACCATGAAAGAAATCCTTAGACTTTTCATGGGGAGATTTGGCATAAAGCACATGGCTCAGAGGTACCAAATCTCCTCGAACAGGAGACCGGAAGGTACTTTTATAGAGGACTGATGGGGGTGGACCATCTGCCCGTGAAAAGTTCCTTTAATGAAGGTGGACCATCCCCCACTGGTGGTAGCTGGGGGAATTGGGTGAGGAGTGGAGGACCATCCCCCACTAGTAGTGACTAGAGGAATTGGGTGAGGGGTGGCTAAGGATCCCTCTTCAGAACACAAAGGCCGAAGCCACACCCAAACTTATCTCCCCAGGATAAGGGAGACCGGAATGAAGGGTAGGAATCCCAAGCTAGCTCAGTCCAATTTGGTTCCTCTAGGCCTTATCTGTCCTCTGGTTTAGTTTCTCAAGGAGAAGATTCCTCGGTGTGCCCCAGAGAAATTCTGGGGTGCTCTGCGCCCCATGACAGTTGTTTGGAAATTATGAATATTTTATATGATAGCATCTCTTAAATTTTCATAGCTCAATGCTTAATCTAGATGGTTATAGACAACAGTTCTGTCTATTGTAGCTTAATTTTCATATAGTCTATATGTTGAATTTTTGAAAATATTTTGGGGTTAGTATTTGTAATATAGAAATTTGTCATCTGATAGTTTATAAAGGTTAGAGAGCTGCTGGCATGTAATTCTAGTTATCTGATTATGCCTTTTTTAGGTATCTAGGAGATGCTACATTTTGTAATTTGCTGTGATATTTTGCATTGTTCCTACCATTCATTGCATAATATGCATCAGTCAATTAGACCAACTTCTTATAAATAACCTTCATGTAATTCTGGTGCATTGTATTGGAGGTATTGGAGAGGCAGCTAGGTGGTACAGTGGATAGAGCACTGGCTCTGGAGTCAGGAGGACCTGAGTTCAAATCTGGCTTCAGACACTTACTAGCTGTGTGATCCTGGGCAAGCTACTTAACCCTGATTGCCACAAAAAATTTTAAAAAAAAGGTATTTTCTCTGGAGTTAGAAAGAATGGGTTCTAGGGGCAGCTAGATGGCACACTGGATAGAGCACTGGCCCTGGAGTCAGGAGTACCTGAGTTCAAATCTGGCCTCAGACACTTAACACTTACTAGCTGTGTGACCTTGGGCAAGTCACTTAACCCCAATTGCCTCACTAAAAAAAAAAAAAAAAGAATGGGTTCTGATTCTTCTTGCTCTCATAGTTGTTTGTCACACTCACAGAGGACTAGTGACATTACAATATGGGAGCCAAGGTACAATTTGTTCAACTGAAGCCGATCAGTTCAATACAAGTTTGGAAAGTTCAACCACAGGTTGAGCACAAATAGTCCATTTAAATTGGGGAATGGCTAAACAAGCTATGGTATATAATGGTGATGGAATATTATTGTGCTATAAGAAATGACAAGTAGGATGATTTCAGAAAGGCCTGGAAAGGCTTGTATGAACTGAGGTATAGTGAAGTAAGCAGAACCAAGAGAACGTTGTGCATAGAGACAGCAATATTGTTTGATAACAACAATACAATGATCCAAGACAATTCCATAGGACTATTGCTGAAACACACTATCTACCTCCAAAGAAAAAACTGATATTTATGAAATACAGACTGAAGCACTTTCATTTTTTCTTTTATTCAGGTTTTCATATACAAAATGACTAATATGGAAATGTTTTACATAATTAGAAATGCATAACCCATATCTGATTACTTACCACCTCAAAGAGCAGGGAGGGGAGGAAGGGAAGGAGGGAAAAAATTGGAACTCAAAACTATAAATAAAAATGTTTATTACTTAAAAAATAGTCCATTTAAACATGGAGATATTTCTAGATTTATGTATTTCAAATTTCCTTTATGCCACTCTGATTCTGCTTTGCTCATAGAGCACAGCACCTTTTTTGATACAGGCACACCATGCTGGACAGTCCTGTACCCAAATCTCCCATGTTTCACAACCAATTCCAAAGTTCTTTAGAGTAACCTTAAGAGTGTCCTTGTACCACTTCTGATCTCTATGTGAGCACTTGGCTTGTGTGAGTTTTCTATAAAACAGTCTTTTAGGTAAATGTATGTTTGGCATTTGAACAATATGACCAGCCCATCTGAGTTGCACTCTCTACAGGAGGGTTTGAAAACTTACTATCCATGTGATATTCAGCAAGTCCCTTCATCTCAACTGGCCTGAGTTTCTTCATCTGTTTTTTGAGGCCCCACCCAGCTCTAGGTTTATGATCTAATCCTGAATTGTTATCATAACCCCTTTCATTTCTATAAACAAATAAATGATCCTTACCTTTGTGTGATCCTTCATTATTGATATGTTGTTGGTGTTTAGGTGCCTGTCGCCATGGAATGCCTTTGGATTCCATTTTTGAATCTTTGTTGATAAGCTCCATCCAGAGATAAATTACTTTTAGTTACCTTTGACAAATGTGATATTTTAAAAGTTTGAGAGACATAATTTCTGGGTAATTGATCATTTTATAAATAATACTAGAATTTTAGTAATAAAAAGGGTCAGTGACACTCAAATGCCAAAGACCCCTCCTGGCAGTAGGCTAACTTCATATGCCCTTGGAAGAGTGAGTGTTCCTGAGGGTGGTTATCAACTCTGATTGGTTAACAATATGGGCTCATTCCAGTGAGGGGTTGGGAGAGTGATATCATGTCATTCTTGGACAAAGAGACTATCTTTATACCCAGACTACACCCAGTCTTGGGCAACCTAGACAAAGTTTTGACCTTCACCCAGACTTGCTCACATGGAACACAATGGACAGGATTTCATTTTAGAATAGATCCCTTATAAGGTTGGATGGGGTCTCACCACAATAGAAGAGAAAGTTATTTCAACCTTCAGAGACTGAACTTTGAAATGAAGACTTTAGAAAAAGGGGAAACTGTGAGTGTCCCTAAGTCATTGGTTATTAATAAGCATTTCTCTCACAGATCCAAAGGCATATACATATTGCCTTTACATTTGCTTTGTGAAGTGGTCTGTTCTAAAAGTATTTGTGTACATTTTAATCTGTTTTAAATAATCTGAGAGCATAAATTAGTTCTCTCTTCCTTTCTGAAGAGGAAATATTAATCTTTCTATGGCTGCCTTGGGATAACAAGTCTATATTTCATTGACCTTGTTTGTTTTGGCACCTTCTAGATCCATTTAATACATTTTACTATGTAATAAGTGATGGTATTTCAGAAGTGTTAATTGTTCTAAATGTGATTTTTCCCCCCCATTAAGCTTTGACTTTAGAATGTCTATAAGCCTTTAACATATACTGCCTTACCTATCCCTTTGATAGCCTAATGCTTGATTTACCAGGAGATCAGGGTGTTCATAGGAATTCTCTTCATCCATTGGTTTAATTTGACATCTAGATTCATGTTCAAAGTTTCCAATCTCTAGTTCATCCTTGGTGCACATTAAGAATTTTACACTTATCAAGTTCAAAATGACATTTTTATAACATTAGAGAAAGTTTTCATAAGATAAAGTAGTTATTTAACATATTTTCAATAGAGTCATGTACCTTGATGTCATAAATATATGTAGTGATTGATATAGTGTTTTGGCATAATTTCCTCTTTGACTTGAAAGCCATGCTCAGTTGTATTCAGGAATAATGATAATGGACCCATGGCTAGGTAAGATCATAGTGTGTTTAAATTATCTCCCAGAAAGAGATCATGTATTATGTCAATAATTCTTGAAATTATTGTTTTGGTGTCATTTTTGGTAGTATCTTTTAAATTTTTAAAATAGCTTTCCAAGTGAACATCTAAATACTGCAGCCTCTTCATTATGTTTGGATCTATTTTATTTATTGATAGGATATACTAATCCATGAGTGTGGAACTGAATCAAAGGCTCTGATATAATCAACAAAGGTAGTATAAATGTTATGGTACTTTCAAGTGGTTTGTTTAAAAATCATTGAATTGCTGAGTTATTCTTTATATTCCTTGACCTTTGGGACACAGTTCTTCGGCCAATATATGGTTTTCTCATGTTTATAGTTGGTTGGTGGTTTTTTTTAGAGTAAATACAAGTTGTGACTTTTTTTAATAAGGAATGTAAATAAAGAACTCCCATATAGGATGAGCTCACTGGCATTTCATCTTTCAGTAATAAAAATTGTGATGATTTCTATTTTTTAAAAATCATACATGCAGGCTTACATAAGAGAGATAGCTGGTAAAGTGTTTTCTAGTAATTCATGCACCACTGGATAGAAATTTTGAGCCATCTGTTTAGTTTAAACAAATTGCCACTAACTAGTTCTCTTACTTTGGATAAATAATTTCTCTTCTCTGGGCCCTGATTTCCAGGTTTAAAAAATGAAGGGATAGATCAAATGATTTCAGCACCATCTTTCCAAGCATGACTAAAGTGTTGGGCCATATTAAGCATGACAAGTGTTAGACCAGCACAAATTATAAGCAAGTCTCCTCCTTTAAAGTTCTGAGTTTCATTCTCTCAATCACGGAATTCCTAGTGAATTGGTCTATACTCATCAATTTAATAAAAAGAATTTTGTTTGGCCGATTAGTAACCATTTGGTGCCCGCTATTTTCAGAGCGTATGCTACCCAATGGAAATGCAAAGATAAAAATGAAATAGGCCATACAAATTACAAGATAATTTACTTTTTTTTTTTCATGCAGCCAGATGATGGCAGAGGGGAGAAGAGGAGGCATTAGTTGTTGAGGGAATCAGAAAAAGACCTCATGTAGAAAGTGGTTCTTGAGCTGAGCCTTGAAGACCAGAGATTCTCAGAAGTCGGCTTAGGAGGGAGGACAGTATGTGCAAAGGTAGAGATACAGGAGACTGAAGTTATGTATGAATAGAACAGCAAGAAAGCTACTTTGGTGGGACTATAAATCATGTAAAATGAAATTATGTCTAATTATATTAAAAATGTAAGTTGGGGCCAGCTCATGAAAAATCTCTGAATGACAGAGAAGTTCATAATTGATCTCATAAATGATTGGGCACCACTGGACTTCAAATAGGGAAGTGATGAGGTCAGACTTTGTTTTCTCCAAAGCTATATTTCCTAGGATATATTACTCCCTCTGTTTTATTAATTTTTAGTATGACCCCCAAGCTCATTTTCTAGTGGCTAGGGCCTATAGCATGAGCAATACCTGTATTGTAAGCTAGACCATTTTTTCCTTAAAAAGCACCAAAGCCCAGGGCAGCTAGGTGGCACAATGGATAAAGCACCCGACCCTGGATTCAGGAGGACCTGAGTTCAAATAGGACCTCAGACACTTGACACTTACTACCTATGTGACCGTGGGCAAGTCACCTAACCCCAATTTCCCCACAAAAAAAAAGGGCAAAAAGCACCAAAGCCATCCTTGAGACTTAATTATCTCAGAGGACTAGGACCTAGCCATTACATGATGTCTGACATTCTGGTATGTGTATCCCCAGCAATGTAGCACAGCACCTGACATATAGTAGGTACTTTAAATACTTTTCCATTCATTCAGTGAAATGACAGGTCCAAACCAAAGAGATACCTGTAATATTTAACTTCCTGGTCACCTAAGTACAAGAAGGCATCACCAAGGACTCAGTAGCCCTTCCTGCCATTTCTTGGCCAACATAGAGGAGTGTAATGATTGGAATGATGCCACCTGTTGGAGAATTAATGTAGGAAAGCTCTACCATGTGGAGAAAGCCTCTGAGGGCAAGGCCATGCAGCTTTTCTTTGGCGTCAGGAAATAACATTTGCTTGTGGGAAGAAGAGGGGACAAGGATGGCTCTCTCACTCTCTTTCCTCAGGACTTGGGTGGAGAAGGGAGCTAGAAATGAACTCTCCCTTTAATAGATAGAGGAATCTAGGCCTTTCTCTCTTTCTTTTTACCAAATTCTAATTCTCCTTAATAAATGCTTAAAAGTCTAACTCTTGCTAAAGCTTATAATTTATTGGCGACCACTCATCAGATATTTTAGACAGACTAGCTAGAATTTTAGCCCCTTATAGATGGCTGACCACGAAGAGCACAGTTGAACCTACACTCTTCTGATCTTCCAGTTGGGTAAGAAATTTCCCCTACCCTGTCCCTTTAAACTCTAAAGTACTGGCTGTTTTCCCTTTAAATTTTCAAATGGGCTTTTTCAACTTCCTAAGTACCCTATTTCTGATTTTAGTCTGTTTAACCAGACAAATGGGGGATAAGATCATGTTAGTGCTTTGTTTTTGTGGATTTTCTATTTTAATTTTAATTTTTGTTAGAAGAGCCAGCAAGGTGCTCACACAAGGGAATACAAATATTTTCCCCTCTCCCAACCATGCCTTTTCAGAGAAACCTCTGACTCCTGCAGCTTTTCCATATTCTAACACTACTTGTTGCTCTAATTTTTCATGCCTGGAGGCAACCCATCCTCTAGAAGCCTTTAATCCCCTAGAAGTGTGTGTGGTAGTGGTGGGGATGGGGGGTAGATCAGGCCTGAGTTTGATTCCCCAGATGTATACCATGTGGGAGAGGAGGTCCCCTCCCCTCCTCTCTGGACCCCAAGTTCTCCCCCTCCTCAGGTGCCACTTCCTACTCCTCCACCCTCCTCAGAGCATGCACAGGTTTCTCTACCTACATTTGCAGTTTCTACTCAGTTACCAGAGCAGTCAGGCTCAGCCCTTCCCCAGCCTGGCTGTGATTCTGATTCAACCTGCCGTAGTTCTCCCAAACCAACCTTAGAAAACCCTTTCAATTCCAGATATGCTCATTTTGTTCATAATTTTGTTAACCTGCTTTTGTCTTTAATTAGTAAGCTTATAAGGCATTTGTATTATGAAAGGACCTACAGACAATATAGAGGGGTTAAAGAAGACAAACTTAAGCTGAATAAACATAACAATCATCATCATATTTCAAGAAGACATATTTTGCAGAAATGTAGAAGTAAACAGCAAGGTATTAATATGAGTATTGGGGATTTTAGAAATCAGAATCAAAAGTGTTCTAAATTCAGAGAAATAATGTCAGTTCAGAGGTTACATAGGATTTCTATGCTTTACATTTACATTTTGAAATTAATGGTATGGGTTTATTTTCATAGAGATTTTCATGCTTTTGAGATTGTGTTTTATACTTAGTTTAAAAAAAGGGAATATTTGTAAAAGCTTTTTATAGTCATGTGATCAAGTTTATATTCTGTAATACTCTTATTAATATTAAGTTCATATTCATTTATATTTCCCTAGTTTGAATTTCATTCTTTTATTCTTCCATGTGTATTTTCTTGTATTCATTCATCTATCTAATTTTGAAACAATGCAAGAGGGTTTTGATTTCATAATACAATGTTAATTCTGGGAGTATTGTGCTCCCATTTTCTGGGTTGTTTGTTTTTGTTATTTTTTTCTCTCAACTGATTTGATCAAACTCTATAAAGCATTTCCCTGGCAAATTGGTTGCTATGGCAAGTGTAAATTGATTCTAGAAGTATTGTTTTTGATAAGCATATTCCAAAAAAAAAAAGAGGGGAACATTTGTAAAAGTTTTCTTTTTTCAAAAAAAAAAAGTTTTCTTTAAGATTGTGTTGTATTTTAGCTTGTATTTAAATGTGTTCTGATTTTTTTACAAAAGTAATTGTATGCTTAGTAAAAAAAAGGTATTATTCAAAATTATTGCATAATTGTATATTATATTCTGAGTCAAGGTATATTCACATTTTTGTGATCATTTATTATCCTCAATTTTTAAATCCATATGAGACTTGGATTATTGGAATTTCTCATTTAAGACATTAATTGCCTTCATTCTGAGTTATCAGATGCCAGTTGGCCAAGATGCCATCCAAACACAAGAGGTATACATACAAGAGCAGACACTGAACTGTCACATGAGGGGAGACATGTATGAAGTAAAGGTACGGCTGAGGGAATGGCTTTTGACAAATGTTGAGGTTGGTTTCTCTTGGTTTAATTTTTTCCCCACAATATTGTACAGATGGCTAGAAGTTTTCATCCCTCCCATCTCGTTCTACACCTGGCTTCTATGCCCCCTCCTATATGCCTGATGCCATGGACATCTTAATCCCATGCATCTGATTAAGTCTGACTCAGTTTCCTCCAATATGTTTGGTGGCATGGACGTATATCCCATCTACCTATTTTAAGCCTGGCATACTCCATGGGCAGTATATATTGCTCAAGTGTGGGAATGCTCATATCCCATCATTTCTCTGTTCTTTTATGGTAACCCCCATAATTATCTCAGGTGTCATGATAAATACAGTGTTGAATTTGGCCTTGACATCTGTTACCAATTAAATTAGATTTTTAAATTTCTCATAATGGCATGTGGATAATTAGGCAGATGATGCAAAAAGTGATGAAACAAAGATAAAAATTATTTTTTAAAATTAATATCACAGCAATTGTCTTCTCAACTTACCCTCCACAAGGGGGGACTATAGTAATAGTAAGCTTTAGAGAATGTTTCAATTTTTGTTTTATTATATGTTTCATGTGTAACAACTAAGATTCTGAATTCCCTTAGACATGTTTTTGAGAACTCTCATTGTTTGATTTGATTATTGACAAAGCTATTTTATTTTTTTAGTGAGGTAATTGGGGTTAAGTGACTTGCCCAAAGTCACACAGCTAGTAAGTGTTAAGTGTCTGAGGCCGGATTTGAACTCAAGTACTCCTGACTCCAGGGCCGGTGCTCTATCCACTGTGCCACCTAGCTGCCCTGACAAAGCTATTTTAAAGTTGTGTTCAGCTCAGTTTTGTAGGAAAGTTTCCTGTCTGATTACCAGCATCCACACATCAACCCCTGAAAAGACTTCCATTCCACAACTACACCCAGAGGATGTCCCAAGAACCATCTGAGAAAAGTCTTTCAAAGACTTTAAATAAACAGTTTTGTTTTGTTGATTTTTATTCCTTTCTGTTGTTATATACACCATTTGTAATATGTATTCTCTGCAGAGGCCCTCCCTCTGCAGGCTAGTGTCAAAACATCGGTTCATGAGGGACCGCCCCGCTGGACAAAATTTTTCTCTCTCCCTTTTCTATATTGTTATTAACACATTGTTTGCTAGCATAGAGTATTATATTCTGTTATTTTTGACTGTTTCATCAAGGAAACACCCCGTGTTTCTTGAAGAAACAAAGGGGGGACTATAATGATTGGAATGACGCCACCTGCTGGAGAATTCATGTAGGAAAGCTCCAACATGAGGAGAAGGCCTCTGAGGGCAAGGACATGCAGCTTTTCTTTGGCATCAGGAAGTGACGTTTGCTTGTTGGAGGAAGAGGGGATGAGACTGGCTCTCTCACTCTCTTTCCTCAGGACTCAGGTGGAGAAGGGAGCTAGAAATGTGCTCTCCCTTTAATAGATAGATGAATCTAGGCCTTTCTCTCTTTCTTTTCACCAAATTCTTATTCTCCTTAATAAATGCTTAAAAGTCTAACTCTTGCTAAAGCTTATAATTTATTGGCAACCACTCATTAGATATTTTAGACAAACTAGCTAGAATTTTAGCCCCTTACAGGAGGGAAGCTGTGCCCAGTGGAATCAATGCTATGGCTTTTCTGCATAGCCATTCCTGGCTATGGCTAAGTCAACCTCTTTTGGTTAACTCTTCTGGTGGTTTATGAGTGTGTTGTTTTGTTCCAAATATGAATTGGAAGCACTAGGTCTGCCTGAATCAGGCCTGGGATAGAACATAGCATGGAATGTTCTATGGCTGTCATGTTAGCATCCTGCCACTCACTTTGGCTAAATTATCAAGCATTGTAGGCAGGACTGAACTGGGCTAGGTCCAGGTGGTGTGATGGTAAGTGTTAGGAACCAGCTGTCTAAAAATGTATAATATACTGTTATAACTTTAATCTATATTACTAAGATTTTTACCATTGATTTCTTAAGTCTAGACAATAAATCAAAAACAATAACTCAAGCCCTGACCAGTACCATTTTCTTATTTCCAAGATGCTAATAATATTCATGCTAAAAATTTAACAATCAGCTCTCATAAGCCAGTTTGAGCTAGCTCCCAGCATATCCCTGATTGTAGACAACAAATTAACTCCCTTGGTGCTAGCTCATGTCTAGAACAAACAATTTTCCTAATTGAACCATAAGGCCCTGCATAGTCATAAGGTTTTTTGTTCAGAATAGTGAAAAGCAAATTGCCTATTAGCCTGGGCTCACTCAGCCTCTTCAGCTGGGAGTTCTCACTGTATGCTAAGCCTCACGTCTTTTAGCAACTACATTTAGCCATCTGGCCTCTTGGTGTCAACATTTTTAAGAGACTTCCCTGACCAGATGGGCCCTATTATCATGTCACTTGGGATCCCTCTTTCAGCTTCAGCTATCACAGCTCTCTGTCAACAGCAAGAACTTGTTGCTGCTGACAACAAGAAAAACTCCCTGAGGCTCTTGGATGCACATGCTGGGTAGGGAGTAAATAAACCCACATGTGGTAAAGTGAAAGCTAGGCACACCATGGAATCAATGTGGGAGAACTCATTGAGAAGGAAGGCATAGGTACACAGAGGGAAAAAAACCAACTCCATCAATGGCACACCTGGAATAGCGTTCTCATCATTTGCTTCTCTGTGTTGGATCCAGGTTGAGACTAGAAGAACCAGAATCAAGGAAGCCTCTGACACTGATCAGTTTGGCTGCCTTTTTAAAAAGAAGCCATGATGAATTAAGAACCTTCAGTGCCTAGACACTTATACAAGACTATGTGAAGCAGGGAATTCCTCTCCTTTCTTGACTGGTATCATCCCTTGGCTAGCCATTTGGAATTAGCTCAAGGAAGATGTGTCTTGTCTTATGTCCTCAAGAGATAAGCCCAAGCAACCCAAACTCATATTGGGTTCCAGATGTTTTGAGTTGGGATAGGGGACATATTAAACTGAAGCTAGGAGTCAGAAGACCTTCTATTCCCTGATTGTGACTAACTCTATCAAATGACTTCTCTTTCCTGAGCCTCAACTTTTCCATATAAAAATGAGGCGGTTTGGGGCAGCTAGGTGGCACAGTGGATAGAGCACCGGCCCTGGATTCAGAAGGACCTGAGTTCAAATCCAGCCTCAGACACTTAACACTTACCAGCTGTGTGACCCTGGGCAAGTCACTTAACCCCAATTGCCCTGCAAAAAAAAACAAAAACAAAAAAAAAACAAACAAAAATGAGGAGGTTGGATTGGATGATCTCTAATGGCCCTTCCAGTTCCACCATTTTATGCCTTTGTGATACTGTACCTGGAAAGCTTGATTCCTGAAGAGCTGGTTTGAGCTGTCCCCTCAGGCTAGTCATTGGTCCCCTAGAACTTATGCTTCTGTAGGGGGGTCACATGTTGTGGATTGGGGTGGTCTTGACATCATGGTTTGAGCTATACTTTGGGAAATTTTGGCCCTAAGAATCTCCAGGGCTCCTGAGATCACCTTAGAACCCATTGTCAGGTTTCCTCACAACTTTGTAACTCATTGTAACCCTTCCCACATTTCTGTTCTTTTGGGAAGGGGTATGTGTGTGGGAAAGGGGTGGGTAGCAGTGGGAGGGGGTCTTAGTACATTTATTTCCATGGAAACCAGACACTGAGAAAAATTGAGGCAATATAAGGAGGAAGAAAAACAAAACAAAAACAACCTTTTTTTCTTAAGCTGATGCTAGGCCAGAACCTAGAGATTTGGGTAATTTACTTGGACGACTCAAAATCCAACACTGGGAAATGAGTCTCCTGGGCCTGACGTAACACAATATGGTGTGAAGAGAACAAGAAGTTTCATTGCAACCAATGATTTCCTCAGTAACCTAGCACATCCCAAAAGTCATTATTTTTGTTTAAGGCAATGTCTCTAGAATGTGATACTTGAAAGAATAACATTAGCACCTACTAACTTTTAGCATGTATTCACCTTAAAAAACCAGCTAATCATGAATGTAAAAAGTAGAGATCAGGATGTTGAAAGAATATCATACAGGACTAGAGACATGGTGGCTAGTAACTAGAGAGGTAGAAAAACCTAGAAAAGTATTGGAGAAGAATAAAACATCACATTTTTCCAATTTTTTCTAAGATTTTTTTAATCTGGGGAATGGAACCAAGATGGTGGAGGAAAGGCAGCAACTAGCCTGAGTTCACACCACAATTCCTCCAAATATCTTTAAATAATGGCATAAAACAATACCTGGAGCAGTAGAACCTACAAAAGGAAAGGGTGAAATAATTTTTCCAGCCGAAGACAATTTAGAAGGTCAGCAAGAAAGATTTGTTACATCAGAGTGAAAGTGTAGCACAGCCTAGCATAGACCAGGCCAACACAGACTGGGTCTCAGAAAAACAGGAGCAGGCCCTGGGAGTTACTGAATCAGCAGTGGCAACAGCTGCTTCTGGAACTCTCAGATGGTAAGGGGATTGAACAACTGGTCAAAAGGAGATTACAGGGGTTTCTCTGCTGGCATTGAGGCAGGACTCTGTTGCTTTGCCCGTATTAAGTTCCAAGTTGCAGTCCTGG